>NC_064261.1:18080000-19280000 GCF_003254725.2 Canis lupus dingo
ACTTTATGGAAGATTAAAGAGATATGACACATTGTATTTAACCATTCATTGGCTGATAAATATCTGGGTTGTTTCCACCTTTTGTGTATTATGAATACAGCTGCTATGAACATTCATGTACAAGTTTGGTGTGAATATGTTTTTAATTTATGTTTTAATGCATATACCTAGAAGTGGAATTCCTGGGTTATACTCTAAGTCTATTACTTCTTTAATATTGTTTTTTAAAATTTATTTTTTAGTAATCTCTACATCCAGTGTGGGGCTCAAACCACCCCAAGATCAAAAGCCACATGCTCTTCCAACTGAGCCACCCAGGCACCCCTCCCTCTATATTTAAGTTTTTGAGGAACTGTTGTTTCCCCAAGAAGCCATATCATTTTACATTCCTACCAGCAATGTGTGATGGTTCTGATTTCTTTACATACTTGCCAACACTTAATATCTCTTTTATTATTGATATATCCTAGTATGCATAAAGTAGTAAATCACTGATTTTTATTTATATTTTCCTAATGACTAATGATGTTGAATGTCTTTTAATATTCTTATTGGTTTGGTCATTTTCTTTATAGAAATAGCTATTCAAATTCTTTGGTAATTTTAAAAAATGGGTCATGTATCTATTACTGAGTTGCAAGAGTTTTTGTATATTCTAGGTATAAGTCCCCTACCAGATGTGTGATTTGCAAATATTTTCTCCTAGTTATATAGCTTGCCTTTTCGTTTTCTTAATTTTTGAAATGCAAAAGTTGTTACTGTTATAAAGTCTAAAATACTATTTTCTTATGGATAGTACTGTTGGTATCAGATCTAATAAACCTTTCTCTAACTTAAAAATACATATATCTTCTTCTGTGTTTCCTCCTGAGAGTTTTATAGTTTTCTTATATAGGTCTATCATCTATTTTGAGTTAACTTTTGTACATGGTATGAGGTCGTGGATATCAAGTTGTCCCAAGACTAATTGATGAAAAAACTATTTTTTCCCCCACTAATTATCTGGTACTCTTGTTAAAAAAATCAATCGACTATAAATACTATGGTTTATTTCTTAACTATCAATTGTATCCTATTGATCTATCGGTTTATTCTTACGTCGTATTACAGTGATTATTGTGGCTCTGTGATAAGCTTTGAAACCAGGAAGTATGAACTGTCCAACTTTATTCTTCTTATTCAAGACTGTTTGGGCTATTTTACATTGGCCTCCATTGTTGCTAAGAGAAATCAACCATACCTGACATATCTAGGTATGGATCTTTTGAAAAAATTATTTTAAAAATTCCATTATGTTAACATACAGTGTTATATTAACTTTGGGTATGCAATACGATTCAATAATTCTATACAGTACTCACTGCTCATCACAGTAAATGTACCCTAATGTTCTTCCCCTATTTCACTGATTTCCCCAACCACTTCTCCTCTGGCAACCACCGGTTTGTTCTCTATAGTTTAGAGTCTTTTAATTTGCTCATTTGTTTCTTAAACTCCATCTATCAGTGAAATCATATGGTGTTTGTTTTTCTATGACTAATAGATCTAGCAGGTATGGATCTTTTCAAATGTTTTTTCCTTGAGGATTTGCTGGGTTTCTTGAATATGTTAATGTTTTTCATCTAGTTGGGGGGATTTTTCCGGTCATTATCTCTTCATAGATTTTTCCTGTTTTCCTCTTTCCTTTCCATCTGAGATTCCTAGCGCAGACATGTTGGTGCACTTAATATTGTTCCACAAATCTCTGAGGCTCTGTTTATTTTTCTTCAATCTGTTTTCATTTTGTCTTTAAAATAATTTCTACTGATCTATCTTCAAAGTTCTTTTATTTTTATCTGCCATCTCAAAAATGCTATTCAGCACATCTAAAGAATTTTTCACCTTTACTGTTTCAATTCTAGAATTTTTTTGGTAGTTTCTATTTCTCTATTGAGATTGCCTACTTATTGATACACATCTATATTTTCCTTTCATCCTCTGAACTTATTTATAATAGCTGCTTTGAAGTCTTAGATATCTTCAACATTTGGACCTACGCAGAACCATTTTCTACTGACTGTTATTTTTTCCTGAGTATAGGTTTCACTGTCCTGTTTTTTACATATCCCATAATTTTGGGTTGAATCTTAAACTTTTTTAGACAATATATTGTAGAAACTCTGGATATGATTTTTCTGAAGTTTTTTGTTTTTTAATTTAGCTTGCTTAAATTGTTAAGATCGGTTTTCTCCATGGTATGAAGCTACTGTTCTCTCTTCCAGTTTTTCTATTATTTTTATGCTTTAGCCTGGTTTCCTAATGGTCACCCTGTATCTGCATAGTTTAATAATAATGATTTCAGTAAACACTGTTCAAACACCTTAAACTTATTAGGCAGCTACCGTCTCATCAAATTGTGTATGTGCAGGGCGGGGGGAGTTGTGTACATAGTCCCCCCACCTTATCCATGGTTCTTCCCTGATTTCAGTTACCCACGGCCAATCACAGTCTGGAAGTAGATGATCCTCCTCCTGATGTATCAGGAGGTTAATAGTAGCCTCACACTATGTCCCACTAAGTCACAATGCCTGTATTATTCATCTCACTTCATCTTAGCAAATAAGCATTTTATCATTTAACATTATCACAAGAAAGTACAGTACAATAAGGTATTCTGAGAAAGAGTCCATATAACTTTTATTACAATACACTGTTGTAATTGTTCTATTTAATATTACTGTTGTTAATTTCTTGTGCCTAATTTATAAATCAAACTTTATCATAGGTATGTATGTATAAGAAAACAACAGTATATGGGATTCAGTAATATCTGTGGTTCAGGCATCCACTGGGGTTCTTGGAAGTATCCCCTATGGATAAAGAGGGACTACAGGATTTAAAGTTGCAGTCAGTTCTCTTTTACAGTTTCACTCTTTACTGAGTTCGGTCTTCCTTGCATGAGTGAAGGCTCTCATTCAGCCAATGATATATAGAGAATTTTTCTCGGCACTTGGGTGGCTCTTTCATTTTTACAATCTACTTAAGTTACTAGTTGGTACATCATTTGCCCCACCCAGGACTTCAACCTTGGGCCAGCAAAATTATTATTTTTTCCCTTTGTTTCCTACTAGGATTGGCATTTTTAGCTGACAAAGCTTCAAATTCTTATGCTCTACCCCAAGTAAGTCCACTCTTAAGCAGCAAATCTATTTCCAGCGGCATCCTCACTCTAGTAAAAACTATAGTTTTTGCCATTCAAACTACCAGAGAGGAGGGAGAAACAGGAACAGCCTTGGGTGAAGGCATCACAAACTCCTTCTGCTCTTATCCAAAGCTCAAGCACTTTTTCAACAATATACACTTCTTAATGTTTTTTTGTCTTCAATTTCCAGAGTGGTAGGTGTTTTTTTTTTTTTTTTTTGACAATTCTGTCCAGTTTTTTTATACTTGCTTTTCTAAAGATGATCTACAACTTCTTCATGCCACCAAAGAGCCAGAAATTGCCTACATAAGTTTTTATACTTAAATATGTGTGTACATACCCATAAGCCTGTGGTTAATATAATTGTTTCAATTATATTATATATAACAGATTATACAGTCTAAGCATTAACATATTGTTGAAATTAAGAGAGTTTCATATGATACTATATTAACTGAAAATGAATTTAAGCTATCAGAAACAATGTTATCACGATAACATGGTTCATGTCAGACTATGCCAAATGAAAAAGATAAAAAAACACATTTAGTAAATTAAAATTTTAAGATATATAAAAATACACATATATATGCATGCCACACATAAACAGAAACTGAAATAACATGCTTAGAAGATTAAGAGTGTCATAATTTGAATAGAAGGATTACTAGTATTTTTCCTATTTAAAAAGATTGCCAAATTCTCTAAACATACATTATGTTTATAATACTAAAAAAAAATATTTTTAAAGAGAGGAAAAGGCTATGTACACCATCTACTTAATCAGGTTCAACTCCTGCTGATATTATAGCAGTTCCACAACTTTAATGGGATAATTAATTTATCTGAATATCTTAATGTATTATTTTAGGATACTGAACTTCTAAAGTTAGCAGTTAATATATACAAGAAGAAATTTTATTACCATTTTTTCCCTCTAGGTATGAAAACAGGTTTTGATCAGTATCATCAAAATAAGTATATACCATACTAAGGTGGCTACTTTAAGTGGCAACACTCATTTACATATGTAATCTCAAATAAAAAATAATTCTATCAGAACATGGCAATACCATATACTCAGGAACTATTTCAACCAACTTCTCCTATGTCTCATTATCATAAAATTACATTTTTGTTTTCTTAAATTTTATTTCTACAATCAATTTCATTCCTTTAAGGACTTACCTTTGCTGCATGGTATGTACTAGCCTCAAGTAAATCTTCTTTTTTAGCTTCTTTGGCAAGCAGGTTAAATCGACTTAACATTGCAGCTTTACAAAGCCGACTTGCCATTGACACACCACTTTTAAATGGGGAACTAAAGTAGAAAGAATGAAACATTCACAATCATTATTCAAGGATGTTGACAACTGTAAAGATGAAAATCAACACAGAATCTACAAATATTTTTTTCCAATTATGTGCAATGAAAATAGTGAAAGATTTTTACATAAAATCATTCTGAATATTTACTTTCTGAAGCTAATTTTATTACAGTTTAAATTATAGTGTTGCATTAAAAATTAAAGCAGATACTGGAACATTTTACTGTTTGAAGCAAAATTAATCTATATTGATCCAAATTAAAAGCTGTACTAGAACTGACTGGAAAAAGGGACAGAAATATTTTCTGGAATAATGAAAATGTCCTGCATTTTAATGGAGTAATAGTAATACAGGTGTATATATATCAAAAGTCATGAAGCTATATAGCCCATTTTACTACATGTAAATTTTAACTAAGAGTAAATACATACACCCCCTCATGACCTTCTGTATATGTCCTTGCAGATATTTTTTGTTTCTAATTAAAAGTGGGTCCATAGACCACGAAACTTTTTGCTTTAACTCTCTTCATTATTCGTTGTTCTTGTATTTACAAAAATTTCTCAAATTCTTCATTTCCCGTCTCCATACTCTTTATGTGACTTTCCAGATTCTCCTCTCGATAACTATGGTTGATTTCCCGTCTCCCTGAATTTGAGCTAGCTTTGTGCCTTATTTTGGTTAACAGAATAGATGATGTGTCAGTTCTGAGCCTGGGGCTTATAGGTTTGTGTTCTCATTCTCTAGGGAATCCTATCTCTGCCCAACGAACCAGCTGGGACCAGTCTACAAGAGGGTGAGACAACACATGGACCAGAGCCATGTCATCCTTCTAAGTTCAGCCAAGTTGAATTTCAGTTGACCTAGAGCTAACCCTGGATGAAAGAGGGAGCTCCACAACATCCAGCTTAGTTGACCTAAAAACTTTGAGCAGTAATAAACGGTTATTTTTAAATCACTAAGTTTTGAGGTAGTTTTATTCACAGCAATAATGAACAAAAGCTCTTATGTATGAAATCAATTATCTCTTTATTAGTATTTTCATCATGATACCTTTGGTTATAGTTTTCTCAATGATTCTCCTGGGCTTTTAGGGTATAAAATGATACCATACACAAAGAATGGCAATTTTACCTTCTTCCTTCCAATATTTTATAATCTTTCATTTCTTTCTCTTGTCCAAATGCTTTAAGTATAATATTAACAATAACAGTAAACAATCGTTTCTTGTTCTGGATATTATCAACCATGATGACACTTTTGACTAATAAAACACACATTTTATCCTTAACAAAAATATCAAACTATTCCTTTTTTATTATCTTTATCTAGAATAGCTAAAGAGCTATATTATATGCCTTCTTAGAATTTATATAGGATGAATATATTGTTTATGTCCCTAAATCAATGACTATTTTAATAACAATTTATTTCTAGCCTGTTGTTATTCCTATTATGTTACTATCCTCACTCCTATAAAAAATACTAATTGGTATTGTTGTATAAAATATGTATTTTTAAATATACTATTACATCCTGATTCCTACTATTTTATTTAGCAATATTTTGTTTGGATATAAAAGAAAGCTTCTTATACAACTTTTGTGGAGGGAGGGCAGCAATCTTCTACCGGATTTAAGTAGCAGTGATACACCTGCTTCATAAAAGAATTTTAATGTTTTCCATCTTCTTAGATAGCACTGGAAATTTCTGCTATTTATAAAGGTTTAAAATTACTCTGAACCACCTCAGCACGGTGCTCTTTCTTTGCAAACAGGGTACCTTACTTTCTTATGAAAATATTGAGATTTTTCCCTCTTTTGTACCAGTTATATAAATAATTTTTCCTAAAGATATATGCATTTCACAGGATTTTTAAAAAAATATTTACATTTTTGAGAGAAGTTTTTATGAACCTTTAATTTTCAGTTTCTGTTAATTACTCCCTTAATTCACTAAACAAGAGATTCGCTAGGGATATTTTTTCAGACTCAGATTTCTAAGACTACTTCCTATATTATTTAGCTCAAGTTACATTTCTAGTTTTGTTGATTTCTTCATTCTGCTTATTTCCTGATATACGCATTTCAAGTACTGTCTTTTCCATTCAGCTTTGCATTTAGCTGTATATCCTACAAGTTCTGATATACTGAACTATATATATATAGAATATATTGAATGCTTTCAATATCCTTGTCTCAAATATTCTGCTGTTTCATTTTATATTTCCTCTTTTTTTTTAAAAAAATTTTATTTATTTATTCATTAGAGACACAGAGAGAGGCAGAGATATAGAGGAGGGAGAAGCAGGCTCCGTGCAGGTAGCCCAACATGGGACTTGATCCTGGGACTCCAGGATCACACCCTGAGCTGAAGGCAGATGCTTAACCACTGAGCACCCCCAGGCATCCCTTGTATTTCCTCTTTGAGTCAAAAGTTAGAAGACTCCCCCCACCAATGAAACTCCTAGTATACTGATTTTGTTTTTTTACAGATTTATTGTATCACAACCAAAAATACTATCTACATCACTTCTACCTTTAAATTCAAGCTAGTTAGCATACAATGTACATTAGTTTCAGGGTAGAGTTTAGGGACCCATCAGTTGCATAGAACATCCAGTGCTCATTACATCAAGTGTCCTCCTTGATGTCCATCACCCAGTTCTCCCATCTACCTTTGCCTCCCCTCCAGCAACCCTTAGTTTGTTCCCTAGAGTTGAGTCTCTTATGGTTTGCCTGTTTTTATCTTGTTTTTCTTTCCCTTCCTCTGTGCTGTTTTGTTTCTTAAATCCCACATGAGTGAAATCATATGGTATTTGTCTTTCTCTGATTTATTTCACTTAGCATAATACCCTCTAGTTTAAAACAAATACCCTCTAGTTCCATTCACACTGTTGCTAATGGCAAGATTTCATTGTTTTTGATGGCTGAGTAATATTCCATTTTATGTGTATATATGTGTGGATATCACTTCTTTATTCATTCATCAGTCAATGGACATCTGGGTTCTTTCCATATTTTGGCCATTGTGGACATTGCTGTTACAAACGCTGGGGTGCCTGTGGCCCTCTGAATCACTATTTTTGTGTTTTTTTGGATAAATACCTAGTAGTATAATTGCTGGGTCACAGAGTAGCTCCATTTTTAACTTTTTGAGGAACCTTCATATTATTTTCCAGAGTGGCTGCACCAATCTGCATTCCTATCCACAGTGCAAGAGGGTTCCCCTTTCTCCACATCCTCACCAACGTCTGTTGTTCCTTAAGTTTTTCCTTTAGCATTCAGACCAGTGTGAGGTTGTATCTCATTGTGGTTTTATTTCCCTGATGATGACTGGTGTTGAATATTTTTTCATGTGTCTGTTAGCCATGTGTAGGTGTTCTTTGGAAAAATAACACTTCATGTTTTCTGTCCATTTCTTGACTGGATTTTTTGGTTTTTAGGTATTGAGTTTGTTCAGTTCTTTATAGATTTTGGATACTATAGCTTTTTATCTGATAAGACATTTACAAGTATCTTCTTCCATTCCATAGGTTGCCTTTTAGTTTTGTTGTTTCCTTTGCTGTGCAGAAGCTTTTTATCTAGATGAAGTCCCAATAGTTCATTTTTACTCTTGTTTTCTTCACCTCTAGAGACATGCCTAATAGAAAGCTGCCATGGCTGAGGTGAAAGCTGTCACTGCATTTGTTTTTTTCTAGGTTTGATGGATTCCTGTCTCACATTTAGGTCTTTCATCTGTTTAGAGTTTAGTTTTGTGTATGGTGTAAAATGTGGTCCAGTTTTCCCAACACCATTCGTTGATTAGTATTTTTCCATTGAATATCTTTCCTGCTTTTGCTGAAGATTAGCCGACTATAGAATTGAGGGTCCAGTTCTAGGTTCTCACATTGCTTCTAACTTTCAGAATTGAGATTTTCTTTGTGGCATAACATAGGATCATTTTTTTTCAATATTCTATAGTTTCCTCAAAAGTAGGTGTGTTTTATATTTTTACAGTGCAGTTTTATATAAGTTAATCAAATCTACCTTTTTGTTATTAAAAAACCACTGTATCCTTGTGCTTATTGTTTTGTTCATTTGATCATGAACTGACAGGTCAATTACTGTCTCAATTAGTACTGGATTTCTATTTTTCCTCCTGTAACTTCTTTTTTTTGAATAATGATACTATGTTATTTGTTGCACATATATCTGTTAATGGTTCATTCTTCCTTGTAAATTACACATTACAATGATAGTATCCTTTATGTAGTGCTTTGGAGCTGAACTACACTGTCTACTATTTAGATCATATGTGCTCTCTTTACTTGTAATCACCTGGCAAGTATTTAGCTATAATAAATTAGTTAAGCTCATTTTACATTTCAGCTTTCTTATACTAGTATTTTGTGTTTTCAGTAAAAGACTTTTTAATGCGCAGTTTGTCCACTGTTAACAGTGATATTACTTTGTGCTGATTCAAAGCAAGAACAGTGTAATTCACACTAGTTGAAGTAATCAATAGTATGCCTAGTTGATAGTAACATTTGCTTGCATGTGGTCTTAAATCCATCTTTCACCAAACAAGCAGTTTAATTTTTAACATTATTATCTCATTAAAAATGTATGGTTGTGACCACAGAAGAGCATACACTAGAAGAGCAGCTGTAGTTTTACTTGCTAATCAATGGCAGGAATATTACAAAGAAATGTCTAAAAGGCATAACATATTATGGTTATTGACAAGGGCTTTGGAAATAATATCCAGATAAGAATCCCAGCTGTGTTATTATTTGTGTGACATTAAGAAAAATAATAAACCTAGCTTGAAGCAGTTTATCTGTCAAAGAGCAACAGCACCATGTAATCTACAGGGTTATTTTAAGGTGGCAGTATAACATAGTACATTAGTTCTCACATGTAAGTATATGTGAATAATATTTGAGAACACATATCCTTAGCCTTAGATCCAGAAAATCAGATTCAGTAAGAGAAAATGAATTTTTAAAACAAATACATTATAGGATTCTTTTGCTAATTATAATCATGAAATGATACTCAGAAAATTATAGGTTCTGGAGACTGATTTTGAATGCTGGCTCCATTCAACTTACTATGTAACTTAAGTTATAAAACTTTTCCAGCTCTGTCTTCTCATCAGAAAAACAATGATTTTTTTTTAAATTAGTACAATGCCTGCAAAATTGTCATACTAAATAACTATTATTATTGTTCAGAATTTTAAAAACTGCATCTAAGAAATAATTTTAAAAGTTCTATTAAAATGTATTTTTGGGGATCCCTGGGTGGCGCAGCGGTTTGGCGCCTGCCTTTGGCCCAGGGCACGATCCTGGAGATCCGGGATCGCATCCCACGTCGGGCTCCCGGTACATGGAGCCTGCTTCTCCCTCTGCCTGTGTCTCTGCCTCTCTCTCTCTCTCTCTCTCTCTCTCACTGTGTGCCTATCATTAAAAACAAAAAATGTATTTTTGCTTAATATTTTTTAAGCGATTTGTTTTGTTTATATTATAGTATAGACCAAGGTAGATTTACTGTAAAGCTTAACTTCTGGGCCCCTTATACTTGTGCGGGCCCTTTCTAAATACAGTTGACACTTGAACAACACAGGTTTAAACTGCACAGTTCCATTCATATGTAGATTTTTTCTGATAAATCCAGTACAGTATTGTATTTTCTCTTCCTTATGATTTGTTTAGTTTTTTTATTTAAATTCCAGTTAGTTAACACATTGTAATAATACTAGTTTCAGGTATACAATTTACTGATTCAACACTTATAAACAACACTCATTGCTCACAAGTGCCCTGCTTAAATACGTGGTTTTAAAAGAAATTAGTAATGCTAACCTTTCAGTGATCTTTCCACTCAGGCCATCCACAATCTCCAAAGAAATGTCCCCCTGTGCCCAATTCAGACTCAAGGATTTATATTCCAAGTTTGTTTGCAGTGGATATGCAGAAGGTACTAAACTAACATGAGGTCTGTTGACCAAGTAAAACATTGGAAGTTTTGAAGTAAGTGCATCATCAACACGTTGCTTTACAGCAATTTCTAAACCTCTAGTATCACTGCAATTCCCATCACCTAGAAAGTAAAAACAAAACTCAGAAGTTCAATATCAATAGACCAAAAAAAAAAAAAAAAAAAAGGAAATAGTCTAATGTTATCATTTATCTTGCAATAATATCTTTCCTTTCCCACTTCTCTCTTACCACTTCTAAATTCTTTACCAGTATCAGGACAAGGTAACAATGGTCATAATTTCCATTCAAAATAGAATCTACAGAAAATAACAAATTGACATTCCAGCAAATAAAAATGAAGAGCCAGAAATGTCCTCTCAAAAATATAGTACTGTTTATAAGATTCTGCCCAACAGAACTGGCTCATCCTGTCTTGATTCCTTAGATTACAGCATGAAACCAGCACATAATATAGAAGGATAAGCATGGCTGAGAAATAGTTGGTGAGATTAAGCTATTTTTCCATATTTAAGGGCCACAAATTACACCTATTCCAGGAGGACAATGCTTCAGTTTCACAACACAAATCATTTAAATAATGTCTATTTCTGATTATAATTTTTGCTAATAACAAAACCAGTTAAAATAACTATTGAGATAAAGCTCAAAAAGATGTAATGTCATTAGTACAGTATAAAATTGTGAGCTGCATTAAACTTAAAATAGAAATTAGACAAGTCATTCCCATTTAAAAATTAGTAATTCTAAATTAGACCCCTTTTCTCAGAAAAGAAATGTTATATGCCACAAGACTTTATTTTCCAAATAAAATTGTTTCCATACATTGGAACTGTTGAGATGGCTGCTGGTTATGACTATCTGGAAACTAGAAAATGATGTAAAAAGAACATGAATTGCTATTGACAGCCTTTTTCTAAATACTCTTTTTAAATTCCAGTACAGTTTCAGATGTATAATATACAGATACAACAATTCTATATATTACTTGGCACTTATCAAGATGTATTCTTCTCTTAATCCCCATAATGTATTCCACCCTTCTCTCCACCTATTTCTCTTCTAGTAACCACCAGTCTGTTCTCCATAGCTAAGAATTTGTTTTCTGGTTTGTCTTTTTTTTGTCTTGCTTGTTTTTAAAATTCCACATGAGTAAAAAAAAAAAAAAAATACACACGAGTGAAATCATATGGTATGTGTCTTTCTCTGACTTATTGCACTTAGCATTATACCCTCTGGATCTATCCATGCTGTTGCAAATGGCAAAATTTCATTCTTTTTTATGGCTGAGTAATATTCCATTGTAGGTATCTATCACATCCTCTCTATTGTAGCATCCCTGACAAAGACATACTGTAATGAGATAATGTCAGTGTTTGTGCCTAAAATATAAAGACATATGTGGGGGGAAAAAATAGCCCTGCAAGTCAAATTCCATTTAAGATTCCTTACATGCCAAATTGATTCATTTAAAAATGTTTTAATATAAAAACAATAATTTTATAGAAAAGAAGCATATTAATATTAGAAATTTTACTGTTCCCCTTTACATATGTATGCTTTAACTATTAACTAAATCTGAAGTATGGTTTTGGTTATATACAGAGGCTAAATCTTGTTCCTGGAAAAATACAGATCTAATAATATGTCATATAAGTAGGGAAAATTTGATTTATCTAAAGTTATCTAAAATAACATGAAGCTCAAAGGTAAGTCAAAAACTAAATCTAATCAAAGACCACAGCGGACTTGACTGGACAGCTTTTTATACACAAAGATTCTCAGGAGATTAATCTACCATAAGTGTAATATAAACCCACAGAAATGGTTGTGGAAACAGCTCTTAAAAAGGCTGCATGAATAAGAATAAAGTACATAAATCAAAGAATCAAACATTAAAGAACTATGTACTGGCCCTACCACATCTGGAACATAATTAGTCTGGGGCATTACATTTTAACACCACCACCCATTTATCATAGAACATCTGGAGAAAACAAATCATGTTCCTGTGAAACACAAATGTGTGAGAAGACATAAGGCAAGAAGCATCTTGCCTTTGTATTCATAATGCTCACTCTGCATTTCATTACACGAATAGTACCTTTGAGAATAATGCAACAGTGCACAACACCTAACATATAGTAGATGAAAAAAAAAACCATATAGATGGTTCAATAAAAACCTGACAAAAAAGGAATATAAAACATATTATCAGAGAGCAGTAATTATCAATCCTGGGTGCACATTAGAATCTTTAGGGATTGGAATATTAAAACCAATGCCATTTTGTATTATTTTAAAAGCTTCCTGGGTGGGAATAAAAGCAACAAGAATAACATTTTTCCTGTATTCCACAGTTAGTTTTAAGTAGAAAAATAAAAGCGCTTTCGAAAACAAAAACAAAATCATGCTGATTCAAACCATTTATTCACGAAACATTTACTGACCAACATCCCCAGCACAAATTGGACCAAGATGAGTGTGGCAAAGGATCTGCCTTCAAGACGGTCAAGTTTAACAGACATAGCAGTGAGATTCTTGTCACTGGCTATGCTCAAACAAAGCTATCAGAGTTCAACTTAATACAAAAAGCAGCAGTAGGAGAAGTTATGAAACTAATTTTGAGTCCAGACTCTGCCAACAGGCAAACTGAATGATATGGGGCAAGTATTTAACTAACATTTGAACCTATTACTGAGATTTAAAAAAAAAAAAAAAGGGAATGAATAACAGAATCTCTAACATTATCAAATGTTTCTTAGAAGTCCATGAACTATGTTTAAAACAGATTTTTTCATTAGGAGGGAATTAGCAATTGGTCTTCTTTATAATCCAAATGTACAATTCAAATCTGTGTATGAAAAGAACTCCTAGATGGAAATACCTCTGGATAAACACTCTTGAAATATTTAGACAGATGATCTTACCATAACAGAATACCTAATTTGCAAGATATACCTTTAAAAGCTTGAAAAGTAATATAAATCCAGCTGTTTTTAAGTACTTAGGCAAAGTGAATTTTCTTCCATATTGCTCTGGATTATTTTCCTTTTTTTTTTTTTCCCCTAAAGATTTTGAGAGAGAAAGAGTGTACATGCATGAGCAGAGGGAAGCGTAGAGGGAGAGGGCAAGAATCTCAAGCAGATTCTATGCTGAGGATAGCGCCTCATGCTGGTGATCCCACAATCCTGAGATCATGACCTGAGCCAGAATCACAAGTCAGATGCTTAACCCACATGCTACCAAGGCACCCCATTGTGGATTATTTTCTATTCAAATAATAATAAATGTCTTTTTAATGCAAGCCTAAGACTTTTTTTCCTAAAAAAGAATACTGCCATAAAGTGATAAAATGAACATCTATGAACATGTACAGCATAAAATTTGCTTCTCTAAGCTTTTTGAAAAGTTAAAGAAGTCTTAAAATGTAATACTCTACACATTGGTAACTGATCTAGTAAATTAGGTTTTTAACAATTAAAGAACTGTAAAAGATTTCATAAGACTCACAACAGAACAAGATGAGGTCATTACCCTCACTTATATTGTCAGTACAGAATTAAAGGGAAGCAAATTTCAATTCTAAATGAGGAGGAATTAAAAAAAAAAACAATTGGAGCTATTTAATAGACTGACTTTAAATCCTACAATCCACATTATTGGATGCTCTTAAACTGAGGTTAGATGATCTTCTATCAGGAATGGCATAAAAAGAGTTTATATACTAAGCAAGAAGCTGTACTAGCCTACTAATAAAATTCAGTGAACTCTGAAGATTCTTTTAGCTCTCCAAATCTCTTTTAAAGAAATTTTAAATGAGTGTTTCTCAAAGAGCCATTCACGTAATTGTATCCAAATCACCTAGTGGTGCTTCTAAAATGTGTATCCCTCTGCCTCAAAACTCCTACCCTCTTCCCCAGGCAGAATAAGGATCTCAAGATGTTCAAAAATCTGTATTTTTTTATAAACAACTTAAACAGATTAAAAATCATTTAGGTTATACCAGGCAGAATGCAAATTAGCTTTAGGTGTGTTCCACAAAGATGCCAAGAAAGAAAACAGAAATAATTTTACAAAGTCTTATAGAATGTTTTTATTGCTACCTGATGTTCCCCATTGCTAGGTGCAAGATGAAACTCAAAATGACAAGAGATTTAATTTTTAAGCTCCTGTCCCAAACCACTAGCTATTACGAAGTAATTCTATAAGAATCTATAACCATCCATCCTTTTAAGAAACTAAATATAGCATGGAATTATATAAGCGACTAATTTTACATCTTCATCAAAGTCAAAGAAAGCTATGATTCTAGTGAAAGCATAGACAATTCTTACAGACCTAATAGACATTCAAGAAAAAACCTTTCTTAAAGGAGACCGAGAAAAATTTAAGCATCTGAGAGAGCATCAGACCTAAAAGGAAATATGGCAAAGAACTTTGTAACCAAATTAAATCTAAGAAACTATCATCCTCAAGAATTCATATTTGGAAAAAGAAGATTTAGAAAAGTAACTACTTTTGAGGGTAAGAAGAACTGCCACTGTCATATATTACCAGCGGGAATGTGATTTGGGGGGTAACTTAGTAACATTTTTCAAAATTGCAAATGCATACATCTTTACCTGCCATTCTATTTCTAGGAATTCATCATCTTAGAGACAGACTTACAAGTGCAAATAACAAATATAAAAAAGTCATTCACTATGCATTTTGGTAGCTGTAAAAAAATATTAGAAATAATCTAAAGTTCCTTCAACCTGTAAGTGCTTAAATAAATTATGATACCTTTATACAAAGACGTACCACACAGTGAGAAATAATTAGGAAATTCTTACATACTTGACATGGAAATATTTCCAAAATACATTAAATGAAAAAAGCAAGATGCAGAAAAGTATGACCTATATTATCTATTCATGCAAAATACCAAGTATGATTACAAGTTACCATGAAATAAAAAGCTCAACAGAACAATGAATGTGGTTTACCTTAAATAAAGGATCATGAATGCAAAATATGATTTTATATTGATATATTTACTCAATGAAAAGAGGCCAAGAGGTACTGAAATCCCACTTACCAACAAGTATACTGCTGATGTAAACTGGCTGTATAAAGTGACTCAGCAATGCTCCCTGTACACCAAGCACTTCCCATCTTGTCAATTTGTCACTTGAGGACATACTGCTTACTCTATTAACATCTGCAGGACAGTAGACAGTGAGATAAATTTTGCCTTCAACAGCCACATGGAGACTCAGTTCTTCATTGGCTTCAAATGCAGATATAGAATGTGGATTAAGACGCCTAGAAAAAGGAAAGGGTTTTTTTTTCTTTTACAAAACAAAGTATACAAAATGGGGTATTACTCAGCCATAAAAAAGAACAAAATCTTGCCATTTGCAATGACATGCATAGAGCTAGAGAGTATTATGCTAAGTGAAAGTCAGAGAAAGACAAATATCATATGATTTCAGCCATATGTGAGATTTAAGAAACAAAACAAATGAGCTAAAGGGAAAAAGAGAGGGAAGGCAAACCAAGAAACAGACTCTCAATTACAAAGAACAAACTGATGGTGGGGGGATGGGTTAAAAAGAAGGTGATTAGGATTAAGAAGTGCACTTGTGATGAGTACTAGGATCATACAGAAGTGTTAAATCACTATATTGTACACCTGAAACTAGTATTACACGGTACGTTAACTGGAATTTAAATAAACATTAAAACAATTTAAAAAAAGTGGACAAAGTAAAATCTATATGTACTTAAGAATTGTTTTCAAACATGTTTAACTTGCCATTCCTTAAGATTAATACCAAACAGAAATTAACCATATTTAGAGCTTCTGGGCAAAGATAAATTCTTTTTA
The DNA here is from genome assembly GCF_003254725.2 of Canis lupus dingo. NCBI lineage: Eukaryota > Metazoa > Chordata > Mammalia > Carnivora > Canidae > Canis > Canis lupus. The sequence goes on from NC_064261.1 coordinate 18,096,369, forward strand.
CTGCCTTTATGTCCCTTAAAATCAAATGAAAACTTAAGTTTTGTTCCTTCCACAGTTAAGTCATTTTCTTTCTCTGAAATTTTTTTAAAAATTTAAAAAAATACAAGAGAATGAAGAAAAAAAAAACTGACAATTTGTGTTCAAAATTAATCTCCAGTAAAATATGTTTAAAAAAAATGTAAAATCATTTGTCCTGAATCTTCTCTCCAGGAACAGTCCTTGCACTTGTTTTCAAAGGTGTAACTGGAAGAATTTCTAAAAAAAATATTAACCATGGTTATCTCTAGATAGACTTGCTTTTCTCCTTTGTGCTTGTCTGTGCTGTTTAAGTGTCATGCTGATGCTACTCATTCATCAAGATAATAAAGTTTTAGCTACAGACTCAGAAAAACTGCATTAACTCCAGTATTAGTATGTGAGTATACATAAAACCAGGCTTTCCTAACATTTATGAAGTCTTAAAACTCGAAAGAAGAAAATTTTCAACAGCACAGAAGTATGTGGAATAATTTTAGTAGTAGTAGTAACAGATCAGACTGAGTGGAGGAGAGGCCCCAGCTAGAGGCCACAAATAACACCTCAAGTCAGAGGGAGAATACGAATAGGTATGAGTTTACTTGTTCTAGTGCTGTTCTAGGGACTTAGAATATATGATCTAGCCATTCTAACTGCTTTTAAAAACAACTTCTATAATACTTACAATTGTGACTTAATCTGAGCTGACCCTTTAGGCAACTGGTTCATATAGAGATAAATGTTGATATTCTGTTTCAGAGTCAGTAGATTAGAAGCTGGTTCTGTACAAAATATTGATTTTTCCATCATAGCAGGATTTTTGCTGTAGAAGAGTAGAAGTTGTCTATAAAAGTACCTAAAGAAAAGAGTTATAACTTTATTAAGTAATAAAATTTTACAGTAATTTATTTTAAGCATCATATTCATGTGTGTCGTGAACAATGTCCCTCATTGAAAGGCTATTTCTCCAAAGGAAAGTTTGGAAATTAAGAATTCCTAAAATAACTTTTGCCTTATTTAGAGAAGAGTTAAATCCTGTAAGAAGTCCTCAACTGTAGCCCAGTCTGACATGTGACCGGCCTAAAAGCACCATTCCTTGACTACTACTACACTCATTTCACGTTTGAGTCCTAAACAGTCATATCCAGCTAATGACCCATTTCTCTATTGATTCCTCTTTTTTCTCAGTTCTGCTCTCAGCCTCCTACGTGAAGTGTAAAAATTCTCCTTGCTTCTTTTTCCCTTCCCTGACAAAACAACCAACCACTGTGGTTCCTGCTTCATAGTGGTTCTGAAGACAAAAACAAAGAATTGCAAAAACAATACGATGAAAATCATAAGTCATAGTAAGAAGTGGAACAAATTTCCTGAGAAACTAATACAAATCAATCAGGGGACAAATACCATTTTGCTTATTAAAAACATTTTAGTCCTTTCATCAGAAATAATTTTAAAGACTCAGCACAAGCATATAATAGGGCCAAGCATGGGAAGAAATAAAAGAAGTAATTTTAAAGAGGTCAAATAATTCAATAAGCACCAACGAAGATTAGAGAACAATGAGTTGCATTAACTTCCCCAAAATTTTCTCTTTAAGATTATAGGATTCGTTCCTTATAGAAACATGTACTTAAGTTTTTCAGACAAAATTAGGTCTAAATTTGTTTTAAATTACTCTACCACAGTAAATACCAACAAAAAGTGAGGATGCAAAGATTAAATAAGAACAGAATGCTGATAACTAAATATGCTGATAACTGGATATGATCACAGATATTGGTATCAGAATGCTAATAAACTGAATGATAGAATTCATTATCCTATTCTTACTGTGTTTGAAAATTTCCATTAAAAAGTTTTATAGAAAGTAAACTCAAAAAAAAAAAAGTAAACTCAATGGCTTAACAGAACCAAAATCTGGTAGATACTGGAAAAAGTAACAAATTCTTCACTTTTCATATGAGGACTTCTAAGGAGTAACATTGCTGGCTTCTCTTTCTGCTATTTTCACTTTCGTTCTCATTCTATTTCTCTTTCTCATTCCTAGCTTCTCTACCTACTATTCACGCCTTTTGTAGAGAGCAGAGTGACTACCAATGAATTTAAGAAACAGGTATGCTCATCTCAGCCTTTTCTGCCAGCCTGTACAAACTTATAGTTACAAAAACAAAAACAAAAACAAAAAACAGGGATGCCTGGATGGCTCGCAGTTGAGCCTCTGCCTTTGGCTCAGGGCGTGATCCTGGAGTACCGGGATCGAGTCCCACACTGGGCTTCCTGCATGGAGCCTGCTTCTCCTTCTGCCTATGTCTCTGCCTCTCTGTCTCTATGAATAAAATATTTAAAAAAGAAAAAGTCAGGAGGATGAAAAGTATAGCAAAGGGAACAGAGTCAATAATATTGTACAGTTACAGATGGTAACTACATTTACCATGATGCGGAGTATGGTGACTGCTGCATACTAACATGTTTAACATCATATGTCAACTATATCTCAATTTAATAAAAAATACCATTATCTACATTCTGCTATAAACTCTGCATAGACATCATGAATGTAAACTTACTGGCTTCTAATGATGTTTTTAAATGTGGCTAATTTGGGGGTGAATATTACACCAAGTCTCCCTGGTCCAGATCTAAAGCTATATACTCAGTTACTTTGATCAGTAATAAAGATGGTATATTAAGAAAAAAGTTGTAGGACTCTTAAAACTGAGTTCATAAAGTCTTGATAAGAAAGGCCACTAAAATCTACAAATTAAGACACATTGTAAAGTTTTTTAAAAAAAATGACATAGAAATAATCAGAGACTGTCATATCCAAGGCTCAATGATCAGTAAAATTCCATTTGTAAATAAAGACACTGATATGTGGTTACTTTGGGCTGAAAGAATTAATATTTGGTGGCATTAAATATATGTTACCTTACCTAAGGAGAGACCTTCTGGCTGTAACGACAGCATGAGTGTCGTGCAACACTCTTCCATTTGGCTTAATGCACTGGCTGTAATTGTATTCACCTGTGCCTATAGCTACAACTTCATGCTGTCCAGCTGAAAGGAAAAGGTTAACAGTAACAGGTTATTCTGGCCTCTTTCTTCTCTATATTCAACCTCTACCTTACCATTTTAAAGTTACTAAAATATATTGACCAAAAAAATGGAAAATCCCAATTTTAAATAAGAGTTTGAGGGTCTTCTGGGAACATTTTTTAATAGTTCAATAATATTCCTAAAAAGGCAGATATTTTATGATAGTTCATCTAAAATTTTACCACCATCAACAGAATTGTCAGATATTCTTAGTTTTCAACTACACATCTATTTCTTCTACATCTAGATGTGTTTGGCTTACTAGAGACTTCATTTGCCATTCTACTTCTGCCTTAAAGTTATCTAATGACTATTTTTTTTCTATTTTTTCTTAATCCACTCAAACTCTGCAAATCAATTTCTCTGTTCTACTTAAACTGTCTTAAAGATTATTTGAGAGCGTGTCCACATGAGGAGGAGGAAAGGAAGAGGAAGAAGTAGTCGTCCCACTGAGCTGGGAGCCCAACCAGGGACTTGATTCCAGGATCCTGAGATCATGACTTGAGCCAAAGGCAGACACTTAACCAACTCAGCCACCCAGGCACCCCTGAAACTGTTTTAAAGAAACAAGCACCTTATTCTTTTTCTAACAGTTCTTCTCCATTTTTTTTTCTGTACCTTGAGATTTCTTGAAACTCTATGCTCAGATTACATAATCCTTTTTTCTTTCACATCCTAACTCTAAGGCTTTTCTATAGTGTAGTCACTAAGCTCATTGTTCTTTTTTCTCTAGAATATTCTCCTCTGAACATCTTGCGTTTTTTTTTACTTCATATTGATTATTTCAGAAAATCTCTAGTCTTAGACTTTCAAATAAAGTTCAGTTTCAGGGGTGCCTGGGGGGCTCAATCAGTTGTGTCTGACTCTTGATTTTGGCTCATCATGATCTCAGAGTCCTGAGACTGAGCTCTGTGCGACAGAACCCTCAGTCAGGCTAGGCTCCATGCTCAGCAGGGAGACTGCTAGAGATTCTCTCTTTTCTGCCCGCTCATATATTCACACACTCTCTTTAAAATAAATAAATCTTAAATAAAAAGGTTTCACCTTTGCAAATACCTAAAAGGACTTTCATTAATTCAATAAAAACTGAAGAACTAAAAAGTATACGCTAGGAATAAAAAGTTGAGCAAGACATGCCCTCATGAAGCTTCTAATAAAGACAGAAAAAGACTAAACAAACCACAAACTATGACATGTGCTTTAAAGGGGCCAATGTAAAAAAATAATGGAGGGCGAGGTTACCTCATGCAAACTAGATGCAGAATCTCTATGAAACCGAAATTTAAGTTTCAACATGAGGTGTGAGGTAAGGGGCATTGCAGTCAAAACAGCAAGCTTCTGGGGACCCTGGGCAGGGAGACCAGTATAGCTGCTCCAGCAAAGAGGTAAGGAAATGGCATCAGATGAGGTCAGAGAGTCATCATAAATCATGCTAAGGAGTCTGTGGATTTTACTCAAGAGCTATGTATGGTGAAGCTGAGGGTAAGAGACTGAAAACCATATTGTGTTACATTTTAAGATCATTCCTTTACATGGATATTTAGGGTCCAAGAAGCTGAAGACATAATGACTTAAGACTTGAGTAATGAAGAGTGGTTGGAAAAGAATAATCAGATCTGACGTAGTGTTTGGGGACATAACAGAACTTAGACATAAACTGTTATTAGGTTATTAGGGAAAGAACTCAGTTTTTTAGCCTGCCTAAACAACTGGGAAAATGCCAGGTACTGAGATGGAGAAAGCTAGAGGGGAAATAGAACTAGATGGGAAAAATAAGAAGTTCCATCATCACAAATGTAGCTGCTCCAGTAAGTGGATGGTGGTGGTAAAAGCAAATTATATAGTGTCACTAAGTTCTGGAATGGTGATGTAAAGTTCTGAGTTATAAATAGAAACTCAGTTTATATTTAAACTCTGTAACAGGACCTGTCATGTTTCAGGGAGATACTAGTTTCATAATGCAGTAAAAGGCAATAACAGAAGGGATTCATCAAGTTGAAAGAGGGAATGGAACCAATACTTAAGTGAAGGGATCAGCTATCAAAGATCCTTCCTCTACTCACAGCAGAGAAGATGAGCTCAAATGGAAGAAATTACATAGATTTGATGGTAAAGAACAAAAGGAAGTTTGGATTTGATAGTTTCTTACAGACACAATAAAAAAATTATGACACATGAGGCAGCTGGGTGGCTCAGCGGTTCAGCACCACCTTCAGCCCAGAGAGTGATCCTGGAGACCCTGGATCGAGTCCCATGTTGGGCTCCCGGGATGGAGCCTGTTTCTCTCTCTGCCTGTGTCTCTGCCTCTCCCTCTCTCTCTGTCTCTCATGAATAAATAAAAAAAAAAAAAATGACACATGGCCATTAGTTAAAAGCAGGGATAGAAAAGAGGATCTGGGATATTTGAGGACAAAGTATGAAGTAGACATTTCAGGGCATGTGTGATCAACCCTGCTAGACACCGGTTGGCTGGGCAGTGAGGAATATCCACTTGAGGCTTCTAATACATTGTAAGTATGCATTGATCAAGTCACTTATTCCAGGAACGTGTACTTAATTTTACTCAGTGTCTCCGCACCCTAGATTTACAATTGTATCACTAAAACCAGATTTATTACTCTCATCCATGCTATTCATACAACTTCACATCAGCTTCCAGATTCCTGTGTATATGGGAACAATGATCATTCTACTATGTAAACTTGAAATGCTAGGTCTTATTTCATCGGTCATTGTCACTTTCATCTAATCACATCAATTTCTAAAAAATATTATCTTCTTTCCCTGTTCATATCTTTCTCAACTCTAATGTAAGCAGCTCCATTACAATAATCTAAGTTACAATACTCTAATTCAGGACCAATCCTTGTAGTATTTTTAAAAAACTGTTGGCAATTATTGCTTAAACATCAACTTATTTTAATCATTACAAATGTAATTTAAGCTTTTCCTAAATGCCAAGTACTGTGCCAAATAATTTATATTATCACATCTAATCCTAGTACTCCATGAAATAGAAGTTATTACTTCTATTTTTCAGAAATTAGAAGAAAACTGTAGCAGAGAGATGTTAAATATATAACATGCCCAAAGTCACTTAGGTAGCAGAGCTAAATCTCATGCTGTATCCAACAATTAGAGTACGGTATCAATCCCTAACCAAAAATCTTTCACCACTTTCTATTTCATGAAATCCAACTTTTGACTGGATTTTAAAGGACTCCATAATCTGGTAACATCTTATCAACCTAACTATATTTTGTATTACGCACACACATACACACACGTATGTACACACTTTTCTGCACTAGTAATAAATTTCTCTCATTGTTCCATGAAGTTTTCTCACTCCCACTTTCTTCCCTTATGCCTTTCTCTCTTCAAAAATGTCTTTTCTTCTATTTATCCAAGCCTTATTAACCCTTAGTTTCACGTCCCAAAGATTTTAACCTTATTGGCTCTCTACAATCTATTAATTTTCATGCATTTTTGGATTACAGAAAATAACTGTTATCAACTTAGACTTTCAACAGTATTTGTATATATGTGTGTATAAACATTCTCTCCCTAAATTATAAAAACTCCCTAAGGATAGACCAAATCTGGGGATCCCTGGGTGGCTCAGTGATTTAGCACCTGCCTTTGGCTCAGGGCTTGATCCTGGAGGCCCCGGGAATCAATACCCCCTTCAGGCTCCCTGTGTGGAGCCTGCTTCTTCCTCTGCCTGTGTCTCTGCCTCTCCCTATGTGTCTCTCATGAATAAATAAAATCTTAAAAAAAAAAAATAGACCAAATCTCAATTGTTTTATATCATCTACATCTTACTCCAAGATGAACATAAAATTCAAATACTTTTATTAAATTATTAATCTAGAACACTAAAGGGTAAATAAAAGATAAAATGTAGTTAGAATCATAATATCCACAAGAAAAACCAGAAGCTCATGATTTTTCATATTATAATATTTTCGTATTTGAAAATGTGTTCATTTTTATGGGGTCCTTCTCAATGTTTTTTACAATGGAAAATTAGATTTCAAGTTGGTAGTAGTTCCAACAGAGTTACTGTTTAAAATGTTAGGCATTTTACTTTTCTGCAGTTCTCTATTGGCTTCTGGTCAGTATACTGTAACATTGAGAGCCTTTGTATTTAATGATCCACATCCACTAGAAAAGGCCACTTCAAATCAATGCAACACCATTGTAAAAAGGACCAAAGAGTCAAAATACTACTATATATAGCTCCAATGATGAGGTTATTTAACACTTTTTCCATAAACCAACACATCCCAAATATCTGGACTTACCTCTTTCAATTATAAAAGCAGCCAATGAATTGCTACATTTCAGATATTCGGAATGATTAGAAATTAGTTTATTAAATGTTTCTTTAACAATTTGTGATATCTTTGCGTACTGAATATGTCTCCCTTCTGGAAAAAAAAATCAAATGGAATATGATTTGAAGAACACAGTGCTTTCTCCCAGAGGCCTCTATTATTCCTATTATAACCTTACAATTGAGTTTGTAATTTACATATGTGAACAAATTATAATTTATGCCACTGATTGATATTTTAAAGCATTCAATTCTAAAAAAGACATGTTATTGAGCTTTATGGAAAATTTATTGTAAAAAGATTAATACTTCATATTAGTTACTGATCTATATTTGATGAAGTATTTAAAAATTATACAAGACACAAGTCATTTAATAGGATTGTCCCACACTGCCAACTAACATCTCACCAAATGCCAGTAGTCTTCCCTCAACACTGTGACAATTAAAATACATTCCCCTTAGTACTTGCCCCGCTGAGAACCACTGCAAAGAACTAAGCACTTAGACCCTTGATACAGTTCCATGTTCCCACTGAAGAAGTCCTGCACTTTGCAAGGGGATAAAGATAATTTTAAGTAATTAGGATTACTAGAAAACAGTTGATAATCAAGAATATAATCAAAAGTTACCTGTGGATTAAAAAAAAATGACAGAGCTTATTAAAATTAAGGTTCTGGGGTAGGGCCTTGGCCATTTGTTTTGTGTACCCCTACTGAAGAACCATCGTTCTAGAGAATGAGAGGTTGCAGAATCCCCTAATACAGTGTTTCTCCAAGTTTAGCTGCAAATCACTAATAGCTCCTGATGTTTCATGATGATTGCTAAGCAGTCTACCAAGTGGTTTGCAGTCCGTTTCACATTTTTAGAGGACAAAAAGCAATGAAACAACTTTGCTGTCATGCGTTACATAAGAAATGAAGAATTATCATTTTCACAAATTCTTTTTACCTGCTCAATAATCATTACATTAAAAAAGCACACAAATAATAAAAGTATGATATTAGCATTCTCAACTAACATTCTACTAATGGGACACAACACATTTCAGTTAGGCCATTTACATGCTTTGTTTATATTTGTTAAACTTTAATTTTTCTGTTACTATTGTTAATGCTCTCTTATTGGCAAAAACAAATTCACATTATCACGAAGAATGTGAACAATCACAAAATCAATCACAAAATGAAGCTCAGGAAAAAATGAAGTAAGGGCTATATTCTTTTATCTCATCACAAAGCATATAACGTGGAGATGTAAATTATTACAATTGCATGCTAGCATACATTTCACCAAAACTGTTATCAACAAAACTATCCATGTGTGGTGTATGAATTAGTTTTTGATCCTTACACAATAAAAACGTAATGAGAACTACTCAGCAACTTGGCCCTGCTTATCACCAAAAATTCATGATACAGAGGAAAAAGTAATAAAAAATATATAAATAAAAATATTTTTAAGTTTAATTTTTACTTTATTTATTTTTTTTAAAGATTTTATTTATTAACTCATGAGAGACACAGAGAAAGAGAGAGGCGGAGACACAGGCAGAGGGAGAAGCAGGCTCCATGCAGGGAGCCCGATGTGGGACTGGATCCTGGGTCTCCAGGACCACACCCTGGGCTGAAGGCAGCATTAAACCTCTGAGCCACCCAGGCTGCCCTAAATTTAACTTTTTACCAAATGCAGATAATATTACCACTTTCTAATAGAAACTTTTAGAATCTGTAAATATAAACATATGTCACTCAAAAAACCAAAAACTGGAACATTCTGAAATGCACCTTTTGCATTTACCTAGTCTCAGACATCACTCAGGGACTACCTCATCCTTCTTTGTGGGTCCACAGAATGAATGTACTATAATTTGTTTAATCATGTCATATATAGTTAGCGTGTATTTTGTGTTATGGAGTAGAAAAACACACTGCAATTAGTACTGACAGAATAAGAATTGTGGATGGGCAAAAAAATGTTCTGCTACACTTTAAATGGTTGCATCTAAATATCATAAAGAACATTTGGGACTTGACAACATATAAGTATACCTCTTAAGTATACCTCTTGATCTTAATTCAGTGTTGAAGGAAATAATACTGTGAATATAACCAAGTCTTAGTTACTAAACGTGTCTCTTATTACCATGCATGTAAAGAATAAAAATCAAATGCAATACTATTTCCCTTATACATTTGTCCTGGCTATTGAGGAAACAAAATGTTCTCCCAAGTTACTGAAAATGAAGGATGAGATAAAAACATGACATACATAATGCCATTTAACACCATTTCTTTGGTTTTAAGTAGCTAATTTCAAGTGATCTTTAGTATCATGTCACCTGAACCTATCCTCAGAGCCAAAATACCACTTTAAAAATTTGTATTTATTTATTGCAGACAGGGCAGGAAGTGCAAAGGGAGAGAAGCTTAAGCAGGCTCCACACTTAGTGTGGAGCCCAGTGTGGAGCTCCACCTCTCAACCCAGAGATCATAACTTGAGCCTAAATCAAGAGTTGGATGCTTAACTGACTGAGCTACCCAGTCACCTCAAAATATCATTTTTTAAAGATTTTATTTTTAATTTATGGGGGGGGGGAGGGAGAGAGAGAGAGAATTGGTGGTGGGAAGGGCAGAGGGAGAAGCAGACTCCTTGCTGAGCAGGGGGCCCAGAGTGGGACTCAATCCCAGGACTCTGAGATCATGACCTGAGCCAAAGGCAGACGCTTAACCAACTAAGCCACCTAGGTGCCCCAAAATATTATTTTTCATGAAATATGGTCAGTGAGAAATAGGGCAAAGCACACAGTCTGTGTAATACCAATACTCTCTCTAATTGGCCAAATAGGATCTGTCCTGGAAATTACTGTGGGTCTAAAATCGTTTTTTTTTTTGTTTTTTTTTTTTTTTCAAAGGGAGTAACATCCAACTCCTGTGTTTACCCATTAGCTTGAAGGATGAGTTTGCTCTCCCTTTTATGACAACTTGACTCGTGTCTGAGCCTACTAAAACCTGACTCTAATCATGTATTTTTTTTAAACACACTGTTAATTATGTGTTCTTCCTTCCTCACAGATTGGTCTGTTTTCTCAGGGTATATTAATCTATATTGTCAGTTACTGACCAGAGATTCTGTCCTGCCATTAATTAAAATTGCCCAGAGGCTGAAATGACACACTAGAGCCCTGTCCCCATATTAAGGGATGATTGTTGCTGGATTCAACCCTCACTTCCCTTCTTTTCACCAATTCTTATGATTGTTAAATTACTGTATTGAACTTTGATGGATTTTGTCATTTGAATATGTCTATTTCCCTGGTCTGTTTGTTCTTTTACTCCAAACAAGTTCACAAAAGCACAGATTTTCTGTTTTATAATGATAATGGAGGAAAAAAAAAAAAAAAAAGACTGACAATGGACAACCCAAGTCTGAATAGGCATAAATTGGAACATTGATGTTTCATGTTTCTTTATGTTTTTATTTACAGGTCCTCCTGTTTTTTAAACCCTCATCTTTAGACCTAGAAGAGAAGGGTATTTTTTCATTTTAATTCTGTAAATACTCTAAACTTTGAAGTCTGTAGTATTAACTATTGTGTAGGCAATGTAGAAATAATTTCCTGACTTTCAGAGAATTATGATCCGATAAGAAATGTATACAACTACTACCATACAATGTCAAATATGACAAAATGTTGTAAAAAAAAAAAAGTTACTATTTAGGAAGTATCTACTAGCACTGATTTAAGTATTCCACATGAATGAATTCATTAAATTCTCATAAGTACCCTTTGAGGTAATTACTGTTATAGCCATTTTATAAATGAAAAAATTAAGATGCATAGAGAAGTAGCTGATTGTAGGTCATACAACTAGTAACTGCAATTGCAGTTTTCTTGAGCTTGAGTGACAAATAACTGCCATTAAAAGTAAACAATTATTGGATGCCTGGGTGGCTCAGTGGTTGAGCATCTGCCTTCGGCCCAGGGCATGATCCTGGAGACCCAGGATCGAGTCCCACGTTGGGCTTCCTGCGTGGGGCCTGCTTCTTCCTCTGTGTCCCTGCCTCTCTCTGTGTGTCTCTCATGAAAAAATAAAGTCTTAAAAAAAAAAAGTAAACAATTATTTAAAATAAAAACCCCAACCATTAAGCATCAGAAAGCCATTGGTTTTTATTAATGACAAGCCTACCAAAGCATTCTCAAAAGAGCAGCTATATGAAATTGATGAACCACTCCCTTATAGAAAAAAAGTCATTTCTTCAAATTTTCTTCAACCTTTCTTCTTCCGCTCCTTATTTCTCTTTTTTAGCACAATATAAAAGGAAAGTCTCCTCTTTGTAGAAGTGTTACAGATTTGAATAATAAAATAGTAGTATATATTTTCATATCTAAGCATATTTTAATACATGTTTAATTATAATTCTTTATTGGGTTACTAAAAAAGATCATAAGGGACTTTCCTACCATAATGTACTTTTGAGACATATGCTGGTTCAGGTGAAACAACAGGTTCTGCAGGGATAGGAGGAGGACCTGTAAATAAAAAACATAAAGAAACATAAAACATCAATGTTCCAAAGAGCAGATACCTACCTTATTATTCTATAATAAATAGCAGTCTGAGAATGATTATTTTTTTCTGTATAGTTCTGCCAACTCCAACCCATCAAATATCCATAGCTCATCCTTGATAAAGGTCTTTCCTATGTTGAAATTATATACACACAGTTCTGGATTTCCTAATCTTATGCTGTTATATACTTTGCATTATCACAGATGCCACAATCCTAAAAGTATTTAAAATGAACCTTGTTTCAGATGCTCATGAACAATTTTCTATTTACAGTAATACTATGTAAAACACTTAAAATTAGTATCTTATTAAAATTTAATAAGTAAAAGTTATCATTTTTCCTAGCGGGATACTACATTCAGAGTTTTCAAAGCTTGTCCCATTCTTTGCAATGGCTTTCCGATTTGGATCCCAAGTTAGGGAACTGAGGAAAACAAAAAAAGAACATGACACTAAACCAAAGAAACAAATAAAAAGATCAGAAAAGTTTAAATGAAGAGGTTCCAGGAGCAAAAGTTCAACTAAAGTAATTAGTATCTCCTGAGAATCATTCATAAAAACAAAGGAAGCAAAAAAAACTACTACTCCGGACTTAATTTTGAGTAAGATGAAATACTGACTTAATATATCAAAATTAGTAAGGAAAGACTAACAATGTTATTTGCAGTTCACATTAATTAGGCAAAGGAGAACTATAATTAGACACATACATTCTGGACTATAGAAAAATAGAACTTTAAAAACTCAGAAAAAGAGTATTTTTTTTTTCCATTTACTTAGAGTTGGGTTCAGGTAGAATGAAAACCAAAAATATTAAACCTTGTTTATTAAGCACAAATAATTTCAACAAAGAAAATGTGACTGCACAAGTTGGCCTGCACCATACACAAACAGGCAAAATAATCTTGAAAAAGAACAAAGTTGGAGGACTCACACTTCCCGATTTCAAAACTTAATACAAAGTGACATTAAATCAAAACATTAGAGTAATGGCATACACATAGACCAATGGAACCGAGAACCCAGAAATAAATTCTCACATATTTATTAAATGATTCTTGACAAGGGGGCCAGTATCATTCAAAAGGGAAAAAGGGCAGTCTTTTCAATAAATGATGCTGGAAAAACTGGGTATCCACATGCAAAAGATTGAAGATGGACCTCCTACCTAACACTATATACAAAAATTAACTCAATATGCTTCGAAGATACAAACATTAAGGGTGAAAACTTTTAGAAGAAAACAGGATAAAAGCTTGATGAAGACACTGGATTTGGCAACAGTCCCCTGAATGGGGCACTAAAAGTACAAGAAAAAAAAAAAAAGAAAAAGTTGGGACTTTATCAAAATTACTTTTGTGAATCAAAACCCACTATGAACAGAGTAAAAATGCAAATCACAAAAAGGGAGAAAATATTTGCAAATCACATATCTGATAAGTGATTGATATCCAGAATACACATTAGTCCTCCCCTCTTTTGATTAGTCACACCACAGATAATATCAAACCCTTTATATACCATATACATCCTTATGATAAAGTTTAATTTTTAAATTAGGCACAGTAAAAGATTAATAGAATAACACAAATAATACATATACTGGAATAAAATTATGTGAATATAGTCTCTCTCAAAATATCTTACTGTATTCACCCTTCTTATAATAACGTGAGATAAAATGTGATGAAATGAAGTGAATACATAGGTATTGTGACATAGGCTACTAATGACCTGACATATCATCAGAAGGAAGACCATCTGCTTCCAGACCACAGCTGACCACAGGTAACTGAAGCCAGGCAAAATGAAACTGTGAATAAAGAGGAAACTACTGTATAGAAGACTCTTAAAACCCAACAAATCCTTTCAGAAATTGGAAAAATTCTGACATTTCTCTTAAGAAAATATACAAATGGCACATGAGAAAATGCTCACCATTATTAATCATTAGGAAAATGCAAATCAAACCCCAATGGGATGCACATCATCCCCAGTAAAATGGCTACTATTAAAAAAAAAAAAAAAAAACAAAAAAACAGCAAGTAACAAGTATTGGTGAGGATGTGGAAAAACCGGAATCCTTGTGCACTGTAGGTAGGAATGTAAAATGGTGTAGTCAATATGGAGAATATGGCAGTTCTTTAAAAAAAAAAGTTACCATATGATCCAGCAATTCCACTTCTAGGTATAAAACCCAAAGAACTGAAACTAGAATGTCACAGAGATATCAGTACACCTACGTTCATAACAGCATTATTCACAATAGCCAAAAGTTGAAGCAACCCAAGTATCCATCAATGGATAAACAAAATGTGGTTGGTATATACACACAGCATTAAAAAGGAAGGAAATTCTGACATATGCTACAATGTAGATTGGACTGTAAGGACATATTAAGTGGAAAAAAAGCAAGCCATGAAAAGACAAATACTACAGGATTCCACGTGAGGTACCTACAGTAGTCAAATTCATATAGACAGAAAATAGAATGGTAACTGCCATGAACTTAATATAGACAAACTTCACAAAAATTGTATTTAAAAACTCTTAAGCATTAAATGCACAGTATTAAGAGAGTAAGAATCCAATAAATCACAGAAAAAAAAATCAAGTTTCTAGATATGAAGCTACTGAGAATCTGACAAATTATCAGACAATTCAGCCAACATATTTATAGCTTATGATGCTGAAAAATACAAGAGCATTTTTCTTTTATATAAAATATTTTTATTTTTCACTTTGCTATTTTTATTTTTAATTCCAGTATGATGAATATACATTAACTTCAGGTGCACAATATAGTGTTCAACAATTCCATGCATTACTCAGGACTCTGACCATAAGTATACTTTTAATACCCTATATAAGAGCATTTTAACTAGTATTTAGTATGTCACAGCAATCAGATAGCAATGGAAGGAAATAAGTTCTGCTAGCTCTATCCTGTAGTTGCCAAATAACTCTTCATTAACAAATCCTTCAGGTGACTTCTGGAAAAACACAAATTTTACAAATACTTTATAATTAAGAGTAATTACCTGATGTTTCTAAAATTCTTGGTTCAGGTTCATCCAATTGTAGAAGCTCATCAAGAGCTAATTTTGCTGCATTCGATCTAGACTCCTTTTTATTTTGTCCCAGTCCAGTCTTATATTGAATACCATCCACCACAGCACAAAAAGCAAAATAAGGTCCCATAACATTACCTTTAAAAATAAGTCGGAATGAATGCTACATAATTCACAGTATGAACTTACAAATGACATTTTTATATAGAAAAATAACCCACTACAAAAATTGTGAAAAATCATCCTGGCCTATCAGTTTTCTGTTTGGTTTTTTAGAGCTAATGCAAGTTAAACCTAAAGCTGGATGAGCCCCTAAATTAGTTCTGAGGAACAGAACTGAGCAGCCAGATTAGCTCCATATTCGGCATGAACAGTAGAGAAAGCTTTAAAGTACAGATTGTACATAGAAACAGTGTCTTGTTTAATGAAACCTGGCAATAATAAGCATCCAAATATCTACCAAATTACCAATGAGAGGTAAAAAATGTGGAGCCTCTGGCAACATCGCTCTTCTTTTGAAATTCAGTACCAATAAAGTTGAATTTCTCCCACCTTCTGAGTGCTTTGATATTCTTAGTAAGTTCCAGAATAAAAGTGATCCCTTTGCAGAAATCTTGTGAACTTACCAGGGTGTTATGGTAAGCAATTCACGCAACCATACCCTTGAAGGCAAGTGGAGGGGAGAGAATCCACAAAGAAAACCGAAACATAAATAATACAGAAGATATGCTAAAGATTTAAAAGGAATGTCCAGCCATCCAAAATTCCTAGGATTACCTTTACACAATTACTTTTACCTAGTTTTCATATTTTTGCCTAATGAAAAATGAAATGGAATTATCTGTATTTATAAGGCAAAGATTTTTTCAGTTCAAGTTTTACTTGTTATTTAGACTTTAAAAAGCCTTGTTAATTTAAGACTCTACTCTGGTTATGGATGGCTAGGTACAATGTCACTCCACATAAGCCTTGTCATCATTTTCAAATATTACACTAACTTTGACTGAGATGTACATCAAGGTTTTACAAGCAACTCCTGACTGCATCTGAGTAAACTGCTTTCCTCTATCTAGGACTTCAGTTTCCCAAGTTCCTTCCTTATGATCACCTAGGTTCTAATCCAAATTTACAAAACCTGAGAATATTTTGTGTATTGAATTAGTGGCCCAGATGATTTTACTATGTAAGACAGCACACATCCAATTTGTTAATTAAGTACTCTGCATCAGAGTGCTGAGTCTTTAAGTTCATCCCATCACACTGCATGTTTTCAAACTTTAGGATACACCTAAATCACCTGTAGAGTTGTTAAAAATACTGATACTCTTGTCCCATCACTAAACCTGATTCAGATTATCCAACTAGTACTATGCACACAAAGTGAATATCATTACTAATCAATGATTGTGTTTTTGAGTAGCTTCTGCTCAGATGAATAAAGATTTGCCCTTACACATTTTTTTTCTTACCGTGACCAATAGTTTACATTTTCTAATAGTCTGAGAAGAATATTTGTGTCACTAGAAAACTAGTGACACAAAAATTAAGTCCACAGTACTGACCATGAAGTAATCCAACCGATAGTGATCTGACCTAAGAAAACTCCACCTTCTATATTAAAATTCTATTTCTGTCACCTGTTTACTGTCATTTTGTCCAAAATCACGGCCTGGAAATTCGACCTCCCTATGACAATCTTAGCTAAAAATCTCAAAAAACTTAAAATTCTTTAGCAAAGATGCCTTGAGACTGTACTGGCAAAAGTTAGCATCGGTAAGAGAAAATTTTAAAAACTACTTGATGTCTTGTATATATACAAAGATACACACACACAAAATCGTACATAAAGGATTGTGTTTCTTTGAGTCTCATACTTTTACCCCATCCATGTCTACCGAGAACACTTATTCTCTTAACCCTCCACTTTCCTATAAAGTTCTTTTTTTTTTTTTTCTATAAAGTTCTTTCTAATCACAGGTCATAAGGAAAAGAGATCAGAAGCTGCCTTTTTGCATTTTACTTGATCTGTACTATATAGACTTCCACAGGTTGGTGGGGGAGCGGGGTTGTAGTTTAAAGGAGAATGGAGAAAATAGTCACAGACAAGTCTACAGATGGAGTATCTCATGTAAGTGCTATTTTCACCTCTGAACCCTGAATTTCAGAGGCTAAATTAGACCATAATTGTGTTAGGTATCAATATCACAAAATCCTTCTCTCTAATCATAGTTCAAATATTTAACAACTCTTCAAAAGTGTGTTTAGTCTACAACTATTTACACCTGACAATAACCCATGTGGCTGATGGGATTTCAGTTCAACCAGCCATACACAAACGTGAATACAGAAAATAATCAAATTCAGTACTACTTATATGCTCTGCTTTTAACAGGAAAACCTCTTCCAGTACTGTAATAACCAGATACAACTTTGCACTTGCCTGTTGTTACTGTTTCCTTAAGGTCAAGGTGAACCCGCTGCATTTGTGCAAACTGGTGTAAAGCTGACACAGGATTTATCTCTCCACGTTTGTATTTCATTATGAACTCTTTAGGTATTTTTTTTGGAGGAAGGACAGGATTTGAAATAGATGAAAGACCTTTGGAAAGCAATGGCTCTGGATAATTACCTAAAAATAAATATTTACAGTTGTCAGTTCAGTAAAATTAAAAAAAAAATCAAAAGCACTAAATTCTTTTTTTTTTTTAACTAAATCCTCTTCTAAAGTGGAAGATTATCCCTGATACATCTAGGTGTATGTGTTCATTACAAGTAAGTGTCTATTAAAAAATTTTGACACAGCTGAGGAGTGTAACCTGTTGATGCATAAACAAACCTTTCTGGCGTACTAAAACCATTTTTGCAAATAAGTGCTATCACTGTCAAAGAATCACAGAATTTTAATAATGTCAAGGTCTTCAAAGCCTTGTTTTTTTTTAATGATGTCAAGGCTCTCAAAGCCTTTTTTTTCCCCACACATGTCACTAAGGCCTGGACTAAAGGCACAGACGGACTAAGATCATTCTGTATCCTATTCACTATTTTACATCACTTTTCACGTTAAATTCAAGTGTTAGTCCCTGCTTTGTAATTAGCTAAGCGATACGTGTAATAGAAACCAGAAGTCCTGTCCCTGCCCTGAAGGGGCTAACACAACCTCACCTCAAAAAGGCAAGACAGGGCAGCCCTGGTGGCTCACCGGTTTAGCGCCGCCTTCAGCCCAGGGCTCCCTGCATGGAGCCTGCTTCTCTTTCTGCCTCTCTGTCTCTCATGAATAAATAAATTTTAAAAAATCTTAAAAAAAAAAAAAAAAAAAAAAAGGCAAGACATGCTTGAAGCGGGTGAACAGTTAATAAAGAGTAACTGAGCCCCAAGAAGGGTTTCTTTCACAGTGTCCAAACTGGAGTTCCAGATGGGAAACAGCCACTGGTACTGGTAGATGGGATATAGATCTAGGCAACATTTAAATTGGAAGCTCAAGAGTCCTCCTTGGCCATCCCAGAATCCTAAAGTACTGAAGTAATAGTTACTGCAAACGAAAAAGTAGTCGTACCCGTCACTTGCGTAACCTTGGAAGCCATATTCGACAGGCTGTGACTTTCTGAAGAATATCCTGTGGGCGTAGTTACCGTCTGGGCTGAGGGCTGAACTGGCAAGTTCTTCTTCAGCATCTGAGCGAAGCTAGGGACCCGGGAACTCTGAAACCAGTCGTTGTTGCCAGACATTTTCTCACCTACAAATTCGGCAGAACACACACACACACACACACACACAAAACAAAAACAAAGAACTAGATAAAAATATTCCGAAATTAAAAATATAGATTCCCCTAAACGGCTTAAACACACACGACCTAAAACGAAATCTCTGTAACTGCTGTCATGACTGTTTTCTGACTAGAGTCTCCACAGGCACGGGGCTCGTCCCTCCTACGCACCTTCCAAAGCTCTGCCACAAAGGGTAAAGAAGGGTCAACGCGGTCGGCAGGGAGAGCCCCCACATCCACTCGGGAAGGGGGGGGGTTCAGGGGAAAAAGGAAAAAACACAAAAACACGAGACCCTCAACGGCCCGCTCCCGAGCCCAACTCCCACCCACCAAAATCGGCCTTCCTGTCCTACAGGCGGGAGACCGAGCCGCAGGCCCGGGGCTCGCCGGCCCCAGCCGCCGACGCCGTTGCTTCCCCCTCCGGGCCTCAACCTCTGGCCTCCGGGCGCTCTGCGTGAGAGCCACGCGGCCAGGGCTGCGTCTTTCAACAGCGGCCTCGCAGCGGCGTCCCCGCACCGCCCGTACCGACCCCCCCCACGCCGGGGCCTCATCCAATCACCAACCGTCTCTGCTGTGGCGCCTGTGTGCCTGAGCTCGCGCCAGCGCAGTGCCCGGAAGGCTAGGCCGGCCAGGCTCGGCGGGCCCTGCGTGCGTGCGTGCGTGCGTCCTGCGTCAACAAGCGGAGAGACGCAGGACGTCAGGCGCGCGCGTTCAAGGCCCGTGGGTGACGCCGGCCTCGTTCTGGGAACGTGGAGTCCCTCAGGCCCCGCGGCGCCTTCACTGTGGCGGAGGGTGAGGCGGTGCGAAGCGGCCTGGTCAGTGTGGTACCGAGTGGCCCCCACACCCCCCCACCACCACTGTCCTCGCAGAGCCCTGTGTTGGCGTCTCCTCATCCACGACGCGCGGAGGCCGGCCTGGGGGTACCGGTGTGCGGGTGGTTTGAAGGAAACCTTGGGCTCCTTCCCTGGGGCTTCTCTTGAGAAGGCCCCGTGACAAGGCTGGGCCTCAACGTTGTCTTTAATTTTTAATTAAATCTTTTTTTTTTTTTTTTAAGATGTTGTTTATGAGAGACACAGGCAGAGGGAGAAGCAGGCTCCATGCAGGGAGCCCGACGTGGGACTCGATCCCGGGTCTCCAGGATCACACCCTAGGCCGAAGGCAGGAGCTCAACCTCAATGTTGTCGTTAATGTTCACAGAAAAAAACCGCCTTGGGCTCTTGCCGAAGTTAGACCTGTGGAGCCCAACAATGAACAACCCTGAAAACAGGTGGGGACGTTGAGAGCTAATGGCTGCGCAGGCTGAGTGATCAACCCCTTGTGGGTGTTTTTGGTTCTTTGCGCTGGTGAAAGTTGAAGCCGGCTCTAATGGAGGCGTTAGCTGACAGGTGGTTAAATGTATATAATAGGCTTTCTAAATATATTGGAAATTCTAAATAAATTGGTTTCCTAATTTATGCACATTATGATATTGTACACAAGATTCCGATATGTGCTAGTGATTTCAGTCTTGGCCCAGATCGCAGGGAGCTGATTTTATTAAACTAACCCCAATTACTTACGGTTGTGTAAAGGAATCACCTTATAGGGATTCAAGCCCTCCGTCCTCCTCAAGGACCACACTACACCTATGACTAATTCATTACTTTCTGGCTAATGCCTGGCTCAGTTTTTCTTTAGTAAATTACAGATCAGGTTTGGCTCGTAACCCAGAAGAAATTCAAGGAAGTGAGGGATAGCATTATAACAATCTATAAATGCTCCCCTGCCTTTTTTTTTTCTTTTAAGATTTTATTTATTTTTTCACGAGAGAGAGAGAGAGAGAGAGGCAGAGACACAGGTAGAGGGAGCTCTATGCAGGGAGCCTGATGTGGGACTCGATCCCAGGACCCCGGGATCACCAGCTGAACCAAAGACAGATGCTCAACAACTGAGCCCCCCCCCCCCCCCCCCCCCCCCCCCCGCCCCAGGTGCCCCGCCAGCATATTAATAAATATTTTGAGGGAGATAATTTGAGATTATGCAAATGCCCTCTTTCACCGTGGAGTTTTACTAATTTTCATTAATCTGTAGATCTTGCTTGCAGCTGTTATTACTATGGTTTCTATTTAAAAATATGCTTTCGGGCAGCCCGGTGGCCCAGCTGTTTAGCGCTGTCTTTAGCCCAGGGTCTGATCCTGGAGACCCCTGATTGGTCTGGATTGGGCTCCCTGTATGGAGCCTGCTTCTCCCTCTGCCTGTGCCTCTGCCCCTCTCTCTCTCTCTCTCTCTCTCTCATGAATGAATGAATGGATAAAATAAAATGCTTTCTAAGTTAAATTTTATTGAGATATGATTGACATAAGTTAGTTTCAGGTGTACAGTGTAATGATTTGTTAACTATATAGTTACGCTCATCCCACAATTTTTTTCTTTTTTGTGATAACTTTTTTTTTTTAAGATTTTATTTATTCATGAGAGACACACACAGAGAGAGGCACAGATACAAGCAGAGGGAGAAGCAGGCTCCACACAGGGAGCCAGACATGAGACTCCATCCTGGGTCTCCAGGATCACACCCTGGGCTGAAGGCGGCCTGAAGCTGCTGAGCCACCTGGGCTGCTGGTAAAAACTTTTAAGATATACTTTCTTAGCAACTTTTAAATACGAGCATATTTCAGAGATATAGCAGGTCCAGTTCTAGACCACTGCAATAAAGTGAATGTCAAAGCAAGTCAAATGAATTTTTTGGTTTCCAGTGCATGTAAACGTAATGTTCACACTATACTACAGTCTATTAAGTGTACAATAGAATTATATCTAAAAACACAATGTATATACCTTAATTTTAAAATACTTTGTTGCTTAAAAAAAAAAATACTACCAAGGAGTAGTAATCTTTTTGCCTTGCTGCTGATGGCTGCTGACTGATGAGGATGGTGTTGCTGAAGGTTGGGTGGCTGTGGCAGTTTCTTACAGGCAACAATGAAGTTCCTTGCATCAATACTTTTCTTTTCACTAATGTTTCTGAAGCACAGAGTGCTGTTTTAAACCATTTTACTGACATCTTTCAAATTCAAAGTTAATCCTCCAAACCCTGCTGCTGGTTTATCAACTTAGTTTATATAATATTTTAAGCCTTTGTTGTCATTTCAACACTCTTTATAACATCTTCACCAAGTGTAGGTTCTTTCTCAAGAAAATCCTTTCCATGTTCATCCATAAGAAGCAACTCATCCATTCAAGTTTTATCAATGAGATCGCAACAAGTCAGTCACATCTTCAGGTCCACTTTTAATTTTAGTTCTTTTGTTATTTCCATCACACCTGCAGTTACTTCCTCCAAACTTCTGTTAATATTGATGTTTTGACCTTTTCCCATGAATCACGAATGTTCTTAATGGCATC
Organism: Canis lupus dingo; assembly: GCF_003254725.2. Taxonomy (NCBI): domain Eukaryota; kingdom Metazoa; phylum Chordata; class Mammalia; order Carnivora; family Canidae; genus Canis; species Canis lupus. The sequence goes on from NC_064261.1 coordinate 18,118,614, forward strand.
TAGAATGGTGAATCCTTTCCAAAGGGTTTTCCCTTTATTTTGCCCAGATCTATCATAAGAGTCCTATCTTTGGCAGCTCTAGCCTTATAAATGGATTTCTTTTTTTTTTTTTTTTTTTTTTTTTTTTTTTTATAAATGGATTTCTTAATAAGACTTGAAAGTTGAAGTTAATCTGGTCCATGAGCAGCAAAATGGATATTGTATTAACAAAAATAACATTAATTTTATTATATATCTCCATCAGAACTTTTGGGTGACCAAGTACATTGTCAATGAGCAGTGCTATTTTTGAAAGGATCATCTTTCTGAGCAGTAAGTATCAATAACAAGCTTAAAACATTCAGTAAACCATCTTATAAACAGATGTGTCATCCAGGCTTTGTTGTTCCATTGATAAAGCATAAGCAGAGTAACACCGTCCTTAATGGCCCTAGGACTTTCAAAATGGCAAATGAGCATTGGCTTCAATTTAAAGTCACCAGCTGCAGTAGCCCCTAACAAGAGAGTCACCCTGATCTTTGAAGCTGTGAAGCCAGGCATTGATTTCTCTCTAGCCTGAAAGTCCTGGATGGCATCTTCTTCCAATAGATGGCTATTTCATTTACATTGAAGATCTGTTATTTAGTGTAGCCATCTTAATTAATCATTAATTGTCTTGGCTGGATTTTCTGGGTAACTTGATGCTGCTTCATCTTGTACTTTTATGTTATGAAAGTGGCTTCTTAAAGTTCATAAACCAACTTTGCTAGCTTCAAATTTTCTTCTGCATCTTCCTCCTGTCTCTCAGCCTTTTACAATTGAGGAGAGTGAGAACCCTGCTCTGGATTAGGCTTTGGCTGAAGGGGATGTTGTGGCTGCTTTCATCTTCCATCCAGACCATTGAAGCTTTCTCTGTATCATCAATAGGCTGCTTTGCTTTCTTATCATTGGTATTCACTGGAGTAGCACTTTATATTTCCTTCAAGAACTTTTCCTTAGCATTCACAACTTGAATGTTTGGTGCCAGAGGCCTAGCTTTCAACCTGTCTTGGCTTTCAACATGCCTTCCTTACTAAGCTTAATCATTTCTGCCTTTTGATTTAAAGTGAGATACATACAACTCTGCCTTTTACTTGACCACTTAGAGGTCATTGCAGGGTTATTAACTGGCCTGATTTCAAGAGTGTTGAGACTCAAGGAATAAGGAGGCCTGAGGAGAGGGAAAGGGAGGAATGGCTGGTCAGTGGAATAATCACACAACATTTATCAACTAAGTCTATGTCATATGGGTGCAGTTTTTGGCACCCCAGAACAATTACAACAGTAACATCAAGTATCAGTGATTACAGATTACCATAACAAATACAATAATAATGAAAAAGTTGAAATACTGTGAAAATTACCAAAATGGGACACAAAGACAGGAAGTGAGCAAATACTGTTGGAGAAATACATTAATAGATTTGCTCAACTCAGGGTTGCCATAAGCCTTTAATTTGTTAAAAAAAAAAAAGGCAGTATCTGCAAAGTACAATACAGTGAAGCACAATAGAGTGAGGTATTCTTTTATATAATACACTGTTATTAACTATGGTCACCATGCTCTATATCCTCAGGTCTTATTTTATAACTGGAAGATTGTACCTTTTGATCCTCACACCCCTGGCCACTACCAGTGACCAGTCTCTTGTCATTGTTCTCTATATCTATAAGTTTGGTTGCTTGTTTGTTTTTGCATTTCACATACAAGCGAGATTATATGGTATTTGTGAGTTTTATCTAACTTTATTTCACATTGCATAATGCCCTTAAGGTCTATCCATCTTGTTCCAAATGGCAAGATTTTATTTTATATGGATGAAGGATGAATAATTTTCCATCATTTGTGTGTGTATGTGTGTGTGATATCATCTTTATCCATTTATAGGTTTTTTAAAAAATATTTATTTGAGAGAGAAAGCATGCACTGGGGGGAGAGGGAGAGGGAGAAGCAGACTCCCTCTGCTCCCAGCAGGGAGCCTGACCACAACACAGGGCCAGTCTCAGGCCCCGCATAATGATCTGAGCTGAAAGGCAGACACTTAACCAACTGAGCCACCCAGGTGCCCCTATCCCTTTATCTGTTGATGAACAGACATTTAGGTTATTCCATGTCACAGCTATTATAAGGAATGCAATGATTGTGGGGGTATAGATATTTTTATGAGGTAGTGTTTTCATTTCCTCAGGCTAAATATCCATGTTGGTTTGCTCCTTGGGAGCTTCCCAGGTGTAATCTGAAACTGGTCCCCATTCATAGAAGGCAGGGAGAGAGCAAAGAGAGGAGGCCATTCCAAGTCAGTAGATGGCAGTTTGAATGGGATGAAGGCACTGTGCAAGGTAAGGATTGAAAGTCCTCCAAAATCTGTGTAAGGGCTTGTACCTCTTTCACATTCTTGGGGGTTGAAAAAGCTGGCACCTTAGGAATCATAGCTTTGGGGGCAACATCCATCTTACCTGACCAAATGATTCTTAAAACCTTATAGCAGTGCCTGAGCCTTGAATTTTTATAGATTCACTGCCCAGCCTCTCCCTTGCAGATGTTTCACCAAAGCCTGCAGAGTGTCTTGCAGCAGAGGCACATATTCGCATTAACGTTATGTCATCAGTGTGATGGGCCTATTTTACTTATGTGGGGAAAGAGGACAGAGGTGGGTTGTGGGCTACCATCAAATGACAGTGCTGGGTTATGCAGGTAACCTTGGGGAAGCACTTGAAAGGCTCCTTATTGTTCCTCCCATATAAAGCAAATTGATCTTATCAGAAACCTTTCAAAGTCCCATGAATCTCCTGAAGATGAAGCACTTGTGCAAGAACATTTTTTACCAAAGCATCTAAGTAAAGCAGTAACTGTCTATAAATGACAGAAGACTTAAAAATGGCCATGGATAAAGATCTGGTGAGAGTCATTCTAATGCAGTTGACAAGGGAATTTGGTTATTTTTGTGACAAACATTTTAAAAGCGTGACTGATAACATTGTACCAGGCCATATCAGACTTTTAGGCATTCCACACAAATACACCCTAAGGAAAGTTTAGCATCACTTATTTGGTAATGCTTCTCATGAGATTTATTGTATACAAAAAGTTAAATAGTTGTAAAAAAAAAAAAAAAAAAAACTTCGTTCTTTTAATAGAGAAGACTTGGCTTTTTAAAGCAATTCTCTGGTAAAGACAAGATAGAATCTTTGTTTTTGGGGATCCCCAGGTGGCTCGGTGGTTTGCTGTCTGCCTTTGGCCCAGGGCGTGGTCCTGGAGACCTGGGATCGAGTCGCACGTCAGGCTCCCTATGTGGAGCCTGCTTCTCCCTCTGCCTGTGTCTCTGCCTCTCTCTCTCTCTCATGAATAAATAAATCTTTAAAAAAAAAAAGCCTTTGTTTTCTAGGCAGATTACATTAAAAGTGAAGAAAAACTTGCTTACAATTTCTTATTAAAAGCAGGTCAATAATCTAAGAAAACTTTGTTCTTTTAACAGGGAAAAACCCAAATTCCAATTTTGTACTAATGTACTTTTGGTATTAAAACTCTTGGGATCCCTGGGTGGCTCAGCGGTTTAGCGTCTGCCTTTGGCCCAGGGCGTGATCCTGGAGTCCCGGGATCGAGTCCCACATCAGGCTCTGGGCATGGGCCTGCTTCTCCCTCCTCCTGTGTTCTCTGCCTCTCTCTATCTCTATGTCTATCATAAATAAATAAATCTTTAAAAAAAAAACTCCTTTTTTCTTCTTAATGTACATAAATTCATAGATGTATATAAACATACAGAAAGACAAACAGAAACCCCACAGCTTTCATTCCATAATTCTAGTCATGAATCAGGTACCCACTCACATGGCTGGAGTTTTTTCTAATATATGTGATCTTATGGAGGTTATAGACTAGATTTTTGAGTAAGGGAACTTGTAGGGCAAGCTGTATTTTAAAAAGTGCCCCCCACCCTGCTTTTTCTTCTTCAGTTTCTGTGGGCAGTGTTTCAGTTATCTGTTGAGGTGTTTATATTTCAAAGACATGGTAAGATTTACCAAGGACAAGGAAAGAATGCAAGTTTACCAGGAATTTGGGGGTAACGTATTTAAAATTTTGCTTTGTATTGTGAGTTGGCCTGCATCAGGTATTTTGTCTATTTCACTGTTATTCACCACAACATCCTCCTCTTTTTGATCACTTTCCCAGAGATTCCACCTCCTGGTGTCCTAATCAGGCTTTGTCACAAGTACCTAGATCTTAAACTGGGGCCTCTTGTGCTCTCCTTGCTTTGCAAACATGACACTAAAGTCTCTCACTTATTATCCTGCTCTCCTAGCTTGTCTGCCAGCCCCAAGTCTAACACAGTAGTAGACACTCATATGTTCTTAGATCAGCTCAGCTCTTCTAACTTGAGCTTCAGCCTCTAGCTCAGCAACCACTCAGAGTGGAGTCCAGCCCACTGTGTAGCAATGTTTCCCTTTTTTTGCCTGAGTGCACTATGTGCAGTTCCTCAAAACCCCATTAAAGCAGCTAGCATTTTGGGGGTGTTCCTGTACTCACATGGCAGTCCACAAGCATCTGACATATGGCCCCCTCCCCACATAGAGGTCGATAGCCAACTGAGGATTTCCCCCATGGACATCTCAATTCCAAGGCCAATTTCTTCAGTCTCTGGACTGGCTAAGCAATTGTTGGTATAATCAGACTTGTCCCTGTACATGGAGGGCAGGGGAAGACCAAAGAAAGAGGTCATTCTAGATTGGTAGGTGGCAGTTTTAATAAGCAAAGAGGACTTCTATATAAGATTTCTCTCAGGTGACAGCCAGATGAGTGGGTTTCTGCATCTACTCATCAAACTTAACAGTTTATGTAGAGACATCGATTGGGTTTAGTCACACCATACAGCTGATTTCCGTACCACCTCACTAACTCAAGGCTGTATCTTTGGGGCAGGTTCTGGGAGTGGGGAAAGCAAGTGGAATTCATATTCTAAGGACAAGGTAGGGAGTGATTGCCAGCTCCAATTCATGGGTCAGTTAACCAGCATGTCTTCCTGATGACCTCCCCCAACAACCCAGAAGTAGAATGCTGGATCATATAATGATTCTATTTTTAATTTTTTGAGGAACCTCATACTGTTTTCATGATTTCTGCACTAATTTACATTCCCATCAATAGTGCACAAGTATATCCTTTTCTTCACAGTCTTGCTAATATTTGCTATTCTCTTTTTGATAACAGCTATTATTATTAAAGTAATATCTCAGTGTGGTTTTGATTTGCATTCCCCTGAGAATAAGTGATGCCGAGCACCTTTTCATATATCTTTTGTCCATCCATACATCTTCTTTGGAAAAATGTCAGTTCAGATCTTCTGCCCGTATTTTAATCAGATTGTTCTGTTTTGTTACTGAGTTGTATTATTTATATTTTATATATTTTTTTGTATATTAACTAACCCTAACCTGGTATATGATTTGTAAATATTTTCTCCATTTCATAGGTTGCTTTTTCCTTTAGTCGATAGTTTCCTTTGCTGTGCAGAAGCTTTTCATTTGATGTTGTCCCACTTGTTTATTTTTGCTTTTGTTGACTTTGCTTTTGGTGTCAAATCCCTCCCAAAAAATCATTGCCTGGATGTTGCACTTTGTTAAATTCCATTCGTGATAAAAATCCTCAACAAAGTAGCTTTAGAGGGAAATACCTCAACATGATAAAGGCCATCTATGAAATACCTAATAGATTCCTAAATGGGGAACAACTGAGAGCTTTTTCTCTATGATCAGGAACAAGACAGGGATGTCCATTCTCACCACTGTTATTTAGCATAGTACTGGAATTACTAGCCACAACAATCAGCAAAAAGAAATAAAAAGAATTCAAAGTGGCAAGAAAGAAGTAAAACTTTCACATGATGACATGATATTCTATATAGAAAACTGAAAAGACTCCACCCAAAAACTGCTAGAACTCATACACAAATTCAGTAATGTCACAGGATGCAAAATCAATTTACAGTGATCTGTTGTATTTCTCTACATCAATAATGAAGCAGCTTCAAAAGAGAAATTAAGGAATCAATCCCATTTACAATTCCACCAAAAACAAGATACATAGGAATAAACCTAACCAATGAGGTGAAAGACCTGTACTCTGAAAACTATAAAACACTGATGAAAGACATTGAAGAAGACACAAAAAATGGAAAGACATATTATATTCATGGATTGGAAGAACAAATATTATTAAAATGTCTATATTACTCAAATCTACACATTTAATGCAATCTGTATCAAAATAATACCAGCATTTTCACAGAGCTAAAAGAAGCCTAAAATTTGTGTGGAACCACAAAAGACCCCGAATAGCCAAAGCAACTTTGAAAAAGAAAAGCAAAGCTGAAGTCATCACAATTCTGGACTTCAAGTTATATTACAAAGTTATATTATCAAAATGGTTTGGTACTGGCACAAATATAGACACAGAGGCCAATGGAACAGAATAGAAAACCCAGAAATAAGCCCACAACTATATGGTTAATTAATCTTCCAGAAAGTAGGAAAGAATATCCAATGGGAAAAAGACCATCTCTTTAATGGTGCTGAGAAAACTGGACAGCAACATACAAAACAATGAAGCTGGACTACTTTCTTACACCATACACAAAAATAAATTCAAAGTGGTTTAAAGACCTACATATAAGGTATGAAACCATAAAACCCCTAGAGGAGAAAACAGGCAGTAACCTCTTTGACATGGGCTATAGCAACTTCCTTCTAGATCCGTTTCCTGAGGCAAGGGAGACAAAAACAAAAAGTGTTGGGACTTCATCAAAACAAAAAGCTTCTGCACAGCAAAGGAAACAATCAACAAAACAAAAACAGCATATCTGATAAAGGGCTAGTATCCAGAACACAAAAAATTTATAAAACTGAACACCCAAAAAACAATTACCTAATTAAAAAATGGGCAGAGGACATTAATATTTTTTCCAAAGATGACATACAGATGGTCAACAGACATAAAAGATGCTCAACATCATGATCATCAGGGAAATAGAAATCAAAACTACAATGAGCTATCACCTCACACAATACAGAATGGCTAAACTCATCAACATAGGGAACAACAGGTGTTGGCTATGTGGAGAAAGGGGAACCCTTTGGCACTGTTGGTGGGAATGCAAACTGGTGCAGCCACTGTGGAAAACAGTATGGAGGTTCTTCAAAGTTTAAGCTACCCTATGATCCAGTAATGTACTATGAGGTATTTACTCAAAAGAATACAAAAATACTAATTCAAAGGGATACATGCACCCAGATGTTTATAGCACCATTATCTACAATAGCTACATGATAGAAACAGCCCAAGCATCTATCAACTGACACATGGATGAAGACTGCCTATTTAAATAATCTGCCAAAACTGTGAAAGGTTTGATATTTTATTCTGCTTGAAAGCTTTACAGTTAGCTTGCCCCAGTTTCATGGATGCTGGTAGAAGATGCTAAGACTCCTGGGTCAGAGACTAAGGACTTTATTATTCATGGCATGGTTATCTGCATGTCAACATAGTTCTACTTGTTTCCAGATCACATGGAGGTAGTATGTAGGGGTCCAGATGCATGCTGCATACACAGTGGGGTGTGTTAGAATAGAACTCCGAACTAAGGGAAATCTAATTTTCTATAATGGCAAAGGAGACACTGTATCTTCCAGGGCTGCAAGCAAATCTACTCTTTGCACTGGAGGTAGATATTATCTTTGTTTTTCAAGATTGTCTGCAATACAAATATCCTTGAAATATTTGTAATAAATATTGTGTACAATATTTATTGTCCTGGACTAGGAGCAGTTAGATTTGGAAATGTGGGAGATCGTTGAGAATATCTTCCAACATAATCTGATTTTTTTGGTTTTTGGGTGTTGAGTTTGTTAAGTTCTCCCATTCCATAGGTTGCCTTTTAGCTTTGTTAGTTTCCTTTCCTGCGTAGAAGCTTTTTATCCTGATGAAGTCCCAATAGTCCATTTTTGCTTTTGTTTCCCTTGCCTCTGGAGACATGTCTAGTAGAAAGTTGCTGTGGCTGAGATCACAGAAGTTGCTGCCTGTGTTTTCCTCTAGGGTTTTGATGGTTTCCTGTCTCACATTTAGGTCTTTCATCCATTTTGAATTGTGTGTGCGTGTGTGTGTGTGTGGTGTAACAAAGTGGTCCAGTTTCATTCTTCTGCATGTGGCTGTCCAATTTCCCCGACACCATTTGTTGAAGAGACTTTTTTTCCATTGGATATTCTTTCCCGCTTTGTTGAAGATTAGTTGGCCATAGAGTTGAGGGTCCATTTCTGGGTTCTGTTCCATTTTCTATATCTCTGTTTTGTTTTGTTTTGTTTTTTTCCAGTAACATATTGTCTTGATTACAGCTTTGTAATGCAACTTAGTCTGGAATTGTGATACCTCCAGCTTTGGTTTTCTTTTCAGCATTACTTGGCTATTCAGGGTTTTTTCTTGTTTCATACAAATTTTAGAATTGTTTGTTCTAGCTCTGTGAAGAATGCTGGTGTTATTTTGATAGGAATTGTGTTGAATGTGTAGATTGCTGTGGGGAGTTACAGACATCTTAACAGTATTTGTTCTTCCAATCCATGAGCATGGAATGCTTTTCTGTTTCTTTGTGTCTTCAGTTTCTCTCATAAGTGTTTTACAGTGTTCAGAGTACAGATCTTTTACCTCTTTGGTAAGGATTATTCCTAGGTATCTTATTGTTTTGGGTGCAGTTGTAAGCCAGTTGCCAAGAGAAATCAATTCCTTGATTTTTCTTTCTGCTGCTTCATCCTTGGTGTTTAGAGATGCAACATACTTCTGTGCATTGATTTTATATCCTGTGGCTTTGTTGAATTCTTATATCAGTTCTAGCAATTTTTTTAGTGGACTTTTTCAAGTTTTATACCTAGAGTATACTGTCATCTGTGAAGAATGAAAGTTTGACTTCTTCCTTGATGATTTGGATGCCTTTTATTCTTTCTGTTGTCTGATTTGCAGAGGCTAGGACTTGTTGAACAGCAGTGGTGAGAATGGACATCTCAGTTTTGTTTGTTTGTTGTTGTTGTTGTTTTTGATAAGTCTGGCTAGGAGTTGACCAATCTTGTTAATTCTTTCTAAGAGCCAGCTCCTAGGAGGCCTGGGTAGCTCAGTGATTGAGCATCTGCCTTTGGCCTAGGGCATGATCCCAGGATCTGGGATCGAGTCCCTTATTGGGCTCCTTGCATGGAGCCTGCTTCTCCCTCTGCCTTTGTCTCTGTCTCTTCTCCTTCTGTTTTAAACAAAACAAAACAAGAACCAGCTCCTAGTTTCATTGATTTGTTCTACTGTGTGTTTTTTTTTAATTTTGATATTGATTTCTGCTATAATCTTTATTATTACTCTTATCCTGCTGGATTTAGGGTTTATTTGCTTTACTTTTCCCACCTCCTTTAGGTATAAGGTTAGGTTGTCTATTTGAGACTTTTCTTCTTGAGAAAGGCCTGTATTGCTCTATATTTCCCTCATAGAACTGCCTTTCCTATATCCCAAAGGTTTTGGACTGTCATGTTTTCATTTTTATTTGCTTCCATGTATTTTTTTTAAAGATTTTATTTATTCATGAGAGAGAGAGAGAGAGGGAGAGAGAGAGAGAGAGGCGCAGAGACACAGGCTGAGAGAGAAACAGGCTCCATGCAGGGAGCCCGACGTGGGACTCGATTCCGAGTCTCCAGGATCACGCCCTGGGCTGAAGGCAGACGCTAAACCACTGAGCCACCCGGGCTGCCCCCTTCCATGTATTTTTTAAGTTCTTTAATTTCCTGGTTGACTCATTCTTTAGTAGGATGTTTTTTAACCTCCATGTATTTGTGGTCCTTCCAAATTTTCTCTTGTGATTGACTTCAAGTTTTATAGCTTTGTGGTCTGAAAATATGCATGGTATGATCTCAATATTTTTTTTTACCGTCCACTCCTTCTTCCCTTCTTCTTCCCACTCTTCTTCTTCTACACCTCCTATGATACAGATATTATTTTTCTTTATGGAATCACTGAGTTTTCTGAGTCTACCTTTGTGATCTTTTTCTTTCCCTCTTCTTATAGCTTCATTATTTTCCATGATTTTACCCTCTATATCACCTATTCTCTAGCCTGCCTCTTCAGTCTTCATTGTAATCTTATTCAGTTTTGCATCTCAATTACAGCATTTTTTTTTTTTTTTTATTTCAGCCTGACTAGTTTTTAGGTCTTTATCTCTGCAGCAAGAGTTTCTCTGGTTTCTTCTATGCTTCTTTCAAACCAAGCTAGTAGTCTTATGACTCTTGGTCTAAATTCTTGTTCAGATATATTTCTTATATCTGCTTTGAGCAAGTGTCTAGCTGTGATATCTTCCTGACCTTTCTTTCAGGGAGAATTCCTCCATTTTGTCATTTTGGCCAAGTTTCTCTCTTTTGCAGCAGGTTATGAAAGTTTGTTGTTTCCTGTACCTCAGAGTAACATTAAAAAGAGTACATTTTAAAGTACATTAAAAAGAGGTCATATACTGTTCAGGGCCTGGCAGTTTAGGAAGTGTTTCTGGTGTAGGCTGTGTGCACTCTGCTCTTGGGTTTTGGCTTCTCTTTCCCACTGGTCAGTCCCCTGCAGAGTTCCTCCTTGCCTGCAGTGGGGACTGTTTGGACCTTTATTTAAAAAAGCATGAAGAAAAAGGAAAAAAAAAAAAAGCCTAATTCAAAGAGAGACAGAAGGAAAAGGAACAACAACAAAAAAGTGATAACACAGACTATAAGCTTAATCCCAAAGAAAGAAAAAATAAAGTGAAAAAACAAGCCTGATTCCCCAAAAAAGAGAAATGGAAATGAAAAAACAAAAACTATAAGCCCAATTCCAAAGGAAAAAAAAGAGTAAGAAAAAAAACATAGCTTGGTCCTATTTCCACCAGAACTGAAGAGGATGCTGTGAGGCACCGTTTGATCAGTAGACTTGGTGCTTGCGCTGTGCTGCCTCTGTGGCTCTTCTGGGGGAGAGGTCTGCTGCAGTGGCTCACAATCAATCCTGCCTTGGTTAAAAAAAAAACAAAAACAAGAAAACAGAAAACAAAACAAAAAAAAACACTTGCCTATCACAAGGGGGCGGGGTTTGAGGTAAGCAGCTCTTACCTCTACTGGAAGCTGCTGTGTTACTGAAGTCCAACTGTGTTGGTAGAAAGGGTAATATGTGCCACCCCACTCTCATCCAGGGACAAGGGGCTCTCACATACCCTGCTGTTCAGGAGCCCTCACAGAAAAGCAAGGGCTTCCAGTGTGCCTGGCATCACAGCTCTCCTGCATTTTATGTTTGGCATGGCTGGGATTCAAAATTCCAAATCTAAGAGCCAGCACCACTCAGATCTGCTTCCTCCTCCAGGTGAGTTTTGTGCTCTCTGACTAGTGCCCTTGTCTCACAAAAACAGTCCACACCTGCATGGTATGTGGAGGCTATGCTGTGGCACCACGAAAAGCAGTGACTGGGTTATCTACCCTGTGCACACACCTTTGTCCCCTGCCAGTGAAGAGCCATTTGTTGGTACCTGCAAGGTCTTTTGTCCTTTGAGAGGCAATATACCCTCTTCCAAATGTACTCCAGGAAAGGGAATGATTTTTCTTCCAGTGCAACTCAAAAGATCCTTGTACCACTTTGTGTGTGCTCTGAACCAGAGCCCTCCTCCCTTGGGGCACAGGCTACAGCTCCACTCTGGTGAAAACTTGAGTTTGAGCTCCACTCGCTGTTTGCAAAAAACCTGCAACACTCAGTTCCCCTGTCTCCCCAGTCTGTGGTGAGAGAGGTTTTCTTCTTGTGCAAAACTGGTGCTGCACTCTCTCAGCACTCCCCGCCCTCTCCAGGAAAGGGTTCCCTCCCTCCACAGCTGGACAGTTTTTCTCTCCCACAGTTTACTTCCATGCATCTTGTACCTGCCATGCTGTCTCCCTCCCAACCATGGAGATTCTACTTCCAATCCTCAGATGGATCTCCTGAATATTCCAAGTGACCTGACTTCAATACAGCTATGTTTGAGGGTAGAGGAAAGCCCAGAGTCCCCCTTCTCCATCTTAACTCCTCCCCCAAGGATATTATTTATTTATTTCAGGGATAGCTGGGGGGGGTGGGGGGACAGAGGTAGAGGGATGAGTGGATGCTGTGCTGAGCATAAAGCCAGAGGCAGGGCTTGATCTCATGACCCTGAGATTGTGTGACCTGAGCTGAAATCAGGTCAAGAGTCCAATGCTTAACTGACTAAGCCACCAAGGCACCCTATGATTTAATTTTTTAATATCATCTATGAAAACATTCAGTAACAGGATAGGTATCTATTATAAAAATAAGCTACCCAAAGAATAGCGACTCAGAGATAACTACAGAGTGAAATCAATTATTGTGACTTTATTACAATAGTTACAAACAATATTTTAGTGGTAATCATATCACATTTACTCAAACTATATACAAATAGGTATTTTACAAGACTATATTTAAAAAAAAAAAAGCAATTAATGACCAAAAAAAAAAAATCACATTATGAACAAGATTTTTCTAAAAGTTATGGCCAATAACAAAAATTCACAGTTACTCTGAAAATATTTTAAAGATGCAGGAATCATATTGCACATAATATAATCATAAACCTTATGGAGTAGATTTATATATTTTAATCTAGGTTTTCACAAAATTTACATTATCATGCAATACTTCACTGTATACAGAATGCTGGAACTAGAATAAACAACTTACAAACTTTCAATATAATGGCCACAAAATTAGTTATTTTAAGTTATACTGAAAATAATTTTACTATACAAAAAAAAAACACTCCAGTGTAATAAAACTTAACGGACACAATCATAATTTGTTCACAGATCAAGTGATTTTAGTGTTCTTCTTTGTCTTTTCCTTTCTTTTCCTTTTCATCCTGTAGTGCAGTACCCAGTTTTTTTATAAGAACTGATAGAACCTTGTCAAGTGGATCCATGACTCCTCTTTGAAGCCATTTAGGAATAGTAGTCCTGGCATGATGGAAGCCCAGTTTTTGAAGAATATAATCAACACCTACTGGATCAATCTTTCTTCCAGTCCAAGAAATTAATCTAAAATTACAGATAATAAGTAATAAGCAGTAGGTTCAGGAATATCATAAGCCTCTTTCAGATGTCCGAGGCAGACTTCTCTCAGTAGGTGTGACTGAATGATCTAAGCTGCAATTCCTGGGTTTACAGCATTCGAAAAATGTGATTATAAGTATCCCTGAGAGCCTACACAGCAGTGGAATTTAGTGAATTTCATTCTGATTATTTTAGGCCTCTTAAGTTACAGAGTCATCTTGACATTTAAAGAACATTTGGTTCATTCTAAAAGACATTAATGTAATGGGAGGAATCATTTTACAACGTGTACATGTTTCAAATTATGACGCTGTCCACTTAAAATATCTTACATGTTTTGTCAATTATACCTCAATAAAGCTGAGAAAAAAATGAGTTCGGCATATATGTGGCCTAATGGGGGGAAAAAGGCCAAAATTTCCTAAACATGTTTAAAGAAAGAATCATTTTCTCCCAATTCCTAGTATTTCCTTCTATTTAGAGGAACAGCCATTAGTGAAACACTCCTGGCTCCCTGCTCCTGTATTAAGGATTTATCTGACTGGCAAGTTAACAGAGGAACTGGGTCGTGTAGTTCAGTACTGTCTTCCCTGCCTTCTCTTAAGAGCCACGCATTTTGCTCCATTGCTTGGTCCAAAAGGTTTCTCAAGGACAGGCCTCTAAATAGGTTAGTGGAAGACTGTTAGAGGCTGCTTATGGCTAGGTGAGTCCATGAGTTCACAGGGCTGCCGACTGCAGAACTCAAGGTGGGGGCGGGCACACAACTCTGGTGTTCTGCATCGTGAAAAGCCTGTAGTTAAGTCCAAACTTGGACTTTGTAGTAGAGGCCACGGTTGCCGGACATCAAACCACATTCACGGTTAAGAGCTTTGTCACTACTAAAACTGTTACTTTCATTCTCAGCTGCCTCTCTCTCACTGTTTTAATTGCTTCTGAACTTGGGTAAGGAAAAGGGAGTATTAAGCGCTGATCTACTAAGACTCTAATAGTTATAAGCATTTTGTGTTAACTCATTTAACCATTGTAACAACCCTACAAGGTAGTAATACTGTTCACCAAATTTTTCTTAGGAGACAAGTGAAGCAGAAATAGGTCCTTTGGCAAGATCATTTAGTTTACTATGCTATCTATACAACTGAACTTAGAGCCAGAACTCTTCAACATGCTCTCCACCATACCGTATTAACTAGTCTCTTGGTGGTATGCTTAAAAAAAAAAAAAAAAGGAAGAATGGCAAATTAAACTATTTACACTCATTTTAAATTAAGATACTTAATTTCATCATAGATTTATAAAATCAAAACAAATTTTCTAAGTAGTTTTCTGCATCAGGATCTTTGCAGTATTTTAATTTTCTTCTGAGTATTGACAGTTAATACTTCTATATACTGTTAATACCAAATTTTATTATATACAAATTAACACAAAGTCACTACTTTCTGCTTATACAAGACTCCACTGTAAAATGGATGTTTTGTTGCTTTAGAATTATTTCGTGGCATAAATGAGTAACAGCCTTATCTAAATGAAATCCGTATTGTTCTGTAGAAATGTTGTGCTGGAGTATGATGGATTTTTTTTGATACTGTTATTCCGTGATTTAGATGATTAAAAGTTGATTAACAAAGCAGAGGAGAGGAAAGGGGAAAATGATAGGAAGGTTATGAGTGGTAACTGTAAACAAGGACATACAAGTACCACTAGTTAGAGCAGCCATTTTAAATGTAATTAAAACTAGGAAATACGTTTGAAATTTTAATATGAAAATAAGTTGATGTAACTGGGATCATGATTTTAGTAGAACATGTCTCTAAACAAACCTGAATCTGACAGCATTAAATTCAACATTTGAGGGATAGTTCTATATTGCTTAGCATGCAGAAAGTCATTGTGATGCTCTAAGTTCCATTACACTGTCATGACATATGTGAGAAGTTTGTTACCATATCTTTCCAAACTAAGAAACAAAAAAGTTTACTGCAGGTACCTCAAATACTTGAAAATAACATCCTGGTAAAAAAGATGGTAAAGAAAATAACATCAATAGTGGAGGTGGAGTTATTATATTTTAGTGATTAACAGAATGCCACAGAGTGGAGAGTGCTGAGCTAGGTGTGATGTTTGAGCTTCTTTTGCCTTGCAGTAGAAGCACTTAAAAAAGCAGAATGGAGCAGAAACATAGCCAGAAGTTAGAGATGTCATAAGTAGCTAACGTCTAAAACAGGTTTTTGGTAAACTGTATTTAACTTGCTACATTTATAACCTTTTACTCATGATAATCTTGTAGGATACAGGTAAATATATACACCCACTACTTACCTAAGAGTGGGTTCTAGATGCCATGTGTTACACATAAAGTCTCTCCAGTCCACAGTAGTATAAGTGATGCTGTCCTCTCTATCTTTGTCAGAGGAATTGTCATCATGTATAATAATTGGACTTTTCTGTCCTGGTCGAGTAGATAAAATCCGAGGTGGAAAAATGGCTATAATGAAAATGAAAATGGTAGATTAATATTGCAAATATGTATCTTATAAATGTATCTTAAATCACCATATGAACAGTATAATTGGCTCCATTTTACTTATGAACTGGCCAAAGCCTCATTTAATTACATTTCTGAAAAACTAGTATTTTAAAATAAGCCATAAATAACTGCCAATTATTGGTATTTCTTAAAGACAATATAAAAGTTAACATCTCATTATTTTTGAGGAATAGCATATAATTTACACATATTTGTGTGCTTAAAACTAATAGTAAAGAATGCCAAGACTTATTTGACAGCAAGCATAGGGCATTGAAACTGAGGCTTCTTAAAGAATGGCTACAGGTGGACACTTTTTTAACAGCTTTATTGAGATATCATACAGTTCACTCATTTAAAGTGTACCACTTAATAGTTTTAGGATGTTAATGTCTCTCGATATATTTGAACACTGGTAGTAACTTAGGAGCTTTTTATGCAAGCAGCCTTTCACTCTTTATAGTGAAGACTCCAGTGTTTTATGAAAGACAAGTTCTTTTTACACTGGTGATCAAAATATATACAAAATTAAAATAAAATCTGAGACAAAGGTAGCTTTCATATGACAAACTCTAATATGTGTAGTATTAGAATAAAAGTTCAAGACACAAATTAGGCATAAAATAACAGATAAACTATGTAATATCCAGGCATTATATAACTCTGGTTTTAACTTTGTTGTGAATTGGTAGTAAGGATGACATATTGATTGGGACTGAGCCTAGGATAAATCTGTACTTATCACACTACAGAAGAGTATAAATGTCTTCAGTTATTGCCTGCTCACAATTGCTCTGCTTTTATTACTGGTAGTGGTTACAGTGCTACAATCTATCTTGATTTTCTAGAAATATGTTGATTCTGGTCTAGCCTTACATGCTGTTAAAAATTAGGCATGTTTATCCCAATTTTGAACAGAACTGCTTTTAGTTTTTAATAACAAAATATAGCTATTAAAATATTTTTACTTATAATTGAAATTCCCATAGATAATGTAACACTAGGTCATTGAAGTCTGATAATCAAGTTCCCATTTCCTTTTTTCCTATTGAAAGAGTGTTATACAGGTTTGCTTTTCTACTTTTAATTTCAATATAATTTACACATAATATTAAATGTTTCAGGTGTACAACATAGTGATATAGCAATAAATATGCATTTTGAAATGCTTGCCAGAAGTGTATTATAGTATTATTGACGATACCCCTTGTGCTGTACTTTTTATTCCCATGACTTATTTTATAACTAGAGGTTTGTATCTCTTAATCCCCCTTGTCCATTTTGCCCATCTTGCCACTCCTCTCCCCTTTAGCAACTGCTAGTTTGTTCTCAGTCTTTTCTCTCTTTTTTGTTGTACAGCAGTTTGTATTTAATAAGTGTTTTTTTTTTTTAATGTGCACAGTTCATGACAGATCAAGACCAACACAATATTTCATAAAATTACAAAGATTTCACAAATAACTGCGAGAAAGAAATCTGGCAGGTTTTTATATAGACATAGACTAGAAAAGAATTCTGAACTTCGCAGGTTTTCTTAGAGTCTGTTTTTTTTTTCCACGTGAAGTTTAACTATTAAAACAGAGAAAAACAAGGGGATTACTAGGGACTGGTGTATGTTGGTGCTATAAGTGAAGACAGGATTTACTTGTATATAATATTTCCTATTATATAGTTTCAGTCATTTAAGTTTCAACTAGTATCTCATAGATTCCTCCAGCCATCATTACTGCTTTTACTCTCAGGATTTTTGGCACATCTAGATGAATTCTAATGGAACAGCAATTCAGTCTATGCTATGCTACGTTTGCATTGATTTTTGATAATCTGTTTCTTCACTCAAACATTTATCATGAGGCTATTTTGAAATACCTGCTAGAAAAATTTTATAGCTTTGTTCATTAGGAAAATGAAGAATTATAGGGTGACCTAAACAAATAGCATGTATTCCAAGCAATTAAAAAAAAATCACATCTGTCATTTTACTACTATATATTCATATATTTGTGTAATATATACTTACTGGGTGCATAAAGACCATATATTTGGATATCATTCCATATCATTATATTTCAGCCTACCCCATTCTTTTAAACAGCTACAGAGTATTCCATTCCATTATACGGACACCATAATATATTCAACCAGTTCCATACAGATATTAGGGTTACCATTTGTTTCTTAACAGACAAACATGTCAATTTCTAGTGAGTAAGCCAATGTTAGCTAGCTCATAAAAACAAAACACTACCACTGAAGTCTAATTTATTTATTTAAAAAATGTTCTCTGCATTCCAAACAGATTTATCTAACTTAATTCAGTTTTCCTGACAATGTATATAATTCATGCTATTCATTATGTAGTTGTTTCTTTAGCCACTTCACTTTGACTATCAGTATTTCCTTAAAGAGATTTTCTTTCTCATCCTACAGGGCCTGATAATGTACATAACATATATGGAAACATTTTGTAAAGTATAAAACACCATCCAGGGATGCCTGGGTGGCTCAGTAGTGAGCACCTGCCTTTGACTCAGGGCATGATCCCAGGTCTGGGGATCGAGTCCCGCATCAGGCTCCCTGCGAGAAGCCTGCTTCTCCCTCTGTCTATGTCTCTGCCTCTCTCTGTCTCTCATTAATAAATAAATAAAATCTTAAAACACACACACACACACACACACACACACACACACACCATCTAGTGTGAGTTATGTATAAAAGTATCATGGACATAGCAGACACTCAGAATGTCTGTCACATAGTTTTACTAACATATTATTGATATTTATTTCATTGATTGATATTTATAATTTAAAGGAAGGAGACAGAACGCATTTTACCATTAGACCATAAAAATCCATATAAATGGTACTGACAACGGCCTTTCCTGAAATGGGAAAGAAAAAAAGAATATGCTACCCACCTTTTTCTTTTTCCTTAAGATAAGCAGACACTAAATCATGAAGGAACATGATGAGCTCAGCATCCATAGTCACACAAATGTGGTCAGTGAACTCTGTCACCACACTACATTCTACCTTCGGCTTCAGGCTGGCATCTGCAATGGCAAAGTTCTATAGTAAAATATTTCTTAAGTCCCTTTCACTTCCTGTTAATAACAAGCGACATGGGTTCATGTAAATGCATCCATTTAAATGCAACTACAAATGCAACTAGAACTGAGTAGTTTCTATATGTGATTTACAAATGATAATAGTTTACTGAGTACTTTCCAAGTACATGCCATTTATTAAAATGCATAAAAACCCTATGCATGAAATCCTGTTATTTTCCTCCCATGTCACTGAGGAGAAAGAGGCACAAATGGATCAAATTATATGCCAGAAGTCATATAGCTGGTAAGAAAATTTGACTAAACAAATCAATTTCATTAGACTATATTACTATTACACAGACAACCTACGCAAAACCCGTAATTCAAAGTTCCTTTAGAATTTTCTTAGTAACTTTAGAAACTTTTTCCACATACCCTGTAATGAAGGTTCCTGTGGTTCTTGAACATGAATGGATTTAAATTCAAGCTGCATCCTTGGTAATGCAAAAATAGTTTCTGTTTCATGATTGTAGCTAGAACCTCCTCTGAATCCACTCAACAAACTAGAATTCTTCACTGTAGTGCTATTCTCAGTGTTATTAGCATCAACGTTACGAAGTAGGTTTAGCTCTACATGGACAATAATAAAGACAAGAAGAATCAAATTAAACCAACAGGCAATGATAAACCTATAGCTTTCATGACACTATTATACATAGAATTTTTATCATTTTAGAAGCTGGAAAATAATGACTTACATTTTTAAAAATAGAGCCATATAAAGTTTTGGTCTTGAGAAAATTATAAATATAAATATAAATAAATATAAATAAAAATATGCAGTGTTTTACATATATATATATATATATATATGATAGTGATGTATATCACTATTCTCAAGACAAAAGCTTTATAACATAATTTTGGATAAATCTAATACATTTTGGTTTTGTTTCTCAAATTTAAAACTTTAAAATTATTTTTAACTAAATTAATGTCTAAATTTAAGGATTTCATTAAGCTTAGAGATCTCTAGATTGTTTTACCCTTACAGAATTTGCAATTAAATATGTTCTTGACCTTGAATTAAGGTAGAAGTCTTGATTTTTCCCAACATAAGTGCTATGGTTTCCTTAGAAAACCTAGCAGTTTTCAGGTATATAGCTAGCAGTGCAGTTTGCTAATACTCCATGGTATCCCAGCCAAAAAGAACTCCCTCCTCCAAAATCTCTCTTTGGAAGGTATAATATTCAATATAAAATAGTTAATACATGCATAATCTTCTAATTCACTTCCTTATCATTCTTTGTTCCTAAAACATTTTTAATAGGCCTAATCCCTGGTGCAGCCTATTCCATAATAATTATTTTCAGTGGGGCACAAGTCATCTTTCCCATTTTGAAAGATGGTTATTTTTACGTAAAACATTCCAGTCTTAGCAAGTCTCAATCAGTCACTCTTCCAATACAGATGACATAGTTGGTAAAATCAGTACTTAAACCCACAAAATAAGAATTTTCTGGCTACATTATTACCAGACTGGTGATTCTAATCAAATGGGAAAACTCATCATACTCCCCTTAAACTTGTTTCGTAGGAATATTATTAAGTTTCATTTTATTCCAACCAACCCAAACCTTAAAAGTTTGTGGAATTCAGTGACTTAATTGTGTAGTAACTTTACCAAACTTGTGATGTTAAGCATCAAAGAAAAAATATTTTTCTAACTATAATAAACTTCATTTAAACCAATTATTTGGAATGTTTTCAGTTACATCTAAAATAATTTTTAGTCTGAGATTTTGCACTATCAGAGTGGTGAATTATGTACTAATATTGTCATTTATGTCATCATGAGTAAAATGCAACTAGTTTAATTAAAAAATGAAAATTTTCCCTCCACTTAAATTCTAAATGGAGGCAACAGAGCCCCAGACACAGAAAACAAATCTCTCCAAAGAAATAGACTTTTAACCTTCATTCCTTGTGGCTGTAACATAATTGAACCATTCTTTTACACTTGCTACTCCATGGGGTGGATTTTCATGGCGACGTCTTGTTATCTTGGTTATTGTTGCCATAGGACTTTCCAAAGCACCACATGGTTTGGTAACCATGGTATTATGGCCCAGATGAAAATCCAATGTTTGTACAATGTATGTAGAATGATCACTAGAGCCTAGAAGGAAAAAAAAGTTTTAATGTTAACAAACTATGTTTAGATGCAAGAAAATAGTTGTGGGTCTAGAGTAATAGATTTAGTTAACTCATACATAGATAGGGAAGGGTGTAAAATTGAGAAGAAAAAAATCACATATAATTTTTCTTTCTTTTAGTTATAACTGAATTTATCCCTGGTAAGATGATGAGCATCAACCATTCTTTCCTTCATCATTATGGAACCACAGAATAGGAAATGATAGCTAAAAGATGAGGTTTATCACTGTAAACAGAGGTAAAAGCACAGCCTTATCCATAAAAGTTTTATAATTTAGTTTTGACTATTTCCTTAAGCTACCACCATGTGTCTTTTATGTTTTTATAATATTTATAATAACTATTATGACTGTGGCCAGCCATAGCAGCAGAAACTTTAATTGCCTAGAGTAAGAAACAGAATAGGATGGCAAGCTCAGAATAAGTCCTTCCTCGTGCTCCAGACTTTATAGATACTGACTCACTGGCAGGGAACTCCTTGACATGTCAAGTACATAAGAACAAATAGACATGGACTTCAGAAATATAACAAAAACATATAAAAGATACGAGAAAGGAAAATTTCTCTGTCACCTATAATCATATCAGAAGATAAGAAAAGGTAAAAGTTATGTGTCAGTTTACCATCTTCCCAGATTTTCTGAGCTTCAGTCCAAAAAGCAATATTTGGTTCTTCTAAGTGAAAGAGAGCCCAGGATTTTGAACGGAAATTTGGACCATGAAAACAAGCTAGTGTCATATGATTTCCATGTAAGCTCATTGATCCTCCGAACTGCATTCCATTTTCTGGTAATGGAATCTGAAATAAGGATATGTGACATCCTGATACCACCTTCAATACTCCAGGCCAATGTCGATGATGAGCTGCATCAAGCACTGCAAGAAAACCAAAAACCACTTATCCTCAAGTGTCTCACAAACACCCTGAAAAGCAGGGAGGAAGGCAGAATTTTCTGTATTTTCTACAGCTGAAGTGATACAGGTAAAGGATGAAAATAATCCAATATGTGGTTAACATCAAGCAGAAGCTAATAAAAGTACAGTCTGGGAAAAGATGCTGCATAAGGATGACTAGAATTAAAGAAAGAAGTAACTTGCTAATAATTACAACACCTCTGTAATGATTCATGATTTATAAAGCGCTTGCATGAAATTTGACACAATTCTCACAATAACTCTGTAAATCAGGTATTTCATTTAGATTCAAGTGAAGCAGAAAAGGGGTTAAGTGAACCAGTGACTAGAAGGGCTAGAAATCAAATGGCGATCTCCTAATTTTTTGTACTTGCTTATACCCCTGTTACTCAAAAGTGAGATCTGAGGACCAGCAGCAGCAGCATCACCCAGTGGCTTGTTAGAAGGAAAAAGAGACTCTTAAATCCACCCTAATCTGCATTTTAATGAGATCTCCAGGTGTTTTAGATACACATTACAGTTCAAAAAGCACTAGTTGGATGTAAAATTCGTATTTATATTCTTCATTTATGCCAATAATGTTCGTAGGCTGTTTTCCACAACTCTCATTCCAGATCCAACCAAGGATCATTCATTGTATTTAGTTGGCATGTCTCTTTAGTTTCCTTTAATCTAAAATGGTTTCCTAAGCCTGGTTTGTTTTCCAAGACAAGGACTTTCAAGAATCCAGGCCAGTAGTTTTGAGGAATATCTCTCTAACTTGTTTATAACTGACACCAATTCTAGTTTAAAAGAAATACAGGGATTAGAGGAACAAGATAAATGAGACCACAAGAAAACAACTGAAAAAAATGTAAAAGATAGGACATTCTGCAAGACAACTGGCCAAGTAGCTTCAACAAGTGAGGTCAAGGAACATAACCAGACTTCATCTGTGATCTTAAATCTGATATATTGGTTTGGACAAATCAGTTGTAAGAATAATTTTAAGTCAAATATAGAATGTGGTCAGAAGGCTAGAGGAGATATATACTTTGCAAAGTGGAAAACAATACTGTTCACCAGAAAAAGTTACAAAACAGTATGAACAATATTTTGGTAAAAAGTACACAGGTTTTATAGGTTTATAGAAAATTATCTGAAAGTATATAGTCTAAATTGTTCAGTGATGATTTCTGGGAGGAATGTGATGTTTCTATTTTTTGCTTGTATGTGTTTTCCAGGCTTTTCCAATGCACATGTACTGCTTCTGTGATTATAAAGAGTTACTTAAAATTATCCTGATTCTGACTACTCTTCACCACTTTTACCTCTCTCTAGTTAAAGCTGTCATCATTTGCTGTCAGGACTCTTCTGAAGGCCTCCTTACTATAACTATGTGTGTAACAACAGTAATGATAATTACTGCAATGATTTCTATTTCCACTCTTAACCACCTGTAGTCTTTTCTGCACAGAGCAACCAGAGTGATTCTTTAAAAAGGAATATCTTGAGAAAGAGTAAATCAAGTATCAAATCTGTTCAGAACTCTCCAGTACTACATATCGTATTCAAAATCTTATCTGTGGCCATTCATGTCTGACATTTTCCTGCTTGCTCACTCTTTTCCACCAAAGTAGTCGCCTTAATGATCCTCAAATAAGCCAAGTTTCTTCTACTGTAGGAGCTTTGCCCTTTTCAACAAATCCCTATGCCTAGAACTCTCTTCCCCAGCAGAGATCTTTCTAGCCTAAAACTTTAAAAGGCTTCTCTGACCACCTTTCTAAACTAGCTAGCCTAACACAGTATTATTCTTCATCTCCTTCTCCTGGTTTTTCAGCACATCTTTTTATCTGAAATTATCTTACATATTTAGTAGCAAATTAATTATGGTCTATCTCTCCATTAGAACAAAGCTTTATGTAGATAATTTTGTCTACTAGTAGACATGCTATGCCTAAAACCATACTTAAGAACATAATTGATTTGCTGATAGAATTATTGAGTGAAAATAATAATCTGTCTCATATAACACAGCTAATAAATCCAAAATCAGACATCCTGATTCCATAGCCCATGCTCTAAACCAGAACATGGTATTGTCATAATCAGTATTCAAGAGCATGGAGTTGGTATGGTTATAGGTGAGTTGTGGCAGGGGGAGGAGGTAATAAATAATGACTTCCCAAATGATGGCCTTTAATTCCATTGGTGGGTAGGAAATCAGGTACTTTGCCGAGTGAATAGAATAATAATAAATAATAATAATATTTACATGGACCACTTTGTAAATATGGTACATAGATATTATTTTAAATTAAGATTGAATACAACATTTAGTGAAAGATAAAGCATATATAAAGGCTTAGTTCTAATTCTTACATTGTTCCTGTGAACTTTTCTCTAAGTTATTTGTCATTGTCTTAGGTGGAAGATATGGAACGGGTCCCCAGGTAGACAAAGCTCGTTTGCTGGTGTCAAACTGTTGTGTAAAAAATTCCTGGAGCTTCATTCCTATTTTTATCAGGTCTGGTGTAGTTGATCGTGATATCATTACTTGGAAAATATCCCACTTCAAATCTCCATGGACAAATATTTCACTAAAGCATAAAACAGAGTTATCATATATCTTATAGAAGATAGCTAAACAACAAGAAAAATTCCCTTCTCCACCCAGATTTTTCATTCATATTAGTTGCATAATATAAAATCATTTTGTAAGAAAAATGAATTGTTTCTCACTGGATAAGAAAAAACCATATTAAGAGCAGTCATAGAAAATATCTAAAAGTAACATTTTACTAAATACCTTTTATCAGTCATGCTCGAATCCAGTGTATTATACAGGTTTACTTTCCATTCATCCTGAAGCTTGAGATCTGCATTACTGAAGATACCCATGAGGATACTTGAGCCCATGTAATCAACTCGAGCTTCAGTAGAACCCATAGTAATCTGAATTTTGTGACTAGGTTGCTGATTTGGATGTTCAGAAATATGAGCTAAAAGAGAAACAAAATAATTACTTTTCATAAAAATGCCTCATGGGGAAAACTTATCAAAATTAATTTTCAAAAACCTGTTTTCAGTTGCTTCAACATACCAACCATCTCCAAAGCATTGACATCTATGGTCCCTCCAACTACTCCTCCTTTAGAATCCAACTGTGATCTTCCCAGACCAACAGACATGCTTATCTCTCGATCTCGATTACTTCCTACTGACAGACGGCCCTGGCTCTTCAAACCACTAGTTGTCCAACTGGAAAAAAGAAAAAGGGTTATTAAGTAGACATATAGTTTTCAATGTCATAAGTTAAAACAGGAATGAGAGGATTTTTTTAAAAGTTTAACAAAATATTTCTTATAAAAACTGTGGTAAATGTTTGAATATTGATAATAAAGCTTTCTTCATAGCAAATTACACTATTTTCCTTATAATTTTCTTTTTAGAATACTATATTCCATGCCACTTTATATTACAGTACCTTTAGAATAAAGCCATTTTCAAAATAAAGAAACTTACAGCTTTTTTCTACTGTCTCAAACATTTCAGTATTAAAAAGGTTTTATTTTTTTATTTTTTTTTATTTTTTTTTTAATTTTTTTTTTAAAAAGGTTTTAAATTGCTTTACTACAACATAAGAAAAATTACAACTAATGACTAATTTTCCTTGTATCTGAATAGCTTACGTTGTATTTCCCATTACATTACTCATATTCATTTGAACATTTAATTGCTTCAAGTTGATGGCAAATACGACCAATGTTTCCCATGGGGTCCCTTGTTGGCTTGCTGCTTTGTTTGATTTGTTAAAAGGAGTTGATGTTTTTGAAAGTGAATCTAAAAAAAGAAAAATCAAATGCACATTCATTCACATAGATGCTCAGGCAATTAAAAATTACCATTCTTATCACTATAATCCCCTAAATAAAAATATGGTATTCTTAATTAAAACCTAACAGTTAATGGCTGTCATGTAGCCTCTAAAATACCAGCTACAATTTGACTGAATGTTTAGTAAGGGCAGGCAGTCTTCCTGAAAGCTCATAAAGGTCTGTATGATCTTCATTTTATATAAGGAAATGCTGGTATGCATGGAATAATACAGCACAGATCATCATCCTAGGATTTTCTTTACAAAGGAGAAAATCATAAGCTGCTGCTACCAAATAAAAGACTTGAAGGCAGGGACTATTCTGAAATGCAGACACCTACTGAGGCACCGGTCTGCTGGGGTTCCTGTGGGTCAGTGTGTATCCTGAATCCTACATTTACTCATTACACTCTAAGCTTGTGACATGAACTATATCATTTTTATATGTTCAGACACAAGTAGAGTTCTGAGCACATAAAAGAGTTCAAAAAACACTAGCTGAATAAAAGAATGACTGAATGGATGAATATCAAAGACTAACTTTTTCATAAATGGGTCTGACATTCAGAAAAAAAATCAACTTTTTCAAAATCAAACATCTTTTACAACATTGTAGGTTTGTTTTTACTTCTAACTGTACCATGTGGAACAAACTAACAATATGCTCATTCCTCTTTTCCTCTCCTTTTTCAAAGCTACTAGCCATCCAGCTCTCTCTTCTGGCAAATACTTTGAAGTGTTTCGTTTTGGGTATTCCCACCCCCCATCTTCCATAAAAATCTGCAAGGATATATTTTCCTACAGTTAAGGCAGGAATCTGAGGGTAACTAAATAAGATTTTTATCTTGGGGGCACTGGAAGGATACTGATAACAAAGAGAGCAGTGTTACCTCTTCGGGGAACCGAAGAATCAGACACACTCCTTGATCTTATGGAAGCTGGGGATTTTAGGCTCTGTGCTGCTGTCCCTGGTGACATGGTGCTGTTTGTCATGTGCTCATTGAACACATTAGGTGATTGAGGCATATGCGTGAAGGAGGCTGACTGACTAGGCTGCTCCCAGGTCCTGCAGTAAGCTTTTCTTGATGATTCAGGGGAAAGATGTTGGCTTACTCCTTCAATGGAGTCAGGTGTCCCTGGGCCAGATGCTATTAGAAAAGCAGAAACAAAGTTAGCCAGGGTAAAATCTCCATGTTATAAGAAATTTCACCACTCTACCATTTCTAATTTGAGAACTGGACAGCAATTTATGGTTTGCAAAGTACATTCCAGCATGCTATTTCATTTAATTCTCATGGAAATTCATGAGAAGAGCAATGCAGTTATTCCTTTTTCATTTTACAAATAAGGGAATAGAGGGGTGCCTGGGTGGTTTAGTTGGTTAAGCATCTGACTCTTGATCTCAGTCAGGTCATGATCTCAAGGTCCTGAGATTCAGTCCTGCATTAGGCTTCATGCTGGGCAGGGAGCTTGCTTGGGATCCTCTCTCTCCTCCTTCTACCCCTCCTGTGCCCCCAGGTCATGCAAGCCTGCGTGCTTTCTCTCTCAAAAAAACAAATAAGGGATAGACTCAAACTTGGATTTCTAATATTTTCTGCTGTATCATGCTAACTCTACCTTTCACTTACACAGTATGGTACTACAACAATATCTAAGAGAAAAATGCAGGCAGTGTAGTAGCATATCCCCAACATTTTTCGTTTTCCATGCTTAATTAACCATGAGTAACTTGGATGATTAGATGGTATTTCTGCATTTCCAGATTTTACAGATTACAGAATAATCATTATAGAATATAAATCAGCTGAATAATCTCTAAGAGAGTAAGCTTTTTGTGATCTCCAATACTACTGTATTCCGAGTGGTTACCACATTAGAGGCACTAAGCAGACATATGTTGAATGAATGAACTGTGTGGGTTTTTGTTACTACCGTAACCAAAACTAAAGGTAACCTAAGTATAATTATAATTACTAAACAAGCTTACTTGGCAAGTTTATAGTTTGGTCCCCAAGGAATAGTCGTCTTGCGATACTTCTCCTATACCAGGCTCTTGGAAATGCCAGAATTTCACTGAGTCGACGCATATCATATTTAAAGGAGGCAGACCCTATATCACATACAGCTGATATATATATAAATAAAATCTGTTAGAACAGATTTCAAAACCTTTAATATTGTCACATGGCAGGTATAATATGACACACAACTGAATTATGTTATAATTAGTGAAATATCAAAATAAGTTACATGGTATGATTAGTAAGTGAAAATATTTGTTCCTTCCACAAATGATACAAATAGCACATTTTTACACTACTCTCATTTCATTTTTTATTTTTTTCTCATTTCATTTTTTGAGGTGAGGGCAACTTGGAATCCTGTTACTACTTTATCTTGAAATGCTGAGCGGTTCTAAAGATCAGACTTATTGACAGCTTTCAACTTTAACTGCTTTTCTCAAATATGGAGACTGAATAATCAGGATGGGCAGGAACACAAACTTCTTCAAAAGTAGTTGCAAAACACAAAGTCTGGCAAGAACTACTATTTTCCTTTTAGACAAAGAGCAGTGACTTGTCAGTCTGAAGAATTCTGATGGCCACTTCTTGGGGCTCTACTCTGAGCACTCTTCTGCTTCTGCATTTCCTTCATGCTCTCCTATTCCTCCACCATAGCTTCTGTAAGGATTTACCCACCAATGTTTCCCACATCAACATTTCTGTTTCAGCCTGAGTCCATATCCAGATAGCCCATCAGCCAATTATCTACTAGATTCTCCCACCTAAATGTCCTATTAGGAACTTTCTTATTTTCTAAGTTAATTATGTTCCATTGTCCCTCCAGTCATCTAAGCTAGAAACTTGTCGCATCCTTGTCTCCTCCACACCTTATACAACTTGTCCTCAAGGTTGTGGATTCTATTTCTCTTAAAACCATTCCTTCTTCTTTTTTATTGTTATAGTTCAGGGCTTCACTCCCTATTGCTTGGTCTAAACAGCCTTTGCAAGCATCTCTCCCATTTTTCATGCTGCCATCGACTCTTTCTAAAACACCAATCTGAAGCATCATCTCATTTCTTTTTTAAAAATGTAAACGTTATTTTATAATCCAGATACAATTTCTATGTGTATGGTAAGAACACTTAAAATGAGATCTACTATCTCCACAGATTTTTCTTTGTCTTCACAGATTTTTAAGTGTACAATACAGTGCTCTTTTCTTTAACAGTGCTGTTATCTTTATCTTTTTCTTATTGTGTAACTTATTTTTTTAACGTGGACAGGGGACCCTGAAAAATCACAAAGTTGTTGAAAATGTGTATGTGCTACTATT
The DNA here is from genome assembly GCF_003254725.2 of Canis lupus dingo. Taxonomy (NCBI): domain Eukaryota; kingdom Metazoa; phylum Chordata; class Mammalia; order Carnivora; family Canidae; genus Canis; species Canis lupus. The sequence continues at coordinate 18,147,645 of NC_064261.1, forward strand.
TGGTATGCTTAAGGAACATGGGAAGAGCTCACAATTGAGATCCCATAGGTTTTTGTTTTGCCTCTTCCCCAAATCTAAAGCTGACTGCTGGGAGAGCATCATTTTCTCATTTCCACTGGAGAACTACCCCCTTAGGCCCTGAGATGCAGTCACCTCTTTTTATAAAGGGAAAGCAGACCAGGCCTAAAAGTGCCCCTAGCTCTCTTATACTTGTAAATTGTGGGAAAGGGAACTAAAGTGTATGAATTACCCTTCCCTGTTGTTCCAGTGAATAGCCATACAGGCTATGGTGAACAATAACAAAAAGTCAGAAGGACCAATACAGCCCCTTTTGTAAGAATTTTGAATGTTTTGTAAATATATTGGTCCAATTGTTGTCATCACATTTCTTGAAAACCTCCTATGGCTTTTCATCGCCCAAAGGATCAAAATAATCCTTGTTCTTTAGCCTGGCATACAAGTCTCCCAACAATTTAGTCCTTGTCTGTTTTACCAGCTTTACCTCTAGGCAATTCCTCTCTCCCTTGGGACACTGAACTGTACAACCAGTTAAATGTTCAGTTATACCTATGCTTTGTTTGAGTGAACCAAGTTATGATCCTACAGCATACTTTTTGATGCTTCTGTATCATTAAATACCATGTTGCTATAGCCAAGAATTTTTTTTACAGAATTTTGAAGATCTAGCCAAATATCATTTCTTTTATGAAGCCTTCTCTGATCTCTTGAATAAAACAATTTGTTTCTTTCTCTTTATATAAACCTCCATTACAGCATTAATCACACTGCACTGTCATTTGTCTACTTGTAAGACCCTTCCTTATTCAGGCCAGTTTCCTGAATCATCTAGCAGAGTTCCAACACAAGTTCACTGTAAAGTATGGGTTCAGTGTATATTTGTTGAATGAATATTAGCTGTACGTGTACTTACTATATTTGTACAATTAATAACTTTAAAAGTTTTCACTCCCATAGTACTCTGAATTCAAAATGTTCCACATGCATTTAATTTTAAATAATCAGATTGCAATATAAAGAAAATAAGCAAATGATTTGCCCATAGGTATTTATAAAGCTAGCAATACACATGTACACAATTTAAGATCTTACAACACCAAGTAGAAATTTTTTAACCCTTATCCTTATTAGTGTTTTAAGAATTTATAATCAGAAAACTTAGCTAATGAAAAATCAGAAATTTTACCAATTCATGGTAGAGAAGTAAAGAAAAGAAGCATTTTTCAGTGATTTAACTAGGCATATTTTGGCCTTTGGGTGATATTAATAGATATGCAATTATCTAGAAATCATATTCTTAACACTGATTACTTGGAATGAGATAGCACATTGGCCTAGACTATTATTCCCTACTTAAATCATCACTAAAAGCTTAACATTATTATATGTATTTAATATTTAAACAATTAAAAAAGAGGCTCTTAATTCTGAAAAACAGTATCTTAAGAAACTATAACTATACAATTAAGTACCAGATATATTGATTAGTGTAGTGTCCATTTTGCTTGCAGACTTGCTTACAGACTGATTTTCAAAAAATGAGGCTCCTCCTGAACGCCTTATCCGAGACAAACTCACTTTTACAAATTCAAGGTTTATACTGAGTGAGTCTTTTCGACCAGTGACTGAAGTAGGTTCTTCATCCACATTCCCTTTAAAACAAACACAAAACATGACATACACACACATATATGTATATATGTATATGCAACTATCTAGTTTCATGAATTATCTAATACACTGGAATATGTCATCAATTAAAATCACTTTAAGTGAGGTAAAAATTTAAGAAGAATGATCTAATGAGCACTAGTATTCATAACAATAGTTTAATAGTATCAGCCCATAAATAATAGTAATGATTTTCACACTTCTCCAACAAAAACTAGCATTGACATGGAGTATGTTTTTGTTATTTCTCTAAGTAAATCAAGAGACATTCATTAGTATCAACATCTCATAAATTTTTAGTGGTAAATCTGCCTTTAAAATGGCAGTGAAATTTAAGTTGGTTAAATAATGGCAAGAAGGAGAAGAAGCAACAGCAGAAGGTGGTTTCATTTAAAATTGACAGATGTGATATACATACTTTAAAAACTTATTATTTGTAGAATATAATTTCTTCTACAAATAATGATTTGGTGAAACGTTTAAACATTTAAGTAACACAAATTTCCACTTAAATCCAAAGAGTATTATGCTGCATATGTCACTTACAAAATATTGTTTTAAAATTCTTGTTTAATTAATTCATCTGAATTCTTTATTTCATAGTTCTACTTCTGTAGAGACAGGATCGATACTACTAAGAGGAAAAATAAAGTTTCTGATCTTGTTTTATATCCATTATTAAAGTTATTATGATTTCTGAAAAGATCAAAGCTTGAAAAAGTGCTATAAATTCAAAAAGATGAAAACAATCTAAGTATACCTAGTCCTCCAGATCCAGGTGTGAGCCCAGAAACAGCAGTTTTTTGTTTCCCTGCTCCATATGGATGAAACACGTAAAGGGAAAAGTCAGACATGCATGCAGTGAAGCTCAAACCAGATGAACTGCTGCTAGAACTGGTCAGATCCGATTGACTACTACTATGTCGACTTCTGCCAAGAGGGCTGCCTAGGCCTGATGAACCTATAGTGAACACAAGAAATCCAAAATATTTATAAGCCACAGGAAATTTTAAAAGCCTGTCACTTAATATATTCTTAAGAGACAAACAAGACTTGAAATTAAAATGGAAATATTCAAACATTAATTGATCAATAAATCTAAAACCTTGAAATCAAAATATTTAGATTTACTTTTCAATTAATTTATTCTATTAACCAGGGTTGAATACTTTGCTCATCTTTGAAACAATTATTTAGACATATGATTGGCTACTCCATGGTTTCCTGTTTCTTTTATTCTTTGCTCCACTGGAAGTAAGCAGTGGAAGAGGCACAGAATAGTTGGGGCTTAAGTGAAGGGGGAAGAAAACAAACTATAAAACATCCAAATAGTATAACCAGAGTCCACATTTAAGTACCAAGCAGTAGAAACAGAGCAAGGTAGACAAATGCAGAAAGGTAAAGATCTTTCTCTCGGAAGAAGCAAGTGTCCTCATGTTTAAGCCACATGATCTGGCTCTTTCCCATCTCTCTAAATCTTTTTCATACCAATCTACCTTTGTTTGCCACATTCCACTTACACTACTTCTTTGTCTTTGTTTTTTAAACTTATCAAATTCTTTCTTGCTTCATGGATTTTGTATTCTCTAATTAAAGTTTCATCATCCCAACTCTCTGCTTGGCTAACTCATATTCACCTACTTCACATTTAAAATATGCTAGTTTGCTTATTGTCTGTTTCACCAGATTTAACTTAGGTTCCACATCAGCTGAATTATATCTGCTAGCTAGGTTCACTACCATCTATTCAACCCCCAGCACTGACCTGGAAACCAATAAAGTTCAATAAAGGTCCTTTTAAAGAATAGATATTGTCATAACCTATACTTCTTATACATTTATTCTCATCATAATTCTTCCTGCATGTTTTACAGTAATAAAATGAGGGATGCTACTTCATTTTTTTATTTTATAAAGAATCAAAATGTGGACATAAAAATAGTTGCTCATTCCTTTCTCTTTTTTTAAGATTTATTAATTCATGAGAGAGACAGAGAGAGAGGCGGATACATAGGCAGAGGGAGAAGCAGGCTCCCCACGAGGAGCCCAATGTGGGACTTGATCCCAGGATCTCAGGATCATGACCTGAGCCAAAGGCAGACACTCAACTACTGAGCCACCCATGCACCCCTAGTTGTTCATTTCATATTCCTTTCACTACATATACTTAGCACGGTACATGTATATACTACTCTAATAACTAAAAGTGTCAGTAATTTGTGACATTTTGTCATTAAGAAAACAAGTGATTCTCCCAACAGAGAAATGGACAGGGGCATATTTATCTCCCTCTCTCCTTAGCCAATATGGAAATAACACACAAAATAAAACCTCATTTTAGTCCATCACATTAACAATGATTAAAAATAAATTTAAAGCATAATGTTGGGAAGAATACAGTGAGCTTGCAGTCTACGCACACTGTGGTGAGAATGCAGACATCTTATATTCACTGGAAGAGTAAAACTATCAAACACTTTAAAAATGTTCATTCTTTCTGATTTAGGAATTCCACTTTTAAGAATTTATCCTAAGGATGCTGATTTATATACAAAGATATTCATCTCAATATTATTTACAAAATAGAAAACAAAAAGCCTGGGGAGTCTTAAATGATCAAAATGATGGAATATCATCCCTATCGTTAATTTTTTTTAAATTTTTGTAAAGTTATTTTAGAGATGAGTATTTAATAGTTTGGGAAAACCTATACTTTAACTTTTCAAAAGATACATAGAAAAGATCATATTTAAATTTTGCCTGGGAAGAGGACTGTATCTATAAAAATGCTGGAGAGTAGGTAGGAAGTGATACTACTGGTTATCTACAATAAAAGAATATTATTTTCATTTTTAGCACTCTTGTTTTCTTTAACCTCTATCGTGAACAGTGAGTTAATTTTATAATCAAAAAATATTTTCAAAAAATGACACTACCACTCCAATATTTTATAAACTACAACACAATTCCAACAGCAATATATCTTTTTAAAGATTTTATTTATTTATTCATGAGAGACACAGAGAAAGAGAGAGGGGCAGAGATACTGGCAGAGGGACAAGCAGGCTCCATGCGGGGAGCCGGGTGTGGGACTCGATCCTGGGACAGGCCCTGAGCCAAAGGCAGAGACTCATCCACTGAGCCACCCAGGCGTCCCAAACAGCAATATTTTGGAGGTAAGTGTGACAGTAGGCAATCACATTAGCAAAAATTTAATTCTAAAATGTCAACTTTTTGTTTTCATATTTTATGAGGAAGACTTTCAAAGATTCATACAGCAAAGCAAATGTTTTGCTTTAGCCATTTTTCAATGTCTTCTGACATTGCGAAATATCACTTGGGGGCTTTTTACCGCAGTTATGAACCACTGTTTTAAGAGTTCTCTTCTTATCAATTTTCATACATTCCAGTCTCTTTAAGAGTCTTCAATAAATCTTTATCATTTGCATATGTGATCTCTCTCTGATTTTTAGGGCAGAAATGACACTGAGCTTTAATACAGTGAACAGTGACTATCTTACCAGGAAATCATTGGTTGTATTTTAAAAACAAAACCTTTCATGATATAAACATCTGAGTTAGGCAACAAAATTTATCAATAAACAAACACACACATATATATAAAATTATAATTAAATACACAAACACATAAACTACACTTCATACAACTTCAATTTACTGTGATAAATTCTTGCAAGATAATATATCTCTTATTTTCCATTTGTAAGACTGATTGCTCTTAAATGTAAAAATAGAGCATAAAATAAAGCATTCAAAGATACTTAAATGTATGATAGTTATTTCATAGTGCTTGTTGTGTGTACAATCAAGCTAATCAAAAAATGCTATCCAACTGCCATTCACTCATACCAAAATATACTAAAAAACCTTTGATCTCTATATATTTTTCTATAAATACTCTAATTCTCAAATATTCTCCTTTCCCAAATTTAATTTTTTAGAAATATATACTAATTACTATTAAAATATTTATTTAAAAACAATATTTGGCTTTATAACAGTGGAATAAAAGAGCATTTCTATACCTGGTATTCCAGATTTGCTTGCAGAGGTCTTTGTTCCACTCTGAGTAGCATTACCTCCAGGGGATAAAGTCTCTGTGGGATATGTAGTCCCTAAAGTCTCCAGCTCTCCACGGTTTGAGGAAAACACCAAGTCCAAGGATGGCAGCTTTAGCATGCATTCTACTCTTGATACTGGTAAACAGCTAAACTTGATCTGTGAAGGCTAACAAGTGCAGAGAACCAAAAGAAAAATGTTTTTTTACTAGGTATTAGTTAAAAAAATTCACACTGGATTCTAAAAAATACAATTAATTTCCATTTCAGTCCCCATATTGCAAATTATTTGATACTTAAAAAAGGATTTTGTGTTTAATGCCCAAGCTTTTTCAGATACATGATATATTAACCAAAATATATTTAAAAATGGTATTTTAAAAAACCTAAAAATTTGAGAAGTCACCTCTGAGTGATACATATTTAGACATTTAGATAATTCAGAACATTAAAGATGTCTATAATCATATTATACTTGTTCATAATCAACCTTTTCTTAAAGGAAATAATACCTCCTATACTAAAGTTTTTAAAAAGCTGTTGCATATACAAATGCTATTGTAATAATACAAGTTCTATAAACTTTCAAGCCCTCACCCATTACATGATTTCATCATATATTCAAAAGGCTAATGCAAAACTCCAGACTGAAGCCCTTTTGGCCAAACTGCTATTGTAGAAAACAATTTGGACAGATGACCATTAGTGTTGCTTTATTCTTGAGATTATCTAATTTTAGTTGAAAGTAAGCTGAAACCTGAAGTTTGGTTACAAGTAGTTTTCAAATCCTCCTTAATAAATGGACTCAATCAGATGCTAATATACACTACCAAAGGGCTACTGATAAGACTGCATTTTACAATAAAGTATTAAATAAAAATTCTGTAACTTTTTGTTAGCAAAAATTTAACAAAGGTACTTATGTGTGACTTACATCTCAATTACACTTATGTTAGCCCAAAAAGGACCATAATGGCAAGAAATACAGGTGCCATAATAAAAAAGGGTATAAAATTCTAAAAAAAAAAAAAAAGAAAAGAAAAAGAAAAAAAAAAGGTTTTAACTTTAACTTACACATTTTTATTTTTGCCAAAAAGTAAGAGATTTTGAAGGCCCAAAAATCTATGAAGCTCCTCAGCAGAAAAGTAAATACATACATAAAATTGTACATATATTTCCCAGAGGTTCTGGCTGTCTCTAAGTCATAATAAGTAATACTAAAGATCCAGGAACCCAAGGTTAAAGAAACTTCAAGGGAAATAATGGTGGAAATATTCAAATAAACTTAAGAAAAACATTTTTCTTTAAAATAAAAAGGAATACATGAAATATATCACCTGAACTCGTACATAAACCACAACATCTACAGGGAAGGAAGAGTAAGCAGACGTTGAAGATGATACTAATGATGTTGTTGATTCTTCCATAGGATCTGGTATTTCAAAATGTCCCATATCTTCATCTTGTGAACTGACAGCTGTTAAAATATTTAGTTCTGTTATTAGGCCATAGACAAAACATTTAGTTTTTTAAAGATTTATTTATTTCTTTGAGAGAGTGTGTTACAGCATGCAAGTGAGCGCATAGGGAGGAGCAGAAGGAGAGAGAGAGAGAGAGAATCTTAAGCAGATTCAATGCTAAGTGTGGAGCACAGATGGAAGATTCCATCTCATGACCCTCAGATCATGACCTGAGCCAAAATCAATAGTTGGATGCTTAACCGACTGTGCCACTCAGGCACTCTGGGCAAACTGTTTATTAAAAGATCCTTTCTCTCATGCTAGTACTGATATCAGGGGTATGAACACACAGAAACATACTTCTATAGCCAATCATTCTATACATCTTTCCTTATTCAAACCTCTTGCTCATTTCTCCAAATTCTGACTTTCCTGCTATTATAACGAACACTGTACAAAGAAAATTAAGCCTTTACCATCAAGAAGTTTCCAGTCAAGAGGGAAGCTAATATAGGAATTAAGGATGTTAATTTTGTCATTAACTAGCTGTGGCCATGGGAAAATCATTTAATCTCACCAGGACTTAATTTATTTTTTTGTAAACAAGGACTAGATGATTTCTCAAGTTCTTTTTCAGTTCTATAATTCTTTTTTTTAAATATTTTATTTATTTATTCATGAGAGATACAGAGAGAGAGGCAGAGAGAGAGAAGCAGGCTCCATGCAGGGAGCCCGATGCGGGACTCGATCCCAGGTCTCCAGGATCACACCCTGGGCCGAAGGCAGGCGCCAAACCATTGAGCCACCAGGTGTCCCAGTTTTATAATTCTTGATCACTGAATATATTATATAATAATATATAATAGCATTACAAATCCTTCTAAGAAATAGAATTTTGAAAGTATTATGTGATAGAGTGGTGCCTGGGCGGCTCAGTCGGTTGAGCATCTGACTTGATTTCAGCTCAGGTCATGATCTCAGCATCCTGAGATCAAGGCCCACGTTGGGCTCTGTTTGGGGCATGGAGCCTGCTTAAGATTCTCTTTCTCCTCCTCCCTAAGCACCCCCACAAAGCACTCTGTGCTTGTCCTTTCTATAGAAAGAAAAAATTGTGATGGGGAAGTAAATACCTAAGGAGGATACTTACTTGTATAATTCCTTTCAATTGGTGTAATTGGGATAGTTTCCAGAGCTTTTTCCAGGAAGTCTAATAGGCAGGGACTAATAACCATTTCTTCTGGCAATGACTGAAGTGCCACCCAAGCATATAATTTGGCTGTTTTTACTCCTCCACTTCCTTTTCCTTTGGCTAGAACATTTACAAATGTGAGGTGAATTTAATAGTTCCCATACAACATATAATAATTTTGTGAGAAATTTTGTGAGAAAACTACATATGACAGTTTAATCAGGTGAAGCAGCTTATACCTAAACCATACAAGAATGCAATAAAAATAGCATATTGATAGAAATATGATATATTAATATAAGAATATAAAGATAATTTATGATGCATATAATACAATAGTTATTCCTACTTGCTCTAGGTCACAAATGTTGCTTCAGCTTTTCAAGTTTATAATTTGTTTAATATCTCATTTAGCATTATTTTGTCTACTTAAGACATAGAGAAGTCTAACAATATCTTGTGGTAAGTGAGGAAAAATTTTTTCAGGCTTTCCTATGTTCCTGCTCTTCTTAGCTTGTAGATCTTTATAGTGCTTCCCTACATGGACTGCCATCCCTTTTTCCTTCTACGTAACAAATATTTCTGTGTGAGTAGAAAGGATATAATAGTTAACCAAGACTTAGCTAACTTTGGCTTAAGTTTCTATCCTCAACATATACTAGTTTTGTAAACCTAGTAAAGCAGTTCAACTTCCATGAACCTATACTTCCCTCCTTTATAAAATGGGGATAATAATATCTGTCCTGCACTTACTGGGCATAGATGTAACTTGTAAATTGGAAAGTGATATAAAAATATGCATTATGTTTATTAGCTATTTTAAAGATTTATACATCAAATTCCATCTCTCAAGTGAAATATTTTGAACTAATTCTTGCCCAGTCTGATATTCCTACCCGCCTCCCTTTTTTTAATTCTACTATATATATAAGGTCTTATTCATGTGGTGTGGTAGTCAGATTCCAAAATAGCTTCTAGTGGTCCTTGCCTCCTGATATCCATGCCCTTGTGTAGTTCTCTCCTGCACTGAATAAGGCTGACCTGTATGCTCAGTATGGTATTGTGGAAGTGATGGTTTATGACTTCTGAGGCTAATCCACAAAAGATACTGCAACTTTAAGCCATGTTCTCTTTTGGATCATCCCTTTTGAGGAAAGTTAGCTCCTTTGTTATGAGAACACTCAAGTAGCCCAGTAGAGGAGGAACTAAAGCACCAGTTTGCCCACCATATGAATGGGATGTGCTAGAAGTAGATTTTCCAGACCCCGTTGAGCACTCTGATGACTGCAGCCTTAGCCAACATCTTGACTGCAATGTTATGAAAAACTGTGAAGTTAGATTCACCAGCCAAACTGCTCCTGAATTTCTGATCCACACAAACTGTGTTTGAGGTTATAAGCCACCAGATTTGGGATCATTTATTATGCAATAGATGATTAACAAATGTGATTAAGACCAATGTACTTTGTCTTAAATGTATAAGTCTGATGTTTTCATCTAGCTCCCAAATATGAACTAGATAAAAATTTTTCTACATAAATAGATCTAAAAAGTTAAATAAATAAACTATTTAGTATATTAAGTTTCTTCTAACATTGATATTCTAAGGTAGTATCAGTTTGAAAAATAGCCAAAAGTCGTTGGGCCACTCTTCCATATGTGAACTTTATGGAGTCATTATTGACAAGTTTATGTTATTTTTTTTCTTTAACATGTGAATTTGCAAGAAATTCTCAATAGAGCAAGTAGGAAGTAGGTGATGACTAAAAAGTTGCCAAAAAAAAATTAAAAATAAAGTATATTTTCCTGAAATACCTGAGGGAATAGGTGGGGGTTGGGGAGGAAGTAAGGTGTTAGTCTTGCTCTGGACAGTGCAAGGTAAAGGAGGAGAAGGAGGAGATGGTGCACTATCTTTCATACCATACAGCTTGGACTCTTTAGAGAGGGTTCTTGGCAAGGAAGATCCTCTGGAGGCATTGGGTGATTCGGTCTTTAGTGTCTTGGAATTGTAATGCAACTGTATTAAGACAAATAAACTTTCAAAATTAAAATAATGAAGGTGAGAAAAACCAACAAATGTACAAAATGTGGAAGAAAGAACATCCAGGAGTCAGAAGACCCAGTTCCAGTTTTTACAAGTCAACGCTGTGATACTAGCAAGATTCTTAGTTGTTTTTCATTTAAAATTGAAAAAGTCATCCCAGATAATTTCTTTCTAGCTTAATGTTATAGGATTCTATAATTCTAAAATCTAAAAAATAGGTGTTTAAAGTTGGACTAGGAAAGGTTTATCAAATGTTAGGAATATCAATGCATAAAAAAGTCAACTTCTTACTGCTAAATTTTAATGGAAAAGCTCTGTAAAAGGGGCAACCTGAAATTGGATCTTCTTATGTTTAGAATATAGCTACATCACAGAAAAATGTTGGAAAGTCTCACTTTAATATAATCAGTAAAGGAAGAACCTGTACAATAGAAAATAAACAGTGCTTAGAATAATTTAATCCTAGACTTTTAGGTTCTTTTACCTTTACATCAACTCCAGGAATGTAAAATACTGTTGTTTCTAAATCACTAGGCTTTGTCTGCAGAGATGATGGCACTTTCTTGCCAGTCATTAAATGGGTGGTAGAAGCATAATTAGTTTGAAACTTCTTCTTTTTTGAAGGAGAATCTTGATCTAAACTCCTGGAACTTCTATCATAACTCCTATAAATAGAAAAATGATTTTTATCTTTTTTAAAAAAGGACATTTATCTCCTTTTGTTTAGAATCCAACTTTTATTTATACATAAGTGGGATATAATTCTTCATTAATAAAGTTGAAGAAGTAAAGCTCATCAGTGTCTGTAGCTAAACTGGTTAACAGCATGCATAGATGATGTTCGTGTTGTATGCTCCATAACCACATAGGGCAGTTGTTACCTTTAGTCTTTCCTGAGGTCCTAGCTGTTTCATATGAACATATTATGTTGAGCCAAAAGAAATTGCCCTTTACATAAGCAAAACCAGCTGAATATCAGCAATTTATTGTACTGAATTAACATGCTTTTTATCATTACTTCTACACATTTGTAGGAATTTAACTGTTTAAGTGCCTTTTTATCTTCCCATATTATGACACCTTCCTTAGACAAATAGACCATTAAAAAAATTAAAAAAATATATATAATCTTTATACCCAACATGGAGCTCAAACTCATGACCCTGAGGATCAAGTTACATGCTCTATGGACCAAGCCAGCCAGGTGTCCCTAAAATCTTTCATTATGAAAAATTTCAAACATGCAAAAAGTAAACAGAATGGTATACTGTGAACTCCTGTGGCTCCATCTCCCCAGCTTCCACAATTGTCAGCATTCTGCCCTTTTTTAAAATCAGCATATCCACCCACTCCCCATCTACCCCCTCAATTATTATTTTCTTTAGCTCTTTTTAACATTAGGAAAGAAAAGCAAAAATTCAAAGAAAAAAATAATCTAATCTTAAGCCTGTTTGTACCACCACTTTTTCAATGATGGAGACAAATGGTAAAGCTGCAGCTATATCCTATATCTCAGTATACTGAGACCTCTTTGTCCCAGTTTCCCAATTTTTTATTTCTTTTTGAATTCATCAAAACTCTAAATAATCAGGGTGGCCTCTCCACTGTCCCCAGCTCCTGTGAGGCCTGGGCACCACCTGTGCGGCTCTGATCTGATGACTCCTCGCCCTGCTCCTGACTCCTCGCCCTGCTCTGAGAGGCAGCACAGCCTCAAGGGGCCCCCATGTCCAGCAGGGGACCTGTCCCAGGAGGACACACCTGCCTGGGAAGGCCCCAAGACACTTCTATTTTTCTTCAACTCACTTTGTACTTAAATAAACTTATTTTAAGGGGGAAAAAAACCTCAAGATCTCTTTGAGTACTGCACTGTTCTTTAAAATAGAAATGTCCATAATACAAGAACAGAGACTGAGAAATCCGTGCTTGTTTAAAGGATAATTCCAAAGATACAACTCTTTTAATTAAATTGCTAGAATCTAAAGCAGACATGCATTTCTAGTTGCCAGAAAATTTTATATACTTATTTAAAGAAATAATATGTTATACAAAATAACCACTCAAATTTACAACTATGATTAAATCCACTCTTTAAATCTGCATTTTGGGTCATGGATGAAAAAGTTGTTTGTAATTCAGTGATATATATCAATAGTAGTTCTAACAAATAAAGTTACATGTACCCTTTTCTGACCAATTTCTTACCTTCTCAAGCTTATATCATCATGCTCTTGTAGAAGGGTAGTTGGGTGGAGAACACATTTTCCACTATCAATTTCAACCCGTATATCAAGTTCAAAGTCAATATTTCTCTCTGTGGCTGTGCCACTAAGACTTCGGTTGACTGGAGCTGTGGGCCAGCGTTCTGTAAATAGCTGATGAACAGCAGCAAAGCCTGTTGCTTTTTTACGAGATGTATGTCTAGGGAAAGAACAACCAATTATTACATTGTATTAAATTGCAAGAGTTTTCAACAAACTATTTCCTAATATGTGACCAAGAGTCTATAAACAAATATACTGTTTTATAAATCCACACTTATTACTCAACTAGCTCATATCATTTGAAGTTTTTTCTGAGTTTGATGGAGTCACATTTCATTCAACAATCATGCACTCAGTAACTATTATGTCCCAGGCAACGTGCTAGGTGTTGAGGACAGAGGCTCAATCACTGCTAGTAAGGGGTCCGAATATCAGTGTATGAACTATGTTCTACATTTTTGAGGAGATTTCATTTTTGCAAATTGTAAAATGCTATTTTCCTGATTTTATTAAAAGACTGAAGAATAGGGAAAGAAAAAAATAATGCCATATAGAGCTAAACTACATTAGTAAACTATGGCTATGTCTCAGTCTTCCTGTGGCTAGGCACATTAAGAATTTTTTTCTATAAAAGTTAACAGTTACACATAAAACCTTAAAGCTCAGTTCTAGACTCTGAAATACTACCCACAGGTCTCAAAACAAAAAGGCCACTTACGAGGGTTTCCTGTAAATATAAAACCTTTCCCTCTCATGGTCTTCGTCCTTTTCATCCTTCTCAGAATCTTCACTAGAAGAAGATAAACTGTCATCCCGTCGGCCCTCTTCAGGTTGGAAAGGAATGCCTGATGAATAGCCTCCTGGAGTTTTGGCAGAACTGAACACGGAATATGATCCTTCACTGTTTGAGGAGTAATGGGATGGACCTTCAATGGTTACTGACAAAAGGTCGAGTTCTGTCTCCTCTGGAAACTGATTGATTATAAAAAGAGAAGACGTGAATCAGGTTCATGTTATACATCTCTTAATTAAAAAAAGGAAAAGAAAAAATATATGTTTAAACATTTAAAATTCTCTCAGAATTGAATTTCTTCACTCTAAACTGAAAGAAAGCCAGATTTACGAACATTTGAAATGGCACACCAAGGAAGGAAGCAGATCATTCCACAGAAAGTCACACTACTGATATACTAAAATTAGTGTGAAATTTTACTGTATATAAGCCTATATCAACCTGTTAATTAGCACATATTGTATAATTCTTAACAAAGTTAAACATGCTGTGGAGACAAAGCAAATAATGTAAAATCAACTGTAAATCAGAGGGGCAAGAGAGCAATTAGTGATGATAGAGCATGCAGTGTCTGTACAGAGAGTACTTCATGTTTCTGGATATTTTTTTATAGATAGCTTCTAAAAATGAGTCGCTAATTGGTTGAAGAGTGATGCCCCAATCGTTATGTAGTTAAAGATAATCAAACTTAAGAATACTATTTTTAAGGTGAATGGTTTATTATACACACTATGTCGCTGAGAATCATACCAGGAGGCCATTGTATTTAAGTAGATTAAAAAAAAACACCAAAACAATAAAATTTTCTATGATCTAATTTATATTCCCAATTTTGAGAGTTGCTTAAATATCCTTTGAAAATGTGCAAGGTAATGCAATTTATTGATGCTATTAGATACAAGAAAATTAGATACATGAAGACAGAATACTGTAATAAAAATTTCAAACATGCAGAATCCAGCTTTTCCTCACTTTTTATGATATGTTATTTGATAAATAAAACAGATTTTATCAGAATACCTTCAATTTTTAAAATTGAAGAATTTGTGTGAATATCTGTTTTATATTTATTTTATATTTACCCATGCCCTAATGATCTATTTTATAACTTTTTATTTTATTTTATTTTAATTTATTTATGATAGTCACAGAGAGAGAGAGAGAGAGAGAGAGAGAGAGAGGGGCAGAGACATAGGCAGAGGGAGAAACAGGCTCCATGCACCAGGAGCCCGACATGGGATTCGATCACGGGTCTCCAGGATCACGCCCTGGGCCAAAGGCAGGCGCTAAACTGCTGCGCCACCCAGGGATCCCACTTTTTATTTTTATATGCTATTTTTTTTTACAAATAGCATATACTATTTAAAAAAAATAGGACTTGAACCAATTCAAATACTGATGCCTTTAAGAATTACTTAATCATTTCAAAATATACTCATAAATCAAATCATTAGTTTTACATCTGAAACTGATATAATGTTATATGTCTCCATAAAAAAAGGTGGATGGGGAAAAGTCAATTAGGAGAGACCCTTGATTCAGTTCTGTAAATGATTTATTTCCATTTATTTGCATTTTTAGAAAAAAAGGGCATGTTTATCAAGCTCCCTATAATCTCATCGTCTTAAAACAAAATTTAGTTTGACTAAATTCAGTGTAACTACAGGATATGTACTAAGACTATAGTGTAAGAGGGCAGAGAAACAAGATGTATGTGGAATAAGTACCAGTTTTTAATGAAACTTGACAGAAAATTCCTAGACAAAGATTTATATGCCTAGTATACAGATATATTTTTAAAATTCAACTTTCTTTGCATGACTTATATTTAGGGAAAATATATGGTTCATAAAAATGTTTATTCAACTTATAAGTGCCTGGGTAGCACATTTTCCACACTGTTTTGAACAGAATAATTTTTAAATGGATTGTTTTTATACATATATGGTTTTTTATATGTATACAGTGACTCCAAAGAAATAACATTCAATGGTTAATTTGTTGTCCTGAGAGAAGTTTGATTCTAGTTTCAATTAGTTAAAAAATTTTTTTAAAGAAAAGATTTGTTTTGTGGTTGAATGTAGAGGAAAGAGATTTGCTTAGGGATTAGCAAATAAATAATAAACAGCAGGTTTTGATTTATGACTTGGCTAATTTGGTAAGCTGATTTAGTCTATAATTTTGGAGATTCAATAATTAGTATTATACAAAGAAGTACAGAACTAAAATCTATTCATGCAAGAGCTTATAAAACATATGTGATGAAAAAGAATTCAAACAATCTTAAAGCTTTATGTAAAATATTTTTGAGGTCTGAGTTTAGTATAAAATGAGAGAAAGATGTTTTGAAAGCAGATTTTTAGGACGGTTAATCAGTTTTAAAGCAAAATTTATGTTGTTCTTAATAAGTACCTGAAAATACCCTTCCCCAGGACAGCTGGATTGTGGCGTACTTCCCCATATTGTTTTTTTCAACTTAATTAAAATAATAAGAAAATATATAAAAATTATGAAAAACAAAAAAACAATGGTTTAAAAGCAAACATTCAAGAAACAAAATAAATGTGTTAACATAAATTTTAACATATATAAAATTAAATATAACTTTTAAGCTGACCTTTTGACTTCTGGTTTCTGCTATTACTTCTATATGAACTAAATAATAAGATAAATACATAAGTACAAACATTCTACAACTATGCTTGTCTATAAGACCTAATTTAATGTTGATTCATACATGAAAGGAAAATTATTCGACAAAGACTTTCTACCTAAGAGCAAGCAGAATGGAATCTTTATTCTAGGTGAAACACTAACATGAGCAGCATGACTCTCAAATGATAACACAGGGATGCCCTGTTTGGTAATTTATAGACAGTTCACCTATCACAATCCTCACTTTCATTGTAGGTAGGAATTCATATTTTGAAACTTCATAACTACTATAATTTCGTAATTACTAAAATTATTTGGCACCGGTGTATCTTTAACAAATAATAACTCTCTTACTGTATCTTGAATATTGAAAGTTACTCTGGGTCCAGGAGATGCTGCATCCACACGGATTTCAGGGAGCTCCTCAGTTTCTCCTATTCGAGAACTGGAAGTAAAATATAAAGTTATAAAACAATTTAAGTATTTTTTAAAAAGCCCCTAGACTTTATAAAAAAGCCTAACAAATGACAATAATATTCTAAATATTTCTAAATATTTACCTTATCTAAGGATTAAATTTTTGGTATCCCATTTCTTAATCTTTAACATCCCATAGGAAAAAAAAAATAAAACACTGAATGTTTTGATTAACATAAGGTTTTCTGAAACTAAACCATATAAAAAAATTTATACTTCTTATTTTAAGTCCTCATTTATTAGTAAGATAGTATTTTTCTTTAATATGTAGAATTTCCATTTTTTATATGCTAAATATGTATGTAGTCATACCTTTTCTAAAATGACAAACATACCAGAAGCTACTAATCTGCACATACTCATTTCTTTGAATAGTCTGTAAGTTTATACATAAACTTGTCTAAATAGCAAAGCACTATTTTACTAAAGATGATTGCGGTATAAATACAATGCAGGAATTCCTTAAATAAACTGTTTAGTTTGATATTATCCATTATTACTGGTATTTGATTAATAAGGTTCATTTTTGCTCCCTTAATTGTGTAATTTCCCCAAATAGAACACAATAAATAAGTAGTGGATTTTCGTAAAGGAGTTAGCAATTTTATTACTTGTTTCAGTGGTTGAAATATATATTACCTTGTCCTTTCCATTCGTTTAAGAGGAGGTCTTCCAGAAGCAGAAATGCTTTTTGAACGACTGTAACTTGGTTTGTAACCCAAACCCCACTTATCCTTCAGAGAAGCAGCCTAATAAAATAGGAGAGGGAGAGAGACTTTAGACAGTTGCTTATTGTAATATCTGACTACAGATAAAATATTCTATTCAACAAAACAGTATGTTTCCCCCAGGTCAATAACATATTACTTTAAATTTGACTTTAAATGTCACTTAGCAGTATAGGTGGATCAAAGCAGAGCAGGACTTAGCTACTCTTTAGTCCTAATGTCAATTAGAAGAGCTGTATAACGGAAATATGATTCACCATCTAGCCTGAGAGAGAAAAGAAAAAGATTGGGTACAGAAATAAGGTAGAAAGAAAGGAAACAAAAAGGAAAGAAAGGCAAAATAAAATGAGAATTAAAAGGAAAGATTCTGGGAGAAAGCTGGGTAGTGGGAGGAGGTGAAAGGGAGATCAGAGGAGAGCAGGAAGGAGAGAGGGAGAGGCTCGAGGGAGAGGCTCGAGGTGGGGGGGGCATGATCATCTTAAGTACCATTAATGGGCACCCCTGCCATGGCACTCTATATTATAGGAGAGGAAAGGAAGGGGCAAGGTCAACACTTTACTTGTATCCAAATCCCTCTTTTCCAAATGTGTAGTTAGGGGCTAGATACTGAAAAGATTCTAAGACAATGGAGGTGTGGAATGCAAGAGGACTGAGGGGGAAGAGAGGGGGAAAAGACAGATGAAATACATGCTCAGAACACAGATAAAACTTAGAGAATTTCCCTAATTCTCTACCTAGTTTTATTGTTAACAATTACCAAGCATAAACTACCTTATAAATAGTACGTAAGCAATATTTTAATTCTACTGTATGATTGTTAGGCACATAGTAGCAAAAATTTTAAAAACAGACTTATGCAATACAGATCATCATTATCCATTTATTATCACCAGAAGCCAGTTACAAATAATTCAAATTGGATTTTACCTTCAATTTAAATAATTTAGAACAGTATTCAAACTAGGGTGTCTGGGAGTTTGTGGTGATCAAGAAAGTTGAAAGTTCAAGCCAATGAACCCTGGATTCCTGCAACCTTTCCCTACTTTCTCTGGTCCCAGCAGCTCTGATTTAATGTTTTTAATGTATCAAGGTGCCATCAAAAAATTGAGGGTTCTGTTGATTTAAAAAAAAGGTTAAGAATCTATCTTTTTTTTTTTTTTTAAAAAAGTCTTTCCACTAACAAGACCACTTTGCCCTAAAGCAATCTACTTCTACTTGAATATGTTTTAGAACTATTTTCTAATATATGTTTATAGTACATGTATTTACATATTTGTTTCACTTGTTCAGCAATTGTACTAAATCCCAAAAAATGTGGTAGGAAATGGGGTCAATGATAAGTAACTTTTTATTTAAGAGACTACAATTCTAGATGGGACAACTAAACGTGCAAAGAAAAGAGAATGAATGAAGTGCTGAGTACATAGTGGCTGAGAGGTAAGGTCAGCTGTGGAAAATGGGACAGGAGCAAAATGGACATGTCAAAAGACTCATATTTGAGTTAGAGACTAAAAAGAAAACACAGTTTCATGAAAGGAAGACAAAACCCAGTGGCTAAGGACAGACTGTAGAGTCCCACTGCTATATAACCTTGGTCAAATTACTTGACTTCTCTCTGTCTCAGTTTCCTCATTTTTATAATGGGGAACATAATACAAGCTACCTCATTTGGCTACTGTAAAGATTTAATGGGTTGTTAAATGTAAAGGGCTTTAAACAGTGTAGATGTGAGATATACAAATCAAGTGCTATTATCACTAGCAATGGAGAAAGAAAGAGAACTTAAGTACTGTCACAAAGTTTCATAAAGTAAAAAATAAAAGAATGGTCTACTCTAACAAAATTCTTCTTAAATTTACTCACTCGCATACTGGACCTCCGTAATTTCTTACGAACATCTCTTCTAATATCATTCACAGCAACAGATTCTAACTGCTGATAACGTTGAATTTCCTGGTTTATGGTTCCTTCACTTGCACCCAATTTTCTGGATGCAAAACAAATATGGTAATTAGTGTAAAAAGGTAACAAAGCAAGATTGATTTTTATTTGCTCCTTTTTAATTCTTTCACTCATCAGAATATCAAAGATTATATTATATTATATATGGATAGGCCAAAATCCTCCATAGAGTTAACAATCATACACCATAATTATAAAAAAGCTTTCTAAAGTTTTAGAAAATGGCTCTTTTTTACTTCTGCATTAAGAGGCTCTGACAATCTCATAAAGGATACAGACCAACTGCAGAAGAATGTATGTAAAATTCTACATAAATTTAAGCCTCAGGTAAAATTTTAGGGGAGGAAGTATATTTTGCTTCAAGCCATTGTTAATGCCGAGAGCAAAACTCAAACTGTGATGTAAAAACAGGAAAATGTGAATCACTGTATTGTAATTAATTTACAGACTAGTTTTTAGGTAATACCTTTCATTATACAAAATGCACATATCTGTCTAAAGTCCTTGAATGCAAAAATCACAGACATAAGTGGTGTATGAAGATTAAAAAGATGAGGAAAACTATCACCTTTTAGGAAAGCAAAAATTTTTCAAAGTTTGACAAGAAGGATATTTAGTCTTCTAGGGCAAGTATTATTTAATCAGTACTATGCAGCAGGCAACAGATAAAGAAAAAATTACCACCACTTACTGCCCCCTCTCTACTTACCCTATATCCACCTCAGTTCTAGAGAATTGCTACCACAAGCCGGCAAAAAAAAAAGTGTGAACTTTGAATTTAGACACACCCCAGTTCAAATTCCACTTCTTTAAGGGCTCT
Source organism: Canis lupus dingo (assembly GCF_003254725.2). NCBI lineage: Eukaryota > Metazoa > Chordata > Mammalia > Carnivora > Canidae > Canis > Canis lupus. The sequence goes on from NC_064261.1 coordinate 18,167,802, forward strand.
GAGCCAGTTTGGATAATGCCATATAACCTCACAGAAATCTCCTGAGGATTATGTTGAAATAACATGCCAGATTCACAATAGGTACTTAATAAATGCTAGATTTGTATCCTTTCTTAAAGATTAACATTCCAGAAATACCAATGTCAACAAAAGACTAATACATATATCAACATATACATGTGAAGATATGTGTAAGTGTATATACACATGTAGAGACATGTATATGTAATACAAAGTCAGTCATAAGCTACCTAGAAATGGAGAGCTGTGATGAGTGCTGGACTAGGAATTCATGCGTAACTTTATCACTAATGAATGTATGATCTCGGGCAAGTTATCAAACTCTTCTGGACCTTGGTGATCTCATTTATAAATTAAGTTGTACTGCCCCAAATCCAGTTTTCTCCACATTTAAAATTCGATGATTCTATTATTAAAATATTATATCACATAAAAATCATTACACATACTTAAGATCATCTATTACTTTGGCTTGTTCATTCAGTTCTCTGATATCCACTATACGCTTCATAATTTTTCTTCCTCTAAGTTCTCCTGGCTGGCTACAAGATGCTCCTTGTCTTCGATAATCTATAGCTTCCTGAAAAATCAAAAGCATGTCTGTCAATACCAACCTCAGGTCAACCAGAAAATCTATACTATCACAAAAATAACACCTTAAATCAAAGGAAGCATGCAAGAATCAAAGCCATCTATATCAAGTAGCATGATTGGAATTCTCCAGTGATTCAAATCCCTTCATTTTCACAAGGAATCTATGTAGTTGCTACCTACGTTTCCCCATGAGTGAGCTCTGCATGCTTTCAAATGGGACTGGCTAGACTGAGGGGAGCCCCACATCTCTGAGTCACACAGATACTCTGCAGGAACAGAATAGCGCTGATTTGGGGGCGTCAGGCCTAGCAGGTGATTTACAAGTCGCTGCCCAAAGGTGAGCTTGTGGCCATCTCCACCTACTGAACTTCCATCTGAACTCTAAATGATAAACAGTAACATTAATTTTTAAAAAATTTCTTTCCAAGAACAAGACTATTTGACGAAACAATAGTTAAAGATAATTTAAAAAGTTTTTAAACCCATACCAGAACAAAAACAGAGGAGCTTGCTTTTCAACCACCAAATCATTTATACTATAAAATATACAGTATAGATGGAAATACGTCTTTTTAAATGTATACTTTATTTTGTATGCATGCACTTTCCTTTTGAGATTCATTTTTAGCACCTTTATTGATATAATCCACATGCCATAAAATTCACCCATTTAAAATGTATATAATTCAGTGGTTTTGAGTATATTCACTAAATTGTACAACGATCACCACAACCTGTTTAGAACATTTTTGCCACCCTCCCCCCAAATGAAACCTCATAACCAAGAGCAGTCTCTTCTCATTCCCCATCCCTGACTCTGAGGTAGCTCTTGGCAATTACTAATGTACTTTCTGTCTCTACAGGTTTGCTTTCACTTTGCTTTTAACATTAGTACACTACCTTTAGGTTAAGGCTACTAAGTTTATTGACAGTTCTGAAAACTATTAATTAAAAGACAGTATCATGAAATTAAAAAACATTACAAAGCGAAGACACAGGGAACCACCACTCTCTTCCTCCCTATACAATGATCAACTACAATAGAATAAATAACATTAAATCAATCTTTTCCCTGTCTCAGGGTAAAGGCCAGTCCAGTAAAGTCTAACAGTGAGTTTACTTACAGTATGGATAGTGGGAGACATAGTGTCAACTTCATCCTCATCTGACAGGTCAGCTATGTTCACTGAATTGAGATCAGCAATGTCATCTATGTCCTCCTCTCCTGTCAGTGTCGTAAGGGTATTGCCCAGTGCATTTAGTCTTTTGCCAATGTTAGGATCCATGTGGACGTCGATCCCACACATTTTCCACAAAACGTTGAGTGTCCATGTTCCAGCACTACTACTTTCTGTTTAAAAAAAGAAGTGGCATTTTTGGTAAGTCTTGAGCACAGAAATTTAAATAATCCCATATTTAAGGAATAAAATGGATGACAGCCTTTTGTAACAACTAATCTCTCTCACAGCTAGGTCTGGGATCGATTGCCCTTTGTGGAGTGTACATCTCTTGCTTCCTCTGTGCAGCACCCTTCTTTCTCCTGTGAACTACAGATTCCCTCTTCTCCCTACTCCTGAGCTGACCTACCCTTCAACAGCTATAGTTGGAACTGCCATGACCCTTACTCATTTGCCAGAATTAGATAAGTAGGCCAGGTGAAAGTCAAAGTTGGAAAACTAAAAACCCTTCCCTGGACTTGAGAAAACCACAGTCCCTCTCTAGCGATTGAGGGTGGGGGAATGAGTCTCCTTGAGCTTTTGGCAGCGATGTCTCCTGACTTGGGGTCAGCAGTATGAAGAAAATGAAGCAGCTAGAGAGGAGCAAAGAGAAGAGCCCCGGTGGCAGTTGAAATCTTGGATCTGGTAGTTCCTGAGGGCCCCTGAGTTGACCTACTAGTTCCTTATCCTCATTGAAAGAGCCATTCCTAAGTTTAACTGTGACAGGCATATATCCTTTTAATAAACTCCCCATTTTGGTTAAGCTAGTTTGAGAGAGTTGTTGTCACTTAGTAACTAGAGCCCTGACAAAGACTTTTATGTGACTTTTCTCCAAATATGTATGTTTACCTCAGCCATCACCCTTTCTTCTAACATTATTACTCTTGGATATTTCCTAACCTTTTCAGTTCTCTGTCAGTGAGACAATTGGCCTTGCTACTTTCTGAGACAATTTACTTAGGATGAGCACCAAGGCTAGGCTTGGGGAAGATAACAGGAAACAGTAAGAAGAGAAAGGAAATCTAACTTTCATCAGCTTCTACTCCCACTGACATTTTAAGAGCCCTTAAATAAATATCTTCCTTTAGCTTACCCTTACTTTATAAGAAGTAAAATCAATAAAATTTACACTGAGCTATCATCTTAGTCAAGATAGGTTATAACTTCTAGAGTTACCTCCTAAGCAGTTTCCTAAGATTTTTTTTTTCTTCTCCAATCCTTGAAAGTGTCTGCTTTCTTGCTCACAAAAACTCAGTGGCTTTCCCACTGTCCACCAAATTAAGTCCAGACTCCTTAATTTGAGATTTAACATTTTTCCCAAGTTATTTTTCAGATAACTCTTTTCTGCCCAGTCTGGACAATTCTAACTAGACACTGTTTTCATAACATAACTAATCTGTCTGCCTGAATTTCCTGATGCATACTCTCTCAGTTTTTGCTTCAGAAACAATTTTATCTATCAAATCCCTATTCAAATGCTTGTTAAATATTAAGCTTTCTCTGATCCTACTATCCTTCTAAATTTGAAATTTTTCTCTCCCCTCGAGTTTAGCAGCAATTAGAATTTTATATTTTATTGAACTTACCACTTATTACAACTTACTTATGCTACAGCGCCTTGACAATATTAGCATTTAAATTTATTCAGGGTAAAAAGTATATCTTATTCACCTCTGTCTTTCCCAAAACGTTTTACAGTATATTAGCAAGTGTCTAATTAATAGTTGTTAAATAAAAATATGCTAATATTATTACAAAAATTGTTTTTAAAATCAAGGAACACCAGAATTAATTCAGTTAAAAGACTCTCTTAATGTTAATAAAAATGACACATATGTGTGTATATATGTATATTTACATATATATATAAAAAGGCAAAATTCTAACTCATATATGTAAAACAGGTAATACCAATCATGAACTTACCAGCAGCTGCTTGTCCCGTAGTCCTAGAACATACTTCATAGGTGCCATCTGGAACTACACCTGCACAGAAATCATCCCCAAAAGTAGTTTTCAATAAAATTATGCTAGTGATTAAATACTGTACTGTTAATTTTTCGCCCAAAGATTATTATCTAAATATAAATAGAATCACTAGACTTTTTAAGCTTTAGTTTCTAATCTGCAGAATGAAACAGCAACCTTAGATGACTTGTAATATTCCATATCCAACATTTTTATTTTATGCTTTTAAGAATTTAACTGCAGCTTTATCTTACATTCTGCATGTGACAATACCTGGCTGACTCTGAAACTCTAGTTTCAAGATGCTATGACAACATGTGCCACCATATGAATGCCACTTAAAGAATGCAAATAATTTAAAAATAATTTTCTGTTAATAAGAACTTCCACATTTAGGTCACAGACATGATTTATCAGCCTTGTCTTTTCCTTTGACATTTTATGAGAAATAAAAATGACTGCCATGATGTCAATCTTATATGATTAATCTCCTAAGGTTATGGACCTATCTCCAGTACATATCTAACTTTAAATCTGAAATATTTACTACCACTTAGCTTTAACCTGGTAACTTCAACTTAAAAAAAAAAAAAAAAAGAGGTTAACTAAATCAACAGTATAGGAACATACCACCTTTAAAACAATTTTTCAAAAAAGTTGTGCCCAACGACAGAATTAAAACTCTTTCTTAGTAATCCTTCATAAAAATCAAATTTCAATCTAAATCTGGCAGAACATAAATCTTAAATAAAATGTCCTTTTGCAATTCATTTTGTATCCTCAGTTGGTATTCAAATGTTACTCGAATCTGAGCTGCAGAAATACAACGTATTTTGGGAGAAAGAGTCTATTAAGTGACAATGTCTATTATATGGGGTTTTTTTTTTAAAGAGAATGCTAATCATTTTAAAATCTGAATTATATTTTTGAAGCATATGGTACCAGTGCTTCATATACAATTTATAGAATATGAGAGAACTAGATCTTGTCTTAGGGTAAAAGATTGCTCAGTTCACCTTTAATAGTCATGGTTATAAAGCAGAGCAAAAGAAACTTAGATAACTCTTTTAAATCTAAGAATGCTAGAAAACCCTCTGAAATTATAAGTATCATAATGGAGGCCAAATGAAAGCTAGTAAATAAAAACAAGATAGAAAACTTTTAAGACTTTGAATTCCAAGAAATGTCAGAGAACTTTTAAATATTAAGTTTAAAGAAATTATATAAATTCATATATTACAGAGCCATTATAAATTAAAAAGAAATATTAAGATTTTTTAGGAGTAGATCCAAATCCTCAAAGTGAGAAAAGAATCAACTACACTTTCCCCCATTGTGCCTGTGGTCGCTGAGTCAGAGACATAATGCTGAGTAGGATCAACCATTAGTCTGAATCTTGGATGGCAATTTTCCTGCTCTTTTGACCTAATGTTACCCAGGTACTAACACAGAGCGTGGAGTCTTTCAAACCTCTTCTCTTTTCCCTGATGCTAGCTACATTTTTCGAACTTTTAATGGTTTATATAATTTTTATAAATAAATGTTAGTGGAAAGAGTCTGGTCTTTTCTATCTATAGTTAAATGGACCTTTGAATTCTTCCTAAAGATTGTCCTTTCTAATTCTAACTGCATTTCCTAGAAAATATTATCACCCTAGAGAGGCAATTCCATTGGGCCACCATTTTTTTGTAGGGCTTGATTTTAAAATGATCTGTAAAAAATAAAATCCTACAGCATAACTCTATGATTCCTTGTTTCTCTACTCCAATCCAATCCTTTTTGTCAAAAATATTTAATGTCACTTATATTCTATTTATTATTACTAATAAAAATTGATTTGCCCCGTTATAATTTGGAATTCTTTTTTTTTTTAAGATTTCATTTATTTATTCATGACAGATAGGGAGAGAGAGAGGCAGAGACACAGGCTGAGAGAGAAGCAGGCTCCATGCAAGGAGCCTGATGTGGGACTTAATCCCAGGACTCCAGGATCCCACCGTGAACCGAAGGCAGACGCTCAACCGCAGACCCACCCAGGTATCCCATAATTTGGAATTCTTATTTCAATAGAAGAACCACTCAACTCCTCTGCTTCCTTGCCAAGACACCAAACAAAAAGCATGTTACAAAAATAAGTCATTTAGTTTCCTACATAACCTAAAATAAACCATGATTATCACAATTATCAGTATGTTAATATTCTACTTAGTTGGTGTAATATACATTGAGGTTTATATATTTTTACTATGAGCCTTTGATTTTGATTCAGAGGCATATTTATCATGCATTTTCCCATTATAATAAACTGTTAAGGAAATGGTATTCTTCTTTTGCTTCCGAATATATTTATCTATTTTAATGATTATAATAAAGACAAAGATGTTATCTTACTACACATCAGATTTAAATTTAACAAAAACAGACAAAAGAGTTATAATTTGTAATTTCTCATGAAGGCTATTTTTGGTCTTTTGGAAATGAAGCATAAGTATTTTGATATCAAGTCTTCTTAATAACCTGAAGTATTTCACAGAAATCGCAGCATTTTACCTATGAATTACCTAAATGAGAAGCAGTCAAAACCAGAATTTCACCTATAATTTTATCTAAGTTTTAACCAAAATGGATGCCAAAACTTCAAGTTTTGATATAAAAATAATGAAAAATTCTTTTTAAAGAAGACCCAGAACTGGACAGAAGATTTCCTTCCAGTGGAGTGGAGAAAAAACTGCATAAACAACGGCATACCACTCTTTGTAAGGTAAGTAAAAATTTTGGTTCACAATCTTTAATTCCTCAAACATAGCTTTTCTTTATTAGAAGATTAATGATGATTTATTAACTCTGCTATAATATTTAGTATATTAAGATAAAAATAAATCCATATTCCTTAAAAACTGTATATAAACACAGCTGTAGTTACTCCCAACCTTGAATATTAATGGAATCGGAGGAATTCACACAAGTTACAAACTGTAACTTACATATTTAGACACGTGAATTTATTCATATTAATATTATTTTATGGCTGGAGTTCCTGTTTCTAGTTATCTACAACCTGTTCTATGATATAGGATAAACTGTATCTTGCACATTTATCACTTTCTTTCAAGATCCCCACAGAGAAAAGATGCTTTTATCTGGTCATGCATGAATCAGTTACAGGAAAAAAATCAGGCAGTAAATGAATCTTCAAATGTTATACTATCAAGAAGACTGCCTAGTTGATTTACTTACCAAAACTACTGAAAGCTACAGTTTTTCACAAATTTGACCTACCTTTAACTAGAAATAGCCCTTATTTCACAAAGTCCAACATTCCGATAGCTAAGCATCCTTTGGTTTTACAAATGAAGACACTTTTTTTTTTTTTTAATTAAAACAATTCTAAACCTCATACAGAAAATAAAAGACACTCACAGGCATTCATCACTAGATCGCCACGAATTTCTGGTTTCCAGTCATCCCACGAAGTCTCAAAGCCATCAGCAAAACGAATACAAAAGTTTTTGAAATGCCCTTTACTAACCAGAGATTCTGAAGAACATGCAGTGATAAGAGTACTTTCAATGGTCAATACTAAAGCAGAACCAATGTCAAGGTCTCCAGTGTGATTAGACTGCAAAATACATTAAAAAAAAAGACAAAACGTGACAATGTTTTAAATTTGGAAATTCTCACGGGATTCATAGGAACAAAAGTCTAGGAAAAGTCAAGCCTAGAAATTTTCATTAAAAAGCAGCTTAGAAAGATATCTACTTTTAAAAAATTAAATTGTTGAAGTGAATACATTTGCAATGTGCAACTTTTCTTTTTTAACTCACAAAAGGTAGGGGTGCCTGGGTGGCTGAGTCGGTTAAGTGTCTGACTCTTGATTCTGGTGCAGTTCATGATCTCAGGGTTGTGGGATTGAGTCCCTAATGGGACTCTGAGCTCAGCGGGGAGTCTGCTTGAGAGTCCCTTCCTCTGTTTTTGCTTCTCCACCCCACTCACATGTATGTGCTCTCTTGCTCAAATAAATAAATCTTTAAAAAAACTCACAAAAAGTTAATTATCTAGATTTTGGTTTTTTTTTTTGTTTGTTTTGTTTTTTTCTTTTCTTTTTCTTTTTTTAGAGAGAGAAAGAGCATGAGCAGTTGAGAGATAGCACGAGACACCCTTAAGCAGGCTTCATGCCCAGCGTACAGCCTCAGCAGGGCTCCACACAAGGCTCTGTGTGGGGTTTGATCTCAATACTGACATTATGACCTGGGGTGAAATTAACACTTAACCGACTGAGCCACTCAGGTGTCCCTAATTATCTACTTTTCTAGCTTAAGCTTCTGTTTTACTGGTGGGGAACATTCTCATTATGACAACCACTTCTGGTGTATATGGCTTTCCTGAGCTCTGACCATAATGCCCTTAAAAAAATTTTTTTTCAACTCCTGAGGCATAAATATACTAGATGTTGCCAATCCTCAACCCAGAGTTTTTCTTCACAATGTCTCACGAAACAAAATACTAAAAGATAAATTCATTCAACAACTGGTTACAGGTTAAGGTAAATTTTAACAGTAAAAGAGACGTCTATATTTGATATAATTGTAACTTCCTAGGCCTGATAAGGGTTTATAGCACTTTTTTGTTTCATACACATGTCCATAAATTATGAAAATTCTTGCTTTATCTGGTACATATAAATTGGAAGTTTCATTACCACTAAATATTGCAGCTTAAAGGCATTTTGAAATTCTCTACCCTATTTTAGATGAGGTTACTAAACATTATTAAACAATATTCTCAAATGTTCTCTTATTTATTAAGTATATGCCAAAGACTTATTTGTTAAAAACCAAAACAATAAAAAGACAATGAAAACTCAGCTGCCTATTTTTCAAGGTAAAAATTAAGATTTATCAGATGGGTATCAAACTCATCACAATTTTGCAGCAGAGTGCTTCAGAGCAAAGTCTCATGAGATTCATATTTAATACACTGTGGATGAATAATGGCTGAAGGAATTCAATCTTACTTGCTATTTACTAAACTCAAGTTACAAACTGTTAATTAGAAAAAATTATTATACTGTATATACATAGAAATGGTTAGTAGAATGTTGTCCTCTTAATCTTGGACTATTGTTTGATTTTTTTACCTGTGCAGTATTTGTGATGGGCAGGCATATTCCCAGATCATTCACAGTGAGCTGGAGGAAGAGAGTCCCAAAGGCCTGAGCTGATGTTTGCTGGATACCTGGTAGCATATCTACTACTTCCTTTGTAGCCATATGAATATCTTTATGTAAAGCCATTCGTTGTTCATTCCAGTTGTCATAGGCAGCCTTATAATTCAGCCAAAACAGCACAGCTTTTTATAATTAAGGCAAGGTGGAAAGAAAATTAAAATCAAAGCTGTAAAGCTATAAGGCAAGTAAAACTCAGGAGCTGCAAAGTCTGGTCAATTAATAAAAATCATTCCCAGCAGAAAATTATAGCATTAGGATTAGAAAGGATCTAAGGGAATATAGTCAATTTGACAAATGAAAGCAGGCGACTGCATAATGGCAGAAAGAAGAAAATAATCCAGGTCCATTTGTTCATTTAATAAATTATTTGTGAAATGCTTATTATATGCTATGCACTAGGATGCAATAGAAATGAAATGAAATGAAATGAAAACAGAACATGGTCCCTGACCTTGTAGAGCCTACTATTACTACTGTTAAAAAATTCTTGAAGGCGGGCAGCCGGGGTGGCTCAGTGGTTTAGCACCACCTTCAGCCCAGGGCCTGATCCTGGGGACCCGGGGTCAAGTCCCATGTCGGGCTCCCTGCATGGAGCCTGCTTCTACCTCTGCCTCTCTCTCTCTCTCTCTCTCTGTGTCTCTCATGAATAAATAAATAAAATCTTAAAAAAAAATTCTTGAAGGAGAGGTACATAATAGTAGGAGTATATAGTAAAAAGATGTGATCCTCAAAGAGAAGTCAAGACATCTGAGTCTGTAACAGGAATGGACCTTAAGGAAAACCTTCATTTAATGCACTATACAGAAGGAGAGTCTAAAGATGAGGGAGGGGAAAGATTAAGGGGTAGGGAAGCAGATGGAAAAGCAAACGGTCAGACACAAAGAGTAGAAAGTACTTTAAGGAGCTGTTGAAGGTGATGAGAGGTTTGTAAGATGTGAAATGAAAAAAAGTGCACAGAAGTTAGCATAATAAAATGTTACCCATAACATTGCCAAAAGGATAGTTTTCTAACAGACTTATCACCAGGCAATGCCAATTTCAATCTTAAATGGCTTCATAAATCAGTTCTTCATTACTTCCACAATACAATTGCTACATATTTGCCCAATATACATTAATTAGACCCCATCTATCTGTTCAGCCTTATTTCCTATTATTTTCTTTTATGAAAGCTTCTATATGTTTTAGACCTCTGTGTCAATACATATTCATTCATATTCTCTCTCATCTGGTAAATATTTACTTAGTTCTTAACTTTAACCCAGGAACTGTTCTGCTTCAGATACAAAGGTAAGTGAGACTAGCTTCATTTCCTTGTCTCCCATGTGAACTTTTAACTCCAAGTCAAATCTGAAGAATTAGTTTTTCCTTTAAGAAGCACAGGCAAAGTTAGAAGGCTCCCTAAGATACAAGAAAAGGTAACTCTAACTCCTCCCTGTAGTATATTTTGTTCTCTCCCACTGGACTGACAGGTCCTTGAGGACAGGGATCTGTATTCCACTCCTAGACTCCCAGACCGTAAATGAATAAAGATAGTGCAAAAGCAAATGGGTGCATTAGTTTTTGAAACCAAACAGTTAGCATTACAATTAAAATTCTGACACCCTCTATATCCATGTTGAAAGCAAATGACTTTAAAAAGTAAAATAAGTTTAAAAACTGAAAAGAATAAGCAAAACACTTTGTTTGGATGTTCACATTTCAGGTTAGGAGACATTTAGCTGTCAAGCATCTACAGTGGTAAACAACAAATGATTTTTATCCAACATTACCAAAACATTTCTAAATCTAACAAGATAGTGTTGATGGACTTTATCTTACCTCTATCAAAGGCCACAGGCTGTGCATAAACAATTGGTCTATTCAAGGTAATAAGCACAGCTTCCCTATCTGAAGAACCACTGATTTCTTCTCGGAGGGCATTTCTTAATCCAATCCTGGTTTTAAAATAAGCAACTTGATGAAAATCAGAACCAGCTTCCTCATAAACCTAAATTAAAATGAAAAACTCAATAAAATCAAGTAGTGGAAAATGTTTTGGTAAAAAACTTAAAAGTTTTAACACCATTAATGGTATTATTCACCAAAAGAACTATCATATATTTTTCTCAACTTTATTTGTCAATGATATATTCCTTATACTCTGTGCCATAAACACCTGAAATTAATATATAACATGTACGGGTAAACAAGAAGTAAATATGAAGTCATACAGAAAGTTTGTAGAAAAGCTAGAATGAGGTCCATATTCTTAATGTCAATACATTAACTGTTTCAAGATAATTACATCCTTTCTCTTCTCAACATGTGTTTCCATTTGGAAAAAAATACTGTTTTTCTAAAGATGGCAAGAAATTTTTCTCCATTTCCCTACATAATCTTTAATACAGCCATTTAATATAGAAAGTATGACTGGTATTAGTTTAATCAGTTCTTTTAAGTAAAAGAAGGAAAAAGGTTAAAATCTACATAATATCTATCAAAATAAAAACAATAACAAAAACATCCCCCAATAAGGTGTGAAAGTTATATTTTTATAAAATAGAATCTGATTTATTGCTGTGTGTATATATACATAAAACTTTCTATACAGGGATCCCTGGGTGGCGCAGCGGTTTGGCGCCTGCCTTTGGCCCAGGGCACGATCCTGGAGACCGGGGATTGAATCCCACATCTGGCTGCCGGTGCATGGAGTCTGCTTCTCCCTCTGCCTATGTCTCTGCCTCTCTCTCTTTCTCTCTCTGTGACTATCATTAAAAAAAAATTAAAAAAAAAAACTTTCTATACATATTACATACACATAGATATATATATACACATATATGTAGACATATATACACATCCACATATATGTGTAGCATACATACACACATATGTATAAAACCTAGCATATGTAAAACTTTCTATTAACATTATGGTATGCAAAAAAAACATTATGGTATGCATAAATTCCAATATTAAACAGGGTAGCTAAGAAACTTAATAACATTTTAAGAACTGACCAGTGTCAGTACAGTGCTGAAATAAAAAATAATTCTAAACAAAATCAAGAGTAATTATAAACAAGTATTTATGAAGATGTTGAATTAAGCTTCCTGTGATTACATTTGCACTAAACTATAGCAATACACCACCCAAAAGACTCATTGAAATGCCAAACTAAAATTGTAAAGGCCTTCTTAAATGAAGTTTCTCTCCAATTTACAATTAGGAATTTTAGGAATATTAAATAACTTTTTAAAAGTATAGTAAAAGGGACACCCGATGGCTCAGTCAGTTAAATGTCTGCCTTTGGCTCAAGTCATGATCCTGGGTCCTGAAATGGAGCCCCACATCGGCTCCCTGCTCAGCATATGGAGTCTGCTGCTTTCTCTCCTTCAGCCTCTACCCCCACTCGTGCCCCCTCTCTCTTTCTCTCAAATAAAATCTTAAAAAAATAATAATATTTACAGTAGTTCAAATTGATATACAAAATTTAAAAGCCAAAGTTCTAATATCAGCATATTTGTACTCACTTGATGTTTGACAATTTGTCCTAATGCCAGATTTAAATCCACCTGGCATTTACCAAACAGTTTCAGATAGCTGCTACTCCCTGGCGAAGCTTTGGTTTGAAGTCGGTTCGAAAGTTCCAGCTCTATCAATCCAGTTTCAAATCTCACAGCTCTCATTGATGGAGTAGTGGCTGTTACTTGAATACCCTAGTTAGTAGATTATATGTTAGGAGGAAAAAAGAATCTTAAATCAACAATATACACTCATTCAAATGAAATCTTTCAATATATGATAAAATGCCATGTTTTAAAATACATATGGGCTGTCTAATGAGCTGATAAACATTCTTTAATTTCTCATATTAGTAGGGAATTTTTTACTTACTGAATTTTATTTTAAATTTTGTACTTAGCATATGAACTGTTCATGAGTTAAATACATTAATTATAATTAGTTGGTAACACTTTTAACACTAATATCTTAATAATTGGAAATATTAAGGTTTCTATTAAGGTATTGTTAATTGGACAAGTTTACAAAATATTTCTTACAGAGTAACTTATAACTGTAATAATTAGAAAAAAATAAAATATTTACCAGCAGGGGGCAGTTATATGAACTGTTACAATTATATAATAAATAGTACAGCTATTCAGGAAGATAAAGTTAATCTATAATGTTCTGACATTGAAAGGTATTCAAGGTTTTTAAAATGCATAAATATATGCACATGTAAAACTACAAATAGAAAAAGTCCTAAATGATATTCAATTACTAAAAATTTTCTTGAGTGAATGGGGTTACACTTCATTTTTATTTTCTACTTATCATATTTATGTATCATATGAATCTCCTATAATTAGTATACATTAAATACTTAGAAAAGTACTTTGAAAAATATAATTCCTTATATGTTACCTTAAACTGCAAGTTCAGAGAATAAAGTAGAATTTTAGGCTTATCTCCATCTGCTGTTCCATCATGTTCATTCCAAAGAGGAATAGGCTGCTCCCCACCTATAGAAGTTAAATAACAGAGGGTCTGGGGCAATCACTTTAAAAGGAAAATAATAATTATTTTATGCATTTAAAAAAACATAAACAGTTATTTTTTCTGATCATGATCTCAATCTTTAACAGGAAACTTTAGCCATGTCACATTTCACTGACACACACACATACATATATGAATGCTAGGGATAATACTTCATATATAGGCATTTATTAAGAGTATTTTATAAGAACTAAAAACATTATACAATTAAATGTAATCATATATCTCAAAAAATGTATTTGAGGGGAAAAAAGTAAATTGTTCTAATGTCTTCAATCAAAAATGTGAACTTTATTGTTTACATTTAAATGTGCTGCAAACAAAAAAGAATTAAAGAAAAAATAAAGGTGCAGAAATTTTAAAAATAAGGTAATGTGTGCTAAGAATATGTGGCAGCAAAAGTTTGTCCTACAAATTAAAGAAAAAATGAGACAGGAGACTCTGGGGTAGAGTTCCTATTAACAGATCATTTGTTGCCCAGGCAATGTGGCATCCACAAAATAATGTTCTAATATTTTAATGTGTAACTTCCCTTTCCACTTTTCATCCCCTTGATGAAAAAATTTTCTGCATATTTATCTTTCAAGTTTTCCATCTTAAAATGTTAATCTTTCTATATGTATATTCAGTTTAGTAGCATCATCCCAGAGAGGATATATATCTACATGTGATGGGAAGTTTTCTCCTATTAGCGAATCAAATTAATGTATCTATCACAATCCTTCTGAAAAATTACATGGTCATATCAACAGAGGCAGAAAAAGGGGTGCCTGGCCGGCTCAGTTGGAAAAGCACACAACGCTTGATCTTGGGGTTGTGAGTTCAAGACCCACACTGGGTAGAGATTATTTAAATAAAATATAAACTTAAAAAATAGAGATGCAGAAAAAGCATTTCACAAAATTCAACACTCATTCATGATAAAAACTCTCAGTAGAAAGAGAGGAAAATTTCTCCAATTTGATAATATCTACAAAACTTTACAGTTAACATCATATGCTCAATGGTGAAAAACCTGAAACTTTCCTATTTAGATAAGATACAAGGCAAGGATGACTCCTCTTACCACTTCTGTTCAACATCACATGGGAAGTCCTAACTAATACAATAATACAAGAAAAGTAAATAAAAGGTATAGAAATTGGGAAGGAGAAAATAAAATTGTCTTTGTTCACAAATGGCAAGAACATTTATGTGGAAAATCTGAAAGAACTGACAAAAAAACTCCTGGAGCCAATAAGCAATTATTGCAAGGTTGCAGGATACAAAGTTAATACTGACAAAGGTCAATCACTTTCCTATACACCAGCAATGAAGAGAGGAACTTAAAAAACACAATCCCTTTTACATTAGCACCACAAAAAAATTAAATACATAGGTATAAATTAACAATATATGTGCAAGATCTACATGAAGAAAAATACTAAGTTCTGAGGAAAAGTATCAAAGAAGAACTAAATAAATGGAGAAATATTTCACATTCATAAATAGGAAAAATCAATTATTGTCAAGATGTCAGTTCTTAACTACATCTTTCTAAAACCAGGGAGTCCATGGACAATAAAATTATAAGAACTGATTCTTTTATTATTCTTAGAATATATATTAATCTTATAATTAAGTTATAATAACTGATTCCTCAAAAAAAGATTTTCCTAAAAAAGATTTTCCTAATAAACATGATAGCTGTAAATGAGTATGTCTATACAACAGAAAATGTCCTAGAGCTAAATGTAATATTAAGAAAAAGGTGTAAGAAGTAGAGAAATAAGGGCAGTAACTATGAAGATCATGGGACAGTAGGGAAGCAATAGAGAGATTAGAATACTAAGAAACTTGGCTACAAGGGTTCAAAGTATTCCCTCTCAGTAAAATGTTGCACTCTCCAGTTTTGTAAAATCTCTGCTTCATGAGGTCCTGGGACCAGCTAGATGATAAATGACTTATTTTCAGCCATTTTCCTAGAGTTTAACCATAGAGTCAGGAAGGAATGGTTCAGGGATCAGACCTAGACACTAAATGACTTAGTATCAGAATCTTATCTCTGAATTCTTCACAGTGATCAGTAAATCTTCACAGTTAGAATATTAATTTCTAATCTTTTTATATAAATTTATTTTTTATTGGTGTTCAATCTGCCAACATAGAATGACACCCAGTGCTCATCCCATCAAGTGCCCCCCTCACTGCCCGTTACCCAGTCACCCCCACTCCCCGCCCACCTCCCTTTCTACCACCCCTAGTTTGTTTCCCAGAGTTAGGAGTCTCTTATGCTCTGTCTCCCTTTCTTATATTTCCCACTCATTTTTTCTCCCACTCATTTTTTCTCCCTTCCCCTTTATTCCCTTTCACTATTTTTTATATTCCCCAAAGGAATGAGACCATATAATTTTTGTCCTTCTCCGATTGACTTATTTCACTCAGCATAATACCCTCCAGTTCCATCCACGTCAAAGCAAATGGTGGGTATTTGTCATCTCTAATGGCTGAGTAATATTCCATTGTATACATAGACCACATCTTCTTTATCCGTTCATCTTTTGATGGACACCGAGGCTCCTTCCACAGTTCGGCTATTGTGGACATTACTGCCAGAAACATCGGGGTGCAGGTGTCCTGGCATTTCACTGCATCTATATCTTTGGGGTAAATCCCCAGCAGTGCAATTGCTGGGTCATAGGGCAGATCTATTTGTAACTCTTTGAGGAATTTCTAATCTTCTTTTCCAGTTCATTCTTCATAGACCTAGGGATATACTTTTAACTCCTCACCAACTGTAATTCGAACGTTAAGAAAAGCCTTTTTCTTCATCAAAACTACCTCAAGGGCAACTTATAGTGCCAGTCTGATTAGAATTCTACAATGCTAGCTTTTTAAACCATGAAAGATACTAATTTTACTAATTGAATTTAAATGTAAAAAAGAAAGATACAAAATTAGTTTAAGAGTCAAATGTTTTTTCTTATATTCAGCAATAATAGACTTGAAAATATTCTTTAGAACTCATACAAATTCACTAGTTTAAAATATTCTTAACTTCCATATCACAATGTTCTAATGTGATTTTAACCATGTAAATGGGCCACATCAAAACTTCAGTATATTCCCCAAATAGAGGCACCTTCAGTGGCAGAAAGGACTTCACTATTTATTTTTTTTCTTCCTTAACAGTTTGTATTCAACAACTTTCAGAATTCCCAGGCTACCAACTGATCTGATTTTTTACAACTCAACTTGTGAAATTCTATAGTTCTACTGAGCTTCTTCAATATAATCATTTATTAGTTTCCTGACTTCAGATAAAATCAGAACCAGCCCATGAGAATCAGGAAAATCTGTTGCTCACATGGGTACAACATAACTTAATTCCCTACTGCATTGAGTTTTGTCCCTCTTTGGGGCCTTATCAAATACTTGTCCATAAGTCCTGCCTGCATCTTTTCTACCTCTTCTTTCTTGCCAAATGGATTTCATTTATGAGGCTTTGGATAGGACTTCCTCTGTATAGCCTTTTCTGATTTCTTAAACTAGATTAGTTTCTTCTCTGACATAGACATAGCACCCTGTTCTTGTCATTCACAAAACTCATTAGAATTATAATTGAATACTCAGATACTTAATAAATCTGTTAAATGAATGGACTTATTCACCAACATGGAGGAATTGCCTCTTGTGCCTTCACTATCATTTTAACATGATTATATCTGTACTGGAAATATTTAGCCTCAAGAATTCTTGTGTAAAGTCAACTTATTTTCCATCCTGATACCTCTTAATACTTTAACTGAATTAAAAGTCAGTTAAACATTTTTTAAATCAAACATATATTTCCTGTTAAAATGTAAAACTGTAATTAAGATGCTCATTTGTAATCTACTCTTGAGGCATAGCAAAAATATAATAAGTGTTGCTATAGATGATTTACCATGTAGCAAGTAGAGTCACCATGTGCTTTATAAAGTCAACATCTTATATTGATCTAAATCTTGTTCCCAAATGGATAAGATTAGTTTGGTTAGTAGACATATTAGCTTTTTTGGGGGCTGGGGAAAGGAAGCATAAAGGGGCTTTGTAAAGTTTATGAATCATAAATGTATATGCTACATATGACAAAAGTAATAAGCAAAAGAATCTGTAGGTGGAAAAGCCAGAAAAGGAATGCAAAGTTTTTAGGGAATTACTCAATAACTATATCTAAATGATAGGATCAATACTCACTCATACCATAGATACATGGAACATCACCTAGCTGATGAGAATAAAAATCTGCTATATATTCTATATTACAAGGTACCAGATTATCTTACCAGAAACTTTCTGTATTACTTCATTAACTTCCTTCATGAACACTTTCTGTACAAATACCAAGTGATTTAGAAGATCAGTTGTGAGATTATGTTCAAAGGAACCAACCTGCCAAACAAAATCAGAATAGTAGATGATTAACATTACTGACTGTATTTGTTGTAAATACATCTTTTGCTCACATAGGTCAACTCAAATTCTGAAGAAAAACAATAAATTATCTACATATTATTTGGAAAAAGGTTAAAAAATATTCAGATTACCCAACATTTACTGGTCTGACATTATTACGAGCCATTCCTTAATTTTTTTTTAATAACAGTAGCCTATAAGGTTTCTTTTTTTGGCAACTTGATAATTTCGAAATTGAAATTTTGTCTAGAGTAGTTATTTACTTTCAATGACTACTGTTGTAGTGTTATAACCATGGACAAGTATCATTACACATGAAAGTAAATTTATTTACACATTCAAATATTTATTGACCATCTGCATTGTGTACCTCTTTAGAAGCTAAGGATATAGCTGTGAATAAAAATGACAAAATCATGGCTCTCATGAGGTTTGCTTTCACATGAAAGAGCAAATCAGATATACTCCGTAAGTTTTAATATACGCCCTACAATTAGTAGAAAGCATAAGATTTATATGAAGAATTAATAGATTAAATATAAAGCAAGCCCTAATTGAAGTTCAGTATTATAATAAAGACAGACTGAAACACCCTTATGAGTAAGGTAAATGCTTCAAATTTGCCACTTAATATTCATATTTTGATCAAAAATTAACAAAGCAAAGTGGATTTAGTAGTCTTTACTTAAAAGTAGTCTTTACTATTTTACTTTAGTAGTCTTTACATAGAGTCTAAGTAGCACTTGACACTTTTTATTTTGTATAGAGTAGTACTGAATGGGCTAAGATGATTTTCATGTGTATTTATTTCAAGCCATAGTAAAACAGGCAACTGTCTGAGGAATGCAACTTTAGATTCTTTCAAGTGTTTGTAATTAACTGCATATTTAGCAAATGTGGGATTGTGTTCTTCCCCAACTACATACTTTATACCTTTTCTAATAGCAAATATTAGTAATAAATTATGCAACATGTCACATCAGATTTATTTTCTATCAAATGAAGCATTAAGAATAGTACTGTTATACCAGAGTTTGAGTACTCATTTTTCAGAACAGAAAGGACAAATGAAATATGCTTTTTTTTAAATTTTTTTTTAAATTTTTATTTATTTATAATAGTCACACAGAGAGAGAGAGAGAGAGAGAGGCAGAGACACAGGCAGAGGGAGAAGCAGGCTCCATGCACCGGGAGCCCGACGTGGGATTTGATCCCGGGTCTCCAGGATCGCGCCCTGGGCCAAAGGCAGGTGCTAAACCGCTGCGCCACCCAGGGTTCAATCTACCTTTTAAATAAATATCTGACTTCTAGAATCTTGTACACTAATTTTTCACATAAAGAAATCCCATCTTTAGAGAGGTGTTAGGATAAGCAGGGTCTAAAGAAGATAAATCAGACTTCAATTAAGTATCTCCCATAGCTGTGAAATTTCTAGCAAAGAACTCAAAAAGCATTCTCAGAGATGCTTTACATTTTAGAAAATGAAACTCACAAAAGAAAGAGACAACTGTTTTTTGATAAGATTGCAACCGTTTCTAACAAACTGACAAAGCAAGCTGAGAGATAGCACTGTGTATGAATCCTACATCTCTCATGTGATAGTGGAAAGATATAGGGAAAGTTACTTAATTTCTCTCAGCTTCAATTTCCTACTGTATTGAATTAATATAATAAAAGATGAGTTGCTTACCGCAAATCAAGCAAAAAATATGTATTGGAATGTTTTTTTAAACTTAGGACAGTTGTACCAATATAAAGTGAAAAAACAATGATGAAATCAGGTACACTGATTTTCAACATCCCTTAGAAATTAGTCTGTGAATTTGATTGTATTTTATCTGTATGACCTTTAGATTGCTAATAATTATGAAAAAGAAGACTGTTAGTTAATAATTATGGATTCCTGATGAATCATGTAACCTCCTGAAGGCTGTTTTTTCACTTAAAAATTAAGAAAAAAATTTCTGTTTTTTAGGATTGATTTAAGTATTATACAAGTCAATGCATATAAATGCTATTAGCTTTTTTATAATCAAATGAACCGTAAAATATTAAAGAGATGGATATGACACCTAATGTAAGAAATATAAATTCAAAGATGACTAACAAAAAAAAAAGCATGTTTAAACTAAACTATAGAGAAAAAGATATATACACATGAGTACATACACATACAAGACTTGGAACAGAATTCTGTAAGAATAAATGATTTAATGATTTGTCTTAAAAGTTTAGATCACTACATTTTTTGGTACATCTAAACCTTAAAGACTTCTAAATGATAAAACATAAGAAAATTAAAAAGTAAACTTACTTCTGCCACACAACGTAGATAATTTCCCTGTAAATAGTACCCTTGTTTGGAAGGCAGTTCATCAATACTCCACACCTGATCTGAATAACTATCATGTTCTTCCATTATATATTTTCCTGACATAGTAACAGGAGGAAGGTTGAGACTAGCAGAAGGAGGAATGGTTGACATATCTGTGGCAGACACTTTGGAAGTAAAACGTAATCTGTGATTTGGCAGCTCAAATGTAAACCTGGTCTGTGCACCTATAAGAAATAAGAAAAGTTATTGTTTGTTCAGGTGCTCATTCACTCCCTGGTTTTAAAAAAATGGTTTCTAAAAAAATGCATACACATCACAAGTAAAAGAAATCCTTATATATATGTATGGGTACTACTATGACTCAGTCAGTATTATTAAGCCAGAAAGTACTATTTAATTAAGCCTAGTAGGTGCCAGAGAAACACCTACAAATGTTCTTTATTTCATTGAAAGTAGAACAGAAAGAAACTGCCCTTATCACAGAAGAATTATAACAAGAGGAATTAAGTGTACAAAAAATTCTAATCATTGCTTCTTGGCCTTTTGGCTAAGATCAAGTGTAAAAAATTCCAATCTACATTCATATTTACACTACTTTATTAACAGAGATTAGCACCTAACAGCTAGCTTCCTGATCCTGATTCAGTACGGAAGGAAACAGTGAAAATTGTCAAACCATTGTACTCACTGAAAACATTCATCAGGTATAAAATTATGTGAACACATGTATTTTTGACCTTAACAATAATTATTAATGGGACCATATACCAAACAAGGATATGGTATGCGTTTTAGTTTATTAAAACTACTGTTGGTACTAAACACTTAAATCAACTATGTGGCATGCAGCTGTTCAAACAATTATAAATATATAGCCTATACTATTATGCAAGCCATATCTCTCTAGCTTCCAGTTTATGAAGACATTAAGGAGTAGAAGAAACCTTGTTAAAATCAAGATCTATGATTGACCATTGCATTTACTGTGTAATGTATACATGCATACTCCTTTCCAACCAACAAAATCTTATACTGTTCTATACCTTACCAATTCTCTCCACTCAAACATCATTAAATAGCCTATTTTGCCTACATACATATTATAGTTTAATAAATAATCCTAGTGTTCTCAATTGTGCCAGAAATAATTCTTTTTTCAAAATACTAGTAAAAGATCACTCCCATATGTTACATTGGTTATATTCACTATATTCACTCGCTATACAATGTTTGTTCTTAGAATGTGTTAGCCATAAACAGAAAAATGCTCTTTCACCAAATGGTACATCTGTGAATGGCCAAATAGGTCATGACTGCTTTGATCTTCTCTTACTAACTCCAACCAGGCAGGCTCAGTGACCATCACTTGCAGGATGCAAGTGTGGGGGGCTATCACAGTAATTACCACTTTTACTACCACCACCATCATTGCTAAATAAAAACAACATTAAAGTAATGCTAGGCCTCAGGTCATCTCTTATCACTAATACAGTCATTCTTTTCCTATTTTTGTTCCTTTCCTTCATTTCAAGAACTATGTATTCTTATCTGTTTAGATATCTGATAGTACATTTAGTGTGCCCCTAAATATTTATATCTTCCTAATTCCAAACTGCCTATTTGGCTTTTGATACTGTCTCTGTTGAGTCTTAGATTTCATGGATGCTCTGAATAAATGGCCAACATGAGACTAACTTATTGTCTGGCCAATATGTGAAGGCCTAATACTTCTGACTGCCAAATCTGCAAACTCCCTTCAAAGTGCTTCTCTTCCTAGTAACAGAAAAATCTAGATGTTCAGAAAAATTCCTCTCAATAAAGAAAACCTAAAATGCTAGGAGTAGGAATAAAGAAATACATGTAAATATATATGAATACATATGTGCATATATTTATATATGTGCATACATGCACATTTTTAAATTAATAATATAACTTGTTAATGGCATAAAGGAGAAAACAAACTTTAATCTCAACAGATGTAGAAAAAAGCATCTGATAATATTCACCAATTTTTCTTCATAGAAACTCTTAGTATACTAGGAATAGAAATTAATTTTCTTAACCTGATAAAGGGACTCTAGCAAACCCTTACACCCCACATCGCATTTATTGGTGAAATACCAACTCCCTTAAGAAATGAGAGTAAGACAAGGATGCCTGTAATATCCCCTTTTTCTGAACATTGTAGCAGAAGCGCAATAAGAAAAAGAAATAAAAATTCTTAAAGACTAGAAAGGAATAAACAAAAGTATCATTTGCACATGGAACAAGTATCTACTTAGGAAATTCCAAAGAATCTTATTAGCAATAAAAAGAAAAAATTTACCATGGTTGCTGAGTATAAAATTACCATAAAAAATCAAGTGCATTTGTACAAAATCCCCACCAGTTTAGAGAACGCAATTTTACAAAATATCACATTTGTAATTACTAAACAATAACAACAACGTAAGGTATTTATAGGATATATGTATTATATAAATAAATATAAATGATATATGATAATCATATCAAATGATAAATATATATGACATTTTTTGTAACAGGTGCAAAACCTTTAATTAAAAAATTTTAAACTTTGTAGAAAAACACTGAAGACCTAAAGAGACAAAGAAATACATATTCAAGAATAGAAAGGTTAAATATTGCATTAATTCTCAGTATCAATCAATATTGCCAATTCTCCCCAAGTGAATCTACAGATTTAATTCCTCTAAGAATTCAAATAGGCTTTTTCAGAGAACTTGACAAACTGATCTCCAAAACATATATGAAGGAGTAATCAAAAATAACCAAGATAACTCCTTAAAAAGGAACTGTCAGGTAACAATATGAGATTATAAATAGGTGGTGCAAATCGGCCAATGAAGCATAATAAAGAACTCTGAGACAGACCCCACACATATGAACACTTAAGAGTTGACAAAAACGGACTATGTATCACTGAAAAAAAGGACAAATCAGTCAATAACTGATGCTGCAATAATTGATAAGATAAATCTACACCAAATTAAAGAAAAAAATAATTCCACATAGATTAAGAACTTAAAAGCAAAATTTAACAGACAATATAAAACATTTAACAGACAATATAAGATAATATCTTCATAATCCTGAGAAGTTAAGGATTTCTTTAACATATAAAAATACACATCATACAAGAAAATATTGCTAAATTCAATTACTTTAAAACTAAGAATATCGGGATCCCTGGGTGGCGCAGCGGTTTAGCACCTGCCTTTGACCCAGGGCGCGATCCTGGAGACCCGGGATCGAATCCCATATCGGGCTCCTGGTGCATGGAGCCTGCTTCTCCCTCTGCCTATGTCTCCGCCCCTCTCTCTCTCTGTGTGACTATCATAAATAAATAAAAATTAAAAAAAAAAACAAAAAAAACCTAAGAATATCTATTGGTCAAAAGACAATGTGAAATAAGCCTCTCATAAGATGGTAAATATATACAAATATATAATATCAATATTACAATATTAAAAGTTTAACATGTAAAACATATAAATAATTCCTGTGAACAACAAAAAAATACAAATGACTCAATTGTAAAATGGGCAAAAAACAATAACCATCAAGAGGCACTTCATATAAGAAAATACATAAGGATATTTTAATAACATAAAAAAATTCAGCTTAATTACAGAAATATAAGTTAACTCCACAGTGAGATACCATTCCACATTTACCAGACAGAGCAGAAATTTAAAAGTCAGAATATACCAAGTGTTGACAAGGATATGGAATAATGGGAACTATCATCTAATACTGGAAGGACAATAAATACTGGTGAACACAAATTCTTTGGGAAACAGTTTTGTACTTTCTAATAAAACTGAAGATGCATTTACCCTATAGTCTAGCTATACCACTCCTAAGTAAATACCCTTGAGAATCTCATGCACATGTGTACCAAGAGATGGGCATGAGAACAAATATAATAGCAAAAAAATAAAAGGAGCCAAATATCTATCAATAGTAGACAAACTGTAATGTAATCACTGAATGGACTCTTACGTTTCAGTGAAAAATGAATGAACCAGCAGATACATGAATGAACAGGTGAATCTCAAACAAAATGTACAGCAAAAAGAAAAAAACAACAACAACATTCCAATTAAAAAATACATTAGTGGAGGGTGCCTGAGTGGCTCAGTTGGTCAACATGCATATGAGAAAATGCTCTGCATCACTTGCCATCAGGGAAATACAAATCAAAACCACAATGAGATACCACCTCACACCAGTGAGAATGGGGAAAATTAACAAGGCAGGAAACCACAAATGTTGGAGAGGATGCGGAGAAAAGGGAACCCTCATACACTGTTGGTGGGAATGTGAACTGGTGCAGCCACTCTGGAAAACTGTGTGGAGGTTCCTCAAACAGTTAAAAATATACCTGCCCTACGACCCAGCAATTGCACTGTTGGGGATTTACCCCAAAGATACAAATGCAATGAAACGCCGGGACACCTGCACCCCGATGTTTATAGCAGCAATGGCCACGATAGCCAAACTGTGGAAGGAGCCTCGGTGTCCAACGAAAGATGAATGGATAAAGAAGATGTGGTTTATGTATACAATGGAATATTACTCAGCTATTAGAAATGACAAATACCCACCATTTGCTTCAACGTGGATGGAACTGGAGGGTATTATGCTGAGTGAAGTAAGTCAGTCGGAGAAGGACAAACATTATATGTTCTCATTCATTTGGGGAATATAAATAATAGTGAAAGGGAATATAAGGGAAGGGAGAAGAAATGTGTGGGAAATATCAGAAAGGGAGACAGAACGTAAAGACTGCTAACTCTGGGAAACGAACTGGGGGTGGTAGAAGGGGAGGAGGGCGGGGGGTGGGAGTGAATGGGTGACGGGCACTGGGGGTTATTCTGTATGTTAGTAAATTGAACACCAATAAAAAATAAATTAAAACAAAATAAAAATAAATAAATAAATAAAATGGACTATGGAAAAGAGAATAAAAGACCATTTTGTAAAGCAGGTAATTGTCTTTAAAAGATTTGTTCAGCTTTTAAAAGAATTAAAGTCTGCATGAAAATAAAAAAAAAAAAAAAAAAAAAAAAGCATCTGCCTTCAGCTCAGGTCATGATCCTAGGGTCCTGCAATGGAGCCCTGTTTTGGGCTGTCTTGTTCAGCATGGAGCCTGTTTCTCCTGCTCCCCCTGCTCCTCCTCCCTGCTCATGCTCTCTCTCAAACAAATAAAATCTTTAAAAAAATACATTAGTGGAAATCCATACAAATAAGTTCAGAACATAAGCCATTTACGAGTATATACATATGTGGTAAAACTATAAAGAAAAGCAAAGGAATGGGTAACACAAAATTCATGTTAATGGTTATTTCGTGGGCAGTCATGAAGAAAATGTGGTAGTGATAATATTCATTGAATGAGCCTTCACAATACCGGTAATGTTTTCATTTTCAGTTTGTTTAACTGGTTGGTAAGATCACAGTTCTTTATTATACTTGAAACTGTGTAAATAATTTACACATTTTGTATTATGTTTCAGAATAAAAATACAATAGCAAAAAACTTTTGGAGAGAGTATATAAGGATCACAAAACCTTATAGAAGTAGCTATTATGAAAAAGCCAAATAACCTCTGATATGAGCTAAATTCACCCAATGTGAAAATAAACCAAGTTATTCAGACTATAAAGAAGCTAACAGGTATAGAAACATATTCAACTTTAGTTTGATCAGAAATGACCTCAATAGTTGAATAGCTCTGCAGAGTTCAAATAAAAGCAGAGTCCTCAAGGAAGGTGTAACTGGTATTTTTTTACTTGGCTGAAGTACATTATTAATGAAATTTAAAAGTACTCTGATTAAAATTATTTAAATTTTCATGCAAGATCTACAAAACAAGTGTACTTTTTCATGAAAATATTACTTATTTCTCAAACCAATCATATAGTTTAAGGGGCTGAATTCAAAATGTAACATTACCTGTCATTCCATGACTTCTCATTCTTCCCATTTTGTATTCTGCTTTCAGAGATGGTAAAAGTGCTGCTCCAATGGCTATACCATCTAACATGGCACTGAATTTAAGAACAATGGGCTTCTTTTCTAAACCTTCAGGTAGCTGAGGAAATTCATTTGTTTCAACAGGAGTTTGATTAACACTTGTTGGGGTTTTTTCAGAAGGTAGGGGTGTTGCAATATCTTCTTTCATGGGCTGAGGGCTATAAAGCAAAAAAATAATTTAAAAAACACAATTAGAACAGCTACCATTTTACTGTATGCAATTATTAGAATTATCAATGAAAAATAGCAAAAATTAACAGAGATTATCTAATTCAAGCCCACTTGAAGACTTCCTAAAAAAACCATAGAAAAATGATGATCTAGAAAAGTAAACAAGAAGTAATAACAATACAAATGAATGTTATGCTGTGAAAGCCATTCATATTATTGTGAAACTAGAGTTAAAACTCATGTTTGTCTGATTCCAAATTCTGATTTAAGCATTGTACTCTACTACTGATTGTAATATTGTAATATTACTACTGTTGCTACTATCACTATCACTATTAATAACAATATATACAATAACAATAATTTTTTGAGCACTTACTATGTGCCAGGTAATATTCTTAGTGTTCTGTGTGTTTCATCATTTATTCATTTATCTCACAAAAACCTTTGAGTAGGTATGATTATCTGCTTCACAAATGAGGAAGCCTAGCTAGAAAATGGTGAAACCAGGATTTTAATTCACTTTGACAAGAGTCTCATTTTTTTAAACTATTACACTCTGTTTCCAATACATTATAATAAAGAAAAGTTCCTTGGCATATTTTTAAACTACGTCTTATGTACCCATTTTGGATTACATACTCCACTAACAGGAGAAACATATTTAAATTATTACTACTTACTCAACTCGACATGAATAGAATTAAAGCTCAATAAAACAATTAGAAATATCACTGCTTTAGGACACTGGAAAAAGACTCACTGATGTTTTTCTACCCTATAGGTTAGGCAAAAGGATCATAATAAGATAATTTTTTTTTTACCTTTTATTTATCATATATTTACTAATTATTCATTAGTTATATAGCTTTGAGGATCAGGAATAAATCTTGGCAATGCATACCCATGAACAAGAGCTATAGAGACAGGGAATAGCAGTGAACGTACAAAGATCCAGTTTACCAACCTTTATAATATTTATGTGGCATGATCATATCATGCCTTGAACCATGTACAACAATTTCATATACAGTATACACAAAACCATGCTTGGGACATAAATGGCCACTGTAGTTTTTAAATCTATGCAGTCATAAATTACAATGAGTTTCAAGTAAATATGGATTGATACAGTCCTAGAATTTGTCGATTTGCTTTTTTTTTTAGTACCTCTTATGATATCCACAAATCTCTGGGATCTCTTAAGCTTTATCGATGCAATACAGAACACGGACGATTGCATTTGTGACAAAGTACTTTATATCCCATAGGATTCTTCCACAAACATATGTGGCTATTTTCCAACTGCACCATAGTTCATACTGGTCAATATTTGAATGAAACCCTCTGTCTTCCTCCAAACTATTGCTAACACACCAAAGATCAATTTGAAGTATCACATGGAACCAGAACTTGAAGAAATAACTTACGCTGTAGAAGGCTGTCTGATAAGATCTGAGATCTGCTTAGATAGTTGGTGGGAACTTCGAACCATCATGCTATGTAAGGTGGCAGGGTGCTGGGGAATGTTGATGCTGATAGCTCCTACTTTGAACACGGCAGCATTGTTAGTCTTCAACCCTCTCTGGGCACTGTAGAGGGCTTGTGACTTGGCAATACTACACTTCACTACAGTTCTATTAATAAAAAAGGAGGACCATTAAAATATAGCCAAAAAAAGAAAAATGTTGAAAAGTAGTAAGGTGATGCTTTAAAAATCATTCAATGAACTAAATGACTTAAGATTTTTCATGCATTTAAATCATGTATTGAGGAAAAGTTTTATAAAAGCATTGAAATGCATTTATCTTATATTGTTGGCACTCAAAATCATTCCATATCTTTAATGGAGTTTACAGAAGAAAACATGTATGTGCTCACAAAATTCCATTTTAATTTTTCCTCCATTCAGAATTCCTCTTTTTGTCCCCAATTTATTTTAGGGATTTAAAATAAATAATATATAATAAAATACTGTACTTCTTAGAATTTAATCAAAGGAATTCATCAATCATATAATATGTTGGAAGAAATATACGGGAAAGAAGAAATTTAACTTGCGTTTTTCATTTTTAAGATTTTCAACAAGGGTCAAAGGAATGATAGAAGAAAAATTCATAATAAATAACTACTTAGTTAAAAATTAGTAAGCTTTACTAATTAATACAGACATAAAGCAAAGGTACTTCTTGATTTCTTGCTCTCTCTTCTAATGCCTACAACAGTACCTTAAGCATGGTAGGCACTCACTGAATTTTGTGAAATTAGTGAGAGGAAAGAAGTACAGCTGAGGAATGACTTCCAACACTACAGCTGTGGAATTCCACAGACAACATGTGATAAGTCATGTATATAGAAGCCGTGATAAAGCAGTTTTGACGTATAGAATGGAAAGCTTCACATCAATGAACTGCACCAGTAAAGGCCCAGTTAGTAAATGGACAGCCTCAAACATAAATATTATCTTTCAAATGGGCAAAAGATTCTTGACAATAGATTTAGCAAAACAACACATAAAATGCAAATTTCGTATTAACTACAGGTCAGTTCACATATATTTATCTCGACTTAGGCTATAGAGGATTTACTAAGAATTCATTTACAGTCTCATGGATCTAAACAATCGATTTATCACATCTAACTTTTATTAAAGTAAACCTTGAGAAGCATAACAATGGCTCTATTAGAGGTGCTGATTATTTACAGACAAATGAAATGCAAGTATTATATAAAATTAAAAAATGATTACTGGCGAACTATATAGCTTTCTTCTACAAAGGCAACTATTTCTCAGAGACTATCACTGACTAGAAAAAAAAGTTAAGATATGAAATTGGTCTAGCAAGCATGAGAATAGATTCTGGGATATTGACTACTGAATTTGGAATCTTTTCTTAAATGTTATGATAAAGCTACTTTTATCATTAATGAGATTTCATTTTAAATTCAATTTCAGCATAAGCCAGAACACTCAGATGGTGCTAAAATGCAAATGATTTTACACTTGTGAACAGCATCCATCTACTCAATGAAACTAAACATACAATGAAGTCTGTCTTGTTATTATGACAGTAAAATTCTATACCTATGTCACTGCTTTACCTTTATAATCTATAGACAGAAGTCTGTTTAAATATTTCTTTTGATTATATAAGCACAAATATAACACTAGAATTTCAGGTATACAGTAAAGTAAGAATGGAAAGCTAATTGGGCTGACTGCTCTCCTACAAGGACCCTACTATGATATCTCCAATGAAAATTCTGATGTTAAGGACTTCAGGTGCTCTGTGCTAACTCCAGAGGGCCCCTTTCACACTGTAGTCTATGTAAATGGTGCCTACCACTAAAAGGTGAGTGGTTTTCTTCTGAGCTGGACAACATGATAGATCTATTTTGATCAAACTGAGCCTGAAACTATAGAGGATATCTAACTCCTGTCAAACTGCATGTGTTAAAGATGTAAGGAGACACAGAATGAAGACTTAAATAGTTTACAAGCTAAGTGAGTTTTCTATTCATAATTTTATTTTAATTCTTTTTTTAAAATTTATTTATTTATGATAGTCACAGAGAGAGAGAGAGAGAGAGAGAGAGAGAGGGGCAGAGACACAGGCAGAGGGAGAAGCAGGCTCCATGCACCGGGAGCCCGATGTGGGATTCGATCCCGGGTCTCCAGGATTGCACCCTGGGCCAAAGGCAGGCAGGCACCAAACCGCTGCACTACCCAGGGATCCCTTTATTTTAATTCTTGAACAGAGTTGTCACTTAATCTAAATCACACAGTATATAGTATATATACAACTTTTACACAAGAAAGAAGTAGTCAAAATCTCTCTGAAGGCTATAAGAACTTGTAGCACCATAGACATGCTGCATATACGTAAAAAGTTCATAGCAAGTGACCAATCAATCTTGTTAAAGAATTCACTGACAGTGGTAGTCTACCCTCACAAAGTTCGGATCCACTGTGATCAGCTACAATGACCACAGTGCCTAATGAGGCAAATACTTTTTCCCCATTTTCTTTACTTCCTGAGTCTAGGCTATGGTCTTAAATGCAGGTCCCATCCTTCTCGATCCAACAGGCCGAGTAAATAATTTGAGGATTTACTCCAGGGCTTCATTGTCTCTACTCTATCTCCACCTGCATGTAAGACTCATGTAACACATACTTAAATTAATAGCACTCAGTAGGGCTTACTGACACAAAATATCAGATATACTTGGGTCAAATCAAGACAGTTAAAATATAAAAGCACATATAGTAAAAGCCATACATAAAATCTGTCAACAGAGTAGTAAACTCTCCTCATCTTATTTTCTTTAATGCTCATCTTAAAAACAAAATTATAAAGTTGAGACGTGTCAATGTTTTCATATATTAATATTTTAATAATTATTTTTGCAATTACTCTTATTCATGTAAAATTTTTTAGTTTCTATTATCACATCAAACCTTAAGAAGGATTTACAATAATATAAATTTTAACAGCGAGGTGTCTTAAAGAAGCACAAGCAACACATAACTATAGTGTTAAAATCGTTCAACAACAAAACAAAGCGTGAATTATCAAAAGGTAGCCCTTACCTCTGTGTGTTCCTTGAATGTCAGTAAGCTTTAATCTATAAAAGGATCTATATTAAAGCTACAATATAATAACTAACTATATACATTCACAGCCATGCATATAATCTAAATATTTCTTTAAAACTATTCAATACTATGTTAATCACAAAGCCCATGGGGAAAAAAAGTAATATGACATACAGAAACTCTTGTTTGGCTGTGCTTGTAGGAGATGTAGGAAAATCCTCCAGTCTACAGATGAAGATTCAAGAGAAAGCAGGAAAACAAAAAGGAAGCAAATAAACATTCATATGTAAATTAGTTACAGTATGACCCATCATCTGGAATGCTTTTCTTATTTTCCACTTTTAAAATTTTCCCTCAAAGAAAATTTTCAACTATTTGCTTTTTAGTTTCATTTCTTTTTAATTGAAATCAGAAATGAAAAATCAAAGAATAAATCCAGAAAGTCTTAAAACTACCAGAGCCTAGTAGTGAATAATTCGTAACTTTTATTAAAAAAAAAAAAAGGATCTTCGCTTTTTTCCAAAGGCAAGAAACATAACTATATAATACTTCCTAAAAAGTCCATTTTATAAATACTATGTTTTGCAAGTCTAGAGACTATGTGAAGTCCTTAAGAGATAACAGATAATAGAGCTAAACAATTCAAGAGGATAGAGTAAATAAAATATCTGAGACAACTAAAGAAATTTGTTTTACTTGCTGCATAGGTTAAAGTAACCATGTATTTTAAATTTAGAGCCACCAATGGAATCATGGAACTGAAGGTCTGGAGTAATGTTTAGCAGAAGCACAGATTCAGACAACAATTCTTACTGACTGTAGGATTTTAAGTATTTTAGGCACTTGCTTTTATCTTTCTGAAGCTCAATTTACTTTTCTGTAAAGTGGGATAAAACCATCCCAGTTCACAGAATTCAGATTAGGATTATATAAAGTAATCTAAGTGAGGCTACTAGCTCACAGTAGGTAGTTGGTAAGACTGCAATTATATCATAATATTCCTTCTCCCACACTGAATGATAAAAAAAAAGATCTTGTCTGTCACAACTACTGTAATTTCCTGGTCTTTCCAGACTGCTTAGGAAATGCGATCTGTACCATGTAGGCAGCTATAAAGAAATATATTATTTGGTTCTAGGCTTACAGATCCAAACTACCCCAACAGCCTTAACCATCTATTGAAGGAAATGTTCTCCAAGACAGTTATCACATCACTCATGTTTAAAATATGAATAGAACTGTTACTAATCAATATATGATTAATACCTAATTTTTATGCAGCTAAACAAAATCCTCTAGTGGTATTTAGCATGACAGATTCAATGTAAGATGATAGAACATTAAACTAATTATATTAAGAAAGAGCAAATTCTCAAAATCTGACCTAAATTATCAAAGCATATTTTGTAGTTACAACATATAGTTGCTCCAATGAAAGGAAATTAGTATATACTCCCAAGCATTTGAACAAAGTCAGTGGTTAAATACATTGATAATAGGTTAATGATCTGAATATATTGTGTATATAGGTAATCATCATCAGAACAATTCAAAACAGATCTAAGAGTAGTACTTAGAAAGAAAAGGTTAAGAGCAAAGAATCAAAAGAAAAGTAATATGGTATGTATGGTATATTCACTATAAAAAGTTTACCTATATTATTAGAAGAGTCTCATAGGCTTTATTATTAAATTCTTTAAATGAAAAATGGCAAGATAGAGTTTTAAAACCCAGCGTGAATTTGAGTAATGATTACTTAACATAAAATCAAGAAACAGTATGTATTTTTTGACTAAAATTTTAACAAGTTGAATTATGTAAGCTTTTGCATGTTGAATGTTTAACTGAAGTTTGCATTGTAAACATTTTTTCTTGTTATACGATCTGACAATGTACCTGGAGTCAGTTTTTTGGAAGGGTAAACCAAATGTAGTAAAACAACTGTAAAAAGGGAGAAAATTATTTTTTTCTGAAAACATTTCATTTGGTAATATTCTTAATGACCGGATGATAGTAATTGGTAATATAATGTATACATATCTCAAAACTCATCATACATGGGATTCATCCAATAATTTTAAGTTTCCTATAAAACTAAAATAAACAGTTTAAGAAAATAATAAAAATCTATACACTTACTGTATATTTGGTGTAATTCCTTCAAGCAGCACAATATTAACACCACCAATATGAGCAGTGGCACATGTTTCAGTCATCTTTTGATGTAAAACATCTTAAATGTAAGAAAAAAGAATTATATGAAATCTGGAAATAAAATAATTGTACTTTGTTAAAGTTGCATTTTATCTATAATGCATTCAATGACAAAGTATAATTTAAAAAATTTTTGTAGTAAAATTTAAATTATTTCAAAACTATTTTTTTAATTTCTATTTCTATATATTCATAAACACACACACACACACACACACACGTCAAAATTGGACTAACACCAATCCATACAAGTGGACAAGTCCAGGGCAGCCTGGGTGGCTTGGCGGTTTAGTGCCACCTTTGGCCCAGGGCATGATC
Organism: Canis lupus dingo; assembly: GCF_003254725.2. NCBI lineage: Eukaryota > Metazoa > Chordata > Mammalia > Carnivora > Canidae > Canis > Canis lupus. The sequence continues at coordinate 18,201,516 of NC_064261.1, forward strand.
CTGGGGACAAGGGGATCAAGTCCCACATAGGGTTCCCTGCACAGGGCCTGCTTCTCCCTCTGCCTGTGTCTCTGCCTCTCTCTCTGTGCGTCTCTTATGAATAAATAAATAAATAAATAAATAAATAAATAAATAAATAATCTTTAAAAAAATAAAAATAAATGGAAAAGTTCATTTTTTGAAGAAAAACTGCCAAGTAGGAATTTTGGAGACATGGCATTGGCTTTTTTTCAGAAAAGTAGAACTGCAGCGTTAGAATGCCATCATACCTTTCATTTTTTCCTTAAGCGTAAAGCTGCCATGGATCCTCTTCAGTTCTGATTCCATTGTTAGCCCACCAATGTCTGCCTCCAGGTGTGTGCGGTTCACCATGCCAATCCCAAACACTATTAGAGTAACGTGCTGAGGTTCAGAAGTTACCAAGCTACGCTTCCTCTGTGTCTTAGTCAAACTGTTACTGTCTTGTTCATTCTCAAACACAACTTTACATGTTGGCTCTGTAGGGCTCCGAACTCCTTTATGAGGAAACAAAGCATGTGGATTTAGATACGAAAACTGTGAAACAGAAGGACAGTTTCAAACAGCATCTTACCTTTCTTCCCATTTCAAACCAGCCCTCTTCCTCACCAAAATGATTTTTAAAATTCTTCAACATTTTCCCATGATCGTATTGACAGTAAATAAGAGAGCCAGGTATTTAAAAGCAGGTATGTCTGAATCTTTAAGACCGTGCTGTGTGTGGAAGGACGGACAGTGGGGTGGCAGATTATCTAACTGCCATTACTTATTTTTGCTCCATGGATGAGTGGCAATTTTCTCGGCATTTTAATTATCTAACTCATAACACTAAGAAAATGTGATCAGCAACCTCTTTTAGTATTACTGCTGTTCTAAAAAGAAAATTTTCAAATACAAAAATATCCACTACCTGCTGGTCCAAATGTTTCTGAAGATTTTTCCAATATTCCTGTTGGATCAGAGATAAGTGAATAGAAGTTAAGTAATTTATACATATTTTGCCAGCACTCAGCGGATGGCTCACTTTGCTCTGACACTGTGATTGAATCAGAGTCATCCATGTGGATAGTCATATGGTCCACCACATCTTTCGAGCCTTTCCTGGACACCTTTGAAGTTCTTCTTTCAGATCTTCCTAACGAATTTTTGTTTCGAGAGTCCTTTTTGTTATTTTCATTGTTGGTCCGTTTGTTCTTTGCATTGTTTACTCTATTGCCACCATTCAGGCTTCCTCTAGAACTGCGGCTGAAGTCGGAGGAGCGAAAATCCCGGTGTTTTCTGGTTTTGAAGGTAGGTGTTGGGGAAGCCGATCCAGCTGTATATCTGCTAAGTTTAATGTCAGTTTGAGTTGCTTTGATGTCGTCTATCATCGTACTAAATTGATGAATAAGGCGAACCAAAGCCATATCTACATGCTGGCTTATTGACTGACAAGAAATAGTGAAGTTACAGTGAAAGGTATTATAATATCGTTTGTTGAGATCGTGGAAAGAAAGAGCGCTGGTAGAGTTCTGAGGAGTGCACACGGACTTTTCCATCACAACAGCACTGATGCTAAAGGTTTCCAACATCAGCGCTGGTTTGAACTCCAGTGGAGGAAGATTCACATGACCTTGCCTAAAAATGCAGAAAAAAGAAGAAAGTGACAAGATTTTATTTCCTTTTTTCCAGAGCTGCCCAACCTTTATTAGTTTGTTAGCAAAAAACCTCCAAGGTGAAACACGTATTAAGCCATTTAAATAATTTTAAGCAAGAAATCAAGCAGAAAAAGCAAGTATGCTTTTTCACAAGGCCAACCTTCTATATGTTGGAAAATAGGCTCTAAATCTTCCCTCTTGATCTTATTCCATAACTAGTTAAAATCAGGTTCATGTTTGTTATTTCAGTGAAAGAATAAAACATTTTTTCTTGCCAGTATGATGGTACACCCAAATGGTAAATGGAATTTAAAGTCAATTATAGGTCAATTAGGGTACCTATCTAAACTATCCTCTCCCCCTCTGTTAAATATATTGTTTACATATTTAATTTCATCACATTTATATAAATTAATTTGCTATTTGAATGAAACCCTGCCAGCTTACTTCGCCAAAATGAAAGTAGTGAGGAAGGCAACTAGAAACAAAAAATGAAAAATGCACACAAAAAAGCTATGAAAATTATTTGGGCAAATCCTCCTGCTTATCTGAAACTTTTCATGTAGGAATGATAGAGTCAATTTTAATATTTAAAAGCCAAAACTGTCTCAGATTTCTGTAAACCAGCTACCGGTAACAATGAACCTCAGCTACCAAAGCTGTAATAAAAAGTATTTTCCCCTCTTCTCCTATGTACAATATGAATGTGTAGTCACACGGGTAAAATTTTTCTAGTAGAAAAAAGAAACAGAAGCTGCTTTGATATTCTCAATTTAACTTAAAGAATTTATTATTTTAAGAAAAACCCCACTTTGGGGTATAATCATGAAAATGCACAAGCTCACAGTAAGACTACAATCAATGCTAAGTGTGTCATCAGAGAAGGAAAGATTGGATTTTGAGAAATAGAATGGAAGGAGAGAGACGACTCAAAAGAAATGAAAATAATCCACAACTGCAGAATAAGAATTGAAAACATATAATGGAGGCAAGAAAGCCTTAAAGAGAAGATATTCAAGTAAAAGGAAATAATCACTTAAGACCAAAGTAGCTAGACAGGTAAGGAGTTGGTATGGGCACTATAGAGCCAAAGTTAAAATTAAATTAAAAAATATTAAGTCTCTACTACGTTCAACTATCTTATCTGGAGATAGCAAAGATATGAAGAAACTGATATTTAAAGAACTTCTACATGTCAGAACCTATGCTAAATCTAATAACTGTTCTAGCTTTACAGGATAGGATATGTATGTTGGTACAAGAAACTATAACCCAAAAATAAAGTACAGTAATTAGCAGAATGAATAATGTGCTATAAAAAAGAAAAAAATCCAACTGAAATTAATGACCAGGAAAAGTGTACTGTGGCAAAGATCTCCAAAAAAATAGAGTTTAAGGTGGAATTATAGGAGATCTGAGAAATAAAAGCTAACCATGGGCCAGTAAAAAGAAGGTGGAGTATTTAGAGCTGATGTGATAGTATAAAAATGTAAAGGAATATTAAGTGCAACTACGCCAAAGACAATTAAGTTCAAAGTCACTTAAAGAACCTCTGTGAACATAAAAAGTAAGGTCAGATGAAAGTCTAGTCTGTGGCAGTATTATATAGCATTTAGTAAGCCAATAAGTAGGCTATAAACTATAATTATTCTAATACATATACAATCTAATTATATCTATGGATGATACATACACTGTGTGTGTGTATATGGAAGTCAGCTATTGCAAACAGAAATACAAGTTTAACACAGAACTTTTAAATTTAATAAGGGAGTGTAGGTTGGTATTAGTGCTCTGGTGTCTGAATTTGATGATTCCAATGTGAATGGATTTCAGTTGCCATGGTTTGGTTCTATAATACCAGTCCCCTAACAACACCATTTAAATTTTAAACTAAAATTTACTGTGAAAAATGGCATAGAGTACAAACTTGCTGCTAGCTCTTCATTCCACAAATCACTACGTAAATAACAGATGTACATCATGATCATTAACCAATCACATTATCTAAGTCAGTGATTGGTCAATGTACATTTGTTATTCATTTCATGCACAGACAGTAAAGCATGTAGCTGTGTTGCCTCTTTGTGACAAACCGAAATGACATTTTACAAAAATGGATAATCAAAAGAGGGAACTGGACAGCAAAGACAAAAATGCAGTAATGAAACAAAATAATGATAACATTGGTGTTGTAAATTAAAAGTAAATGGAGTTATAGAAGAAATGACTAATTGAGATTGTGGATACTTCTATTACTCTAGAAACTACAGATATGCAGCCAGAGGAACTCACTGAAGACAAACTTACTGGCATAAAGAGGAAAGTGGTAACAAAAAGGATGGCGATATCCCAGAGGAGTGATGTTGGCAAAAAACTTCATAGTTAAAGGAACTCATGATGGTATTTCATGACATTACAAGTGCAAGGAAAAAATGTTGGAAACTCATCAATACTTAACAAAAGAGTACAGCATTATGCCAAGGTACAGAAAAGATGCTCTTTCTAAATTGCAAGTTATATGATGATAAGATGGCAAGAGCTATTCAAACAATCCTTTGAGATTTTTATAAAAAAGACACTTTAATTCTCAATGTTTCTAATGTTTAAATTATAATTTACTAAATATTAGTTTATTATATTTTGCATTTTCCTACACACTTATAATAAGCAGTAAGAGAGCTTTTAATGTTTTTTTTTAATTTTTTTTAAATTTTATTTATGATAGTCATATCACAGAGAGAGAGAGAGAGAGAGAGAGGCAGAGGGAGAAGCAGGCTTCATGCACCGGGAGCCCAACGTGGGATTCGATCCCAGATCTCCAGGATCGTGCCCTGGGCCAAAGGCAGGCGCTAAATCGCTGCGCCACCCAGGGATCCCAGCTTTTAATGTTTTAACAAACATTTTTTCCAGGTCACAAAACCAAGATAATTTCCCCACTAATGTTGAATAGAAAAGACAATGCAATTTCCATGATCCTGCGTCATTAGAAAATCCTAAGATATCTACACCTGAAACAAAATTTGAGAAAGCTATATTTTTCTATTAATATTGACATCCAAACATTTAAACTGATTTTGTCAAATTATTTACATTTTTAAATAGAATTATTTCAGATGGAAAACATTTCACTTATTCAACTGTGTGATACACGTATACCCGTGCATTTTACTTTTAATCTACCCCCTTATAAAAACACAAACTGTATGAAACCAAGAATGTTGCAAAACCTCCTAATTGCCACCTATATCCATATTCTACTATTCCTACATACAAAGCAAGACCTATGCAAAGTAAAATTTCATGTTCATTAGTCAAATACTATTAGTAGGCATAATATTTCCTATTCAAGCAGTAAAGAGACCAAAGAACTATCCCTGATAATAATGATAGTAAAAGATAGTTCTTAACTTTTACAATGCTACATTTAGCATTCCTGTGTATTTGTTTCTCATGGCTATACTCTCAATATGACTTCTACCCTATTTCTAATAGAAAATACAAGTCAATTCAGAATGCAGGTTAGGAATAATTATAAGTAAAATATATAAAATTACAATGCATAAGATCATAAAAATTTAGCTACTACAAGAGTAAACAAATTCTGAGTATACATACAACAAATGTACTTTGGCTGATTCATGTACACATACTAACATGACACAAAACTATGCCTCAACACAGGTGTCATCGTCTATAAAATCAACAAGTTTTAAAATGAGGTTATTAAAAAAATAAATAAAAAAGAAAATAAAATGAACTTATTTTTGATAAATGGAAGTTACCTTCTCATTAAAATATTAAAATTACTTTATCATTAGCATAAGAGGAAAACAAAGTTAAAAAACAGATATTATAACCTGTGTATAACATTTTACACAAAAAGAACAAAAGAACACACCTTCTTGCTCTTTTGCCTTTTCTCTCTTTGGCTGTGTCTGAATCTACAATATCTGCTCTAAGGCAGTCCAAAGTCCCTGAAAATGAAAGGTGTTCTCCAAAGTACATTCGGTAGCAGAGTGGCATTGCATCCTGTGACTGAATTCCTGTATGACTGAGAAGAGGCTTAAAAACAACCTAAAAGACATAACACATTAATTAATTAGCTTCAGTAACAATTCATCATTTCCTGTGGCTTTTTTCTTACCCTACTTCAATACATGTATTAATACTGTAGTGTGAAGCCAAAAAAAAAGGACCTGTAATAATAAATATAGCTCTAATTTTAGTTAAAACCTAACAGTATTTTTGAGCATCTATTATGTGCTACTTATCTTTAATCACAAGGACAAAGATTTCTCCATCGTGCCTGAGTGTCTGAAATTACAAGGAAAATAAAATTGTGAACTAATTTCAATCATTCTACTTCATGCTTTTAAAAAAGGCATGACTATATACTGCATTTCCATAAAAATCTGGTATACTAGAATACTTTATCAACTTCCTATGTTAATTTTAAAACATTTCATATGTAATATTATGAACGTCTGACTTTTTTTTAAATGGTATTGCCAAATACCATAAGGAGATGTTATTTTTTCAGGATGAGAGACTCAAGGACAGTTACATACTTAGGAGGAATTAGGAAGATCTCAGTCAGAAAAAGAAAAAAGGGTAAACTAATAGAGCAAGATTCAGGGAGGAATGAGGAATGTTGGAATTTAGAGTCATTCAAAGAGACGTTTTAGACATAAAAAATTACTTTTTTTTCCTGAGAAACTAAGAGGGCAAAAAATTCCATATAGGAATGAATTGGTTGTAACAATCATTTAATATTTATTTTCTGACAAAAAACCTTTCTTTATATATTAAGTACCATACATGCTTATGGAAATAAAACACTCTGGTTAAATCTCTTATTAACGGATTTTGTAGTCACGAAGAGCTAATGCAAACAGAAGCAACTATATGTGTTTAGTAGTTGATCATTATAATCACTCTGCTTATTCTTTGCTGTCTGGTTCCTTTTCCTCCTTCCACATCCAAAATAAGGTGCTATCCAGTACTTTCCATGGCCCTCGGATAACCCTTTCACTATACATTCTCCCTTAGTGATCTTTTCCTAGAAGTTAAATAATACCATTAAAATGGACAAGTGCCATTTATGTATTAAGACCTAAGTCTACATGTTCAATTATCTCTCGGTCATCTCATCTCTTTGTGCTTGGGAAGACAAGTTACCCTTGTGAAGGCCTAAAGGCCTAGAATAGAGAATTCAAACAATTGTACACTAGACTAGAATCTTAGGAAGAAATTTTCTCTCCCTTATATACTTACTTGGGATATTCTCTCTTAGGTTTTACTCTTTCATTCTCATGGAAAAACTCTTCCCTCTTCAAGGTTCAAACCACCCTCTATCTCTCCTAATGTTTGTTATTTATCACACCTCCCTCTTGTTAATCCCCATACAAATCAGAAACTGATTCCTGACTTACTTCCTTCTTTTTCTTTTCAATCCTAATTTATCATCTTGAATGACTCCTTTGACCATGCAGATTACTCAATCAACACTTCAGTTCCAAAGTTATGTGACTTCTCTCCCTCTTTCCCCCATAATCATGGCTAAAACTCCATTTCAGCAACTATCTATCACCCTCATTTTTATTGCTACATCTGCTTTGGATCAATCCTCTTCTGCTCCTATAGCTGAGCTGCTAGCAACAATGAGAGGAAATGATATAATTGCATTCACTGGTACCCCAACACTAACCTAAACTCTTAACTAGGTCCTCCACACTATTTGGCAATCCTTTTAGGGCACCTAACCTCTACACATATTTAAATCACCTTACAGAATTTTTTACTGTATTATTTAATATTCATGTTTCTAGATTTTATAGTCTTATATGTAAAACAATATAATAATCCCTAGAAATATGTATTGAATGCTAACAAATGCAATTAATGTATTCTATAGCCCAAAACAACAAAAACTTATTTATTTTCCCACTCTCCTTTAATTAAAAAAAAAAAAAAATGAAGTCCAATGTTTTGGAGAAGTCTACTAAAAACTACTCCAATGTTTTGGAGAAGTCTCAAGAAAATTTAAAAGTGCTTGATATATTTCTTAACATAAATTACCTTCTACTGTAAGAGAAAATTGAAGCTACCAATTTGCAAACTTACTGTATAATTGTGAACTGTCCTTAATGCCCTCTTAGTTTCTCAGAAAAAAAAAGTAATTTTTTATGTCTAAAACGTCTCTTTGAATGACTCTAAATTCTAACATTCCTCATTCCTCCCTGAATCTTGCTCTATTAGTTTACCCTTTTTCTTTTTCTGACTGAGATCTTCCTAATTCCTCCTAAGTATGTAACTGTCCTTGAGTCTCTCATCCTGAAAAAATAACATCTCTTAATACCAACGGTCCCACTCGCCCACTTGCCTTATGATCATTCAAACTAAAATATTCATTTCAAAGGATTTTGCTCTCCATTCCTATATTTAATCAATTGAATAAGGCCTCCACGTTATTTTGCCTTTACCTTATCAAAGCCACAACCATCTAAGCTAAAAGCCTCATTTATCACTTATGTGAACTATTTCAATAATTCATCTTTTCACCTACAGTTTCTCTACATCAATCCATTTAACACATAAAATAACCTATATAATACTTCCACATGTACAGTTTTAGTCACTTTATTCCTCTGCTTTAAAATCTTCAGGGCCTCCCAAATGCTCACTCAGAAAATCTTAACATAGCACTTAACACAGCCTTCTAAAGGACAGGATTAAATTTAGCTTTCTAGTTATGTTATTTAGTGGATCTGTATCTCCACATATCAAAAATGTTACTGTATGGGACAACTAACTATATGCTATTCTTCGGTTTATTGCAGATCTATAGATGCTAAATTTGCATTTGTAATTAACCCATGTGCTTTTAAAAGGCTCTTCCTTTTTTGCATGAAGACTCAGACAGACAATCACAGAAAAAAAGATTTTTCACCAGAATTCCCAGGTGCATATAACTGGACAGTTCCAGCTGCTAAGAACTACCTAATGAGGGGTTACTATAATTACAGAAAAACAGACTGGCTCACCTGTGCATCAGCAAGTTGCACAGCAGGAAACCCTTGGTTGGCTTCTTCTACACCTGCCACATCATCCTGACTAGTACTATGCTGAGAATGTGTTCCATCCAAAGTATTCTGGTCACTAGATAAGACAGTGTTGAAATCCGAGGCTGAGGGTATTGTTGGAAGATTGGGTGCAACACCTAACAGAGTAAATGTTCGAGAATAGAATCTGATTATGAGGAAATAACAACATAAAAGGGAACAGCAAAATAAACTCATGAAGCCCGTATTATAGCAGTATTACCAGACTATTAAAAAAAAAAACAACCCAGCACTTTTTGGTCATTTTGTAGACATGATCCAGTAATAAAAATGAAATTAAACTAAAATTTCAGAAAGTATCAGTCATCCTCACACATGAAGTCTGTTTTAGAGCCAGTCAGTTCAAAATACAGAATTTTAAGGCCAGATCTTTGAAAAACATTTGATATCCCCTTAGCTTTGCACTGAGGACCAGTTACAGACAGCAGCAGGGCAAAAGCCACAGATGTCAGAGTCCCACATATAAATTTCTTCCCAATTATGCTTTCCTAAGGCAGAACAAAAATAAAATAGTGCTATTTACTTCCATGTATTCCCTTTATCCTTTAACTCCCCAGGCAAAGGACCCAAGATAAAGACGAAATGTTCTTTTCTGGTTTTCTTAAAATTTAAACCGTGCAGTAGTTAGACTAGTGCTAGAACACTGCTGAGAACTGATCGAAATATGATCCGTCTAACTTCTGCAACTAAGAGCCAATGCTAAGAACTAGAATGCAGTCATAATTAGGATCGGATTCCAGACTCAAGAGTGATCCACACACCAGCAAAACAAAGGACTAAGTAGTCACTTATCAACCAATCATAATTTCATATTTTCTATCTGAACAGAATTTGCTAGACATGCAAATAGCTGTTACATGAATTAATTTCAGCTGCCTTCAGTAACCAGGATCAAAGGCTACTTCACATATTCTTTAAAACAACTTTTTTTACAAGCATCTAGTAAATGTGGAAAAATATCCCAAAAAAGAAAAACTAGAAAATGAAGGGTGGCACCACTTATGTTTCTGGAGACAGCCACCAACATTTCTTGGTGAATTCCCTGTCAGTCTTGTTGTTTATATGTATCTATCTGTTCTATCACATCTAAGGTTAGAATTTCAGATCAGTTTAAAATAGTACAAGAAAAGGCTATACAGACAGAAAGATCCTGAAAAGAAGAGATCTGAAACAAAGTGTTGCAATTCAAGTCTTCAGAGGACTCTTATAATCCATAAACAAAGGCATGTTTGTGGGGTTAGGAAAAACTATCAAACAGGAAGAAATCAGACTGATGAAGAGTTCAGAATTTAAAAGTATCCTGGCTTCTAACTATACTATATAGAGAGAGTAAGCCTAATAGTTCAAACTTTTAAAAAATGTATATTAAACTATTACTGTTTTAATTAAAAGAACAATACTTACAAGCTTTTAAAATTAATAAATTGTCCTCATTTCTCAAGGGCAAGAACATCATTTTATTCCTCTTAGAACCCTAACTATAAAAGAATGCTAGTTATTGTTTCTCAGAGGAATCTGAAAAAATCAAAAAATATTTTCTGTGCTGTAGGTACATTATATCATATTCTTTGCATTTTTTTTTCACTCACCTCCTTTGGTATTTTTTTTTTTCCTTTGGTATTTTGAAACTTAAACTAGCTACATGAGCTGGATGTTTTAAACGCTTTAAATTATACACAATCTCATATTTGACATATTTGTTTTTCCATAGAATACCAAGTGATTGCTTACAATTAATTCTCTTAATTCAGTATTAACAAAGGCATTTCATACGGGCAAATTTTAACTAAACAGATTAAACATTTGATATATTTTCATTCTGTGAAAAATAGGGTTTTATTAAAATTTACATATGCCCCTTAGACAGGTAAGCAAAGAAACATGATGACTCAATACCTGATGGAAGACTATTGTGTGCGGATTTTGTAACAGGAGATTCTTGTACCACACTTCCACGATTACCCACAGCATTTGACATCCAGTTATAAAAACTCACAGATGATGGCTCAGATAGCAAGGGATGTTCAGATAACATATCAGTGGCCACTGTATTTCCTGAAAATAAAGGCTTATTGAGTACAGTATTACTTACATAATAAGAAGCAGAAAATGTGACTTATGTAAATTATTTTTTTAAGTGAGATTAAATTGTCTTTTGCAGATTTTCCAAACTCACTGCATGATGTTGGCATTTGGATGTTAAGGCATTAATAAGTAACTTATTTTTAATATAACAGGAAGAAATTTACTATTGACTGGTTTAGACATCATCCTCTATCACAACTAGATTGATAATAATGTCAAATGCTGCAATTTAGAAATCCAAACTAAGGGCATGAAGACACCAACAAGTTACGAACAGAACAATTTCCCCAAATACTTTTTCAAAAATAAGGTATAATACATAGATTAGTTATGCAACCAAAGTATAATCAAAATGAACTTAAGTCCTGTGGGTTTTTTTTTTTTTTTAATTCTCACAAAGAAATAAACTTGTAATTGTCAAAACTAAGGATATACCCGTCCTTGTTAGAGAGCTGCTTTTTACAGCTGCACTACTTCGTTGAGGAGTCCCTTCTAGGAGGTTGTGCAAGCTTGGGAAGCTTCCAGTCAGGTAGCTGAGTAGGCTCTCCTTCCTTGGACTCTCCTTAACTGGCATCCCGGGACGTCCAACATGCACTGGAGAATCTGTGGCGGTGTCTCCACTGGTATAGCTCAAAGAATGATATGGGTGAATGCCCTACAAAAGGACAAAACAGGGCTCTTTCTTATGCATATAAAAATGACTGCTAATGACTACTACTACTATTACTGTTGCTATTACTGATAGTTACTATTCAGTTTATACCAGAACAGATTGTGCCTGCTAGGATTGTGGTGAATCTCAAATGTACATAAAAATGTTTTAAAACTTTACAGGACAATTCAAAGGACAGCCTTTATTATCATTCACTTATTTTAAACAATAAATTATTAACTCCCTTTGAAATCTGAAGAATGTGTCTGGTGGTAAGATTTCCAGCCCCAAATTCTCAATACTGTACTATTCTTGTTGGTACCCTGATAACGAAAATCTGTAAGAGATTTTTGTAGCGTTCTAATAAGTAAAAAACAATTTCCAGCAATTCTCTGAGGAAAATTAAAAAATTACAGAATTGTCCATCTCTATCTGCTCTATCACATCTAAGGTTAGAATTTCAGATCAGTTTAAAATAGTACAAGAAAAGGCTATACAGACAGAAAGATCCTGAAAAGAAGAGATCTGAAACAAAGTGTTGCAATTCAAGTCTTCAGAGGACTTTTATAATCCATAAACAAAGGCATGTTTGTGGGGTTAGGAAAAACTATCAAACAGGAAGAAATCAGACTGATGAAGAGTTCAGAATTTAAAAGTATCCTGGCTTCTAAATATACTATATAGAGAAAGTAAGCCTAATAGTTCAAACTTTTAAAAAATGTATATTAAACTATTACTGTTTTAATTAAAAGAACAATACTTACACAGAATAAAAACTTTGAAAGCACAAAGAAAATTCAATAAATTGTATTCCCTGAGCTCCGGTCTAAAAGATCCCTTCCCCTAGAAGTACTCTTAAGTGTTTCTTAAATATATATCCACCTTTAAATAATTTATAACTATAAAAGCATATATACATATTTATCCTTTTTTTTTTCTTTAACACACAGATACATATCATCCTATATTCTGTTTTTACTTTAATCCAGGCACTTTGGTGACCATTCCATATTCACTTAGAGATCTATCTACTTCATCTTTTTGAAGTCTTCATGGTACACATCTGTATCACGGTACACTAGTTTATTAGTCCTCAACTGGTTAATCATTTATGTTGCTTCCATTATTTTCCTATTATAAACAGTGTTGTAAAGAACATTATTACACATATGTCATAGAGCATTTATGAGCATTCATTTCTTTATTTTTAATTTTTTAAAAAGATTTTATTTATTTATTCATGAGAGACACAGAGAGAGAGAGGCAGAGACACAGACAGAGGGAGAAGCAGGCTCCATGCAGGGAGCCCAATGTGGGACTGGATCCCGGGTTTCCAGGATCAGGCATTGGGCCAAAGGTGGTGCTAAACACTGAGCCACCCAGGCTGCCCCATTCATTTCTTTAGAATGAATTCCTGGGCAGGTATATACTGAGTGAAAGAACTTTACCTTTCTAATTTTGACACAAATTGCCAAACTGTTCTTCAAAGAGTTTGTGCCAATTTAAACACCCACCAGTACTATGCGAGAGTGTTTTCCCTTTTCTTTACCAACATATACTGTTCTAATGTGTTAGTGTTTTTTGTTTGTTTGTTTGTTTTTTTGCGTGTGTGTTAGTTGTTTTCAATTTGATCAGTGGAAATGGAAATCTCATTTTAATTTACATTTCTTTAATTATGAGATAACATTTTCATATTTGTGTATTTATTTCTCTGTGAACTGCCCATTAACCAATTCTTTTCTATTGTGTTCTTTTTCTTAGTGATTAGAGAAAGATCTTTATATATGAGGAAATCAGCCCTTTGACACTTATCTTTCTATTTTGTTTATGTTAACTTTTTCTGTGTAGAAATTTTATATTTTAATATGGCAAAATTGTCAGTCACTTACCTTATGGATTCTGAATATTAATGTAAGTCTATATCCAGACTTTCAAAGAAAGTTAAAATACTGACTGTCATTTTCATTGCTCATAAAAGGAAACTAACAAAAAATAAATAACCCATGATAACAAATAACTTACATGCTTATTATGTGCCAGGTATTGTTCTAAGCATTTTTTACGTATAAAAACAGTTATTTCTTAACATGGATATTCTAGAAAAAGTTGCTATTGTAATCTCCATCTTACAGATAAGGAAACTGACACAAAGTACAGTTAAAAGCTTGTTCAGTCACAAAGCAACTAAGTGGCAGAGGCAGAACTGAAACCAAGGCTGTCTGTCTCCCAAGGTGGTAGTCAACTTTGTTATACATGTGTCTTATCAAGCACTGGTTAAGTTTCTTATACAGTGTAATTAAAATAATGAAATAGCTTAAATCAAACTGTATATTAAGTTGCTAGTCATGCCCATTTCAACATAAAAATATTTATTATTATTGAATTATTAAACTATTCATTCTTGAGTATAAAATACTATTTGAATGTTTACATTTAAATACCTAATATTTGAATTTGAGATAGCAGAAATTTAGGTCTTCTCTGGAAGTCTACTCTAACCAGAAACAGCAATAATGTACCTTGATTTTTAATGCAGAGTCACTATGGGTATGAGTCTTAGAAAGTTTCCTCATTATCTCAGCTCCAGTTACAGGTCCAGAGCTACCAGGTGGAGGACGGTTAGCTGTTCCTTCTAGTAGCATTGTGTGTTCACTGACTGTGGCTGAAACAATTCAAAAAAATTAGTGGGCTAAAGATGATCATTTTCTTGAAACATCAACACCAGTGTTTCTAGTGGTGTAACTATACTCAACTTTACATATTCCTTGAGTAAATAGATTAATTAAATTTCCTTGAAATTAACTGTGGAATCTGCCTTAATACTATTTTTTGTCTTTTATTCTCCCAATCCCAATTTTCTCAGACTCAAGAAAGGAACAAATAGCTTCAGTCCCTCCACAAGCCAGTCTGAAGGGTATAGAGATAAAAAAAAAAAAAAAACAACTAAGTTCAAAGTACAATACTTTAAAAAATACTCAGGCACTTGCAGATAGTTAATTAGGAGGGACATTTTGTTTGTTTTTTTTGTATGTGTTTTTAGAGCACACACACTGTGAGTGAGGGCGGGAGGTGGGGGGGCACAGGAAGAGGGAGAAGAGGGAAAGAGAATCTTAAGCAGGTTCCATGCCCAAAACAGAACCAACACAGGGCTTGATCTTTGACCCTGAGATCAGGACCTGAGCCGAAATCAAGAGTCAGGATGCTTAACCAACTGAACTACCCAGGAACCTCTCTTTCACAGCAAATTCATTTTTCTATAAAGTTTAAAAAAAAAAAAAGCTGGGTAATTGTAACATAATTCATAACATAATCAATATTATGAGAGCTCTAATTTTAAGGCTACTGTCTTTTTCTGTGGTACTTTTAATATTTTTTCCAAAATATCATAATTCAATATTATTGAATATTATATGCTGTGATAACAAAGGATTATCTTTGAAAAAGCATTAAAATGTGCACATATATCTCTGAAATGTGTACCCACTGTCTGTGTTCTGGCACAGCCATGATGCTGACAGAATTATAGGCCGAATGCATGACTCTAAACATTATATAAATGCAGAATCAACCTGGTACCCATGTAAAATTCAAAGACTCATTTAAGAGACTGTGTTATAGGAAAGATGATGAACAAATATAAATATGAATTTTATTTTTTTAAATATGATTTTAAATGGAAGTTAATATGCTTCACTCAAAACATTCTAGCTTTGCAAAGATGTCTGTTATTGTACAGGATAGATTAGGAGAAATCTATCGTATTTCATGAAGTTAAATGTAAAAATCTAAAGTCAGTATAAAGATTCCAACATTATTATCATTTATTTGGACTAATACAAATCATACTTGTATAATTAAGCCATAAGATTTTCAAATTTGGTACACAAATGATGAAAATTATCACATTATACTATGTCACCAAGGTATAATATCTAACTAAAATATTTACAAGTCACCTGCATCAAATTCAAATTCCGCTCCATCAGCACTGGTGTCACTTTGAAGACCACCTCCATTGTCTAGACCAAGTCCGTCTTCATGTTCATGGTCCACAGCTGACTGAGGTTTCAGTGGCTGAGCTGGTCTATGTAAGCTAACTCCTTTAAAGGCTGGTGTCACCACAATAAACTTCATCCACTGCCTTGCCAGTGCAACTAAACCTTTCTTTAAAGTTACCAAAGCAGGAAGTCCATCACTCTGTAATAACAATGATATAATAGTAAATTACTACTTAAGTATTTGCATATATTTATTCACTTAAATCTCATAACCCCCATTTAGAAATGAAGAAATTCTAATTTATGTGTTATAATTTGTCTAAGGTCACAAAAGAGAGTATTTCAAACTGGCAATAGAACTCAATCTCTAAACACAACATTGCATCTTTCTGTCATAAACAGTGCAGGTGATGAGGCTAAACATGAGGTGCAAAAAGGGGATTCTCCTTAAGAAGCATTCAATCTACTTTACCTTTTTTTGTTCAGCTAAGGAAATCAACTGCATTTTGAGCTACCAGGAATATTTATCAAATAAAGAGGAAATGAAATTACTCCCTTCAAAGATTAGGTAACCATCACTATTTTAACATTAGAAAAAATAAATTACTATGGTTCAATGCTGGATGCAGATGGATTTGTAACTGCCTTGAAAGTTAAATGTATTATCAGTAACAATTACATAATTTAGGATGTATTTTACTCCACACGATGATGACTATAAATTTGGCTATTTTTTCCACGTGATGATGACTCAAATTTGGCTATTTTTCTAACTGGAGTCTTAGCCTAAGAGGAAAATATCTAACTCTTCTCCATGCCCTTTCCTATAATTCCTTGTGTTAGACAAATGGCTCTAATTGAAGAGAGCCATTTACTAAACAGCAGAAATCACCTCATTTACTTTCTGAGGAACATCAGATCTCTGAGCCTCTCCTTTCCTTCTTATACTCAAGTAAGGAGAGCCATCTTGCATTTCTTCCTCTTACCTGCAAAGCTTATCTCAGCAGAACTTCCATCCATGGGAAATGCCTGCCACTCTCTCTGTTTCAGGGTCTCTGCCTATAACTAGATATGCAAATTAGCTGTGCACTGTGGACCTCCTATCTTTAATTCACAGTGTAGGAGTAGAAAGCACTATAATAGTCCCAGGTCTAATTTTTCATATCCATCATTTACTAGAGGTTCTCTCATTGGAGGTTATCAGAAGCCTGATTGGCCCTTAATAATACTAATACAATGATCCCTAATTTGGCTAAATTTCTTGTGTATTTTCTATTGACCAAAAGCTTGGAGAGAAGAGAGATCCTCAAGGTCTAAACCCCTAATGATGAGGTGCTATCTTCTACAGTGCTTTTCCATAGGCTGACATATACAGTATTTATTTTATATTATTAAACATTCTCCCTTCAACCATTAATTAGCCCTCATATTATTAAACATTTCTGTGAAATTTCATGCTAATTACTTTTTTGCTTGAAATTCTTTATGCCTTCAGCTCCTTAGACATTTTTTCCTGCTTCTCCTACCTCAAACCCTATGGGCCAATGAATGGCTCCTCAAAGAATGAAAGCTTCTTTCTTTTTTTTAAGATTTACTTATTTATTTGAGCGGGACAGGCTGAGGGAGGGTTTGGGAGCATGAGCAGAGGGAGGGAGAGAGGGAGAAAGGGAGAAAGAATCCCAAGCAGACTCCAGATGGAGCCCAGTACAGGGCTTGATCTCATGATCCTGGGATCGTAACCTGAGCCAAAATCAAGAGATGGTCGCTTAACCAACTGAACCACCCAGACGCCCCAGGAATTCTTTAAAGCCTCTTTAAAGAGGCTTCTTTAAAGCTAACTTACAGTTTCAGTAACTCACCATTGTAGCATCATCAATGATGGAGTAATTTGCCTGGTGCAGGTAGTGGTGCAATATATTGCACAGTAAACATGAAGGGTTTTCTTGGAGAAAACGGGCAACTTTTGTAAGCCTGTTGTATTTACTTCTTAAGGGAAAATGTACACTTTTATTCTGAAACAAAGCAAAAACAACAGATATAGAGTAATATATCAAAGATACTGCAAATAGAACATATCAAGTAATCAAGAACTTGCAGGTCTGATGTTTTCCAACACCAATGAACAACATGTCCAATAACAAAACTGTAGGATACTCTGTATTGCTAATAGACATACCTCTAATGCTTCGGTCATTATGCATCCCATAACAGCACAAATTCTCAAGGTGCCCTCAGTTTCTAATTTGTTTAAGGATGATTTGAGTTGATCAATGGGAACAAGCCATGCACCAACAGCTGGAGTGGCAGTACTTAAAAGGTTCAGCTGCCTATGAAAATTTTTTAAAAAATTATAAAAGCAAGTGTCAAGATTTGTATTTCAAACAATCTCCCATACATACTGTACTTAGTGGCTATTTTATTGAGGCAAAATTACTTCTCATTTTGGCTACCAGATAAATTATGAACATATAAATAGAAAATGTGAGGAATAGATAATAGAAAAGAAAGAAAAGTATTAAAACATATTAGAGGTAAGAATAAGAAGTTCATGGCGGGGTGACATATAATAGTAAAACTAAAGCCCTAGGAAAAAAAATGGTCAAACAAGATAAAACCAATGCTGCAGAAAGCATAAAGCAGGAAAGATGGTAAGAAACTGATATCCCTAATGCTAGATATATAAGAAAAAATAATTCAAAAAATATCTGAAACAAAATTGTATTTATTTAAAATGAAGAAACATCAAGGAATGGTACTACATTTTGAAACTTTTTACCTAGAAAATGCATGTGTAGGAGATCTCACATTGGTGGGAGCTGCGAAACTAAACCAAATTTCCTTGATGGTCAACTTCATGCTACATGAATCTGGAGGTGGGGGCATCAGAGGTAGATCTTTTTTCAAATCATCAGATTCGACTCCTTCATCCTACACAAAATCAAAAACCAAAAACCTATTAATGTATAGCTCCTTAAAGCCACTAGTGCAGAGGTTAAATGTTAAATGTGTAAATGTTTTAAGTACAAAATCTTCCCATCAAATCAAGTTCCACAGATGACACTTTTATATAAAACAGGTAACAGGGACGCCTAGGTGATGCCTGCCTTCAGCTGTGGGCGTGATCCCAGGTCTGGGGATCAAGTCTCCCATCAAGCTCCCTGGGAAGAGCCTGCTTCTCCCTCTGTCTATGCCTCTGCCTCTCTCTGTCTCTCATGCATAAATAAAATATTTTTAAAAAAAAACAGGTAACATAAACCTTACTCAGCCTAATCTTGATTCTGAGAAATACCTATAAATCCTTGAAGTTCCAAGGAACATAGTCTGAAAAACCACTGCATTGTAGTAAGCTACATTGTAGTAAGATCTTAGAACAAGGTTTCTCCTGATCACTTCATTCAATTACATTTGCTTAGGGATGTTTAAGTGTTATTTTTTCCAGATGAAGAAAGAAAAAGAGATTTCGTGACTTGCCAAAGGCCATACAACTGTCAAGAGGAATAAGTGATAGAATCTAAGTCTTCTGCTTCGTGCTGCAATCTATTATCTGATCCTTTTTAATAAAATATTCCGAACTTCCAAAAAAAAGGTACTAGGGTAGTCCATGTTCAAATAACATTCTACAATAAAAAATTCTTAGTTATTTTATATGCTAGCAATCTGAATCAGGATTAAGAAACAGGATTTTTTTTTTTAATGTGTTATCACCACTCTTTAGAATGCAGGGTGGTAAGCATAATATTAAAGAAACAAAAATGTCTAATGCCTGTTATGTCTCCTCACAGCTCTCTAATTCATTTTTAGCTATTACTGGTCAAGATGAAGAAAGGACTGGCATTTTCTTGTGGGATGATTAAGGAATGAAGAGTATCCACAAAATAGCTTTGAATCCTAAGTGCTACAAAACAATGTGAACTACAGACGATAGTAATTTTAAAGTTAGCAGATGCTAAATATAAGTCCATATTCCTTATCTTCAACTCTAAAACTCAGAACATTCTGAAAGATCTATATATTTTTGTGTAAATGCAGCATCAAAATTTGATCTGAACTTGATGAGAGGCTATTTATCCCACTTGGAATTTTTATGAATGTTGTGCTGCAAAAGCATTTAAATATTTCAAGATGAAGTGCTGTCTCAGATTTCACAGGAGTTTATATAACATACAAAAACACACACCATATTACCTTCTGTTAAAGGAAAAAAACCCTGAATTCGCAAATACATCTGACCTGTAGGTTTCAGACAAGGCTGTGAGCTAGACACTAGGTATACAAAAGACAGAGAAGAGAGTCTTCAAGAACTCAAAGTTTTAAAAGGTTAGTGGGCTCACATATATTAAGCCACTAATTATAATAGATGTGAAGCAAAGGAATAATAAAGTGGATTTAGGTTGACTCATTTTTTAGTACCTATGGCATGTGTAAATGATGAAGGGCACCTCATACAATTCTGATGCTCAGTTGAAAGGTTGGTACTAAAAGCATAACCGATGTCATCAAATATGAAGTAGGACTAGGAAATAAATCTAGGAGTGGACATACAATAACAACAAAAAAATTCAGTAGCCAAGAAAAGAACATGAGGAGAATACCCACATTTGAGGACAAAGAACTGAATGAGAATATGGATCAGAAAAAGTCAGAGAACCAAAGAAGGCAATGTTACAAAATTTAGGGACATTCAGCATAGAGAGTAGGATCAGAGGGATCAAGGAAGATACCAGAGTTTCTGTCAAGTATTTTAGTGGAACAGAAGGAAAAAGAAAAGAACAGCTTGGCTTCCTACTTCTTTTGTCCAGTGATAAAAAGTATTGTATTTTTTTAATTTCCTTAATTAAAGTGCTAATCCCCAATCACCACTCAAATACATCCAAAGACCTCACAAGAAAACTATGATTAACTCTCAAACTATGCATCAAATCAAAATAAATGTTTCAATACTAAATTCCCAGAAACCTGGCGTTCAGAGGTGATTATGCCAATGCCATGGTGGATACCCATGACATTTCTTAATTAAAAGTTTCTTTCTTCTTCAATTGGTCCAATTTTCAAATGATCCGAAGTGTATATACATATATGTGTGTTTAAAAAACATTTACCAAGTTCTTACTACATACTAGACACAGAGTTAGATCTTTCATATGTATTATCTCCTTCAATCTTCACAACTCCAGAAGATCAATATCATTACAATACCATTATAGACAAAGAAATTTCAAAGAGGAAATAACTTGTACTCATCAGTTAGTGGTACAACTCTTCCATAATCTAGAATTTGAATATTTTTATTATTGCTATTATTAATCATCATGACATTCTACTATAATAAAAATAATAAATGAGTTCCATACAAGGTATTAAGACTCTAACTGAAATGGATTGGATATTGAAAGTATTTACAACTTACATAAAATACTACCAGTGACAAAACAAAGTATTTACATGAATTCTGCTAAAAGAAATGCCTACTTTTCTGAAATTTTATAATTCATTAATTCAACAAATATTATTAAGTGCCCAATATGAGCAAAGCATTAAGCAAGGTACTATATTAGATATAAATATATCTGTGGTATGGTATCTATGCTTCAGAAATTCTATTATATTAGAAGAATTATCACCAAAATACCTGGACTACTATTTAAGCAAAATCCCAAATATGGAAAGAACCAAATATATTCCAGAAATTAACTTTGAATTGTGCATGCAGTTTTCTGTTATCTTTTCAAAGCACTATTATTATTAAAAATTCACCAACTTGTTCATCTGAAACAGAATTTCCATTCAAGTCTGAAGAAGGGCTTATTCGATCACAAGGGAGATTATCATCAGAGACATCAGTATTATAGCCACTGCCAGTTGGAGAATCAGAAGAATTATTAGATGTCAGCACGCCACCTCTTTCTGTAACACTAGCTTTACCCATAATTCCAAAAGTATTATATAATACAGCACCAGACTGTCTTCCTCCTAAACAAATGAAAGAATATATTAAAAACAGTGGATGTCTCAACACTACTCTACAGTACCCATAAAGATAAAAATAAAAATTCATAAAGATCTTTTTTTCTCATCAAAACTTTGCCTTTACCTATAGAAGTCATGTAAGACTAGATTATCAGGTAAAGAATTATAGGCATATATGATTACTATTATATATGACTAAACCTCAGTCTTATAAACAACTCAGCCTTCCTTTTATATATATTACTAGTACAATAATGTAAAAGAAAACTACATATAACTGTAAGTCAGTCTGTCTTGCTAAATAAAGGATTTATATATAGTATTTTCATCTGCAAAGCTCTACTAATAAAAAATCCAGTTTCTAAAGAAACTGTAAACTTTTAAAAACTGGGTAGTTCTATATTTTATTCGAAAAATTTTTTTCTGAACCACAGATTTTGTTTGTTCAGATTTTATTTGTTCAGGCAGTTATGTTTTGTATGTCTAGATGCTCCATTAGTTTTGAATCATACATTAAAGGGAAAGCCCACTTATGCAATTGGGATGGGGCATCTACCCTGGTATAAATAATCCCAGGTTTCAACTTTCTGCTTAAATATGATGATTCAGGTTATTCAAAGTTACAATTATTCAAACCATTGTAGGAACATGGGGACAATCTATCCCTCATTTAAGCAGAAATGAGGAAAAAAATGCTTACCTTTTATGGTTAAATTTTCAAGTCCACATTCAAACATTATCCAACCCCATTTTTCTTGGCTGGGACCTATTCGAGTTACATCTGGAATAGCTTGCTGATCAGTTTCATCCACAAAAGTAAACTCATCCAACTCTTCAAGAGTAAATAAAACTTTGGACTTCTCAAAAGGAATAGCAGTGATGGCACAGGTACCAATATCTATTATCAAAGGAGAATACAACCATTTTTAAAGACAGAGAAGTTTGTATTAAAAAAAAATAGGAAAGTAAAAACTTGGCACAGTATCTGTCTTAAAAGATATTTTAATACTCTGTCAAAAAGAAAGGTAAATAAACCAATCAATTTCTAAAATAATGCCTAATATCCTACAACTTAAAAAGTGCCAGAATCACACTGAAATAAAAGGCAGAAAAAAAACAATTACATAATTAAGAAATAATTGCTCAGAGGCAGAATGAATTAATTTCTGAAAGATTATAGGGTACTCTAAAAATCTGAAGTAAAAAAAGCTCCTGAATAATTCAGCTTCATGGTAAACTATTTTTATTTTTTATTTTATTTTATTTAATTTTTTTAATTTAATTTTATTTATTTATTCATGAGAGACACACACACACACACACACAGAGAGAGAGAAAGGCAGAGACACAGGCAGAGGGAGAAGCAGACTCCATGCAGGCAGCCTGATGTGGGACTCAATCCTAGGACTCTAGTATAATGCCCTGAGCCGAAGGCAGGCGCTAAACCACCGAGCCACCCAGGGATCCCGGTAAACTATTTTTAAATACGTTTTCATCATCTTACAAAATAAAAAATTATTTTAATTAATTACCCAGCCATAGGAAAAAATTAGAAATTAGTAAAATTATAGCTTTTACTACATGATTACTTTATGCTAATACATTTTATATAATTACAATTCATAACAGACACTGCCATAATTCTACCACTTACAATATGCAATATGAAAACTAACATCCTACATGTCTGGCAAAGGTTTATATTTTATTTTTTTCATTTATTTCTCTGATTACACCTAATAAACACAGAAAAAAAATGTTTTTTAAAATGTCAATTTACTGGGGATCCCTGGGTGGCGCAGCAGTTTGGCGCCTGCCTTTGGCCCAGGGCGCGATCCTGGAGACCCAGAATCGAATCCCACGTCGGGCTCCCGGTGCATGGGGCCTGCTTCTCCCTCTGCCTATGTCTCTGCCTCTCTCTCTCTCTCTGTGACTATCATAAAAAAAAAAAAAAAATTTAAATAAATAAAAAAGAAAAGAAAATGTCAATTTACTACCCGGAGATAATTTGTTTATATTCAAATTAAATTTCCTTCTAGCTTTTTAGAAGATTATTTTACAAACAACACAGCTTTGGTTCCCATATTTCAAGTAACAGTAAACCATAATTTCCTGAGCGCATTTAAAATTCTTCAAAGATATTATTTTAATAGTTATATAATACTCCATCATATGAAAATATTATATTTCACCTTTATGATTAGAAAATCTTCCAGAGACTAAATATTCACTTACATTTTTCTATGATTTTCTCACTATTTTTTTATATTTGCCTTCAATGAATTTATTCTGATGTATGATATAAGTTTAAATTTGATTTAAATTTTTTGACTAGGTAATACACTGGTATAGATCAAATATCCAAAATGTGTGAAAGGATATATACAAAGAAAACTGACACCACACCCAGGAATCCACTTCATCTCCTTATAGGTAACAAACATCATTAGATTGAGAATCCTTCCACAGATATCTTATGAACATATAAGCAAAGTCAATTACATTTTTTCCCTGAGTTTTTATACAATATTTTGTCTTTGATGACTTTTTTTCTGCAATAGTGTGCCTTTCAAAATTCTATTTAGTTACTTAACCCTCTGTACAACATCCAAGTGCAAACTGATTACCAGTGCAAACTACAGAGCTGAGAGAAGTCTTTTTATATTCAAGCCACTGCATTTTTAAAAAATATTTTATTTATTTATTCATGAGAGACACAGAGAGAGAGAGAGAGAGACAACGACAACACAGGCAGAAAGAAAAGCAGGCTCCATGTAGGCAGCCCAATGTGGGACTCGAGCCAGGACTCCAGGATCACGCCCTGGGCTGAAGGGAGGCACTAAACCACTGAGCCACCCAGGTGTCCCAAGCCACTGCATTTTATACCAGCTTTAGGATGATAGATCTCAGGTAGCTATGAGAAGTCTCTTTATTTGGAATCCTTAGGCCAATTGTTTTGTTCTCACACACAAGGATGGTGAAATTAACTTTGAGAAATCCACAGCAGTTACACAAACCCAGAATACAGACAAAAATCATGGAACCTGGGGGATTCCTGGGTGACTCGGCAGTTTAGCATCTGCCTTCAACCCAGGGTGTGATCCTGGAGACCCGGGATCGAGTTCCACATCAGGCTCCCTGCATGGCGCCTGCTTCTCCTTCTGCCTGTGTCTCTTGCCTCTCTCTCTCCCTCCCTCTCTCTCTCTCTCTCTCTCTGTGTGTGTGTGTGTCTCTTATGAATAAATAAATAAAATCTTAAAAAAAAAAGAAGAAGCATAGAACCTTCAGAGCCCATGGAATACAATGAGCAAATTCAAGCTAATCATTTGTTCATTCAGGATTGGTCACATGTCCCACATGTAGATTTTAGCATAGCAATCATCTCAAGTAAGACTAATGAGCTCAATGTTTTCTAGATTGAATCTCTAACAATCTGAGATCATTTAAGCTTCTACATGCAGTGAATTATGTCAAAAATACTAAAACGATTTGTGGCATTTCTAGTTTTCTCTTTCACCTCACTGTAAGAGGCATAGCCAGGTCTATAGTTCTCATTGCTACTATATTTTACAGACTTGACTATCTGCTTTTGATACTGCAATTAATTCTTTTTAATAAGTTGTGCCAACAGAATGATTTTAAAAAGAAAGACGATAAAGATCATACTCTATCTTCTATAATGAGCAAGCAGATACCATGAAGAAAACAGGGGACAGAAGCAGTTCCTAATTTCATGCACACCACTTACTTTCCTACGAAAGTTTACTTGATTCTCATAGAACATGAGTAAAGAGTTAAGTATCATGTGTTGAATAAATGCAGAGATATCTTTCTCTTATAAAATACTCAAATTGTAATAATATTCCAAAAAGAAAAAAGTTCCCTTTTGCAAAATCCTCTTGCATTTATACATGTCAAAGAAAAAACAATTTGTTGTAGAATCCTACCTGTTGTATCGAGACCCCTTAGTTGGCCATGAACTCGATGAATATTTAACTTGGCTGCAATTTCTTTGCCTTTTTCTGCTCCAGCATTTGATCGGAGAGATCCAGATGACTGAGGCTGCATCTTAGTGGCATGGACATACCTATCAAAATTTGATGTTCTACCGGGTTCTGTATTGTTTGAAGTCTCCTCAACCACACCTCTTTATGAAAAAAGAAAAAGAAAAAAAAAAACCATGATGGCTAACATTTAAGTAATACAGTTCATTAAACCATTTAATAAGTAGTTTTTAAAAATCCCACTATTTTAATTAGACAAATATTAATAATAAATTCTTCAGTGTTTATTGAAAAATAGTATGAGTAAAAACAGTACAAACTTTTAAAAACCTACTTTGCTAATTTTTTTAAAGATTTTATTTCTTTAATTGACATATACATAGAGAGAGAGCACAAGCAGGGGGAGTGGCAGGTAGAGGGAGAGGGAGAGGCAGGCTCCCTGCTAACCAAGGAGCCTGATGTGCTGCTTGATCCCAGGACCCTTGGATAATGACCTGAGCCGAAGGCAGATGCTTAACTGACTGAGCCACCCAGGAGCATCCCCTACTTTGCTAATCTATAGTGATATTTGAAATTCCAATATCAATTTTGAATTTTAACATTAGAATTTTCAGAAATGTATTAAAATGGTTATGGTTTGCTTTTACATCCAATAAGAAAATTATGGTTTCAATTAATACAATCTTTCTTACCTGTTCATACGAACTTGCGTAGCAATTCTGTCAAAACACAAAGCTACTAGAGAAACATGAGTCACACTTTTACTAGGAGCTGTACTTGGAGATTCTTCCACTGAGGCTTGTAACAAACATAAGTTTACCTAACACACAAAATGTCACAAATTTCAGGGATAAAGTGAAATATTATCACTTAAACATAAGATACTCAAGAAAATTAAAAACTACTGTTAAGAATGGTCTATCTATGTGCCTGAGAGTAATGAAGATAAAGTGTATGAACATAGACTCATAAAGTAATCATAATTCAATTGTTATTGGATGGATGTGGAATATTTTAGTAAATACTCCCCAATATTACACTTAAGTAAACTATATTATATTAATTTTTATATTAGATCATTAAAGAAACAAGATATATTTTTTGATATGATAATCTATACTATCACCATTCAGTTTAAAACATAAAGGATAAAAACCACCAAAATGTTCTCCTCTTACAGGAAAATATTTTAAGATATTAAATTGTTACCTTCGGTATGCTAACATTAGCCTGCAGACCTTTAATTGTTACATTATCTTGCTTCATTATAAGATTTGTCTGTGCTTGTCCTTGGTTAGTTGTTCCTATAGTACCATGCTCAGTTTTTGTTCCTCTAACATCTTGTTTAGAAGATAGCTGAAGAGATTAAAGTAGAATTGTTATTTCACAGAATTTTCATAATTTCTACATCATCCACAATAGCAACTGGCTTATTCACTCTGTTCCTTTATGCACATCTATATGCCAGCTGCAATCCAGTTTAGGCCCCATACTCTTAAAGTCCAAACCCCAAAAGCTAGGAAAAATACTGGCAGCTTCAGAGCTGAGAGAAGTGATATAAAATAAAGTGAAACCAGTCTATAGAGAAACAGACAGAAAAAAAATGGCAATATGTATTATTTTAGAATCACTAAAATGTATTTATTTGAGAGCATTTTTGGGATTTGATAATTGGCTCCTTGTTGACTGGTAATATTTTCAAATTTCTTTTGATGTGTACTCCTCTACCCTAACTGCCTATATATGTTTTGAATAACTGGATCATTAAAAATAATTAGTCTCACTTTACCTTGCCTCTAAAGGGTCTCTAGCCCAAATATGACCCAGATAAATTTGAAAGTCATATGGACAATCACCAGAAGAGCACCAGGATATGATCGTTAAGAAACTGGCTCCATGGCTAGAAATATAGTATAAGTAGATTATCACACACCAGGAGATGATGACTTGATTCACTGAGGTGAGCAAAAATAATCTCAAAAAATTAAGATATAAATTATCTAATCACAGAGAAAAGTCAAAATAACATGCAGTTTTGCTTTCTTAGAAAATGAATGTACCAGCCTGAAGAATGCTCATTCACTTAGTTCTTTAGGAAAGGCTTACAATTAAGCTACTTTCAAAATAAAAGAAAAAATAAAGCTACAGATTTAATAAATATTTTATTGCTATTTAATACATAGTATAGTTATACATAGTAACTCTTAAGGACCCAACAACATATAAAGACTATTTAGAAATGTCCAAGTATTCTAATTTAAATGGCTAATAAAATTTTAATACATTCAATTTCTCTCAAGTTCAGATAGCATGTACATGAAGAGTATTCAATTTGCTATACTCATTGAATTAAAAAGTTCTTACATTTTCTGAGAAGGTAGTCTTGCTATTTTGGACAGCCTCCCTGAGGACTTTGGCATGGAGATCATCTACAATTGCAGCTGGATGGCGTGTACTAGCACTATGAACCATTGCTTCAATATACCTGAGGCAAGAAAAATAGTAAATGAAAAACTTAAATATCACTTAATACTATGGTCTAGGTTATCTAAACTGTTCCATTATGTTCTATATTTCATTCCATGGTAGTTTTTTGTCTCTCTTAATAGACTATAAAGCTCCTTGCAGGGGAGAGAAATCTATTACTTCCCCTTTATTTCTTCATTAAGAGATAGCAGTAAGAATGTCAAACATAGTAATTAGTTCCTGGGTGTTCAAACATTTTAGGCTCATCAGCCAATGCAAAAAATTGAAAATATAATGCAATATAATTATTACAATATTGCAATACAATTATTTATGCTGAAAAAGCAACAAATGATAACAGACCTTTCTGAACATATGTTCATCTTTCCTCAACCAAATTTGCCATCAACATTCTTTTTGAATACATATCACATATACTAATCATATCACATATACTTATCATTTTATAAAATAGTAGTTAAAAATTATATTTTTCAACAAAATTAGTACCTGTCTAAAGCTTCAGCCACCAAAGGAGTCAGAACAATATCAACAGTCCCTTTAACTTCAACTATGGCTGTGGTCCTGGTCTGAGAGACTGGCTGATCCAGGGTCCACTCTTCTGTCAATGTTTCATCATCTGTGTTATCAACACCTTTTTTTTCCAGAGGAGTATATGGTGTACTATACAATTTAATAAGCAAAATACATATTAAAAAGACCATCAAAAAAAATAGAAGTTAGAGGTTCCTTAAGATGAATGACCACTCAAATGTACATTTATTTAAACTAAAAATTTTGTGGAATTGAACTAGATATTTTATGTCCCAAATGTTTTGCAGAGACAAATAGGGTACAAAATGCAAACTGATCAAAGATGCTTAATAGATCAAGTAAGAAAAAAAAAATGTTGATATATTTACTTGATGGGCCTTTTCCAAAATATGAAAACTACAATACTGAATTCTTGTTATTTCCTAATTTTGATATGCCAAGTTTGCATAGCTTGCATAGCATGTCTAACAGAAATGCTAGTAACTGCTTATAAATGTTGGCAAGCCATTGTTGATCACCAATCAACAGAGTTGATTTTTTTTTACAGTAATTAATTTTTTAAAAATGTTCCACAACTGGGGATCCCTGGGTGGCGCAGTGGTTTAGCGCCTGCCTTTGGCCCAGGGCGCAATCCTGGAGCCCCGGGATCGAATCCCACGTCGGGCTCCCGGTGCATGGAGCCTGCTTCTCCCTCTGCCTGTGTCTCTGCCTCTCTCTCTCTCTCTGTGAGACTATCATAAATAAATAAAAATTAAAAAAAATAAAATTAAAAAAAAAAAAAAAAAATGTTCCACAACTAATCTTTTTTTTCTTTCATTTTTCCAAGGCCCTGGACAATTCCTGACCCATGATGGTCAATGAAATGTCATTTGTAAGAATGAATTAATAAAAATGAGAAGCTATAAAAAAAAATGAAGATAAAATGCAAGGCCAATTATTTATTGTTTATAAGAAATGCACTTTAGGTATAAATACCACAAATAGTTTGAAAGTAAAAAAAAAAATAATAATGGAAAAAGATACTCCATGAATACATATGTATCACTAAGCCTAAGAAACTAGAGGTGGCTGGATTAATATCAAAGTTGGCTTAAAGAACAGAATTACTACAGGACCTAAGGAAGAAACTGTAGTAATGATAAAAGGATATAAGCAGACATAACAGTGTACAAAATCTACTATGAGTTTCAAAATGTATTAAAAAACTGATTAAAAAGAATATTAAATAAACTGAAGGCAGAAATACATAAATCAACAAATAAGTTAACAACTTTAGTTAGGCTTAACTACTTTCCCAGCAACCGATAAAAATATGAACAAACCAGTACGTTTATAGAATAAACACCATCCACCAACTCCTCCATGTGTAGAATACTACTCCATCCAACAACCACAGAAAACACATTTCTTTGTACTGCTTGTTGGAACACTCACCAATACAGACTATAAGCTGGGGTACAAAACAAGTATCAACAAATGTAAAGATCAAAATCAAAAAGAACATATAATATGATTACAAAATGAAATTAGAAATTAAAAACAAAGTGAATTCTTTTGAAATTCTGAAATATGTGGAAATTAAGCATTGCGTTTCTAAATAAACCATAGTTCCAAGAATTAAATTATAAGGGAAAATTTTTAAATAAATAAATAAAGTTTATAGTCAAGTAAATAATGGTTATTTCTCAGAATAAACTCTACACATCTAATAACCAAGAAAGACTGACTTTAAACTTCAAAATATGTAATTTCTACTTACTTCGAAGTTGATCCTGAAAGTTGCATTCCTCTGTCTAGTAAAGAATTAGCTGTGAGCCCCTGTTTGATAACCTAAAATAATAAAATATTACTCACATTTTAGAATTTTAATGTTAATTGTTCTCTTATTTTATGCTATCAAATGGTATTTGTGAGTATCCAGATTACATTGTTAATATGACTTTGTATGTACAATAAAAATACTTAACAGACAGTAGGTACCTGGGTGGCTCAATTGGCTGATCACCAAACTCTTGGTTTCAGCTCAGATCATAATCTCAGGATTGTGAGATCAAGTCAGGCTCTGGACTCAGCATGGAGTCTGCTTGGGATTCTTGCTCTCCCTGTCTGCCCCTCCACCCATTCGCGCACTCTCTCTCTAAGAAATAAATCTTTAAAAAATACTTAATAGGCAAATGAGAAAATCGTATAAAATAGGCAATTTCATTTTCTGATTATCCAGACAAATGATGGGGCAGAGTGGGGAGGATTCAACAATGAAGGTAAAAGACTATTCAACTAAGGCTTAAAAATAGATGCTACAAATGTCTTTCCTCCAGAATTCCTTATCAAACTGAGCTTTTCTTAAACTAATTTTAGAATTGTCTCCTGGCACAATCCACTTTTAAATGGAAAAGAATCCCCCAGAAACATTAAGTTATAGGAAAAACTAACTTGTATATCCATAAAAGATAACAAATCAAATAATGTGTGTGATTATTCATACTAAATAATCCTTTTAGATGCTAGTCAGTTATTCAGATTTAATAGAGAAAAATAACTTTCTTACCACCTATATTCTATTTTGAAATCATCTAAAGATAGGAATTCCTTCCTTGACTTATTTACCTCAGAAATTTGACTGACTAATCAAACTAGAAAATTTATGGAAAATACTAAAATAGTTCTAACCTCTTAGGTACAATTCTGTATTGGAAGTACTATTGAGTTTTCTACTGGAAAATTCATATGCTAACATATTTTCACATGGAATAGAGAACATTTTGAAATTGTATGGGCACTTTATCTTGGGCAAGAATTGGCACAACTGGGATCCCTGGGTGGCGCAGCGGTTTGGCGCCTGCCTTTGGCCCGGGGCGTGATCCTGGAGACCCAGAATCGAGTCCCACATCAGGCTCCCTGCATGGAGCCTGCTTCTCCCTCTGTCTATGTCTCTGCCTCTCTCTCTCTCTCTCTCTCTCTCTCTGTGACTATCATAAATAAATAAAAATTAAAAAAAAATTAAAAAAAAAGAAAAAGAATTGGCACAACCTTAAAACCAAAACTTTGGGGGTACTGAGTGGCTCAGTCAGTTAAGTGTCTGCCTTTGGCTCAGGTCATGATCTTGGGGTCTTGGGGTTGAGGCCCGTGTAGGCCACCACCTCGGTAGGAAGTCTGCTTGTCCCTCTCTCTCTGTCCCTCCCCCTGCTCATGCTCTCTCTGCCTGCCTCTCTCAAATATATAAATAAAATCTTTTAAAAAAACCCACCAAACCAAAACTTTGTCACTAATGTTTCTTCATTCAACACACATTGCTCAGTGTATATATATATACATATATATATGTGTGTGTGTGTGTATATATATATATATATATATATATACAGACATTCCAACTCCATTTATCACACTTCCAACCCTATTATCTCTTATACAGATTGATGCAGCAGCTTCCTGAGTAATCATCCCCACTTCTTCGGCTTTATGATAATTCAATTCTATTCAGTAGCTAAAGTACACGAGATCACATTTCCTTAAAGCTCTCACAAGTTTCCTAATGAAATTTCAATGAAATTATAACTACTGAACCATGGTCTATAAGTCCTTAATGATCTGGTCCTTGTTTGAGTCTCTAGTCTCAAAATGAGCAGTCTCCCTGCTAACTTACCATCTTATGTGCAGACTTCTTTCCCACTTTAGAATTTTAGCAAGGCTCATGCCTATGCCTAAGTCTTCCCATCATCAATTCCTTCTCATAATTTAAATTTCAGTGTAAATATTACCTCCTCAGATAGACCTTTCATGTCAATACAATATATATAGCTCCACCCCCCATTATTCTCTATCCCAGCATCTTTGGATTATCTTCTTAAGTAAGACTCTTCTCAACTTGTAATCATATACTTACTTGTTTATCTATTAACTCTCTGTCTCCCACATCTAAACTCTAAGTCCTATCTCCATTTTCCTTATTACTGTATAAAAATGCCTGACACACAGTATATAATAAATATTTGAATTAAGAATGAATAAACATTTAGACATTTTAAATATGTGTGTTTATGTAAATATATACCACATAAGATTCCTAAACACTCTTAATCAGTTCCATAACATTTTACCTGTTTAATTTTGTTCTTAAAATCATAAAAAATTCCCTCATAAATGTATAATTTCATAAAAATAGTTTTCATATTGGCTATTATCCCTCAATTTATTTTGAAGTATTTTTAGTTTTCCTTTAAGAAGCTATTTACAGGGCAGCCTGGGTAGCTCAATGGTTTAGTGCCACCTTTAGCCCAGGGCGTGATCCTGGGGGCCCGGGATCAAGTCCCATGTTGGGCTTCCTATATGGAACCTGCTTCTCCCTCTGCCTGTGTCTCTGCCTCTCTCTCTCTCTCTCTCTCTGTGTGTGTCTCTCATGAATAAATAAATAAAATCTTTTAAAAAAAAGAAGCTATTTACAGAATTCATTAGAAAAGGACAAACATTATATGGTTTCACTCATACATGGAATATAAAAAATAGTGAAAGGGATTAAAGGGGAAAGGAGAGAAAATGAGTGAGAAAAATCAGAGAGGGTGACAGAACATGAGAGACTCCTATTTCTGGGAAACGAACAGGGGGTAGTGGAAGGGGAGGTGGGCGGGGGGATGGGGTGACTGGGTGACAGGCATTGAAGAGAGCACTGAACAGGATGAGTGCTGGGTGTTATACTATATGTTGGCAAATCGAACTCCAATAAAAAAATATACAAAAAAAAGGATAATAATCAATTCC
Source organism: Canis lupus dingo (assembly GCF_003254725.2). Taxonomy (NCBI): domain Eukaryota; kingdom Metazoa; phylum Chordata; class Mammalia; order Carnivora; family Canidae; genus Canis; species Canis lupus. The sequence continues at coordinate 18,234,780 of NC_064261.1, forward strand.
TGCTAAATTATAAGATCTCAAGTGTCCAGTGCATGGAATTGAATTTGCACAGCAGCAGTTACAGATTAATAGAAAGAATACCAGCTATTAAAATCAGTTCCAAAATTTTTTTAAGACAAAAATTTGAATTCAGACTTGATCCTAATCTTAGCATAATGTAGACAGAGACTATATGTTAATTGATTAACATTGTGACAATCAAGTTGAGATGCTTAGACTTATAATACTCATCAATAACTCTGAGATTTATTGTCACACTTGAAGCCATGACTTCAGAAGTTCTTCTTTCAGAGCATAGTTAAAATAACCGAAAGGATAATGTTGGAAACATCTGAAAAATTGATTTATCTAAGTAAACATATCAGCAGAAACTAATGATTTGGCTTATACCTTAAAAGTTGGAACAGAAAGCTGTTCAAATGATGATGAACTTTCTTCACTAGTTGGAGTATCCAGATCGAGGGGACGATGCAGTGAGGACTTAGAGGTTCTTTTGTTAGTAGGGTGCTTCACTGACCAATTAATTACCTGGAACTGAGTAAGGTAAGTCTGATAACAATTCATCACAGGTTGTTGAGAAGTAATCTGTTCACTCTCTACTGTTTTCTCAACCTCTACAACATATGGATGTTCTATAACGTCATCTTCTCCACCGAGTGCAGAAACAAATGAAGCCTGAGAAGGATGAGTTTTGAATGGCAGAGTTCGGGGATCCTGAATGCTTTCTGCATGGCCAGTAAGTGGTCCTTCCACACTGTGATATATGGAACCTCTACTGTAGTCAATCTGTTGTGTTTGCTTTTTCTTCTTTTTTCTACCTGGGTAAGTTCCAGGGCCTTCATCACTGCTAATGGGCTCAAATTCTTCAGCTGCAGAAAAGTAGGCTTCACTATCAGCCATCGACATGCTGGAATCCATTGATCGATATTGATGAAATGAATTGGAGTCTGCTGATGGTGTGTATGGAAATGAACCAAAACTCCTTCTCTGCTTTGGTGAGTCTAGTACATTTTCATCACTTCGGGAGACATCACTACTAAACTGGACTCCAACTGTAACAGGCTGTTTGTCCCCATAAAAAGCAGCAGTAAGGCTTTTAGTACTCCCAAGTCGAGTGGAACATACAGAGGCTTGTCGTTTCAAGGGAGATCTCAGAGGAGACTGACCTACTGATTTTTCCTGAGTATTAGGAGACACGGGGCTGTTTCCTGAAATTTCTGGAGGCATACTAAAATGGAAAGCAAAGCTATTACCACTTACTGTACATCATATAATTTAAGTGTAAATACAAGTACTTATAAAATCTTTTTAGTAATTTTAATCATTTATTTTACAAATAAAGGGAAATCTAAAATTTTACAATGAGATATCCATACAAAGTAGCAAAACAGCACAATGTGTTCATACCCCATGTAGGTCCAAAAAAACTGAGGCAGCTTACAATACAATAAAAACTTAATCCCAAAGTATAATCTTCTATCTATAATTCATGGACACTAATGCATTTATGACTATTTTTTATATCCTTTAAAAGTGTGTCCAACAAAATATACCAGGTCTTCAATTAAATGAGAGGGATGAAGGAGACAAAGAAGTTATAGTTAACCCCACTATCACTACCTTCAGCAACTGATGCCAGTGCCATTTACTAAGGCAGAACAAGTTGAGCAATCGAGGTACAAGGTCATTTTTTATAGGCTGAGTTTGAGGTCCCCATGAAACATACAAGTAGAAATATCAAAGGGTAGCTGAGCCCACAGGCACAGAAGTTATGGCTGGGGTTTTACATTTAAAAGATGTTGGCTACAGATCATAATTAAAGGCAAACCATTATTGAGACTGTCTAAGAAAACAGTATAGAGTGAGTGGAGATAAAGGTACAGAGCAGAGTCCTTAGCATTCATAAGATTTAACAAATGGCAGGCTGTGAAAAGAAGAAAAAGAAGAAATGGAGAGAAAAATGGAAGACATGGAAATAGGAAATAAATAACAAGAAATAGGGCAGCCTGGGTGGCTCAGCAGTTTGGCGCCTGCCTTCAGCCTAGGGCCTGATCCTGGAGATCCAGAATCGAGTCCCACATCGAGCACCCTGCATGGAGCCTGCTTCTCCCTCTGCCTGTGTCTCTGCCTCTTTCTCTCTCTCTCTCTCTCTCTGTGTGTGTCTCTCACGAATAAAATCTTTAAAAAAAATAAAATAAAAAAGAAATAAGAAATAGCAAAGGAGGATGGAGGAAAATCTGAAATTTTCATATCTGTGGGATGACAAATATTAATTTTCACTATATTTTTCTGCATTTTCCTATTTCTGGAACGAATATATGTATTAATTTTATAATTAGCAACACAGCAAACAGACATTTAAAAATATGTTCAGAGGAGAAAAGAATTTTCTATAGTGGTTGAGTTGGGAGGAAAAAAGTTTTTCTTGTAAAATTTTAAGTAATTATAATTTTATCATAATTTCTAATCTAATCTAGTTTCTAACTCTAATTGAATACCTTACTGACCTTACTTGGCCATCATCTCTTTTTGCACTATGCAAGAACTCTTTTTGAACCACATGGTCATCAGCAACAGAAGAGGGACTTTCCTTTTCTCCAGCCAATAAAGGCTGTGCAGCACTAGAACTACTATTCTCTTCTGAGGAAGAGGATGAGCTATGAGATCTTAATGGTACTTGAAGACTAAGGTGCTGAGTTTTTCTTTCTACTTCTATTCCCACTGGTTTGTTTTCCCATTCTTTCCTCTTCATGCCATTAGCATTACCTGAATAAATAAACAAAAATGCAGGTTACATGAACATAATAATTTCAAAAGCAATTTATGAAAAATAAGAGCATTTAATCCATTTCCCTGTTTTTATAAATATAACCATTTTTTAAAAGCACAAGTGTCCAATTTCACATAGCAATATACTAAACACTACAGAAAGATATCCACATTAAGTGTGGATCCAGAGTCCATAAACAGTGAATTTTTTCTTATTCTTTTATACTTTATTTGAAAATTTTCAAACTTAAAGAAAACTTTAAAGAATAATACAAAATCATCAAATATCTCTTACTCAGAATTACCTATTTTAAACATTTTGCCATATTTGCTCTAATATAATATATACATAAAACTTTTCAAACTGAGAGTAATTTGCAGACATAGCAACCTTTTACCCTAGACAGTTTAATGTTTATTTCTGAGGAATAATACATAATCACTATATAACTACCAACTTGGTAAATGTAATATTTATACAATACTGTTATCTAATCTACCATGTGCTTTCCAATTTTCTCAATTGACCCAATGATGTTCCTTAAAGCACCTCTGCCCCTTCCAGGGCAAGATTCAATCTAGGATCATATATTACTGCATTCAGTTGTCAGGTATTCTTTAGTGTGGAGCATTTCCTCAGCCTTTTATAAGAGCCCTGTGATGTGTTACATAAATTGGGGGTGGAGGGAATGAAGAGAGAGTCCTAAACTGCTTAGATCAAAACAAAAAACAAAAAACCTCCTGCCCAGTTTTCCATCTCCAGCCATCCCTGTGTTACCCAAGAAAATGAACCTGCTAGTAGAAGAAAACACCTCTCCATGCAGAATACAGTTCTAGATGGAATTTAAGGTGTAAGAAGACTTAAGAACTTACAATAAGTAATATTATTCACTTCCACTACCACAAATGAAAAAATCAACAATAAATGTCTAAAGAAAAATGGATTTAATTTACTTCTAAGTGGTAGGAAACTAGTGGTCACTGACCTGCCAAGGAAGTCCAAGTTCTTTCCTGTGCCCTCCTCGAGTCTATCCTAACATCTATACTTGGCTCCTGGAAACCTCAACAATCAGAAATCAGATACTTACATAGGGGTTAATTCTAGAGCAAACTTATAGTGATTTGTGAATTACACTAAACTCCTGAAAGAATCAACAGGAGATACAACCTCTATTTACATTATAAGAGTTATAATGAGCTTTGCCTTATTCAGTTAGAGAATTTGGTTTTTTTCCCTCTTTAATACCATATGTAAATTCCCTGTAGATTTTCTTCCTCCCCTTTGTGATGGTTAAACTTTGATCTGCAGATTGGAAAATCAAGCAGTGTTTATAATTAGTGTCAGCTATAGTATGGTAGAAAGAACACTGAAATGGCTTTGATGGCCCTGATTCCAGTTTCTGCTTAGCCATTTGATTTTGTGCAACTCGGTCTCACTGATGAGCCTCACTTTCTTCACTACAAACACAAAAAATACAGAACACATATGGTAGCTTGAAAATTAAAGGAGGAAATGCCTGTGAAAAACTTTAAAAACAATTATTATTCAAACATAAGAAATTAATATTGTAAGAAAATGATCAATTTTATTTAGCATCTTTCCTATCTTTAAATGTCAAGAAGTTTTGATGTTTGCAGATTTTATAGGATAATCTACTCTTATTCTAGATAAAACTGAAGTCAAACAACCTTAAATAAGATGTACATACTTCTATATTAATATTTAGTGAAAAATCATTAAAGCAAGAATTTGGTATAGGTAGTCCAGCTCTTTCTCCTAAGAGCTCCTTATCAAATCAATGAACTTTTAAAGTTAAAACTACTACTTTCCTCCCTCTTTGTCTACTGACAAAAGACAGTGCTGTTAATGTTTTTTAATAGATCCAGGGAAAAAGGCTGATATTAGTAAAATATCAAGAGTTTTCTACATTTCTCTTCTTGAGAGCATGACAAGTTAAGCAGTAAATACCGCACTTAATTATAGGAACACGCAACTAAAAAACGCAAAGGAAAATCCATTTCTGAGGTCTTCAGAGAAAAAACACTAGATAAATCTAAATCTAATAAACTTAAAGCCACCATTTACTGCTCATACTACACTTAGGTATTTGCAATGTTATCCTACAGGGTCTAAGGAAAGGCCACATTTCTCTTCTAGACATGTTCCATTTTAGTGAATATCTTGCAAAATAGTTGGTAATATGAGGACCAATAGTATAAACTACTACTGATAAGTTTTCCTATAAAAGAAAACTGGTAAAATAACTGCTACTTTGAAGCACAGCTATTCTTAAGTAAATCTCTAGAAGCTGAGGTCTAGGAGAAAAGGGATATACAAAGAAATACTCGGAATAAGCTTGGCTAGGAAAATCAACAATGTCAACAATAGATCTGAAGGGTAGACCTATTTTTTGCCTTGTGGAACCATAACTCACTAGTCTTCTCTGGCTTTAATTAAATCACCTGAAAACAAAGGGAGATTATACTGAATCCTACCTACAAGACTGCTCAAAAAATTGAGTTGAACAAAATCACACCAAACTTCTCTAAGAATGGCATAAGGATAAAGATTAAAAAGATTAGCACAAGTAATAAAACAACACATTACCATCTACAATTTTGGGAATTTCTTTAGTAATAATCCATTCTCCAGGCTGTAGCAGAGACTGTCCATAATACATATCAGACTCTGCACTCGTGCTTGAAAATGCAGAACTACTGGAAGGTGTCAACTCTTCAAGTTTGAAGAAATCTAGGCCAGTTACCGTGCCACCAAAGAATCTGCAACCACCAAGACAACCACACTTGTTCCTACACCTCTTATTCTTCAGAGTATCATCTGGCCACAAAAACCACAACCTAAATAGAACCCAAAACAAAACAACAAAAACTCATTAAGAAATAAACTTTTGGCAGATAATTAATGAAAAATAAGTTAACTGTTAATATTTTTAAAAGACAAGGTAAATACAAACACAGAAATTTTTTTTTTTTTTTTTTTTTTTTTTTTTTACTGTGGAATGTCTTTTTAAACATTTTGTCTTTCTAAAATAAATAAATAAATAAACTTTTAAAAAGGGGCACCTGGGTGACTCCGTGGTTGAGCATCTGCCTTTGGTGCAGATCATGATCCCAGGGTTTGGGATCAAGTCCCTTATCAGGCTCCCTATGGGAAGTCTGCTTCTCCCTTTGCCTATGTCTCTGCCTCTCTCTGTGTGTCTCTCATGAATGAATGAATGAATAAAAACTATTTTGTCTTTCTTAAAAAAATAGTCTCACCATGATGAAAGGAAAATGAGTAGGAACAGAAAGAGAGATATACCATACATTAAAAAAAAGAACTAGAAGAAATATAAAGATCAGACATTTAAATCCAATTTTAAAATAGTAGTAAATATTCTCAAAAGGACTAAAAGTTTTAAATATTAATGTAAAAAATGGACAAACCTATTTGATACAGATTATACTAACTAGATAATTTATAATCTTTAGCATTTCAGACCATATTTCACATGGCAAATTCACCAAAATACTATAAATGCGGGGCAAATAAATTATTTCTCAACAAAACCAAAATAATGCATTCTATATTTTAGAGAGAAAGACTAATAGTTTTATAGTAAGAACTCTAACTGAAGTATTAAGACAATAGGAGAAAGTGTGTGTAAAAATTCTTTAGGTTCTGTGAGTAATTCATACAAAAGCCTGTCAGTATTGTAACTCTCTTTCTTTCTTAAAAAAAATAATATATAATACAAATATGGGAGATATATATTTACTTCTCTTAAATAATAAAATCACCTCATCTTAACAGTCTACTTTTCTAAGTACTTTTACATGCATTATCTCATTGGATTCTTGGGGCCCTCACAGGAAGACAGAATTGGTATTATCATTTTCATTTTATATTCACTCATTTATATTTCCTGAGCATATTTTATGTGCCTAGTATTGTGCTAGGTGAAACTGACATGGTCTTATCCAGATGAAGTACAAAGGCAAAGACAAGCCACAAACAAAATATCCAATCATAAATTATACTGAGTGCTATTCGGTAAAGAAAATAAAACAAAGAAACAAAAAACCAAGGTGTTTTGACAAGGAAAACGGAATCTTTCAAAAAAGATTTGAGATGTGAAAGATGAGACAAAATATATCAAGACAGAAGTGGAACATCAGTCTAGAGGACAGAAGGAAAAGTATGTGAGAAAGATTTAGGATTAGCGAGAATTTGACATATTACTTCAGCTAAATGTTATCAAATTCAAATCACTTCTCTATTTTAAAGTATTAAGATTCAGTCACTCAGCAAACTATTTTAATCACTATCAAAATAAAAGATCTTACATATTCTACACACTTTTTTACCTCATTTGTATAGCAAAAAGCTTAGCAAAATGCATGGGTTTGCATTCATCTAGACATGGGTTCAAATTCCAGCTGTGCCACTTAATAACAACTCTAGGACCCTGGACAAGTTAGTTAACATTTCTGAGCCTCAGTTTCCTCAACTGTAAAATTATGGTCTGATACACCTAATAAGACTATTTTAAAGACTGAATGATATAACATATGTAAAGCAACTGATATAAAATCTGGAATTGGGCAGCCCCGGTGGCACAGCGGTTTGGTGCCGCCTGTACCCTGGGGTGTGATCCTGGAGACCCGGGATCGAGTCCCACTTCGGGCTCCCTGCATGGAGCCTGCTTCCCCCTCTGCCTGTGTCTCTGCTTCTCTCTCTCTGTGTCTATGAATAAATAAATAAAATCTTTTAAAAAATAATAATAAAATAAAATCTGAAATACAGGAGTTGCATAACAAATGTAAGCTTCCCATCCCCATCCTTATTACAATCCAATGCTCTAGTTCTAGCTTGCATTAGAATCACCTGGAAGGCTTATTGTACTATGCAGAGCAGAGCTGCAGCTATCCCCAGAGTGTCTGACTGAGGTCTAGTAAGGCCTGGTCATGTAAATTTCTAAGAAGTTCCAAGGAGACACTTGTGGTGGTGGTTTGGGAACCATACTTTTCAAAAACACTAATCTAAAGAAACTAATGACCTGTATGTTCAGTAACTTTTCCAATTACATCAAAAAAGAATATACATAGGCCCCAAAACTCCTGGGAATCCAACATGCACAAAGGCAACCAAAGCTGAAAGTCAATGAGTTACTATGTTGGGAAAAGCAACTCCCAATATGCCCTAAACATCTCTACCTGTTCTTGCTGGCTATGTCAAGAATGCAAAGCCCTGACTAGGCCATTGCTCAGGATTGTGCTGGCAGCAAACAACCTAAAGAGGTAAGGTACTGTCTCACCCTAGAAAACAGTAGGTTTGCCTCCACTTACATAGAATCCCTAAGTTCGATATTCCTCTTCTATAATGCGTTCCACTATGTGTAGTCATACACCTTGGGCCTTTTGTGTCACCTCCAAAGGATTCATTGATGGGGTACCAGATACAGCAAATAAAAATAAATTTTACCTATGCAACATATGAGACAATATGACACACCTATACTAAAAAGTTATTTCTTGTTTATCTGAAATTCAGATTTCATTAGGCATCCTATATTTCATCTGGCAACCCAAATGGGAGGGCACAGGGAACCAATGCAAACACTCAAGACTCTGGTTAGTGCTTTGGTTGTAATAGAGTCCTTTGTGTCTGACCAGGAGTTTTGTATTTTCTGCCAGCACCCATGAAATTGTGGCAGGCTAACTTGTTAGCTTGCAGGTAGGATAAAATCCCACTCTTCCTAATTATTAACCAAGCCAATCTCAATGGTTGGATTTATTTGAACACTTAGAACTTGAAATGTGGTGCCACCTCCTTAGCTTCATCAGCACCTTGTTCTACCATCTGGCCTAATTAAACACAGGTACTTTCTTCATAGTAACTGGCTTCCTGAGCAATAACTAACAAAGAAACTAAAGTTTTAAAAAATATTATTCTCCATGCATGAGCTTCCACACTCATATTTACAAGATGTCAGGATCTTAAAGTAACTTAAAAAATTCATGTAATCTCAATAAAAAACCTCAAAAAAATTTAAAACTAGAATAATAGTTCTTTTGGAAAATAATAGATTAAAATACCTAAACGGTGCAATGGAAAAATAAATGTGTATTATGTATAAATTTTTACCTCTGCATTTGAATACATATTCACAAAAAACTCTATTTACACCTTGATTGGATTAATACAAATATACCATATAAAATCCAGACAGCGGGGCACCTGGGTAGTTCAGTTGGTTAAGCATCCTACTCTTGATTTCAGCTCAGTTCTCATGAACTTAGGGGTCATGAGATTGAGCTCTACTTCAGACTCTGTGCTGAACCTGCTTAAGATTCTCTCTCTACTTCTGCCCCTGCACGTGTATGCATGCATGTACTCTCTCGTTCTTGCTCTCTCTAAAACAAAAAACAACCCCCACCCCGAAACAGAGTTTATGTTAATAACAACAAAAAGGAATAGAAAAAAAAAAAAGAAAAAGAAATATAGGTGCCATGTGATTACTAGCAAAAGAAATATTTTCTCAAATTAGTACAAGAAATCACAAAGGCTAAAAACTGACATACTTGGATATACAATATTAAAGTTCATATGTAAGATTTAAAAAAATTTAAAAAGGAAACAAATTGCAAAATATTAGCAACAGGGACTGCTAAAAGGGTGGTAATTTATAAAGAACTCTTAAAAATTGGTAAGAAAACATCAATATGCCAATAAGTAAATATACGTAGAATAACAATATGCAGTTCACAAATGAGGAAATAAAAACAACCAGTAAGTACATGAAAAAAGTCTTAATTTCAGATATAAAGAAGTGCAAAATAAAACAGAGATATCACCTTTCAGTTATAATAAAACACAAAAAGTAGCAAAGATGCGGTGAGACAAAAAGAAAAAAAAGCCACTGGGGATATAAAGTGAAATAATCTTCCTGAGAATTTGGGAATGCCTATCAAAAGACTCCGTTTTTAGCACAGTCACACTCCCTTCTAAGGAAACTATTTAAAGGGAATTTAAAGAACATGTGGGAAAAGATTTTATGTACAAAAAATGTTTCTCTTACTATTACTTACAATGACAAATTTAGAAACACTAGCCATGTATTTAATATAATGAGGGCAATGGCTAAATAAAGCACAATATATCTTTTTGATGGTATATTATATATTTTATTTGAAAGGAAATTTACAAAAATTTTAACATATGGGGGCAGGTGCTTAGGATACACATAGTTTTTTTTTGTTTGTTTTTTGGGGTTTTTTTTATTTATTTTATTTTTATTTTTATTTTTTTTATTTTTTTGGGGGTTTTTTTTTTTTAGATTTTATTTATTCATGAGAGAGACAGAGAGAGAGGCAGAGACACAAGCAGAGGGAGAAGCAGGCTCCATGCAAGGAGCCTGACACAGGACTCGATCCCAGGTCTCCAGGATCACGCCTGGGCTGAAGGCGGCACTAAACCGCCAAGCCACGTGGGCTGCCCAGGATATACGTTTAACACAAACATGCAGAATTTTAAAATATAAATACAGGATGATTTCAAGTATAAGAAAGATACATTAAAAATAAGGGGAACAAATATGACAAAATCAGTGTGGTAAGGTTATGGTAATTCTTTTCCTGTATTTTATCATTGTTTTCTCTATTTTTAAAATAAATTCATACTAATTTTATATGGGGGAGATGGAGATGGAAAAAGTTATACTGTCTTTTTAAATGGACATGATTCAGTAAGAGGCTCTGGCACTTTTTAAACCGCAGATATAATTATTTCTTAATGACCCTTTCTTAAAGACTAGATCCTAGATCCCCTTAGTCTCCCCTGCAGTTGTAAGAGCCCACAAAAGGAAGAGTTTGTAGAGTGTACGGTGATAGCAATGATGTTTTCTAGGAATGATGAATTGGAAGTGCATAACTGTGGTGAGAGAGAAAGGAGGTAGTGCTCTATAAAATGTGGAGAACAAGTAATTTAAACTCATTTCATTGCTAATACACATAGTATGGGCTTAGAAACATTAAACAACTTCCATCAACCACACCATTACCAGAAATGAGATATACAATGTATTTACTTAAATATCAGGTTCTTATACATTCACTGAGGTGTACCCAGCACAATAATATTTGGTCTTTATATAAAATGTTCTTATTCTATTCCTAATAGTAGAATTATAAGATAATTTTTGTCTGAACTCGGGACTATTAACTTCCTCAAATTTCACTTACCTCTTAGTTCTGGCATCATGAGTTTCTAAGAAATGTCTTTGAGCCTCATGTTTAGAATGATGGTCAGCAGCTAATGCAATATCAACAGTAATGAGTCCTAAATTGGCTGACCCAGCTTCAAGCCAATAGGCCCTCCGGAGTAATGCAGGCTGAAGTCCAACTCTGGAATTATTTAATTGTTCAATGTACTGTCTCACTTGAAAATCCTGAATTGCAGCACTTATTCCTTCCCCAACGGACTGATTGTGGAGATTACAGTTTGCAACTCGAATTGCACCCATCTAAATTGAATGAAGAAAATGAAATAAACTGTGGTTTCTGTATTCTTAAGAAACTTTGAATAAACTATAGAGTAGATATTTATCTCAAATTGCATGAAAGACAGAAGGAAAAAGAGAAAAAAGGGAAATATAAATGATAAATGCAACAGAATAAAGTGGACATTCAATTAAAAAAAGGATGATAAAAAGAAAAGGATACAAGTCTAAAGGAAAACGAGAGGAGGAGGAAGGAAACGTCGGTAGTAAGTAATAAAACCATAGACTCTTAACAAGATTTAATTTTAAGCAATAACCCATAAAGCAGAAGTGGCAAACAAATGCTTTCCAGAGCCAGGCAGGAGATAAATGTATAAAACCTAAAGGTATTCAAAATCGAATCTTTTAAAAACACTACCAATTTAATCCCTGCCATAAAAGCAACCTCCAAGTTTACATCCTTTCCATAAAGCAAAGTTATAATAATTCAGTCAGAGTAAAACAGTAGTGAAAGTATTAAGAAACAGACTGAAAGAAAATATGGAAGAGGCAAAAACAGAAAGCTATCCCTGGAATTCTGTAGTATTCTGCGAGATGGCAAACTATAAATGCGTGTTCTATCTCAAGAAATGGAGGTTTTGAGGTATGTGGGTGCTCAGTCAGTTAAGAGACTGACTCTTGATTTCAGCTCAGGTCATGATCTCAGGGTTGTGAGATAGAGCCCCCATGTCGGGCTACACACTTAGTGAGGAGTCTGCCTCTCTCTCACTGTCCCTCTGCCCAACCCCCAGTTCATGCTCTCTCTCAAATAAATAAATAAATCTTAAAAAAGAAAAAGAAATGGAAGTTTGGTTTAATAAAAGGGAAAAAGAACTATACTGACCAAGAAATAGACAAAAGTGTACCTTTAGATTTGTAGCACAGCCATGCTCCACAATATAAATATCTGCTCCATCTACTGCTAAACGAGTCATAGTATATTTCAAATCATCTGAAGTTGGACAAGGTCCAGGAATACAACTCAACTAAAAAGAAAAAGAACTGAATATTTAATTCTTCACCATCACATCACCATTTTGATACTCACATCTATTAATTTAAATAAAATTTTGGTTACACGTGTATTTTTAAAAACAAGTCAATTAAACCTCATTTTTTTGTAATGATAAATGATATCAGTAACTAAAGTCTTACTAATTAGAAACTAATCATAAGTAAGTCTGTACCATTTTCATTCAAAAGGGACAAGAATATAACTTGTTACTAAAACTCACAAAGAATAGTCAAAGTAAACTGATAGGTGAACAGTGTCACAGGATTGTAAGAACTATGTAGGATTTTAAAGTTTTAAGATTTTCTTATGAATACTCTATACTACACAAACACACACTTGTTTTAATAAATATATCAGTTGTAAATTTTATTATGACATCTAAGACAATCCACACAAATGTAATATTGTTTTACTCCTAAGACAGATTTGGACATGGTTAGGTTGGAAGAAAACATACACTCCACCTACTACTTTGATGAACTTCTTGGAGAAATGGTATCCCTGAGTAAATTACTGGCTCAATAGCTTGCAATTGCTCATGAGTGTCAGAGCCAGGAGTAGAACACAGGTGTCTTGAATTACACTCAGTGTTCTATAATAATAAGGCATACATTGGAGATATTGCGGATTCCATTCCAGATTACCGCAATAAAAGCAAATATCACAATAAAGCAAGTCAAATGAATTTTTTTGTAGGTAAAATAAAAAACACAAGAAACAAGAAGTGTTCGCAGGGATGTGGGGAAAAAAGAACCCTCACATGCTGTTGGTAGAAATGCAAACTGGTGTAGCCACTGTAGAAGACAGTATGGAGGTTGCTGAAAAAATTAAAGGTAGAATTTTACCCTATGATCCAGTAATTGCACTACTGGGTATTTGCCCAAAGAATAAGAAAACACTAATTCAAAAGGCTATATGTACCTGTATGTTTACTGCAGCATTACTTAAAATAACCAAATTGTGAAAGCAGCCCAAGTGTCCACTGATAGATGAAAGGATAAAGATGTGCGTTGTGATATATATATATTACTCAGCCATAAAAAAGAATGAAATCTTGCCATCTACAATAACAACATGAATGGATCCAGAGTGTGTAATGCTAAGCAAAATAAGTCAGTCAAAGAAAGACAAATTGCATACGATTTCATTCATATGTGAAATTTAAGAAACAAATGAACAAAGTAAAAAAACTCTGAAACAAATTAAAAAAATAGACCCTTAACTATAGAAAGCAAACAAATAGTTACAAGAGGGAAGTGGGCAGGGGGATGGATGAAACAGGTGAAGGGGATTAAGAGTACACTTGATAAGCACTGAGTAATATATGGAATTGTTGAATCATTACATTGTACATCTGAAACTAATATAATATCTTAACTACTGGAATTAAATAAAAATTAAAAACAGGGATCCCTGGGTGGCGCAGCGGTTTGGCGCCTGCCTTTGGCCCGGGGCGCGATCCTGGAGACCCAGGATCGAATCCCACGTCGGGCTCCCGGTGCATGGAGCCTGCTTCTCCCTCTGCCTGTGTCTCTGCCTCTCTCTCTCTCTCTCTCTGTGACTATCATAAATAAATTTTATAAAAAAAATAAAAAATAAAAAAAAAATAAAAATTAAAAACAAATACTGCTAAAGATGAAAAAAAGAATTTTTTGGTTCCTCAGTGCGAATAAAAATTATGTTTATATTATATACTATCATCTAAGTGTGCAATAGCATATGTGTAGGAAAAATATACATGCCTTTATTGCTAAAAAAATCCTAACCATCATCTGAGCTTTCAGCCAGTCATAATCGCTGATCATACATAGATCACTGTAACAAATATAATAATGACAAGGTTTGAAATATTGCAAGAATTACCAAAATGTGACATAAAGACAAGCAGTGAGCAAATGCTGTTGGAAAAAGGTGCTGATAGATTTGCTTGATACAGGGTTGCCACAAACCTTCAACTTGTAAACAAAACAAAACAAACCCTATAGTATCTGCAAAGCACAATAAACAAAGTATGTCTGTGTATTTCCCCCACACAAAATAAACCTAAAAAACCCTTATCTGAAACAACAGAGGCACATCAATGGTTGCACGGAATAATGAATGGCTGACTACAAAGGGACACAAAGTAATTTCTAAGGTGATAAAAATCTTCACTGGTGGTAATGTCACACCCATATGTATAAGACATTTGTCAAAACTCCAATTGTAAATTAAAAAGGGTAAATTTACTTATGAAAATTATGCCTTGATAAAGTCGATTTTTAAAAATTTTAAAGCAACATAAAACCTTTGACCCAAAAAAATAAAAAAGGGAAGGAAGAGAGGCCTACAAATATGTGCAAATTATCCATAAGGAATTAATTAGTTGACATAGAACTAAAGATTCCCTAAATCCTGGCAATGTATTTATAACAAGAAAATAATAATTTTATCACCAATTATAGTGGTTTCCTAAATTGTCGGTAAATAAGTAGAGGTTATAGGTTTTTGGACATAAAATTAAAAGCAGGATGAATTTTTCATGCTAATGTAATAGCAAGCACACTATGTATAACAAAAGAAAAAAAGGAGAGGAGGGGCAAGATGGCGGAAGAGTAGGGTCCCCAAATCACCTGTCTCCACCAAATTACCTAGAAAACCTTCAAATTATCCTGAAAATCTATGAATTCGGCCTGAGAATTAAAGAGAGAACACCTGGAACGCTACAGTGAGAAGAGTTCGGGCTTCTATCAAGGTAGGAAGTAGGAAGACGGGCGGGGGGGGGGGGGGGGGGGGGGGGATAAAGACACAAAAGGCCTCCAAGGGGGAGGGGCCCCGCGAGGAGCCGGGCTGAGGCCGGGGGGAGTGTCCCCAGGACAGGAGAGCCCCGACCCGGAGACGCAGGAGCTGCACCAACCTTCCCAGGCGGAAAGGGGCTCGCAGGGAGTTGGAACAGGACCCAGAAGGGCGAGGATGCCCTCGGGCTCCCTGGGACAGTAACAGAGCAACTGCGCGCCCAGGAGAGTGCGCCGAGCTCCCTAAGGGCTGCAGCGTGCTCGGCGGGACCGGAGCAGCTCCGAGGGGGGAGGGGCGGCTCCGCGGAGGGGGCTGCGCGGCCCCGGGGGCAGCTCGGAGGGGCTCGGGCAGAGGAAGAGGCTCCGTGCAGAGGGGGCTGCGCGGTTCCAGGAGCAGCTCGGAGGGGCTCGGGCGGCAGCTCCGCGGAGGGGGTTGCGCGGCCCGGGAGCGCGAATCCAACAGCGCAGGCCCCAGAACACAGCCCAGGATCCGGCCTCCCCCGACAGGCAGAGGCCGGGAGGGCCCAGGACAGTGAGGAAGCTCCTGCCCCGAGCTGAGCAGATCAGCGGCCCCGCCCCGGAGCCTCCAGGCCCTGCAGACGGAGAGCTCCGGAGTTACTGCGAGAGCTGAATCCAGGGCGGCAGAGCTAGCCCCGCCACTGGGGTTGTTGCTCCTGGGGCCTCACGGGGTAAACAACCCCCACTGAGCCATGCACCAGGCAGGGGCACAGCAGCTCCCCCACTGCTAACACCTGAAAATCAGCACAACAGGCCCCTCCCCCAGAAGACCAGCTAGACGGACAACTTCCAGGGGAAGCCAAAGGACTTAAAGTACACAGAATCAGAAGATACTCCGTGGTTCTTTTTTTTGTTTTTGTTTTTGTTTTGTTTTGATTTGCTTTTGCTTTTTGATTTTTTTCCTTCCCCCACCCCCCTTTTTTCTCCTTTCTTTCTTTTTCTTTCTCTTTTTCTTCTTTTTTTTTCATTTTTTTCTTCTTTTTTCTCTTTCTCTTTTCTTTCCTTCTTTCTCTCCTCTCTTTTTCTCCTTTTCCCAATACAACTTCCTTTTGTCCACTCTGCACTGGGCAAAATGACTAGAAGGAAAACCTCACCTCAAAAGAAAGAATCAGAAACAGTCCTCTCTCCCACAGAGTTACAAAATCTGGATTACAATTCAATGTCAGAAAGCCAATTCAGAAGCACTATTATACACCTACTGGTGGCTCTAGAAAAAAGCATAAAGGACTCAAGAGACTTCATGACTGCAGAATTAGAGCTAATCAGGCAGAAATTAAAAATCAAGTGAATGAGATGCAATCCAAACTAGAAGTCCTAACGACGAGGGTTAACGAGGTGGAAGAACGAGTGAGTGACATAGAAGACAAGTGGATGGCAAAGAGGGAAACTGAGGAAAAAAGAGACAAACAATTAAAAGACCATGAAGATAGATTAAGGGAAATAAACGACAGCCTGAGGAAGAAAAACTTACGTTTAATTGGTGTTCCCGAGGGCGCCGAAAGGGACAGAGGGCCAGAATATGTATTTGAACAAATCCTAGCTGAAAACTTTCCTAATCTGGGAAGGGAAACAGGCATTCAGATCCAGGAAATAGAGAGATCCCCCACTAAAATCAATAAAAACCGTTCAACACCTCGACATTTAATAGTGAAGCTTGCAAATTCCAAAGATAAAGAGAAGATCCTTAAAGCAGCAAGAGACAAGAAATCCCTGACTTCTATGGGGAGGAGTATTAGGGTAACAGCAGACCTCTCCACAGAGACCTGGCAGGCCAGAAAGGGCTGGCAGGATATATTCAGGGTCCTAAATGAGAAGAACATGCAACCAAGAATACTTTATCCAGCAAGGCTCTCATTCAAAATAGGAGAGATAAAGAGCTTCCAAGACAGGCAGCAACTAAAAGATTATGTGACCTCCAAACCAGCTCTGCAAGAAATTTTAAGGGGGACTCCTAAAATTCCCCTTTAAGAAGAAGTTCAGTGGAACATTCCACAAAAACAAGGACTGAATAGATATCATGATGACACTAAACTCGTATCTCTCAATAGTAACTCTGAATGTGAACAGGCTTAATGACCCCATCAAAAGGCGCAGGGATTCAGACTGGATAAAAAAGCAGGACCCATCTATTTGTTGTCTACAAGAGACTCATTTTAGACAGAAGGACACCTACAGCCTGAAAATAAAAGGTTGGAGAACCATTTACCATTCGAATGGTCCTCAAAAGAAAGCAGGGGTAGCCATCCTTATATCAGATAAACTAAAATTTGCCCCGAAGACTGCAGTGAGAGATGAAGAGGGACACTATATCATACTTAAAGGATCTATGCAACAAGAGGACTTAACAGTCCTCAATATATATGCCCCGAATGTGGGAGCTGCCAAATATATAAGTCAATTATTAACCAAAGTGAAGAAATACTTAGATAATAATACACTTATACTTGGTGACTTCAATCTAGCTCTTTCTATACTCGATAGGTCTTCTAAGCACAACATCTCCAAAGAAACGAGAGCTTTAAATGATACACTGGACCAGATGGATTTCACAGATATCTACAGAACTTTACATCCAAACTCAACTGAATACACATTCTTCTCAAGTGCACATGGAACTTTCTCCAGAATAGACCACATATTGGGTCACAAATCGGGTCTGAACTGATACCAAAAGACTGGGATCATCCCCTGCATATTCTCAGACCATAATGCCTTGAAATTAGAACTGAATCACAACAAGAAGTTTGGAAGGACCTCAAACACGTGGAGGTTAAGGACCATCCTGCTAAAAGATGAAAGGGTCAACCAGGAAATTAAGGAAGAATTAAAAAGATTCATGGAAACTAATGAGAATGAAGATACAACCATTCAAAATCTTTGGGATGCAGCAAAAGCAGTCCTAAGGGGGAAATACATCGCAATACAAGCATCCATTCAAAAACTGGAAAGAACTCAAATACAAAAGCTAACCTTACACATAAAGGAGCTAGAGAAAAAACAGCAAATAGATCCTACACCCAGGAGAAGAAGGGAGTTAATAAAGATTCGAGCAGAACTCAACGAAATTGAGACCAGAAGAACTGTGGAACAGATCAACAGAACCAGGCGTTGGTTCTTTGAAAGAATTAATAAGATAGATAAACCATTAGCCAGCCTTATTAAAAAGAAAAGAGAGAAGACTCAAATTAATAAAATCATGAATGAGAAAGGAGAGATCACTACCAACACCAAGGAAATACAAACGATTTTAAAAACATATTATCAACAGTTATACGCCAATAAATTAGGCAATCTAGGAGAAATGGACGCATTCCTGGAAAGCCACAAACTACCAAAACTGGAACAGGAAGAAATAGAAAACCTGAACAGGCCAATAACCAGGGAGGAAATTGAAGCAGTCATCAAAAACCTCCCAAGACACAAGAGTCCAGGGCCAGATGGCTTCCCAGGGGAATTTTATCAAACGTTTAAAGAAGAAACCATACCTATTCTCCTAAAGCTGTTTGGTAAGATAGAAAGAGATGGAGTACTTCCAAATTCGTTCTATGAGGCCAGCATCACCTGAATTCCAAAACCAGACAAAGACCCCACCAAAAAGGAGAATTACAGACCAATATCCCTGATGAACATGGATGCAAAAATTCTCAACAAGATACTGGCCAATAGGATCCAACAATACATTAAGAAAATTATTCACCATGACCAAGTAGGATTTATCCCCGGGACACAAGGCTGGTTCAACACCCGTAAAACAATCAATGTGATTCATCATATCAGCAAGAGAAAAACCAAGAACCATATGATCCTCTCATTAGATGCAGAGAAAGCATTTGACAAAATACAGCATCCATTTCTGATCAAAACTCTTCAGAGTGTAGGGATAGAGGGAACATTCCTCAACATCTTAAAAGCCATCTATGAAAAGCCCACAGCAAATATCATTCTCAATGGGGAACACTGGGAGCCTTTCCCCTAAGATCAGGAACAAGACAGGGATGTCCACTCTCACCACTGCTATTCAACATAGTACTGGAAGTCCTAGCCTTAGCAATCAGACAACAAAAAGACATTAAAGGCATTCAAATTGGCAAAGAAGAAGTCAAACTCTCCCTCTTCGCCGATGACATGATACTCTACATAGAAAACCCAAAAGTCTCCACCCCAAGATTGTTAGAACTGATACAGCAATTCGGTAGCGTGGCAGGATACAAAATCAATGCCCAGAAATCAGTGGCATTTCTATACACTAACAATGAGACTGAAGAAAGAGAAATTAAGGAGTCAATCCCATTTACAATTGCACCCAAAAGCATAAGATACCTAGGAATAAACCTCACCAAAGAGGTAAAGGATCTATACCCTCAAAACTATAGAACACTTCTGAAAGAAATTGAGGAAGACACAAAGAGATGGAAAAATATTCCATGCTCATGGATTGGAAGAATTAATATTGTGAAAATGTCAATGTTACCCAGGGCAATATGCATGTTTAATGCAATCCCTATCAAAATACCATGGACTTTCTTCAGAGAGTTAGAACAAATTATTTTAAGATTTGTGTGGAATCAGAAAAGACCCCGAATAGACAGGGGAATTTTAAAAAAGAAAACCATATCTGGGGGCATCACAATGCCAGATTTCGGGTTGTACTACAAAGCTGTGGTCATCAAGACAGTGTGGTACTGGCACAAAAACAGACACATAGATCAGTGGAACAGAATAGAGAACCCAGAAGTGGACCCTGAACTTTATGGTCAACTAATATTCGATAAAGGAGGAAAGACTATCCATTGGAAGAAAGACAGTCTCTTCAATAAATGGTGCTGGGAAAATTGGACATCCACATGCAGAAGAATGAAACTAGACCACTCTCTTTCACCATACACAAAGATAAACTCAAAATGGATGAAAGATCTAAACGTGAGACAAGATTCCATCAAAATCCTAGAGAAGAACACAGGCAACACCCTTTTTGAACTCGGCCACAGTAACTTATTGCAAGATACATCCACGAAGGCAAAAGAAACAAAAGCAAAAATGAACTATTGGGACTTCATCAAGATAAGAAGCTTTTGCACAGCAAAGGATACAGTCAACAAAACTAAAAGACAACCTACAGAATGGGAGAAGATATTTGCAAATGACATATCAGATAAAGGGCTAGTTTCCAAGATCTATAAAGAACTTATTAAACTCAACACCAAAGAAACAAACAATCCAATCATGAAATGGGCAAAAGACATGAACAGAAATCTCACAGAGGAAGACAGACACGGCCAACATACATATGAGAAAATGCTCTGCATCACTTGCCATCAGGGAAATACAAATCAAAACCACAATGAGATCCCACCTCACACCAGTGAGAATGGGGCAAATTAACAAGGCAGGAAACAACAAATGTTGGAGAGGATGTGGAGAAAAGGGAACCCTCTTACACTGTTGGTGGGAATGTGAACTGGTGCAGCCACTCTGGAAAACTGTGTGGAGGTTCCTCAAACAGTTAAAAATATACCTGCCCTACGACCCAGCAATTGCACTGTTGGAGATTTACCCCAAAGATACAAATGCAATGAAACGCCGGGACACCTGCACCCCGATGTTTATAGCAGCAATGGCCACGATAGCCAAACTGTGGAAGGAGCCTCGGTGTCCAACGAAAGATGAATGGATAAAGAAGATGTGGTTTATGTATACAATGGAATATTACTCAGCTATTAGAAATGACAAATACCCACCATTTGCTTCAACGTGGATGGAACTGGAGGGTATTATGCTGAGTGAAGTAAGTCAGTCGGAGAAGGACAAACATTATATGTTCTCATTCATTTGGGGAATATAAATAATAGTGAAAGGGAATATAAGGGAAGGGAGAAGAAATGTGTGGGAAATATCAGAAAGGGAGACAGAACGTAAAGACTGCTAACTCTGGGAAACGAACTAGGGGTGGTAGAAGGGGAGGAGGGCGGGGGGTGGGAGTGAATGGGTGACGGGCACTGGGGGTTATTCTCTATGTTAGTAAATTGAACACCAATAAAAAATAAATTTAAAAAAAATGGAAAAAAAGGGGAAAAAAAAGGAAAAGCACACATAGGGAAGAAATTAGAAAAACTAAACTGTTATCAATGATTATCTTTGTGTTACAGAATTAGGGTAAAATTTTTTTTGAAACTCCCATGCTTTCTTGGCAAATGCCAACATTACTAACCACATTACAGAAGAACAGGTAGTTCGGGGCGGGGGAGGGCCACAAACAACATCACGTAAGGAACTTAACCTTCCTCTTGCTTCAGTTTTTAAGTCTTCTACGTAAATATATAGCCATATCCGAAAGAATGCAGTAACACAAGAAAACATGAGAGTTAACAGTAAACATGTAAGATAAAATCTTTATAATATTTCCATTTGTTTGTGAATTTATGTTTTAATAATTACCTCATGTTAGATATTTGTAACTAAATAACAACTGGCTAACAAATCTACAAAATAATTTTATTAATTGAGAAAACAACTATAATGCTAACTTTGTGGCTATGTGTATTTGATTTAAAGTTGGTATCTCAATCTTTCATTTTGAAAAATCCATGAATGTTTATAATACCACTAACATATTTATTAACATACCTTGGATTCACAGAACCGACGGTCAAATCCATGCTGACATATTATTACTGATTTAGGTCTTTCCAGTTCATACTCCCGACATACCACATGAAAAACAAATGTCTGTCCCCACTCCAAGAGACAAGCTAGCTATAAGCAGGGACAGGTTGACAACAGTTAGCATTTTAAACACATGTTCAGAGTTCAAAAGCTTATCAAGAATATTAATACAGTTTGAAAGAACCCAAATGCTGTCTTATACCTGCTGCTACATAATCCACTTACTAGCCAGAATCATGATTTTTCTACCTTGACATCATTTATAAGCTGATGTTACTTTTCATAGACCTGCCCTACAACCCAGCAATTGTACTGCTGGGGATTTACCCCAAAGATACAGATGCAATGAAACGCCGGGACACCTGCACCCCGATGTTTATAGCAGTGATGTCCACGATAGCCAAACTGTGGAAGGAGCCTCGGTGTCCATCGAAAGATGAATGGATAAAGAAGATGTGGTTTATGTATACAAAGGAATATTACTCAGCCATTAGAAATGACAAATACCAACCATTTGCTTCGATGTGGATGGAACTGGAGGGTATTATGCTGAGTGAAATAAGTCCATCGGAGGACAAACATTATATGGTCTCATTCATTTGGGGAATATAAATAATAGTGAAAAGGAATAGAAGGGAAGGGAGAAGAAATGTGTGGGAAATATCAGAAAGGGAGACAGAACATGAAGACTCCTAACTCTGAGAAACAAACTAGGGGTGGTAGAAGGGGAGGAGGGTGGGGGGTGGGAGTGAATGGGTGATGGGCACTGAGGGGGGCACTTGACGGGATGAGCACTGGATGTTATTCTGTATGTTGGCAAATTGAACACCAATAAAAAATAAATTTATTATTTAAAAAAAAGCTTATGTTACTTTTCATTTGTGAATGACAAAATGCATAACAACTGAAAAATTCAACTTCAGCAACTTATAAATAGTGAGTACTTTCCTTCAAGGTTGTATCTTCCTTCTTATAGGACTAACTGGAATCCTCTGCACAGAAAAGACCTAAAATTCTCTACTTAATAATAAACAAAGCTTGGCTGTGAAATTATTATCTAATTATAGTGAGCTACAACTTCGGAAAATCAGTTATTTTGAAGATTAAAACACTTCTGTTTATGTAAATAGAAATTTAAGTATACATCAATTCTTCATCAAATCTTTGGTTCAAAAGTCCTTCACTTTATAATTGACTAGAGTTGTTAGCAATAAACACACTGAAACATGGGTATACATGATATTATTCCCTAAAAAAAAGTACAAATTTAAACTGCTGGAAAACAGGAGTTTCACTTTTAAAACATACAAAGAATAGAATAAACATTAAAGGAATGTATAGATTCATGGAACACTCACTGGAAACAGTGATGCCAAGATTATAGTGCAGAAGAAAGAGAAATGTTTCATCTTCTAATAAGGGCAACTTATATAAGATTCTAGCAATTGTTAGATTAAAGGAATTGTCTCCAGTCTTGTACTATTGGCATGGCTTTATTATGCATTTGTTAAGGAACAACTTTTTTTTTTAGTATGTTTCAGTTTTTACTTGTACATTAGAGCAAGAGATGGTGGATAATAAGGAAAGGATAGTCATCAGGCCAGTGGGCACTGAATATTTCATTCCATCCACGTTTATACATTCTGTTACATATTTTAGCTACTTGTATATAAAATATCCCTTTTCAGTTCCATTTTCCTATTTCTTGAATCTTAATTTTTGCTGCTTTCTAAAAATTTCTGGCACATATACAAGGTACCTAGAGTACCACTTTTTGTTGCTATTCCCTACCTATAAATGTTTCATATACATTCTGTAATTTTTTATTAAACTGAGTATGTATATTTCACACATTCAAGACCACATTCTAGTCTTCTCAAATGCCAAGATAGGTATGCATATTATCATAAATATATGAATCAACAGGGGAGATGTTACAGTAACATGACTATTTGGCTAAATTTTAGTGATCCGTTTCTAGAACTAAATAATCCTTATGAACTCTAGGTCTTCTAAAAGTTAAGGAGGACAAGAGGAAGAAGGGGATTTTATCAAAAAGGATCACAACTAGCATTCTAGACCAGATTCACTTGCTAATAAATTTGTTTTTACTTATTCTTTAATAAACATCAATAGCAGATATAAATGATGTTATTTTGCTTTAAGAAATGACAAGAATTAAGCTACCTAATCCTGAACAACATAAGCAATATTTTCAAATCCTACTTTAGAAATACACAAGAAAGCAAAATTCTTAGAACAGAAGAATTTTTCAACAGTGAAGAGACAACTAATGTAATTTTAATAATATATAAAATTTCCAGAACAGTTCTCATATTGAGTATATCCCAAAGTCTTGATATTGAAAGTGCTATGCAGAACTATGAAACATTACACTCTTCAATTTTATGTGGATCAGAAAAGTGAAACTTGTCTCTGACTCATCTATTGCTAAGAAAATTCTGAATGGCAAGAATGACTCCCATCCAAAAAGCAACGATTTGTCAGAACATCATTAGTGACAATGCAATGAACATTCAAACAGGCATACGACTTGGTGAAGTAGGTGAGCAAAGGAAAAAGAAAATAAGTCAGAGAATCATACCTGTGGTGCTGTAACCTTAGCTGTAAGGCTTCCAGCCTGCACATCAATTAACCATGCATATTCCAAGGAATCACTTCCCAAAGGAAGACCTTCTGCTGAGAACATAGCATGTGCTCTCAACTGGAGACCTGACAAATTGATGTGACCTTCCCTGAGTACTTCATCCACAGGGGGTCGCTGCTGAAAACAATAAGAAGACAACTGTAGGAAGTACAAGAAAATGGGCATTATAATTTCTAGTTGTTTTTTTCTCCAGAGACTAATAGTAAAAAGATGCTATCTGGAAAATAAGACTTAAGGATCTATGAGATATAACACAACCTTGTATAGTAAAAAGTCTCAGTTAAACTTCTTTAGTGACAATATCCATGAGAGCCCAAATCCATAAGAGCAAAATAGCAGAGTCCTAAAAAGAATGGGATCTCTTTGATACAAATGAATGGCTCAATGAATAAAAAGAAATTAGTACTCTGACTGACAGGGAATGTAAGAGACCATTCTTTGGTGGGAAGACAGGAATAATGAGATTAAAATACTAAAACGAAAAAAAATAACAGGGAAGAACAAAGACTAGTAGGACCATAAAATGAAGAAGTAGGGAAGAAAGCCATCTTTCATATACTATATAAATATAAAAAGGATAGATTTATCTTACAGAAATTATATACTTACTACTAAAAAGCAGCAAATATTTCAAAGAGAAAAGTTCTAGGACTTACTCGGAAAACTAAAAGGCATGTCCTAAAATAGGGTATTCCATGGAACACTCATTCCACAGGATATTATTACAATGTAGAATAAAACAGGTTTGGCAATGCCGTATCCATCAGTTACCAATTTCTGTAGAATCTACCTCCCAATCTCTCAGAAATGTACTGATTTTCTTCTATCTTCATTGCTGTCATTGTGGTTCAAATAACACGACCTCTTGCTAAGATCTTTGCAAAGCCTCCCAGCATTCACTTTTATATCTCTGTCCTTCATACTCTACAAAACAACCACAGACATCTAAAAGGGCAAATTTTATCGTGTTCTTGTCTCAAGATCATTGAGATTTGCTATTTCCTCAATATTTCTCTTCTCTATCAGGTTTATTTATATTTCTCTTCTCTACCAGGTTTATTAGGGTAAAGACCATTTCTGTCTTGTTCACCTTTTATCCCACTGCACCAAACAGTTACCACAAAGGTAGATAGATACTGCTAAGTGACTACACAGATTTCTTCACAGCAAGTCTTTTCAGAGAATTCAATATATTAATCTATATTGAGACAGTTAACAGGTATTTCCCAAACCATTTTACTATAGTAGTCTTTTTAGCATGTGTATGCAGGCCATCTGCACAAGGAACAATGTTTTAGCATTCCTTGTTACAACACATTTTAGGAAATGTATCCTCAAAAAAAAAAAAAAATTAGGGATATGAGCTAAATCAAATTTACAAATTCTTAAAAGGAAATTTCAAATTATGACTATAATAATAGCTCTAGCAGCTCTTTTGATGCATTTTTTATTTTATTTTCATCTAAACTGTGTGACAATATATAAAATCACCAAAATTTCTTGAGGCATCAGTTCCCTTCTATTTTATCTGAGGAAGCTAGGAAGGGTGGCACTGAGATTTGATAATTCTCAGTATAAGATACTTCTGATTGATTTTTTTTTAGCTCAAAAATACATATAAATCTTGGTTTGTCCTCGAGAGAGAACCTATCTAGTATACCAAAAAAGATCATATTCTAGATTTTATTGTGAGTTACATCTTATTGTGTCCCCTAAAAAGACATTTCAAGTCCTAAGCCCAGGCACCTATAATTGTGACTTTACTGTATTTGAAAACAGGGTTTTAGCAGACGTAATCAAGTTAAAATAAGATTACAGCAAATTAGAATAGGCCTTAATCCAATGACTGGTGTCCTTATAAGAGGAAAATTGGGACAGAGACACATGGAGACAATGCCATGAGAAGACAAAGGCAGATATACGCATCTTGTAGATGCAATGCCAAGGACTGCCAGCAACCACCAAAAGCTTAAGATCCTCTCCTACAGCCTTGAGAGAGAGAACATTTCCCTGCCAATACCTTGACTTCAGAATTCTAGGCTCCAGAACTGTGAAAATATATTTCTCTTGTTTTAAGCCACCAGTGTGAGGTATGTTGCTATGGCAACCCTAGGAAACTAATATATATCATAAAATGCTCATAAATTAAAAGGTGATGGTTTCATATGTCAGATACAATCATCCATCCATCACCTGAGATCCTTACCTTGAGGCCCTGCACTAAGACTAATGCATCAGGAATAAGCAGTTAAATCCTGGGTAACTCACCTGTACCATAAAAGATTTCTAAGGAATAGTCATGCCAGATATACAAAATACAAGCAAGTTAAGTAGATAAGTAAATTCCAAGAGAATATATAGAGAGTAGTCTTGTCTTTAGAATGAATTATGAAATGCTATCCATGTAGGAAACAAAATATCACCAGTACTTCTACTACCACCTTGATATTTCCAATCCATATACTCCTTTTCTAATCACCAAATAAATCCTATGTTATATGTACAAGTTTGCCAGTAACTCTATAATTAGGATTAATGTGAACTCCCAAAAGATCAATAAAATATTCTCTTTATATCTAATAAAGTCTTTTGAGAATACAGTGATTAAAATAAAAGTCAAAGTGTTACCAGGTACCCATAAGAAAACAGAGATACTCAGCTAAAACTCTCAGAACTTAGACATATAAAGGTTTATTTCTTTTATCTTTATTAATTTCCTCAATAGATTAAAAAAGAGGGGCTTTCTCTCCACATATTCACCTCCCAGAATAAAAAACAACCAATACTAATGACCTACTAAGTAGAGAGAGGAGGATAAAAGTAATTCTTAATGTTTCTACAGCAAATTAAAATACTAGTGTTATGCAAGTGATCTTTGTGATGATAGAATAGTTCTGTATCTCAATTTAAGTGCAGTTACATGAATCCACACGTGATAAAATGGTAAGAACTATGCACACACATTGTATCAAGTCAATTCTGGTATTGATACTGCACTTATGTAAAAGATCAACATGGGGGAAACTGGGTGAAGGGTACACTGGACCTCTCTGTACTGTTTTTGCAGCTTTTTATGAATCATAATTACAGACAAA
Source organism: Canis lupus dingo (assembly GCF_003254725.2). Taxonomy (NCBI): domain Eukaryota; kingdom Metazoa; phylum Chordata; class Mammalia; order Carnivora; family Canidae; genus Canis; species Canis lupus. The sequence goes on from NC_064261.1 coordinate 18,262,322, forward strand.
TGTCAGAGAAACTGCAGGTTCAGTTCCAGGCTACCACTATAAAGCAATTATCACAATAAAGTCAGTCGAATGAAGTTTTTTGTTTCCCATGCATATATAAACTGTTATCTACTAAGGGTACAAGAGTGCTATGTCTAAAAACAAACAATGTACCTATCTTAATTAAAAAATACTTTATGATGGTAGCCATCATCTAAGCTTCCAGTAAGTCATAATCTTTTTGCTGGTGCAGGGTCTGGCCTCCAAGCTGATGGCTGATAACTGATCAGGAGGGTGCCTGCTGATGGTTGCAGTGGCTATGGCTGTTTCTTAAAACAAGAAACAAGAAACTGACACATCGGTTGACTCTTCCTTTCACAAATGATTTCTCTGTAGCATGCCATGCTGTTTGATAAACAGCATGGTACCAACAATAGAACTTCTTTCAAGTTTGGGATCAATCTTCTCAAACCCGCTGCTGCTTTATCAACTCAGTTTATGTAATACTTTAAATCCTTGTTGTCATTTCAACAATCTTCACAGTATCTCCACCAGGAACAGATTCCTTCTCAAGAAACCACTTTATTTGTTCATCCCTAAGAACCGACTCATCCATTAAAGTTCTGCCATGAGATTACAGCAATTCAGTCATCTCTTCAGGCTTTACTTCCAATTCTAGTTCTCTTGCTATTTTCAACACCTTATTTCTCCAGTGAGGTCTTAAACCCTTCAAAGTAATTCATGAGAGTTGGAAGCAACTCCTTCCAAACTCCTGTTCACGTTGATATTTCGACATCTTGCTGTGAATCATGAATATACTTAATGGTATCTAGAATGGTGAATCCTTTCCAAAAGGTTTCCAATTCACCCAGATCCACCAGAGGAATCACTATCTATGCAGCTATAGTTTTGTAACACCTTTTTCTTAAATAATTAGACATGAAAGTCAAATGACTCTTTTATCCATGGGCTGCAAAATGGATGTTGTGAATAGGGCATGAAAACATTAATTTCAGGGTACATCTCCATCACAGCTCCTGGGTGATCAGATGCACTGTCGATGTGCAGTCATATTTTGAAAGAGCTCTCTTTTTCTGAGTAGTAGGTCTCAAAAGTGAGCTTAAAATATTTAGTATATCATGTTGTAAAGAGATACACTGTCATCCAGGCTTGGTTGCTTCACTGATAGAGCACAGGCAAAGTAGATTTAGCGCAACTCTTAAGGGCCCTAGAATTTTCAAAATGACAAATGAGCACTGGCTTCAACTTAAAGTCACCATGTCAGTCTATAAGTAGAATGTCATTCTGTCCTTTGAAGTTTTGAAACCAAGCATTGACTTCCCCTCTCAAGCTATAAAAATCCTTGATGGCATCTTCTTCCACTACAAGGGTATTTAATCTACTTCGAAAATCTGTTCTTTAGTATAGCCACCTTCGTAAATTAACTTGGCTAGATCTTCTGGATGACTTGCTGTACCTTCTGTATCAGCACTTGCTTCACCTTGCACTTTTATGTTAGGGAGACAGCTTCTTTCCTTAAACCTATGAACCCACTTCTGCTAGCTTCAAATTTTTCTTCTGTAGCTTCCTCACCTCTCAGCCTTCACAGATCTGAAGAGAGTGAGAACCTTCCTCTAGATTAGGTTTTGGCTTAAGGGAATGCTATGGCTGATCTGACCTTCTATCCAGACCATTAAAACTTTCTCTGAATCAACAAAAGTCTGTTTTGCTTTCTTATAATTGGTGTGTTTATTGGAGTAGCAATTCAATTCTGATTTCCTTCAGGAACTTTTCCTTTGCATTTACAACTTGTCTGTTTGGTAGAAGAGGCCTGGCTTTCAGCTTACCTTGGGTTTTGTCATGCCTTCCTTACTAAGCTTAACTATTTCTACTTTTTGATTTAAAGTGAGAGACGTGCATTTCTTTCATTTGAACACTTAGAGGGCACTGCGGGGTCATTAATTGACCTAATTTCAATACCTTTTTGTCTTAGAGAACAGGGAGGCATAAGAAGGAAAAGGGGGACAGACAGGGAACAAACCAGTTGGTGAACAGTCAGAACACATGCAGCATTTATAGCTTGTTTGCCATCTTATATGGGCACAGCTTGTGGCAAAACAACTACAATAGTAACATCAAGGATCAGTGAACACAAATCACCATAACAAATATGATCATGAAAAAGTTTGAAATACTACGAGAATTACCAAAATGTGACAGGGACATGAAGTGCCCAAATGCTGCTGGAAAAACGGCATTGATCAATTGCTTGATGCAGAGTTGTCACAAACTTTCAAATTGTAAAAAAATGCAATATCTGCAAAGTGCAATAAAGCAATACGTGATAGAATGAGGCATGCCTACTATTTAAAAAGTCTGATAAAGAAAATACATTCTGTGGCAAAATAAGCATATATTAGGTGTCAATTTCAGCTACTAAAATAAGCATATATTAGGTGTTAAGTTTCAGCTCATAGTAGCTGAAACTTTTCATTTTTAATGAAAAAATTAAATTCTATGTAAGAAAATATGGTCAGTTATGGCAAGAGTTGAAAAAGGGATAGGTCAGTTACTACACAGAATCCAAAGTAAGTTATCATCTGTTGATGATTTGGGGGTATCAGATTCATTCCCCCCATTTATACTTTTACCTTGCCTTATATTAAAATCCATTTATTTTTCTAAAGCTCATAACTTGACTAAAAGTAGGGAAGAGACCTAAAGTAGTGTTAAATGAAAAGTGAAGCCACTGGGCATTAAAAAATAACAACAAAATGATATAACCTACCCAAGAATGTAAATTATTCCCATTTGCTGAATATCATTGGTTTTCTTCCAAAAGAGCCCCAGGAATATCTTGAAGGCATTAACAAAATATCTTATAAATCGGTTAGGTGAAAAGAATAATCCATGTGGATATGGATGTTTTAAAAATTTATAATACTGGTGAATATGAATATGGAGGTGTGGTTTTCAACAGAATTCATCAAAATTTTATACATTTTTCCCTTACCTAAATACATGAAAAACTTATAAGGGTATTTCTATGTCTAAAAACAACAGAGAGAGAATATAATTGTATGAGATCACATAAATAGAAAACAGCAGGAAAACAAAAAAAAATGAGATTCTTGGAAAACTTACATATTTACATACATATGTGTGTGTATGTGTGTGTATATATACACACACAAGACTTCTTATTATCATTAAATTAAAAGCCTATAACTTAAAGAGCTATACATTATATGCACAGAAGCTAACACACTGTTTCGATCCCTTAAGCAATAACAATACATCTTTAAGTCTCTACTATATAACTCACTTTCATATTACCTGATAGTTATCACTAACAAACACATTCAGGGGTGACAGGACAAGTTGCAGCATGGTCTCCCGAAATCCTTTTTTCATTTCAAAACATAGTCTTTCCAAGAATGCTGTAGGGCACTCAGGACCATCAGTGGTTCCATGCTAAAGTCAAATATAATACTATAATCAAGATACAGAAAATACAAGACCAAGAAAGTACAGGAAAATAAAAATTACATTTATATAATTAAGAGATTTTGAGTCTTTAAAAGGAGAAACAGTGCTTACTGACAAAATTAACTATTCTGCACCCCAGTAAGAACATCAGGTTCACTAAGCACCAGAGGTGACTTCTCTGCTATGCAATCCTAGGAGCATGACATGGTGCCAGTAGGCAGCACAATGCTCTAGGGTCTCACTCTCCCTATCTGGCCTCAATCCAATGACTCCAGGTTCTCTGGGCAATGTAATCTCATTCCAAGTTAGTGCCAATAGTTCATGGGTCAACCTGAGACTGAAACAGGATTCTGTGCTGGATCCAAACCCTTGAAAACAATTCAACCTGACGGTCAAGCTGAATCTTGATTTTTAGTAGGCTCCAAAATGGTCTAGAGTTAGATAAAGGATAATAAAATGTAAATCTTAGAATATCTGTAAGGCTACCTATCATAAACCAAGCAACTCAACATCATGACAAAATGTTCTAAAGTTGCAAAGAACAGCAAGAAGGAACTAGAGTGATAGAAGAAAAATAGAAAATTATCAATGATCAAAGTAATCACATTATGAAGAAAATAAATTAGCTTTATAAAGGTAAAAGGATAAATTTTAAAGTTTTCAAATCTGAATTTTTTTTATTAGTGTATGCATGTGTGTACACATATCTACAGTTTTCTAAGTTGGGTGAATTTCCAAATATACTCCAGACCATTTTGATACATAAATACTTACAACAGGAAGACGCCCATGAACTTTGTACAAATTAACAAGTACAGTAATATCCCAAGGACGCAAGGTAAGTGGATGAATTGACTTGGCTGAACTTTCATTTTCCTTTTTGTCATTTTCCATTCCAACAGCAGTCCACCCAGAGCTGGATGATGTTGACAGTGACAGAACAGGACTTGAAATAACCTCTTCAAAATCCATATACATGTCATCTTCCCCAAAGTAGTTTTCCTATAAATATTATGAACAAACTGTTATTAAAGAGTTATGTAACAGTAACTTTTCAATTTAGAACCTGAATTTTGAAAATCAAACATCTCACTGTTTTATTCAGTTAAAAGTATATGGTCTGTTTCCTAGAAATAAAAAACAAAACAAAGATATGTATGCTTAAGACATACTCTTCCTTGGCTACTTAGCAAATAAACATTCTGTAGCAAACTAAAACCACCCTCAGCCCAAAAAAAAACTAATAAAAAATCACGTAAGTTTGTAGTAAAGCTTCATGACAATACCACCTCCAATTATAGCAAAAACTTGCAATTTAGGTCCTAGAAGAAAATTTTGAAGATCTGTAAGGTTCAATTGTTTTCAATCTTTCTCAGAGTTCTGAGGCAATAATACGCAGAGACATCCTTAAAGGAAGAGCTGAAATTCACTGAAAATCAATTCACTGAAATTCAATTTGGCTAAATCCAATTAGCTAGCTATTCCAATAAATATATTCGGGGTGAAATATTTATCACAAGTGCTTTTAACAACTTAAATAAATTATCAACAGTTACTAAAACTTCCTTTCATGTAATTCATTTGGTTTCTTATGCAAAGTATTTTAACTATTAATATTCTAGTTCTTTTGCATCAGAACTTAAATTTATTTTTATTATTTTCTTTTTTTAAGGTTTTTATGATAATCATAGTTAGTTATCATACCATGTAGTACTAGTTAGAGGAAGATTTAGTGATTCATCACTATAAACAACACCCAGTGCCCATCACAAGTGCCCTCCTGATCCTCATCTCTTACTTCACCCTTTGCCCCCACTTCCTCCCCTCTGGTAACCATCAGTTTGTTCTCAATAGTTAAGAGTATATTTCTTGGCTTGCCTCTCTTTTTTATTCCCCTGTGCTTGTTTATTTCTTAAATTCAGCAGATAAGTGAAATCATATGGTATGTGTCTTTCTCTGACTTTTTAATGAAATTTTTTCTTACCATTATTCTGAATTTAAATTTTATCTATTTGAATTATCAGTAGTAATCAAAAGCTGTTAAAATATTGCTGTTAACACAGTTAACTATATTTGTTCAATATTAGAAATCAAATCAGTATTTTGATAAATTCTGCATTTTACTTATTGACACATTTATTTTCTGGTTGTAATTCTAGTCAATCAAGCCAATTAAATACCTTTTCATAGGAAAGAATGTTGAAGGATGTTCATCTGGCTAATTGGTGGTAGGGCTAATATTAAAACCCCAAATCTACAAACTCACAAAACTGATGCTTTTTCCTCTATTCCCTATTGTTTTCTGGCTCTAATAATTTAGGCCCTACTTAGGACCTGCTGGATATCCTGATAACTACCTTTATTATATAACTAAAGATGGACAAATCCAAGCACAAATATAAACGTAAATAAACACTGGTTTTTATCATAAATTCTAACATTAAATTTCTAAAGCTAATAAATTTCTAAATGATTTTGAACAACATTAAAGATCTAGAAGTATTCAAAGCAGCAGTTCTCAGATCATTTGAGAAGCCTTTTCAAAATACACATGCCATGGAAACAAGTTCTCCATGGAGACAAGGAGAGGTTTGCAATAGGTTTGCAATGGGCATGGATTTCAGTGAGAGGAAAATAAAATAGTTCCTTCAGTGATTTTAAAAATCTGCAAATGGCCTCCAGGCCCAAAAACCTCTACATCACCCTTCCTCCACACAACTGATCAATGGCATCAGTGAACAATGTTCACATTCATTGGCTTTCAACATACTAAGAGTTATCAACAAATCAATAGAAATAAGTTATATTTTGATTTTAAATAATCCTACTCCACATATCTATTATTTTCAAAAGATTCCTTAAAAGTCTCTTATAGCCTCTTGCAATTTTTAACCTTAAAAACAAAAGATTCATGTAGATTATTAAAATCAAAAGAAAAATATTCTCTTGGGCCTATTCTTCAATTTGCTACCAAAATAATCTCCGTTTAATTATCTGAAACAGAAATAACTCATAGCAAATTCTTTAGGGAATACTGAATCTCCAATATAGTAGAGAACATTTGCCAATTTTTATTAAATGAGTCAATGACTGTTTTTAAAGAACTATAAACTCTAGGAGTCTTTTATGAGTTCTGATATTTGTACATACTGAATATTATCAACAAAAATACTTTTAAAATTATAACTCCTTTAAAACACTAGTCATATGTTAAATGTTTGGTGTTGAATGTGATAAGTTTTGTGTTCATTTTAGTTTAATTTTTTTAGTATGTGAACTCCATCCCTAAGGGTTAATTTCTTAAGGATTCACTTTTAAAAATTACCAAAAGGTTAACCAAAATATAAAGCAAAAAGCTACATATTATGGCAAACTTTTATTGCATTTTAAGATTAATAAATGTACACAAATATTTACAAATACAAATATAAGTTCTATTTTCATGTTATGATAGTGTGCAAAATTGAATTATCTCTAAAACAAATTCCAAGCAACCCTAGAAAAAAGCAATGATTTATATACCTGGAAAAATGTGTTCTTTTGTCAAGTTTCTGGGATGAATGAATTTAAAAATGATAAAACAAGCTAGGGACACCTGGGTGGCTCAGCGGTTGAGCGTCTGCCTTTGGCCCAGAGCGTGATCCCTAGATCCGGGATCAAGTCCCACATCAGGCTCCTTGCAGGGAGCCTGCTTCTCCCTCAGCCTACGTCTCTGCCTCTGTGTCTCATTATGTCTTTCATAAATAAATAAAAATCTTAAAAAAAAAGCTATATTTTCAATCTACTTAAGAGCCTTATAACATTTTATTTTCCTAGAGATATTTTGAGTGTCAAGTACTATTTCAAGTAATAGGACACTACCATTTTTTTCCCAGCCTACTAATGCAATGATATTCATTTCTCAAAAAAGAATAATACTATAGTTTAAAAAATCTAAGAAATTCAAAGAAGTAGGGGGGAATAAAAACAACATACAGGTACTCTGTTTCCAATACTAAATTTTTTTAATGGAAACTTGATAGCCAGGTTTCTGCTCAAGACTATTAAAACTTTTTTATTTCCAATAAGGAAAATGTATAAGCCAAATATACTCACCATTAATCCAGTTACTACTGACTAGCACTGATATGCCATCACTATTTAGATTCAGATTTACCATCTTTTATTAAGAAAAAATGTAATAAGACTAAGAGAAGTCAATTCAGAAGATGTAAACATTTCCATAAAATATTCTCACAAATTTTAATGTATGTTAGAATATATTTATCTCAGAGTTCTTGATAATAATAATGGTACCCCTAGTTTCTTTTGTGTATTTTGGAAATCAGTTTTTCATATAAACAGTCAAACAAATATGACTCTTTCTTTTCCCTAGTCTATCCTTCAGAATTTCTTGATGTTTAATTCTGGTAACTAAGGGGGACACCTGGGTGGCTCAGTGGTTGAACGACTGCCTTTGGCTCAGGGCATGATCCCGGGGTCCTGGGATTGAGTCCTACATCAGGCTTCCCACAAGGAAGCCTGCTTCTCCCTCTGCCTATGTTTCTATCCCTCTCTTTGTGTATCTCATGAATAGATAAGTAAAATCTTGAAAAAAAAATTTCTGGTAACTAAGGAAAATATAATCTCAGTCACATGAATTCTCACATTTTTCTTGTTTTACATATACATACATACATTCTAACACTAAATAGAACATAAATTATATATGAAAACAAATGAAGAAAGGTAATAGAAAGAGAGATAATTAAGATAGGATACGTCTTGGGCACCTGGGTGGCTCAGTGGCTGAACGTCTGCCTTTGGCTCAGGTCATGATCCCAGGGTCCTGGGATTGAGACCCACATTGGGCTCCCTGCATGGAGCCTGCTTCTCCCTCTGCCTATGTCTCTGCCTCTCTCTATGTGTCTCTCATGAATAAATAAATGAAATCTTTTTAAAAATGAGCAAAATTCAACTTATCTTTAAAAAAAAAAGAAAGATAGGATACATCTCCATGTCAGCATGACACTAAGCTTTCTGGTAGGCAGAAAGAAAACAAAAGGAAAAAAAAAGACTTAAAGAGTTACTTATATTTCTAATAAAAGGAACTAGAGTTCATTGGCCTAGAAAAATTTTTTGCTTGTCATGTTTTGGATACATATTTTTAAAAATATTTCAAAACTTTAAATTTTCAATTTGTTTTAGTAAATACTTCATACAAGTTCTAAGTTAATTTGATGAATGCAAATACTAATACAAACTTTAGTACAATAAACCTTTGACACTACTGAACAACTGTTATAAAACCTTAATTAATAGAAGAGACTGTATGAAAACAAACTATCAGGCAGCCCCCGGGTGGCTCAGTGGTTTAGCGCCTTCTTCAGCCTGGGGCGTGATCCTGGAGACCCGGGATGCAGTCCTATGTCAGGCTCCTGGCATGGAGTCTGCTTCTCCCTCTGCCTGTGTCTCTGCCTCTCTCTCTCTCTCTCTCTCTCTCTCTGTCTCTCATGAATAAATAAATAAATAATCTTAAAAAAAAAGAAAAGAAACTATCAAGAGAGGTTATATTTATGGAGAATTTGTAAAGAAATCTTTTTAAAAAAGGTATTTACTCCTTTCTTATTCTTCTTCACAGTCCTCTTATTTTTGATGAATATATATTATTATGGAATTTTTAAAAGTAAAAAAACTGAGGCACAGTAAACATATAGTAATGTAAAAAAGTATTTCTTAAAATTTTATTTTATTATTTTCTGAAAACAGGGTTCTCTTATACTTCTTTTGCTGTGTTATATTATAATGTGTTAGAATTTGTCCTTATACATATCTGTCCTACAATATCCTCCAGCTTATCTCCTTGAGAACAGATGCTGTATCATCTCTATCGCCAGCAACTAGCACAATTCCTAGAATATATTAAATGCTAAAAATGCAAAATAAAAACTTAACTGAGAAATACACCATTTTTAATAAATAAGTTTGTAATTGAGTCTAGCACCACAATCAACATATATAACATATGCTCATCAACCTTAAACCAACAAACTGGCTATTTCAAATGACCTTAATTTCGATTAGATATTAACTATTTTGTCTATGTTTAAAAATGTGTAAGATGACAGAAACTAAAAGAATTTGTGATGACCAAACCAGCCCCACAAAAAATATTAAAAAGGATCTGTTAAATGAAGAAAGAGCCCAAAAGTAACACAGACCAAGGAAAAGAGACAATATGCAGAAATAGAGACTTTACAAGTAAAACAATGGCACTTAATTCATATCTTTCAATTGTTACACTGAACGTGAATGGGCTAAATGCCCCAGTCAAAAGACACATGGTATCAGACTGAATAAAACAGCAAGATCCATCTATATGCCATCTACAAGAGACTCATTTTAGACCTAAAGACACCTTAAGACCGAAAATGAGGGAGAGGGGAACCATTTACCATGCAAATGGACTTCAAACGAAAGCTGGGGTAGCAATCCTCATATCAGATAAATTATATTTTAAACCAAAGACTGTAATAAGAGATGAAGAAGGACACTATATCATAATTAAAGGGTCTATCCAACAAGAAAAGATAACAACTGTAAATATTTATGCCCCTAAGAGAGAAGCAGACAATTACATAAGCCAATTAATAACAAAATTAAAGAAACACATGGATAATAATACTATAATAATAGGGGACTTTAACACCCTACTCACAGCAGTGGATAGATAATCTAAGCAGAAGATCAAGAAAGCAAGGGCTTTGAATGACACATTGGATCAGATGAAGTTCACAGATATATTTAGGGCATTCCATCCTAAAGCAACAGAATACACATTCTTCTCAAGTGCACATGGAACAATCTCCAGGATAGATCATATACTGGGTCACAAATCGGGTCTCAACCAGTATCAAAAGACTGGGATCATTCCCTGCATATTTTTGGACCACAATGCTTTGAAAATGGAACTCAATCACAAGAAGCAATCTGGAAGGAATTCAAATACATGGAGGCTAAAGAGTATCCTAGTAAAGAATGAAGAATGAATGGGTCAAGTGGGAATTAAAGAATTTAAAAATTTGTGAAAATGAAAATACAATCATTCAAAACCTTTGGGATGCAGCAAAGGTGGTCCTAAGGGGAAAGTATATAGCAATACAAGCCTTTAGTATAAGAAAGGTCTCAAATACGGGCAGCCAGGGTGTCTCAGCGGTTTGGTGCCACCTTCAGCCCAGGGAGTGATCCTGGAGACCGTGGATCGAGTCCCACGTCAGGCTCCCTGCAAGGAGCCTGCTTCTCCCTCTGCCTGTGTCTCTGCCTCTCTCTTTCTCTTTCTCTCTCTGTTCTCATGAATAAATTAAAAAAAAATCTAAAAAAAAAAAAAGATAGGTCTCAAATACACAACCTAACCTTACACCTAAAGGAGCTGAAGAAAAAAACAGCAAATAAAGCCTAAACCCAGCAGGAGAAGATAGTTAATAAGGATAAACCAGAAATCAATGAAATAGAAACCAAAAGAATACTAGAACAGATCAACAAATTGAGGACCTGGTTCTTTCAAAGAATTAATAAGATCGATAAACCACTGGCCAGGTTATCAAAAAGAAAAGAGAAATAACCCAAATAAATAAAATTATGAATGAAAGACAAGAGATCATGGCCAACACAAAAAGTACAAATTATGAGAACATATATGAGCAACTATATGCCAATAAATTAGGCAATCTAGATGAAATGGATGCATTCCTAGGAATATATATATATAAACTTCCAAAATTGAAATAGGAAGAAATAAAAAAAACCTGACCAGACCCATAAACAGCAAGGAAATTGAAGCAGTAATCAAAATCTCCCAACAAGTAAGAGTCCAGTGCCAGATGGCTTCCCAGAGGATTACTACCAAACATTTAAAGAAGAATTAATATCTATTCTTCTGAAGCTGTATGAAAACAGAAATGGAAGGAGAACTTCCAAACTCTTTCTGTGAAGCCAGCATTACCTTGATCCCAAAACCAGATAGACGCCATCAAAAGAGAGAATTACAGACCAATATCTCTGATGAACATGGATGCCAAAATTCTCACCAAAATACTAGCCAATGGGATTCAATAGTACAGTAAAAAAGATTAGTCACTACGACCAAGCGGGATTTATTCCTAGGCTGCAAGGGTGGTTCAATATCCGCAAATTGATCAATGTGTTACACTACATTAATAAAAGAAAGGACAAGAACCATGTGATCCTCTCAATAATGCAAAAATGCATTATTGCATTTTACGCAAAAATGCAAAAAAAATAGATGCAAAAAGGATTTGACAAAGTAAAGCATCCTTTTTTTAAAATTTGTATTTATTTATGACAGTCACAGAGAGTGAGAGAGAGAGACAGAGACACAGACAGAGGGAGAAGCAGGCTCCACGCACCGGGAGCCCGACGTGGGATTCGATCCCGGGTCTCCAGATCACGCCCTGGGCCAAAGGCAGGCGCTAAACCACTGCGCCACCCAGGGATCCCTAAAGCATCCTTTCTTAATTAAAACTCTTCAGTGTAAGGATAGAGGAAACATACCTCAATATCATAAAAGCATATACGAAAATCCCACAGCAAATATTGTTCTCAATGGGGAGAAACTGAGAGCATCTCCCCTAAGGTCAGGGACATGACAAGACATCCACTCTTATCACTGCTATTCAACATAGTACTAGAAGTCCTAGCCTCAGCAATCAGACAACAAAAAGAAACAAAAGGCATCCAAATCAACAAAGAAGTCAAGCTCTCACCCTTCACAGATGACATGATACTCTCTATATGAAAAACCCAAAAGACTCCATCTCAAAATTGCTAGAACTCATACAGGAATTCAGCAAAGTGGTAGGATATAAAATCAATGCACAAAAATCAGTTGCATTTCTATACACTAAAATGAGACAGAAGAAAGAGAAATTAAGGAGTCAATCCCATTTACAATTACACCCAAAACCATACGATATCTAGGAATAAACCTAACCAAAGAGGCAAAAGATCTATACTCAGAAAATTATAGAACACTCATGAAAGAAACTGACAAAGACAAAAAGAAAGGGAAAAATGTTCCATGCTCGTGGAATGGAAGAACAAATATTGTTAAAATGTCTATGCTACGTAGAACTATCTATACATTCAATGCACTTCCTATCAAAATACTATCAACTTACTTCAAAGAGCTGGAACAAACAATTCTAAAATTTGTATGGAACCAGACAATACCCTGAATAACCAAAGTAATGTTGAAAAAGAAAACCAAAATTGGTGACATCACAATTCTGGACTTCAGCTGTATCATAAAGCTATGATCATAAAGACCATATGGTACTGGCACAAAAACAGAAATACAGATCAATGGAATAAAATAGAAAACCCAGAAATGGACGCTCAACCCAATGGTCAACTAATCTTCGACAAACCAGGAAAGAACATCCAATGGAAAAAAGACAGTACCTTCAACAAATGGTGTGGGGAAAACTGGACAGCCACATGCACACCATACACAAAAATAGACTCAAGATGGATGAAAGACCTAAGCATGAGACAGGAATCCATCAAAATCTTAAAGTAGGGATCCCTGGTTGGCACAGCGGTTTAGCGCCTGCCTTTGGCCCAGGGTGCGATCCTGGAGACCCGGGATCGAATCCCACATTGGGCTCCCGGTGCATGGAGCCTGCTTCTCCCTCTGCCTGTGTCTCTGCCTCTCTCTCTCTCTCTGTGTGACTATCATAAATAAATAAAAATTAAAAAAAAAATCTTAAAGTAGAACAGGCTGCAATCTTTGTGACCTTGGCAACAGCAACTTACTAGACATGTCTCCAAAGGCCAGGGAAACAAAGGCAAAAATGAACTATTGGGACTTCATCAAGATAAAAAGCTTTTGTACAGCAAAGGAAACAGTCAACAAAATCAAAAAGACAACTGACAGAATGAGAGAAGATACTTGCAAATGACATATAAAAGGCTGGTATCCAAAATCTCTAAAAAACTTATTAAACTTAACTCCCAAAGAACAATTAATCCAGTCAAGAAATGGGCAGAAGACACGAACAGACACTTCTCCAAAGAAGACATACAAATAGCTAACAGACACATGAAAAAATGCTCAATATCACTTGGTATCAGGGAAATAAAAAACAAAACCACAATAAGATACCACCTCACACTAGTCAGAATTAATGGCTAAAATTAACAAGTCAAGAAATGACAGATGTTGGTAAGGATGTGGGGAAACTGTTGGTGTCTTACACTGTTGTTAAGAATGCAAGCTGGTGCAGCCACTCTGGAAAATAGTATGGAGGTTCCCCAAAAAGTTGAAAATAGAGCTACCCCATGACCCAGCAATTGCACTACTGAATATTTACTCCAAAGATACAATAGTGATTCAAAGGAGCACCTGCACCCCAAGGTTTATAGCAATGTCCACAATAGCCAAACTATGGAAAGAGCCTAAATGTCCATCAATAGATAAATGGATAAAGTAATGGTGTATACACACACACACACACACACAATGGACTACCACTCAGCCACCAAAAAAAATGAAATCTTGCCATTTGTAATGACATGGATGGAACTAGAGGATATTATGCTAAGTGAAATATGTCATTAGAAAAAGATAATTATCGTATGATTTCATTTATATGTGGAATTTAAGAAACAAAACGGGATTACAGGAGGAGAGTAGAAAAAAATAAAACAAACGAAATCATAGAGGGAGACAAACCATAAGAGACTCATAATCATAGAAACAAACTGAGGGTAGCTGGAGGAGAAGGTGGTGGAGGGGGCGGGGTACCTGGGTGATAGACATTATGGAGGGCATGTGATATAATGAACATTGGGTATTACATGCACTGATGCATCACTAACTTCTACCTCTAAAACCAATAACACATTATATGTTAATTAATTGAATTTAAATAAAATTTTAAAAAATAGAATGTAACAAATTTTAAAAATGTGTAAGATTTTTTAAAAATCATACCTTTATACATAAGAAGGCATTTAATAGCGGTCCATAGAGAGTTATTTGAGAATCTGGGGAAAGTTCCATTTCTACATGAAGCTTATCAGGTGGAAGTTCTGAGGGATCAATAGGTGGGCGTGAAGAAGTAGAAGGAGAAGAAACAACTCTATCTGATGTTTTCTGGGATGGCCTTAATACAGATAGCATTGTTTCTTCCATTTCTGACACTGGAAAAAATTAAGGAAAAAAAATTTGTGGCAGAGAATTTCTTAGAAGTTCTTTAAGGAACTCTTCACTAAGAAATTCTATTTTGTAATTTTTCATGAAAGTAGCTATCTCTGATATAGTATCTGTAATACATAATGAAAATAGACTTGCAAGTCTAATAATTAAGAATGTGAAATAAAACAGACTTTATTGAAATATGTGTAGAGATACATAAATCAGATGGCATAGAATCAATGAACATTTCCTATTAACATTCTTGAGTCCCTATAATATAAATTCAGGTGACAAATAGGCTTTATCTATACTTGGGCATTAAAGTACAAAGCAATTTTCACATAAACAGCTATTCAAATACAGTGTGATATTATCAAGCTCTGAACATAAGAATAATTATGAAAACTATTCTTTAACACTTAACTCACAGGAAAAATACAAAGAAAATATCACTTGACTCTAATTTCATTTTGGATCATGGTAACAGGTACATAAGCTTCAAGGAAGCTATGATACGATAGTTTTGAAAATGCATTAAAAAATAACATTTCATGAAGCCAAGTGCTTTAAATACAGATAGATGAAAGAAAAAGAAAGAAAGAAAGAAAGAAAGAAAGAAAGAAAGAAGAAAGAAAGATAAAAGAAACAAGAAAGAAAGAAAAAAGAAAGAAAGAAAGAAAGAAAGAAAGAAAGAAAGAAAGAGAAAGAAAGAAAGAAAGAAAGAAAGAAAGAAAGAAAGAAAGAAAGAAGAAAGAGAAAGAAGAAAGAAAGAAAGAAAGAAAGAAAGAAAGAAAGAAAGAAAGAAAGAAAGAAAGAAAGAAAAATATGTATGTATATTCACATCTTATTTGATATTCTAGTTTGGCAGAACTTGAAAAAATTATTTACTTTCTCTGAGCATATTTATTCAAATCTACTATAACAATAATAACAATTATCTCAGAGTAGTTGTAAGGATTAAGTGAGATAATGCAAACCAGTAAACAGCTTGGTCTAGTATTTGAAACATAGTAAATGCTCAATGAAAGTTAATTATAATTATGCCAAAAATCCTTAAAGATTTTTAAATGTATACAATTATGTCAAATGAAAACATATATTTCCATATTTAAAATTTTTTCTCTTATATTTTTAATAGTTATCAATCATAAAACCAGATGTTCCAAAGTACAAATTATATAAAAATTATATAAAAACACTTACATGATTGTTTTAGCTGCTCATCTGCTTTTTGTGGATAAATTGGATGCCATGTATAATCAATTGTAAGCATGACACTTGGTACAGTCCAGCATTCAACCCAACCGGATCTTTGAAGAACAAAAAATAAAGTTCTGGTCAGGTATTTTATTCTTTTCATTGTATACAAATACCAGTCACAATTTTTACCACTATTGTTTGAAAGAATCCGAAGAATTTTCTCCACATATAAACACAAAATGCTTAAATCACTAATTTTATATACTTACTTTTCTTGTGTAATATTCCGCCATTTTGGTTTAACTGTTTTCTGGCCACTTTGACACTCAGCAGGAATACCAGTATCATGAGTCATTTTATTTGGATGGCAATTCTTTACCAGCATAAATAATGAATATTTACTAGGGTGGCAATCTGGTAGAAATAAATGAAGATCAACATCTTCTCCCTAAAAAAGAATTTATCTTTACCCAAAGTAATAAAACAGGTACATAAATATGTTAGATTTCTACTTATAGCCAAAGTTATGTATAATAATATCGAGAATAAATTCAAAAGAAAATGAACATAAATTTCAAAGGCAGATTTTATGATCAACAGTCAGTTAAATAACTGGAATAATATTTTACATTGACTCTAATTTCTGATTAGAAAATTAGGGGAAAAAATCAAGGAAATAAATAGCATAGTCTCCACAAAACAGTAAAAAAATTATCTTCTATGGGATAATACACTGTAGCTCCATCCACTTCCTAGCAAGCAGCAAGATTTCATTCTTTTTGAAGGCTGAGTAATATTCCATTGTGTGTATATATACCACAACTTCTTTATCCATTTATCAGTTGATGGACATTTGGGCTCTTGCCATAAAATGGTTATTGTTGATAATGCTGCTATACACATTAGGGTGCCGTGATGCCAGATTTCTTAACCAGCAGCATAGAAGAGTGGTTAAGAGAATGAAGGTCTAACCTATACCACTTGGGTTCAAAGTCCAAGTCAGCCACTCACTGGCCGGCCACAAGTTACATAAACTCAGTTTCTGTTTCCTACTTCATAAATGCAGATAACAACTACTTCAAGCAAATTGTTCTGAGAACGAAATGAGTTAAAACACGTAAAGCACTTGGAATAGTGTCTGGCACACAGAAAATGTTTGTTATTAGTAGCTCTTATTTTTTTTAACACCATAACCTCCATCAATACTACAACTATTTCTGATTGCCCATACCCTAAAAGTAGGTGTTCCACAAAATTTAATATTTTTTTCCACAAAATTTTAAACTCATTAGAGTTCCCTTTCAGAGAAAAGGAAGAGAGGTATTTTGTGACTAACCCTTGTATTCATGTTTACAATTAGTAATGAAATATAGGAAAGTGTAAAATCTGATACATATACTGTAAATATGAGAGCTAGAAGGGGTTTTCAAAAGAACATGTAAGTTAGCCACCAAGGTTAGAAATGAGCTGTGGTTAAGAAAATAATCAACTCAGGGTATTTTCTTTTTATCGCCTAACTCCTCAAGGGAAGTCAGGGAACTTAGGGGAAGGATAGAACATTACTGTTAACTACAAAAAAAAGAAACAGCAATTTCTGTGACACTGAAGCTCATGAACAATGGTGGAAAGCTAAAATACCACAGGATAGCAAAGAGACAGGCAGGGAAAAGTAAATACAAGCTTTGGGAAATCAAATTAACTAATAAACCTGTGGAATAAAGAATGCACACAATTATACATACTCTTAAAGTGAATTTGGTGTTACATGTAGCTGGAACAAAGTCCGTAAAAGGCAAAGAGAAATCAATGTTTAATGTTTCCCCACAGGCTGCCAGATACACTACAAAAAGAGGGGGGAGAAAAAGAGAGAAAATTTACTTTTAACTTCAATAAAGCTTTTATAGAAAAAATGCCTTAAAAACATAACTAAAAAAATGAAAGATAATATGGTTATGATGATTATTATTATTAGCTAATAAAAACTCTGAAGTAGTTCTCTGAAAGTATTGTAAGACAATGGAAAAAAGACCAATTCTAGTATCTAGTAAAATTACAAAATCGATGTCAATTTCTGTTGTTGTTATTTGTCTTAAGGAATAGAACACTTGACCTTAATTCTTAAGAAGTTCTTACCATTTTCCTGTTGTTTAGTGGAACAGTCAATCCAATTGTGTTGATTAGCAGCCCAAATCATTTCAAATTGATGAAACATGATTTTAAAATTCCATGTATATGGCACAAATGAAAAAATATCTGGAGCACTATCACTCGACCAGTCTTGAATTAAATCTAAAATTATGCGAGTGGGAGACAGAAAGCAAAATTAATTGCAATCCAGAAAACAAAATATTAATATTCTACCACCAGTCAAAAATAAATTTTTCTTTTGCTACTAAAAGAACTTTTATACTGAAATGCTAAAAGATGATTAAGATATAAGTAAATGATTTAATAGCAAACCAGTGTTTACCTACTAGTCACAGTTCCAAGTAAGAGAGATTTCATGCATTTTATATACCTATTATGTTTTAAAGGAATTTTAGAAAGGAGAAAAAAAACACCTGAATATCCACTACCCAAATATCCAGCATTATCAATAGTTTTCTAGTTTTGTTATGTAGATTTTTATACTATTCTAGATGTACATATTTTATATATTGCTTTTTCCTTATTGAACTCAAAATTTTTCCATGTTATTTCAATACACATTAACAAAAACTTTAATCTGAGCTCATTAAAGACGTTTGCCAGGATTGATTTACTTAGCCATTTAGTAACTTTGGATATTTAGACTCATTCCAAATTTTTGTGTTATATATTATTTTATGTATATTTTCATGTAAGATATTTTAGATATTCAGGAATACTTTGTCAGTATAGATTCCAGAAGTGGAATGGCTAGGTCAAAGTTTATAAATTTTTTCGAAACTATTATAAATTACAGAATTGCTTCCCAAGAATAGTGAAATCATTTATACTTCTAGAGGAAATCTATGCTTGACTATCTATCATTGTACTCTCTCCTGCATTATACTTCTTTCCACCTTTCCCTCTTTCCTTCTCTTTTTCTCTGTGGGTAGCAGGAGGTTGTAGCTTGGTAATTAATAGATAATTGAAAACTTATTTTAGTTGAATTTCCTAATTACAAGTAGGGTTGAGCATTTTTTCATGTTGTTTTACTCATTAAACAAATACCTACAGAGGGTCTACTGTGAGCCAGACTCTAATGGTGAACACAAACTTGGCCCTGTTAATGTTTACAGTCAATAATCTCTGATTTCTGATTTGCTGTACTGCTGATTTGCATGGTTTTAAGTGCTGCTTTTTAAAACTATTCATTTATTTAGTCTGCTTATCCTTTGTTACCTTTTTATTTTAATCTCAATAGGCAAAAACTCTTTATTATAAAAGCATTAACATTAATCTAAAAAAGTGGCTTTACTTTTTCTTCAGGCATTCACATCGCTTATGTGCATATACTCCCAGCAATCATTATCTTTCAGTACATGGTCTCCTCCTAAAGGTGTCAAGTTCATCTCTGTATACTCATTGTATATAACACAGTGCTATGCATATAAAATTGAGCTTTGTGTAAAAGAGAGAGAGAAACAATTAGAAGCAGTATTATAGCACTCTTTGACAGCAGACAGTCCGGGTTTAAATTCTGACTTTACTATTTTACTAGCAATGCAATCTTAATTAATGTAAATGCTATCAGTTTTCTCTTTTACAAAATGAGGACAACTTCACAGACTTACTGTGAGAACTGAGATGGTATGTTTGAAGTTTTAGCATAGTAACTGCTACAGGGTAAGCACTCTATGGAAGCATTTTATATTAAAGATATTCTAAGAAAATAGTAGGTAAAAATAATTAAATATTTAAAGTAGTTTCTTTGGATTTATTTTTTTAAGATTTTATTTATTTATTCATGAGAGACACAGAAAGAGGCAGAGACGTAGGAAGAGGGGAAGCAGGCTCCCTCTGGGGAGCCTGATATAGGAATCGTTCCCAGGAACCCAGGATCATGACCTGAGCCAAAGGCAGACACTCAACCGCTGAGGCACCCAGGTGTCCCAGTTTCTTTGGATTTTAAATGAGGTATTTAAACTGAAAAGTACTATATTCAATAATAAAATAAGAAGTCAAATTTATCTTATATAATGTCATATGAAATTATGATTTCATTATCATTTAAAATTTAGCTGCAATGTACAGAAGCTTGTGTACATTAAAAATCTCTCTTAATAAAATGGCAAAATAATATATTTAATATCAAATGTCAATAATTTAAATTAATATTAAATTTTAAGTCAATTGAATATGGAAATTAACCTGTTCTATAAAAACTTCACTTGACAATTTTACTTCAAATGTATTTTTATTTCACTAAACAAGTAATCATAGTGGTTTATCATACTATATACTCTGTATGCTTACTTCTGAAGTTTTACTTCTACTTGCCACCCTACCTAACTAACGTGACTCCATCCCAACTTGCTAGCTTTATTCTTTAGCACAATGGCTAGCAATTGAGAGATACCCAAAAGTCATCTCTGGAATTAACAAACTCTACAGTATAAATTTATTCGTCAAGCTGATTTTATCACTTTCATTCTTCATCAACATTTTTAGTTCTGTACTTTTACTCAAACTATTCATCCCATCTAAAATAATTATACTCTTTGGTATCCTCTCTGATAAAGGAAAACTCTAACCATCATTAACAACAACAGGATACTACAGAGAGAGCAAAAGGTCCACAGTCAAAGAAAAAAAGTACTTAAATATCTCTTCCACTTACTAGCCTCACGGAGTCTGCCTAAGTCATTGGATGTTTCCCTGCTTCAATTTCCTCACTCAGGGATAGCAATAATAGTTACCTCTTTTCAGAGTCATGAAGGTAATATAAATGAACATGTTTTAGAATTTCTATGAAGACATACTATGCAAATAATCAGTTATTATTACTGAGTTCATTTACATATCCCATTTTAGATCTTATGGTCTTTCCCTTACTTTCTCTGATTACCTTCAGGTCACAATGATTTCCTCTGTATTCGTGTCTTATACCCATTTGTTAGTTTCAGTTCATGCTAGCACTCAACATATATATAATGTTTTGTATTGCTTCATTTGTTTAGGTACACATGCCAATATACTTGATAAATAATGCAAAACAAAACATATACTTGATAAATAATGCAAAACAAAAAATGCCCATAAAGTGACATACCCATAAATTATTTGTGGGCTGAGATCATGGTTTAAATTTCATTATTAAGAGACTTTCAACTTACATTGATTACATTTATCTACTTTACACTTCTAGTTTAAAAGATTGAGACATAATTGCTAGTAAAATAAACACAAATTCAAATTATCCATTAATCATCTCAGGAAGCTAATATGTTTATAAAGTTATTAGCCAATTATTTTAACAAGTCTTACTGTTTTTTTTTCTTCCATGAAATTTCAAGATATTCTGCAATATAGTTTCCTTCCCATCTTATACAATATCCTTACTGATAATATTTAAAAATATGGCAAAATATTTTTACTAGCCTCAACAACTATATCTAATTGTTTTCTCTTTAAACCAAAAGCTACTCTCATTAGCAGATGGTCTTATCAAATAATTTAATTTAAAAAAGGAATTGTTTTCTTGATGACTGCCTTACTTATTTAGACAACAAATTTTTTAAAGTTATTAAGTTGTGATGAACACTGGGTATTGTATGGATGTGCTGAATCACTATATTATACACCTGAAACTAATATTACATTGTATGTTAACTAACTGGAACTTAAATAAAAACTTAATAAAGTTATTAAGTTGGTAATTCAAACATTCATCTGGAAAAAAAATCATTTACAATTGACTTTACAATTAGGTTGTCAGGCTAATACCCTATAAAATGTCAGTCAATTGTATTGGAGCTTTGCAATGTTGTTAACATTGTCTTCTCCCCTTCATCAGAGTTAATATAAATCAATTTTTATATTTGCAGAAGAGACTCCATTTCTGCCTTTTTTTACATCTTTAATTCCTGAGATTCTTTATTATATTTATCATAAAGCTGTCTTTGCCCCACACTAAAATCTCTTAAGAACTTCACTTAATAATTGGCATAAAAATGGCTACTGAGGAATATTATTAGGCATTCCCTCAGATCAAATTAGATCATTTGTTTTCTGCAGAATTCTGTCATTAGAGAAATATAAAACTGAGAAAAGAAAACAGCAATTCAAACACTATAACCAAGTTCGTTCACTCCTAGGCTAAACATATTACTCTCTAATAATTATCCTTTTTAAAGAATAAATAAGTTTTTAAGGATTCTAAAAAGCAATAGAAGAAATATGAATAAAAGTTACAGCTGTAAACTCTGGAATATGAGAACTTTAAGTTTTTTACCTATTTTCTTTAAATTTCTCCAAATAAATTTTAGAAAAATATAACCAAAACAGTGAATTGCAATATGTATAAACTTACAGATTAGAAATAAAGAAAATAATTTAGAAAAAAAAACTTAGGGAAAACATGATTGTAACTTGGGAAATGCTTAGTTGGTTGTTTGAAAGTGACTAACACAATGGTTAGCCTAAACGAAAGTGTTACCACAAAATTAAAAATTTAAATCTTGAGGAATTATCTACTCCAACTATTCTTAGCACTCAGACTTTGATCAAAGTCTAAGAATGTGAAAAGTCTGGAGTAAAAAAAATGTGAAGGATTAAGGCTTGAAAAAAGAAACCTATTTTAAAAGGTTAGCAAAGTTAAAACTGCAAAATCTTAAGTGAGAGGAAAACTGCTACTGCTGAAGAAACTATATGTAAACAGATTCTCGAGCCAGATGACTTGGGTTGGAACACTAGCTCGACAGACTTACTAGTTGTGTGACCCTGGACAAACTGCTTGAGCACTCTGTAACTTACTTTCCTCATCTGTAAAACAAGGATAACAATAATATCGATCTCAGGAATTATAAGAATTCAACAATTCAATATGTGCAAATTGCTTAGAACAGAGACAAACACATAATACACACTATAAGAATTAGTTTTTTTTTTTAAATAAATCTGAATTAGGCAGTACTTATTCAATGTTCAGCTTTACTGACAAAAGTTTAAGTTGCCTGGGGTTCTGTTATATCCTCTACTACCGGGACCCTGACTTGATCCTTGAAGAATTATATAACTCCAAGAACACAGAAGCTTTCTATCTAGTCCCCATGATAAAGTTCCCAAACAAACCAGGAAAAAATATAAAAGACTTACAATTGAACATTTTGTAATAATGGCATTATAAAATACCCAAACTCTAACAATAGCAAATTAGGGTATCAATTATTATCTCTATTTCACAGATAAGGAAACAGAGGCAAAATAATTAGATAATTTGGCCAACATCATATTGCTAGTAAATAATGTGAGGGCACAACTATCTATGAACACCTGACTACTACTATATTCCCAAATATCTAATAGTACTCAGCACAGATCATAAGCCTATAAATGACTGGTGGACATAGGGACAGATGCATGGATGGATAGATGGATGGATAAATGTAGCAATCTGTAAAGCAAATATTAGGTGCTCTGGGGTAGCCACTGACCCTGGCAAATCAGATCAACTCCATTTAGCTAAACTTTATGGGAAAGTTCTATAGATACAACTTATTTTTGTGTAGTATTATTTATGTTAGAGACCAAGACCACATGTTCCTAAACCCATAAAATATGAGTAGCTATCATAATATGCTTCAAGAAGTAAAGGAATTTTTTCCAATTAATGATAACATCAAATCAATATCCATGCAAATATAAAAGAGTAAGTAGGAGCTCCAAATACAAAAATAACATACCCTTGTACACTGTTGGTGCAAATGTAAATTGGTACAGACGCTGGGGAAAACAGAAATACCGAATGATCCAGTAATTCCACTACTGAGTATTTACCCAAAGAAAATGAAAACACTAATTCAAAAAAAATGTATGCATCCCTATGTTTATTGCAGAATTACTTACAATAGTCAATATATGGAAGTAAACTAAGTGTCCACAATAGATGAATAAAGAAGATGTGGTGTGTATGTGTACGTACACATGTACACACACACACAGAGGAATATTAAGCAGCTATAAAAAATAAAATTTTGCCATTTGCAACAACAACATTTCATCTACATCTGGAATCTAACAAACAGAACAAAGAGCACAATAAAAGAAAATAAACTGATGATTACCAGAGGGGAGGAGGGTAAAGAGATGAGGAAAATAGGTGAGAGGAAGTGGAAGGTACAGGCTTCCAGCTATGGAAAGAGTAAGTCACTGGAATAAAAGGCATGGCATAGGAAATATAGTCAATGGTATTGTAATATCATTGTATGCTGACAGTAGCTAGACTTGTGGTGAGCACAGCATAATAGATAAGAGTTGTTGAATCACTATGTTGTACAACCAAAACTAATGTAACGTGTCAACTATACTTCAAAAAAGTAAAAAAATAAAATATTTGACTATTTGAATATACTATTTGTGAATGACAATAATTGAAACAATATAATGAAGCCATGCTGATGCCTAATTCAGGAAAAGAAAGAAATTGGTTCATCCTCCCTAAATTACCCCCACTAGACGGACATAAAGCACCAGTCTAAGATGAGTTCTTTCATTTTTTTGTAAGTCCAATTCTGGGTTGACATTTTCTTTGTTTGTGGTAAAAGAGAACACAAAATATCTGTATTTAAATTTTCTGTTTTATATTCTTAGCCCAAAAAAGAAGTTTAAAAAAATATATGAACTGTATCATCAAATCCCTATGTTAAATCTAAAAGCAAAATTTACTGAACGTAAACAAGTTCACTGTGATAAATCTCACTGTGTTTACATTTATTAAAAAATTACCAGTAAAGAAGTTCTTCTGTGCAAAGATGAAGTGGTAGGTAGCTTTATAAACCTCTAATTCACACTGCCAAGTCTGTGGCATGTTCCATATTCGGGGATAACTGGCATTGATGTGGAACTGCAAATGAAATGTTAAGTAAAAATGTTAGAGCTTAAAATGTGACATTGTGTGAAGAGCATAGAAATAAATTCACACACACACACACACACACCAGTAGAGTAATTAAAACTTATTTTCCTGCTGAGCTGAACAGAAGGTCCCTTTGAGATTTTAATATTACTGTGGCTAAAGGTCAGTATCCATGGTTACATCCAGCTCCTTGAAATACTAAGCCATGATGTGTCCAGAAAAACTTAAGAACAACAAATCAGGCTATGATTTTGATACTGTAGTCTAGCTAAACTGTTGTTACCAGAGTAACAACCAATGTCACAATTCATCCTTAAGCCTAATCTATTACATGAGAAGCTCTGGGTTTGGCCTCCAGTGCTTTCCAGGTTCCCATTTGGCAGTTTGGTAGTAGTGCTTTATCATGTATTTTAGGTGCTTTATTATGTATTTCATCTGCCAAAGTTTCTGCTAAAGGTAAGAGTTGCCTGACCAGGAATAGCATTATTGCACAGCACCATTTATCAGCAATAGCTCAGGAATTCATTAAAATGCTGAATATGCCAGTTTAATATACATTTATAGTATCTAATATATTCTTGGTAATTTCAAATTTTTCCTCTTAATTTACATATATATCATGTGTAAATATACCTTTTTTTAGACAATTAAGGATCTAATGACATCAGCTTATAAAAGAATCTTTTCTGAGTATCAGGCCATTTTACACAGTGGCTTTTGTTATTATTGTTATTGTTGTCTTCCCTAATAAGGAATAATTTGCCTGATTAATGAAATGTGTCCCCACTGTGCAATTTTAATCATAAGCATTTCTATTTTTTTTTCTAATATGGAGCAATCTGCCGTATCAGTAAGATTTTCTTCTTTTTACTTCATTCATTAAGTAAAAAACAAAATAACTTATTAAGCCATAAGAAAGAATCCAATGGGGTCAGAAACATAGTGAAAAATTATCTCTTTTACAACATGGGAGTTAGTCTAGTCATAAAATGAAATTTAAAAATAATATTCACATTTTCAAAGACTAAAAACCACATTAGCATTACCTTCTGCCCATAACCAGAAGTAGAGCAAAAGAGAGATGCCAGAGTCCACAGCACTGGGAATCTACTCTCCTTCACAAAAATAAGGCCAAGAGCACCTGGTAGTTCTTGAATGAGATTAACCACTTAATGACTTCTGGTCATAAAAATTTTATATTAAAAAACTAAAACCAAATTCAGATTTTATGTAAAAATATAATATATATGTGTATATATATATACACACATATATATATTATATCATCATTTACTCTAAACTTACTGCTAACATTTCTGCTTCTAAAAGGGTCCGGTATTGCATGCTTGTGGTGGCATCAACATGCAAGAGCTGTCCTTTAATTGCAGGAGTATAACCTAGTAAGTGAAAAAATAAAAATTAAGAACTTTAATAATATAGGTATGATTAAAAGTTTGTACTGGAAACATCTCCCATTACCACCCAAAGAAGGAATCCCTGAAAGAACCAAGAACCTGATTGTGGGCTTTCTTCAGACCCATAACTCACTAAGAGTGCCACAATCAGTGTGCTATGGCACTTCCCATTAATTCATAATAAGTATTCTTGAGATACTGATTCCCTCAGCCCTCAGTGGCTTCCTTACTCCAGTGTACCAATAATTGTACCAAAAAAAAGTGTACAAATGTCTCCCTGTGTGCAATTTCAGTTTTAAAATAGTAGAGGCACTTCCTTAACTGAATCATTCTCAATTTTGCACAACCCTCAACTATCTTTTTCCTCCTACTATATATCTGTAATTAAGGTTTCGCTAAAAGATGTTCTTTCCAACTCACTACTCTGCATCAACCAGTCCTAGACAATCTCAAGCATCTGCTTCAATACTCTGATTTACCACTCTTTTAAAACCAGCTAAGGTAAGGTTTAACCTTCATCAAAAGAGCCTCAAAGTTACAGGTAAAAGATACACTATGCCATGCTGTTATTGCCTCCCAATGGATTATCTAAGTAGGGAGACCCAATTGCTACTTTTTCATACAAGCTGATGAATGTAGTCAACCTGCCTTCTTCTTATACCAGCAGCAAAAAATGTGACAGAAATAAAGAGTGAAGAGTGATATAAGAATTACCCTAATTATACTTAGCCATAGTTACATTATTGGTTAGTGACAAAAATACGGGTAAGTTGCTATTCTCTGTACTCTCAAGGAAGTGAATAAGTAAAGCAGAATTTCATTTTAATTGCTCTCAATTACAAATATAATAACAGGCTAAGAAGGAATAAAGAAGAAGGCTATATTTTGATAAACTTAACAAAATGTATTTTTTTAAAGATTTTGTTTATTTATTCATGAGAGACACAGAGAGAGAGAGAGAAAGGCAGAGACACAGGCAGAGGGAGAAGCAGGCTCCACGCAGGGAGCCCAACTTGGGACTCGATCCTGGGTCTCCAGGATCACGCCCTGGACCGAAGGCAGAGCCAAACCGCTGAGCCACCCGGGCTGCCCAATAAAATGTATTTAATCACATTACTGATTAACTTGTGTCAGAGTCCAAATTTTAAATGCATAATGAATTTAGATTAGCTCAGATGAAGTGGTAGCAATCAGAGTATTATTTAATATTTTAAATATAAAATGTTCTGCTTTCTTAAAGTTGTATTTTTCAAAGGATCAGGCTTACTCTGACAAAAATCTATTACCAATATAACCTAAAACAAAACCAGTCAGTCATTCTATCTCATACTGTCCATATACCATACACCAAGTACTGGGTTTAGTACCAAGTTTACATCAGTTTAAAAAACACACACAGCACCTGCTCTTGCAGAGCTATTGACTACTAGGAAAAATACATTTTAAACAAATTACGCTCAGTCTTATAATAAAAGAAGTATTAGGGTATAATGAAGCATTAGACCTAACTTGATTTAAAAATTTTTCCCTTCTTTCTAGGTGCACAAATAATTAAAGTATGTAATATGTACTGTTAAGTAAATATAATAGAAAGCTGAAAAAGAAAACCCCATTAATGTTAGTTTAAGTGGGCTAACAAACTATTTTTTATGTGTCAATTATTCCCCTATTTATCATTTAAAATAGAAAAATACTCATTACAGCTTACCATTTTCCTCAACTGTCATTGGAATATTAATTTCTAAATATGAGCCAGCTCCTACATTTACATGTACAGCATTTGTTTCCTATCAAAAGAAAAAAATTAAACCATATAAAACAATTATTTTCTCACTACTTAATCATACTCCCATCTTTATTTTTCAGTTATCACAGACAAAATAAAATCATCAATGATACTTTTAATAGGTATTAAAAGTTTCTAAGAACAAAATTCAAAGTTTTACTAAAAATACGTTAAAACAATTTAGCTAAATATAAAGGAGAAAAAGAACCAGACTATAGAATTAAGGTTTATTATTAACTTTTTCTACTTTTGGCACTTAATGAAAACAACTTATATACATATGTACAATTATTACAGAGGGAGGGTAGTGGGAAGCTCACAGAAATGAATCTAAATCACCAGAAAAATACTCTAGAAGATAATGTTCAAATTTTAAACACTATTTTCTACTATATTAGTTCAATAATTACCCTGTTTTTGGTAAACAGCAAATCAATTGTAGCATCTGCAATAATATTCATTCGTAGTTCAAAAGCAAGGATCTGTCGTGGTCTCCCAGGCTGTGCAATTTCAGAAACTTTCAGAACTTGATAATCAGGTGGGAAGAAAAACTTCCATAAACAATCTCTATATAAGGAGGTAAAAAGAATAACTTGTTATTCAAACAAAATTACAGGGATCCCTGGGTGGCGCAGCGGTTTGGCGCCCGCCTTTGGCCCAGGGCGCGATTCTGGAGACCCGGGATCGAATCCCACATCGGGCTCCCAGTGCATGGAGCCTGCTTCTCCCTCTGCCTATGTCTCTGCCTCTCTCTCTCTCTCTGTGACTATCATAAATAAATAAAAAATTTAAAAAAAAAAATTTTCAAACAAAATTACATCTATATGGGAGCAAAATCAGTATTCTAACTTTGCATTATCACTGCTATCTCATTTAACAATTGGACATGAAATAGAAAAAAGATTAAGTCACAAAATAACACCTACTCTAATTTCCTTTCAGTAAAACAAGACTCTTTTCTCCAATATTTTATACTTCCAAAGATCAGCAAGCTTTTAGTATCTTTTTAAGATTTGTTTATTTACTTGATAGAAAGCATGCACAGGCATGTACATACATACATCCCCACAAGAGTGAGGAGGACCAGGGGGAGAGAATTTTCAAGCAGACTCTCTTGCTGAGCATGAAACCCAATGCGGAGCTCAATCTTACAGCCCATGAGATCATGACCTGAGCTAAAACCAAGAGTCCAGAAAGAAAATACCATGAAGGAAAAGCTGAATACCTTAAAGATTCAGAAAAATTACGTAAAAGTGGTAGAATGAAATCAAAATCTACAAGCTAACAAGTCATTCTACATCAGAGATCAAAATCTCTTCACAAAACTGAATTATCCAATAGCAAACAGTTGATATTTCTTCTGAAATTTCTTTTTTTTTTTTTTATTTATTTATTCATGAGAGACACAGAGAGAAGGAGAAGCAGGCTCCATGCAGGGAGCCTGATGTGGGATTCAATCCGGGGTCTCCAGGATCAGGCCCTGGGCTGAAGGAGGCACTAAACCATTGAGCCACCTGGGCTGCCCCTCTTCCGAAATTTCTTACATCTTAGTGGATGCTAAGAAAATTGATCTTACTATTCATTTCTAGTTATAATTCATATTTGTGTAAACACTCAAAATGAGGAAGAAGAAAAGGAAATGGCTACAAAAGAGGAAATGTATATGTAAGTGAAAAGTAAAGTATTGTTAGTAAACTAATCCCATGGGAAAATAAATTTTTCTTTTCTTCCTTTTTTTTTTTTTTTTTATAAATCTGAATGAATGGTTTGGTAAGTCCAGGTTGAGAAAGGTATTGCTGTTTTCTCCTGGCAGTGGCAGGATTTACTGAATACAAAGATCACCTTAGAAGTGAATATGGCTGTAGAGTAAAAGAAGTTTAGTTTGGACTTTCATGTAAATATACCCTAATATTTTTTAATGTAACAAAATTAAATACAGTTTAAGAATAATCGCACGATTCAAATTTTAGAAATGCAAAAATATTTTATGTGTCTGTGTTAAAGCATTGTTTTAATTTTTTCCTTTTAAATATAATAAGGTATAAATGTACCTTACTGAATGGGATGTAAAACCCCTCATTTTCAACTATTCCACAGTAAATAGAGAATAGTTTAGTATAGGAAAACTTTTATCTCAAATTTTATCTAAAAATGAAAATTTAACCAGTAATTTGAAAAGCATTTGTCTCCTAACCTGAAATTTTAAGCTGTTCATTTTCAAGTCTAATAAATAACATAACTAGAACTCAACAAATACTGTATTAGCATACTGCAAGTTTTCAAATAACAAACTTATCATACAATTGCTAAACAGTTACATTTGATGGGGCAGGTATTCCTAAATACTAGAGATACCAAATTTAATAGAACATACTACTTTACAAAGTAGATAATTCTTCAAACAATGTTAGGTAGAAAACATTTTTTAAAACAAGAAATATCAGAAAGGGAGACAGAACATGAAAGACTCCTAACTCTGGGAAACGAACTAGGGGTGGTAGAAGGGGAGGTGGGCGGGGGGGGGTGGGGGTGACTGGGTGACAGGCACTGAGGTGGGCACTTGACGGGATGAGCACTGGGTGTTATTCTATATGTTGGCAAATTGAACACCAATAAAAAATAAATTTATAAAAATAAAAAAAGATTAAAAAAAAACAAGAATAAAAAGAGTCATCATATCAAGTCAGTATTAGCACTCTTCATCAATCAACAGCCCAATATGATCTGCTTTGGTGAATGATTTGGTTTGTATTTCTCCATTTAAGCTAGTTTATGAACAGAAAAACTAACTTAGGCAATGTCTATTTACATAAAAATTTAGATGTTCCCTCATAACCAGTGGTAAATGTCCCTGTCTGTGCTTAAATTCTTCAATAAATAGAAATATGGTCAGAATATATTAAAATAAGAATTACTCCAAAATTAATAGAATGACTAAAAAATTTAAAAAACCTTTCAGACACTGTCCATGACCTCCAGGATAAAATGTTTCTTAACTACCTATAAATCTAACAACCTCCATTGTCATCATGAATTTGCAGAACTCTTCCTTTGTCTCAATTATTTGTCCTCCTCTTCTTTTGTTGGCTAACTCCTACTTAGGTTTCAAAATTCAACTCACATGTTACCTCTACTAGAAAGCCTTCCTAAGTCTTCTCTGATGACTTTTATACTTGTTATGGGAAGAACTGTGTCCCCCTAAAAATTCACATATTGAAGTACTAACCTCAAGTATCTGAGAATTTGCTATTTGGAAATAGAATTTGTAGAAAGATAATGAAGTTAAAAAGTGGTTGTTAGGGTGAGTCCTACTCCAAGATGACTGGAGTTCTTCTAAGACAAGGAAACGTGAACACAGAGGCCTACTAGACACACAGAAGGGAAGACCATGGGAAGACTAGTAAGAAGATGGCCATCTCCAAACAAGAGAGAAGCCTTGAACACAACCTACTCTGACAGCCATCAGAAGGGACCAATCCTACCAACACCTTGATCTCAGAATTCTAACCTCCAGAACCATGACAAATTTCTGTTGTTTAAACTACTTAGTTATGACAGTCTTAGCAAACTAGTACAGTACCTTTCTAATTTCTTCATTAAGACTTTTTACTTCCTTTACAACAGCCCTTCACAAAACTCTTCTGTTCTTTTTTCCTCACTAAAACTGAACTATATGTCTTTAATCTGAATCTTTACAGCCCAATAATCCCTGGCAAATTCATTAATTAAATACAAAAGAAAAAACAAAGGAACCAATAACTATGCTCTTCACTCATCATTTTTCTAACAAATTAGCTCCTCCTTCAAAGTGAACTTGCTTATGCCGATTTCTCTACCAACAAGTTATAATTTGAATTAAAATGCTTACCCTGTCATAATAAAATAGCTTATAAAAATATTAAGCTACTTTTTAATAAAATTTATAGCATATCTTAATACATTTAAAGACATACTTAAAGACTTAGAAATATAATTTACTCAAGTACCTTTGCCTATCGGCCCATGGCCCATAGTTAAAGTCTGTTCCTTT
This sequence comes from Canis lupus dingo, assembly GCF_003254725.2. NCBI lineage: Eukaryota > Metazoa > Chordata > Mammalia > Carnivora > Canidae > Canis > Canis lupus. Next base: position 18,294,458 of record NC_064261.1, read on the forward strand.
ACCACAAACAATATCCAGTCCCCAACATGGAGGCAAATCTTGTAATTTGCAATCCTCACTGCTCATTTCTCCTTCAATATTTTCTTCTGTTTCTTCTGGAACAAGTCCTATATTACAGAATATACAATACAAAGTCAATTACTTATAATTACTGTCTAAAGATTTCTAGGTCAGTAGTTCTAAAAATGTTTTGCTCCTGGTAACTCTTTACACTCTGAAAAATTACTGAGGATACACAGTGGGAATTTTTGGTATTATCTCTACCATAATTTACTGTATTCAAAATTGGAACAGCAATTTTTTTAGATTTTATTTTTAAAGTAACGAAGAACTCATTGCATGTTGACACAATGAAATGTTTAATAATAATGAACTCATATTTCATTTAATAAAATTTAATGCAAATATGATTTGAAAACTATTTTATAAAAATTAAATGAAGTTTTAATTCCATTTGTACTTATTTTTTTCCAAAGATTTTATTTATTTATTCATGAAAGACACAAAGAGGCAGAGACATAGAGAAAGAGAGAAGCAGGCTCCCCCAGGGAGCCTGATGCGGGCCTAGATCCCTGGGCCTAGGGATCATGCCCTGAGCCAAAGCAGATGCTCAACTGCTGAGCTACCCAAGAGTCCCTTAATTCCATTTTTATTTTATTTTTTTTAATTCCATTTTTAATGAAAATGCTTCTTAATGAAAAATAACCATATTTATTAAGCAAATTCATTTTAGAAATAAGCATTGGCATTGATTTCATTTTGGCAAATCTCTTTAATGTTCAGCTTAGTAGAAAAAAAGCAAATTCTCAAAGCTGCTTCTGCATTTAATCTATTGTTCAAGGATCTGAGGAAAACCTAAACTCAAACAAATAGGTATACAGAAAAGGGAGGAGTATCTTAATAGCTTTTTCAGATAATTTTGGATATTCTTCTCTGACACTATACCAAAATTGAACAAGTGGTAGTTTCTTAAAAGTTATTTGCAATGTGGAATCTGAAACCCTATCACTGAATTTTTCATACCCTGATACATTAAAACTTACTAATCTTCTACTTTGAATATATCTTTTACCCATGGCATAACTTTTAACATCATGCATTTGGAAAATACTGACTCACAGAGGCATGCGTATGTTTTCCAAATACTGACAAATTTCATTATTAAACATTTTTAAAATCACATTTGTTAATAACACTGGTCTTATCAGAAAAGTCCTTAAGCTCACAGTAGCAGACCCAAATTTTCCAAAATTCTGATTTTCATGTGAAAACTCAAAATCATAGTTTGTCTCTAGTTGCTCCTTCAAGTAAAACTGGTGCTTCGTGAAGAGCAAATAATTCAGGTGGGAACTCAACTATACAAATGCTTCTCCTCCAAAGATCAGTATACTCTGGAATGTAGCAAAAGTATATTATATGTACTCACCATTTTATCACACTGAATATTTAAAAGTTTATTCAAGGGTCAAGACTTGATAAAAATAATTTTTACTGCTTAACCAAGGTTTTTTAAAGTAATACTGGTATTTGTTTTACTGTAAATGTGTGGCAGTGAACAAGACAGTGATTACTAGTTTGGTTTGGAACTACTGCCTTAATTCATGCTAATACACCAACACTTTCACCCACCATCGCTTTTGTACCAGCAGTGCAAATGTCAATATGGTGAAAAAGGCAACTAACATCCTACTTTTACTCTGAAAATACTCTGACCTCATAAACCCCATAAAGGCATAAGAAGTAGGAAAAAAGGGCTAAAAATCCAGGGTTTGGCTACTTTTATAAAATTCAAGCCACCTGTAAAGCACTGTAACCAGCTACATTTCAATCCTTAAACTTCAAGTCTCAAATCTAATATACTACGATTTTTTTTTTCTCTCAAGCTAGTATGAACTACCTTAACTGTCATTACATTCTCTAAAGGTTTTCACACAAGGTCACTTGCATTCACAATTTTTGAGGTATACTTCTGAAAATAAGATTGAATAAAAGATTCCTATACTGTTCCTTTGGTCTGAATTTCAATTTTCAATTGAAATTTTTGATAAATGACACAGACATTTTTTAGGTAGGCACTCTTCCATCCATATTTACCATTTATTGATGTTTATTTTATTCTAGCTAGGGAGACTTAAAATATTTTTAGATATAAATATTTCATAGAGGAAACAGAAGCTTAGCTATGAAACATACTTTCATAGATTAATACCTGGCTCATCCATGTAGTAGTAGATGTCAACATCATTTGATTGCATCACCACAAACCCTTCTCCCATTAATCTTGGTGGCCTATAAGAAGGAGGGGGGAAGGCAAACTAAGTATCTCCAGAATACAAAATGTTCTGTATTCTAATTATGGTAGTAATAGTTGAAAACAAAAAGAGAAAAAAAAAACCTAAAGAGCAATCAAGTGTAGTATATTGAAAAGGGAAAACAAACATCTTTTACACAATTAAGTTTTGCATATTTGTATTCTATAATAGACTAAATAATAAAATGGTACTGAAAAAATTTTAGTTAATATATTAGTTTCAAAAAGAAAAAATGAAAAAAGAAAATCTGCTTTACATTTTTCATTTTAAGTTTTAAATGATAGGGATCAATTTAAATCAAACTTTAATTAAATACAATGGAAGAACAATGATCATTGGAATAATTATATTCTGTATTTATAACAAGAACTTTAAACTTAAAATTCAACCATTTTAATATTAATAATACTTTACAGTTGAATAAGAAATATTTTATATATCTGTAAAATGCTGTCATTTTTATTTTTAAGAACTGTATATTATCTTTATCTTATCTGTTCTCAAGAATATCTAGTTGATCAATTTGAAAAAATTCTGGAATGAATGTTTCTCTACAATCACTTTCCCACAAACTTTACTTGCTTTGATTCAACAACTTTTTATCATTCATATACATCTTCCTTCCATATTAAAATTGACTTCTCAATCATTAGATAATAGATATAAATTAGCAATCTTCTTCTAAATATGTATTAAATGACAAACGTTAATATTTAATATCATTTAATTTCCATACTTACTTTTGAAGGGTAAAAAATACAATTTCACATTTTTTTTACAAAAATTAATAAAACACTTTTTTATCTTACTCCAGTAAATTTCACATAGTCCAGATTTATTCAGTGTTATAACTTTTACCCATAATATACAGAACTGTGTGCACAGCCCACATTCTACAAAATACTTACCAAAGTTTGTGATCATGAAGAATGAGATGAAGTAAACCCAGTCTCCCTGGTACTCAAGTAGGGAAAACTTCTCTATCATTCTAAGCAATCCCCAGGAAATCTAATAAGCAAGGTAGCCAAAAGGTGGAACTAAGAAGGAATAAACCTGCTTCTTATAAACTCATAAACTTTTTACTGCCTGCACACAAAGATAAAAGCTGGGACAGTTCTAAAACTGTATCATGCTAACTTCACCAGTTTTCTAAGAGTAATTTAGACTCAATTTTCAACTTTTCATGAACTCAAAATGGTATTCACTGTACTATACTTGTTGAATGTACTAATAACTAATCCCTTCTGGAAATAAAAACCTACCTGTAATGTATATTTTCTGAGCTACAAACATCAGAAATAAGTTTCAATTGCCCAAAATAAGTTTCTCAAGTATAGTGAAAAGGAGAAAAGGATAGAAAAATTATAGTTATAATGTTATAGGAAAATATTTAAAATTAGAGTTCATCAATAGATATCCATTTATCTTATAATTATAAAGTAAGACTATACTGTTAACTTATTTAATACAGAAATATACCCAATTATTGCCCAACTTAGAGCAAAAAAAAAGATTATAATTGATATCTATGTTAGATATAAAGAAATTATGTTATTTTTATAAAACTTTCTTACTCATCATTTTGAAGACCAACGTATCTTGGACTAGGAACTAGCATGACTCGAACATTTTCAAGCTTCCCTTTCACAATATGCATGAATTGGTCAAGATGACTAGAAGGTGGTTTTGTAGTATAAGTTAAGAAAGCATCATCAAAGTTGATACATAGAGTTTGAGGTTGGTAATGATTTCCAAAGGCCAAACGTCCCTAAAAAATAGATAAGAGAAATTATGTCACAATATAGAGACCATATATTTTTCCTTAGCTGATCTCATAACAAACATTTTCAAGCAACAACTAAATAATTCCACTTTAGCACTATATACTATTCAAATTATTTCACTGATCAATTTAGACTAGTGTTTAAAGAAATCTAAGTACTTGTGAATAAAAAACCCTTAAGACCTAATAAATTTGTGGTAAGATGGTATTGGTGTTGAAATAATTCTTTCACACTTTCATGAACTTTGGAACCAAAACAACTCTATAAAATTACTTTCTTTTCTTAAGTGAAAATTTTATTTGCAAATATAGGGGTTTCCATTATTAACCCACCAAATATTAATTGTAGCGAAATTTACTTACTGTGCTCACATTGACCTTTATGACTGGAATAAGTGATCTCCATGAAGATGTGGGGTCTTGAGATTCTGTTTTTACTTTAACCCTGAGAAAAAGAAAAAGAAAAATAGATATATGTAAGAAAAACCTAAGTAGCTGACTTCACAAAGTTACCAGCTGTAACTTTCCAAATGCATCTAATGATTGCTCCAGTAAACAAAATAAAGACAGCATCTAACAGAATACTAATACCTCTCAATTATCTCTTGGAATGCACTCTCTCATATATCATTTTTGGACTGGCAAAGTATAATAATGAAACTATGTTGTTTGAGTGATAATAAGTTTTAATGACAAAAGTATAAATTACGGTTTGTTGTCATTATATCCACCATTATACTCATTACAATGTGATATTTCATAAGACAACCTACACTAATAAAACAACAAATGACCAAGGTACAAATCGCTTTGATATTTTCTACTGTTTAAAGCACTTTTGACAACTCAGCTGATCCTTTCCCTTCCATATCTCCATCACTTTGTGACACTTTGTGACAAAATTTCCTCTCAATAAAATGAAAATGATAGGTCAAGAGTAAAAAAAAGAAATAGGCCAAACACAAAGTATACAAAACTTGATATGAAAATTTCACAGCAAATCAATCACTAAAGATTTCAGATGAGAATTCAAGGTATATATCTTCAATAATCCAGTAACTCCTAAATCACAATTCTGAGGGCATCTCCACTAAGGTAGCCTTCAGTGCTTAAAACTAAATTTGAAACTAACCTATCTCCCTTCTAACCTCTTTCTCTAAGATTCCATGAGCATGACCACTAATTAAATTAGAAACTGGATTCATTATTGGCTCATCCTTCTTACTACTTCTCCACACCTAATCTATCACTTCTTATGTATTCATTTGCCTAAATATACCTGTAACCCATCCACTTCTCTCCCTTCTCTTTGTTACCAACCCAATTGATGATCATCTCTTCCTTGGGCTGTCACAACATCTTTCTTCCTTCTCAGTGTGTATAACTTTTATTTCCTTTCATCTTATTGCAATAGGTAGTACTTCCAGCACAAAGGTGAAAAGGAGGGGGACATCTTTGCTTTGTACCTGATCTTAATGGGAAAGCTTATAGTTTCTCACCAGTAAGTGTATTGTTAACTCTAGGATTTCTGTAGATATTCTTTATTAAATCAAAGTTCTCCTTTATTCCTAGTTTACTCTGAGATCTTAATCATGAATGAGTGTTGGATTTTGTTACTTTTTCCTGCTTCTATTGATACGATCATTTGATTTTTTCATTTTTAGTCTGTGAACTGATTTTTGAATGTTGAGCTAGCCTTGTATACCTAATAGTTTTTCAAGCAGATGATGAGGACATTTATTCCCAATTAAATATTTCATGGATATTATGTCCCAGGCACTGAGCTAAGGTACCAGGGATACCGAGACTACGACAACTGTTCTGTTTTGAGGGAATTTATAGTCTAGAATGGGAGTAAGAATAGTTAATAGGCAATTTTAGTGCAAGGAGTGTTATCTCATTCATTTGGGGAATATAAATAATAGTGAAAGGGAATAGAAGGGAAGGGAGAAGAAATGGGTAGGAAATATCAGAAAGGGAGACAGAACATGAAGACTCCTAACTCTGGGAAATGAACTAGGGGTGGTGGAAGGGGAGGAGGGCGGGAGGTGGGGGTGAATGGGTGACGGGCACTGAGGGGGGCACTTGATGGGATGAGCACTGGGTGTTATTCTATATATGACAAATTGAACACCAATAAAAAATAAAATTTTTATTTAAAAAAAAGAAAAAAAATAGAATTCTGTGAGCACACACAGAAGGATCAGGGACACCTGAAGGGTGAATGAGTCAGGCAAAGAAGATGAAGAGTCCTCCATAGAGAAGAAACATCAGATACAATAGAGAAGTTGTTTACTGAGGCTGGAGTGGATTGAGGTGGGAAAGGAAGAAATAAGAATTTGTTTGCAGATGACATAATCATCTGTGTAGACAATCTGAAAGAACTAACAAAAAAACTCCTGGAACCAATAAGTGATTATAACAAGGTTGTGGGATTCAAAGTTAATAATATCAAAGTCCATCACTTTCCTATATACCAGCAATGAATAAGTGAAATTTGAAATTAAAACTACAATATCATGTACATAAGCACCACAAAAACTGAAATACTTAAATATAAATTTAACAACATATATATATAAGATCTGCATAAGGAAAACTATAAAACTGTGACAAAAGATATCAAATAATTAAATAAATGGAGCGATATTCCACATTCACTGATAGGAAGATTCAATGTGATCAAGACGTTAGTTTTCCTAACTTGCTCTATAGATTCAATATAATCCCAACTGTGATCCCAACAAGTTGTTTTGTGAATATTGACAAATTGACTCTAAAGTCTACGTGGAGAAGCAAAAGACCCAGAAGAGCCAACACACCATTGAGGGAAAACAGCAAAGTTAGAGGACTGATGGTACTGACTACAAGACTTAACTGTAAAACTACAGTAATCAAGGTAGTGCAGTACTAGTGAAAAAACAGACACATAGATCAATGTAACAGCATAGAGAGCCCAGAAACAAATGAAATAAAATTATATATTTGTATATGTACCTTAACTATGTATATATGTTTCTATATTTATGTGCATGCACTGGAAAGGAAAAAAACAGATAACAATAGTTATCAATATGGAGGAAAGGAGGACTAGTAAGCAGAACAAGACTGTTTCTTTTTACATTATTATTATTTGAATTTTTAAAAGAATTATATAATAATTTATGTGAATGTAAGTTTTAGTCAAACTACAGATTAGGCTGTGTTTAGGTGAGTAGCATTGACTATATTTAATTAAAGTAAATGTTAAAAGTCAGAGATTAATAAAATTCAAGTATGACTATGAACCTTTCAATTTTGGACTGGGTTCTTGTTCTTCCATTTTCTCGTGTTTTATCATCCTCTTTCTTGGGTGGAATTATCGTTGGCTCCAAACCAAATAATTCTTGAAGACGTCCATAAAGATCCGAACGATTATAGACATGAAATTCAAAGTCATTGACTGTGATATATAATCTGGTTTCTGCTTTTGGATCTAAAGATATCAATTACAAAAAAAAAAGTTTTTAGTCAGCGTTTCAAAAATTTTATTCACATCTTTCTCATAGCTAAAGTAACTAACATAATTCTATGAAGGAGAATTTCTAAAATTTAAAAATATAATGTATAAAATACATATAATTTATAAATATAAAAATATATAAGCACATAAATATATTTTTAAACTATATAAAATACTAGCAAAAGGAAGAAAAAAGCTGATGTTACTATAGTACTCCAATTTAGCATTCTAAAACAACCTGAATTTCTAAATTCTGGCTGTATAACAACAGAATTTAAAGACTTTATGCTAAGAATAACAAAGTACTATTTACAGACTAAAAGTAAAACTTTACCCTAACAATAAATTTATAATAAAATATAAAAACAGCAAAATGTTCAAAGTATGATACATTTATTTTTTTTAAGATTTTATTTATTTATTCATGAGAGACACAGAGAGAGAGAGGCAGAGACACAGGCAGAGGGAGAAGTAGGGTCCATGCAGGGAGCCTGACGTGGGACTCGATCCTCGGACTCCAGGATCGGGCCCTGGGCTGAAGGTGGCGCTAAACTGCTGAAACACCAGGGCTACCCAGGATCAGGCCCTGGGCTGAAGGTGGCGCTAAACTGCTAAGCCATCATTTAAATGATGTTAAATGATACATTTAAACATCACATTTAGTATTTAAATTTTATATCACAAAACAAAGATTTTTCATAAATACTAGTTTATCTTTTAAAACTACACAGTATTAAAACCAAGATCCTATAAAATGTAGACTCCAAACAATAATCTTCTCAAATAAAAGACGTAATTACCTTAAATATAAGTAACGATAGTAATTAATAAACCTAAACTACAAAATGAGATGGGGAACTTGTTTCTACTGAGGAAATAATCTTTTTTTTTTTTTCCTGAGGAAATAATCTAAGACGGTGTGTTAAATGTCAACCAAAGAGGGTCAGAAAAAAAGGTACCCTAGTCAGCGCTTTCTTTAGTGTATTCTTTTCTTAATGTAATTTATACATGAGCTTTTTTTTTTTTTGAGTTTCTTTTTTAACCTTCATTCATGTTTCTCCCTATCAAATTAAATTGAAGAACAATTAAAATGAGATATGATCAGCTAGAAGGGCTTAATTTTTTTAAATGGTTAAGGAGAACTGTTACTTTCATTTAATATATTTTAAGCTATGGTTTAAATAGAAAGTATACATCTTTAGTAATACACCAAAGTATACAAAACTAATTTCTTCTTGAGTTACTAGGGGGGAAAAAGCATATGAAATGTCAAATGCCCTAAATAAAAATAAATTTTAGCTTAAATGAACAAATGAAAAATACTGTCACTCATACTTCAAAAATAAACTATGGAAAAGGTATCAATAACATTAATTTTTTATGCAGTACTTTTAGTTCTACTCCAATCTAGGCTGTTTCTTCACAACTTTCTAAGATAATTAAGAAAAAAAAAGAGGGAGAGAGATAACTAATCCTTAAAATAAAACACAATATTTAGGAGCAGTAATTTTTCTGATATTTTGATAGCTCTTGACCTATGTTCCTTCCTATTTCTTCAGATTTGTTACAGGACTAAAAACTAAGACAATCCCCTAAACTATTATAATCAAGTGTTTTGCCCCTTTTTCTTGTTATCGGTCAAATTCTTAAAATTAAAAGAATAGGAAGCACTGTTTTTTTAATACATTTGAAGCACTCTAAGTCTTGATAATAATAAATATCATAATCCATTTTTAAGTAAGTCATCAAACTCTATGATTCATTAGGTTTAAACCTTTCCTCAGTAATTATCCACAATCTCTTCCCAAAATGCCAGGGTCAAATACCCAGAAGAGTACTCAAATGTTTCCAACTGGATACTTTACACAACGGTTATCTCACTCTTGGCATATCAAACCAAACATCTGATTTTTCTTACCCAAACTTACTCCACAATATTCTCCATCAATAGTCAATCTTTTCAATTCCTCAAGCCAAAAAAATGGACTGCTCTCTTTCTTTCCTGTCCCAGATAGTACCAGCAAATTCTGTCAGATTTCCTTTCAATATATAGCCAAAATCCAACCACTTCTCACCACCCTGGCCCAAGTCACCATCAACTTACACCTGTCTTAATAGAAGAGGCTTCTAACTAGTCTCCGTGCTTCTATTATTCTCCGTGCTTCTCCTTATTCCCCTTACATGGACACCTTACACATCTTTTACAGATCTTATAAAAACCTAACTGAAATCATATCGCTCTTCTGTCCCCTAACTTTCTGATGGCTTCCCCTCCTACTCAGATTAATATCAAGGTCTTTTAAGTGACCTATAAAATCCTACAGGATCTATACTCTTCTCTCCTAATTTCTCCAAAAAATTGGCCTCCACTTTGGTAATAATAGGAACAGAACAACCAGGAACTGTTCTTCCCCCAGACATTCACAACTCATTCCCTTACTTGTTTCATGTTTCTGTTTAACTATCCCCAAACAATAAAGCTTTTCCTGACTTCCCTATGTAAATGGCACCCTCCCCACAGCAAACCAGCACTCCTTATTCTACCAAATCTGTTTTTATTTTCCTCAATGCCATATTTTCCTCACTCATTCCTTGAGGCTATATTTACTTGCTAATTACCTAAATCCATCCCAACTTGAATGAAGCAAGATCTGTAAGAGAAGGGACTTGATTTATTACATGCTGCATCCCCTGGTACCTAGAATTCTTAGCACATAGAAAAACTCACTTGTATGAAAGAATAACAAAGCATCTTACACAAATTATACTCCTAACAAAAGTATCCACAAACAGATCTTAGAATTTTTTAAAACCCTACATGTAGAAGCATAATAACTGCAAAGTAGAATATTTTTTCTATTCCCACATTGACCCATACAAGTAGGAATTATTCAAGGTCATAAACAACTCAATCAAAATTTACCTCAAAACTCATTTAGATAATTTGTTTTCAAATTTACTTACAGAATAGCTTAACATGATCCCTGAATATAAATGCCCTAATTGTTAGGACCATGTTATAAAAGCCAGTGGATGAGCTGCAGAAGCAACAATGGGGAAAATGAAGAGTCTGGACTAGCCCCTAATTGGATCAGCAGTGACGAATAAACAAAAAGTGACTGTATAAAAATGGAAATAGGATTCCTCTTAATTTCATCACTAACTTGCTGGACATGCACAATTGATTCTCTCAGTATAACTGATATGAAATTAATATGGCTACATTAACTTAATAAGGACACTAAGGCACAAAGATAAAACTATTAATCCCTGAAAATATTTTGACAACACTGACAAACACTAAATACTTGATATTAAAATACTGGAAGATCCCCTCAACATACCTATTCTATATTCCCAACTTTTTTTGCATTAATTATTATTTATTGTTGCCTCCCCCACTAGAATGTAAACAGCCATTAGAGAAGCATTTTTCCTGTTGTGTTCACTATTACATCCCCAAAACAATGCCTGCTACCTAGGAGGTGCTCAATAAATATATTAAATCATTAAATAGAAAATAATAAGTAGGTTTTTAAAACTAAGACTGAGAATGCCTAGACAACTCTTTTCCTTCCAAAAATCACTTTAGAAAAATAATAGTAAATCCATGAGCATTTTATTTTTATTTTTTTATTTTTAAAGATTTTATTTATTTATTCACGAGAGACACACAGAGAGAGGCAGAGACACAGGCAGAGGGAGAAGCAGGCTCCATGCAGGGAGCCCGATGTGGGGACTCGATCCCGGGACTCCAGGATCACGCCCTGGGCCAAAGGCAGGCACTAAACCACTGAGCCATCCAGGGATCTATCTCCTCCATGAGCATTTTAAAAGCACCTATTGATTTAGTATTTTAAAAGGGAAAGACACCTGAATTCACAAAGCATTTTTTTATTTGTTCTGCTTTTTTATTTGTTTCACCTATATTTATACTACTACGCAGCCAGAAAGCTATGTGATTAAACAAATAATCAGAACTCCACACCTGGCTTACATGGCTCTACTCTCTTCAGGGCCTTTGTCCAGGATCTTTTCTATCAATAATCCCAGCTTTCTGTGTCCCAAGGAATATTCTATATAGCAATACCCTTTCCATTCTCCTATCCCATCCTAACATATACATAAATATGTTAGCAAAAAAGTAGTAAAAAAGCTAAAGTACTGACAGGCTTAACAGTCCCACCCACACAGAGATAAGTCCATAAGAGCCCCACATACAGATAGCCCACACACAATGTCCTTGTTGATCTGGAAAAGTGTCCACATAAATAAAAATCTCTGCTGACAGATGAGCACATTCCGCCAAAGACAGACACCTTTCCAAAGACATGTATCTCCTCTTCCAAAGAATGTGCACAGGTGCAAACACACACACACACACACACACACACACACACAGCTTCTTTAATTAAAAAAAAAAGAAAGAAAAAAAGGTCAGAGACTCCTGCATTGGATTCTCCAGAAACTAGAGAAAAATAGTAAATATATAGTAGAAAGAATATAAGATTGCAACCATGTGACATCATTTACTAATGATGTGACCTAAGGCAAGTACTTTAATCACTTTGAGCCTCATTTTTCTCATCTATAAAATGAGAATATCTCTACTTACCTATAGGATTGTCATACACAATAAATACTGTTCCCTTGTTTTTGCAGGTCAAATTCCTATTCGTCATATAAATTATGCATTCACTTTTGGTTTATAAGTTCTTTTTTTTAAAGTAATCTTTCATTTCATAATGTGATACAAGGTTCATAATAATAAAAGCAGTTCATCTCTATTGAACACATGCTATGTTCCAAGGACTATTCTAGGAACTCTATTCACCGAATCTCATTTAATCATTACAGCAACCCTGGCAGTTGGAGCCCAAGGTTACACAACTAGAAAGCAGTAGACAAGAATCCAAGGTTCTAAATCCTGGGTCTGAACCACAAAATAAAATTACTTATCAATTATATTCATAAAAGCAATGATAGTTTCAAAAAAGTGTTATTAATCCCTAAAAACAGAAATGTATCAAGAACCTAGTTATTTCTTGATAATTTTATGAAAAATTCATCCATTCAAAGCTTAAATGCAGTATTTAAAACTTAAATTCTCATAACGCTAGATTTCTCATTGACATTTATTTCTCCTGAGAATTTTAAAAGCAGTTTTTAAGTTTCATTCATTCTGATGACACTGCAAGTCAAAGCAAGAAAGGTATAATCAGGTGACTTTTTTTTAAAGTAGGCTCCATGACCAGCTTGGAGCCCAACATGGGGCTTGAACTCAACACCCTGCAATAGAGAGCTGAGCTGAAATCAAGAGTTGGGACACTTAACCCACTAAGCCACCCAGGTGCCCTGGTTGACTCTTAAATCTCATCTCTACATTAGCATTTACTACCCTTGAAGGCAAAAATCTTTATCTCATATCCTTATTACCTAATATTTACATAATGGACTCCCTGAAAATATTTGTTAATACTCAATTAGATAGATATAAATTATAAATATAAAAGGCTCTTCACTTAATAAGTAGTTAATTTATGGAGGAAAAAAAGGTAAATAAATGTTGTAGAACTGCTTAAGTCTCCTGAGCAAACAGCTAATTGAGACTTCTTGTTTTCCAAAGGGAAATTAGGAAAAAGGCACTTATTTAATTATGTAATTGGGACACATGCTATTTGTAGTAAAAAAGCTAAAGTGCAAAGTGCTGCCAAGGCCTTGTAATATTTGGAATTAATACTTAGTACAAAGACAAAATAGTCTACTGACCTTTTAAATTGTTAAGAGATTATTTCCTGTATTTAACAAATAAGATTTAGATACTACATATTTAGATTACTAGATTTTATTAGGCTAAAACTTTTAAATGGCAAAATAACAGAAAGGCATACATATTACCATCATCCTTTCATATCTTAGCAATGTAAGAACTTTTTTAGATAAGAAAGATGCATGCCTATTTAGTTCGATATTCATTTAAACATTGTATCATCACATATTAAGAGGTAATTGGTCCTATTTATTTTCCAAAAGAATGGCTTAAAACCAACTGTTCAGAAAACCAAAATAAAAGTTTTTGATGGATATTCTCATTAATTGGTCTTTGGCCAACACCATCTACAATAGATCACTAATTTCATGACTTAGGGAATATTTTACAATAAATTCTATGGTAAACAAATTAGATTTATTCTTTTTTTTTAAGGATTTTATTTATTTATTCATGAGAGACACAGAGAGAGAGAGAGAGGCAGAGACATGGGCAGAGGGAGAAGTAGGCTCCATGCAGGCTCCATGTAGGGAGCCCGACATGGGACTCGATCCCGGGTCTCCAGGATCACACCCCAGGCCAAAGGCAGGTGCCAAACCGCTGAGCCACCCAAGGATCCCTATTCTTAAAAAAAAAAAAAAAAAATTAAACTGAACAACTGAAAACTCTAAATCGATTCCTGGATTAAATTATCCCAACCAAGCTCAATGGCACAGAATTTGACTTCTTGGATACTCTCCTTTTCTCCTAATTAAACAGTTTTAAAGCTTTCTCATGAAAATGTTAGCCTTATCCACAGATAGACCTTAGCCTATCTCTTTGGAAGACTAATGGCCATTATCTACTCAAGCACACGTTCTAATTAGGCTTGCAAATTTTCCAACAAAAAATGTCAATCATCTCCACTTCTTTCTTGACTAATTGTCAAAGTACATGTATCTGCCCTTAATCAGTAAGAAATAATATTTATACTGTAAGGTCTCATTAACAAATATAATCCACTATTTTAATATATATTCCATAATATTGTCCAACTCTTTACCAAAAGCTTACTTTGCAGCCTCCTTGTTCTTCTATGTACTATAAATTCTCTCTCTGAAGTATGCTAGACCAATAACATATTTAGACCAAACTGCTTGTTTCTGCATTGCTATTTGGCATTGTGTCTTTACTTTGGAAAAGTGTGACTGTGAGCATCTCAAGAATGTCATCCTCTGTAACAGAGAATTTCTTTTAAATGCACATGGAAGAGAAACTTCTTTGACCCTCATCAAAGCTGTGCTCTTCCTGATGAGACACATAGATTTATATGTTAAAATGTAAGGAAAACTATAAGCAAGTAATTAGAATTATAATTCTGGTAACTAATAAAGTCTACCAGCTTTTAACATCACTGTAAAAGGAGATATGGAATCTTTTCTGTTGCAAGCATTAGCACACAAAAAATAAGACAAAATAATGTAGATATTTTTATATGTTAAGACATAAAATATCTAGAACTTATATTTCTGTTCTACATCATAGATAATTAAAAAGAAAACTGAGACATAGAAATATGTTAACATTCTACTCCACCTCTGCCTGATAAAATCCTCCCCACCGTCATCAGTGATCAGTAAAGTGAATGCAAAATATCTGTTAAACAAAGATTTTTATTAAAAGCTACCTCTTTCATGAAGGATTTGGGTCAGTTACCCTTGACTTCATCTATGAATTTTGTTGAAAAGCAACGCACTTTAAGGAGATGAAATATTTCATGATAAAATGAAGTAATTATTTTCTTTAAAAAAAAGCTATAAACAATTTAGGATGGCATGTCTAATAAAGCTAAGACATGCCTAAAGTAGGCAATCCCTTTAGGCTTAGCTTCAAAACTTGAGGTTGCCTCTTGATACTGCAAATTATCACATACATTCCTCCCATAAGCTGCCATCAGTGTTTATATTATAAAAATTTCCAAGAATCTGCTTGGCCACATTTGACAAGCCTATTTTATAATACAAGGAGAACTAGACTGGAAGTTAGCAGACCTAGGTTTTCATTCTGGCTTTACCAGTTATAAAAACAATTATTCTTCCATCTGGAAATCCAAATTGATTTGAGAAAATCAGTTGTTTCCTAATTGTGTAAGTCCTTTGAATCTCGGGTAAAGAGCATGCAGTGTGTGGAAGGGGGATGTTAGGTCAAATGGGCCTCCTCAACTCATGTCCCTATAGTTTCATTGGTTTACAAGAACATCTTTTTTTTTTTTTTAAGATTTTATTTGTTTATTCACAATAGACATAGAGAGAGAGAGAGGGGCAGAGACACAGGCAGAGGAAGAAGCAGGCTCCATTCCAGGAGCCCGATGTGGGACTCGATCCCGGGACTCCAGGATCACGCCCTGGGCCAAAGGCAGGCACCAAACCGCCGAGCCGCCCAGGGATCCCCAAGAACATCTTAAAACACCAAAAAATATTTAGAATACAATTTCTAAAATATATATATATATATATATATATATATATATATATACACACACACACACACAAATATATTAAAAGGCATTTTTAAAAATATAAACAAAAAAAACTTTCATTTCAGCTCTGCTGGATTCTCATTAACAATAAAGCTCATGTTAACCAAACATGGGGGGGAGAAAACTGAGATTAAGTCAAAAAAGCAATCATCTAAGAATATACTGCAAGATTAACAGAGGCATGACAAGCAGCAAAAAAATATGGTCCCAAAGTAAATCTATCTCTAAGGGATAAACTAGATAGACTTTACAAACTTAATCAGAGGCAGAAATACTGGCCCTGCTCAAAGTTAAGTGAATGTGTCAAAACCTGGGACTGAACTCAAAAGAACTTGGATCTTAGGAATGAGTGTTAGCCATCTCTGAAGTACAAGTAGGATATACTTACTTAAATGCCACCTTTAAGGTATATAGTCAAATACCAAAAATAATCAGGAATATTATCTCCACAAAACTTAACGTGGATAATAGTGTAGGAAAGTGACTCAAAAATCTGAATTTAGGGGATCCCTGGGTGGCGCAGCAGTTTAGCGCCTGCCTTTGGCCCAAGGCGCAATCCTGGAGCCCCAGGATCGAATCACACGTCGGGCTCCCGGTGCATGGAGCCTGTTTCTCCCTCTGCCTATGTCTCTGCCTCTCTCTCTCTCTCTCTCTCTCTCTCTGTGTGTGACTATCATAAATAAAAAAATTAAAAAATTTAAAAAAATTTTTAAAAAATCTGAATTTATTCATATTTGATAAAAGCCAAAACTTAAAAATTTCCAGTTCACTAACATATTGACTATTTAAAGGAACTTTGTTTCTGTGAAAATGCTTATAGCAATTGCTTAAAGAAGGGGTAAAAAGGCAGTTTGAACACTTGGTTTTCTAAAACCATAGACTATAGGCTTAATAATACACAGCTATTCTGAATCACAGAAGACAGACTAGAAAAGTCTATTATAAACTACCAACAGAATACTTTTATCATATGAAATTACTTAACCTCTGCTCAAAATTATCTAATGAGCAACTCTAATTTTTAGAAAACTTTTTCTAGACATGAAATTTGCCCATTATTCTTTCTAGTCATTCTGATTTCATTAATTCTACAGATACCAAATTGACATTAATTTATACCAGTCTTTTCAAGGAAAAGTACATGATGTATGATGTTAAAGCAGGAAAGCTATGTGGAAGCAGGGGAATGACAGTAAAAAAAAAAAAGACTAAATAATAGTGAATTCAAAAGTAATTTAGGCTACCTCAATCTTGTAGTAATTTTAAAGACTTTTGGAACTTTATTTTATTTATTTATTTTTTTTAGACTTTTGGAACTTTAAACCTATTTTCCCATAGAAACTTAGTTATAAATAAAGTTATAAATGACAGCAAGATTCCTAAGTGAATCCATAAAAAAAAAAAAAAATTTTAATTGGAAAGCTCCAAAGTTCTATAGACCCTAACTACCATTTCAGATTCTTAACACGGGGTGCCAAAAACACAGATAGTCCTAAAAGCTAAGAAAAGGTGGAAGGGTCTCATCATCTTCTGACACTACTCTCCAAAGCCCCAACTAAAATCTTCTAGAACAGTAGTTACCAAAGTATGATCTGGAGAAATTGTAGGAATCTCAAGATCTGTTCCAGGGACTAAGTCACCCCATGGACCCCCAAGCTTAATTTTGAATGCAGTACATATCAATATAAATTACATAAATAAAAGCTCTTTGGAGTCCTCAGTAATTTAGAAGAATGTACAGTTCCTGAGATTGAGAAGTTTGAGAATCACCATTCTAGGCAGTAAAGTCAAGGACTACATTCCTTGAAATCACTAGTATGATTAATGTTGAGTAGGAGGGTTAGGAGCACAGGACCACTTATAGAGTTGTGAAATAAAGACCTCAGGAGAAAATTCTGAGGTGATAAAATTCTGATGATAAAAGCAGAACTGAAAGAGTCTAGAGCCTTCATTTCCTCTTTTCTATTTATCCTTAGCATAAGCAAATAAATGAGATTTAGTAGCAGTGTCAGGTGGGACTATAAATAAAGCCACAGAACCTGAAAAGTAAGAAAATATCTTAGTAGAAAGATTAAAGAGTAACTAGGAAGTCCATTTTAACCACAGAACAGGTTAGATCCACAGACATAATAGGGGATCCCTGGGTGGCGCAGCGGTTTGGCGCCTGCCTTTGGCCCAGGGCGTGACCCTGGAGACCCGGAATCGAGTCCCACATCGGGCTCCCGGTGCATGGAGCCTGCTTCTCCCTCTGCCTATGTCTCTGTCTCTCTTTCTCTCTCTCTTTGTGTGACTATCATAAATAAATAAAAATTTAAAAAAAAAAAAAAAGGAGGTAAGGCTATGGGGAAAAGGGTTATACTGAGGATAACACTGAATAAATAATATGCTAAAGTAACTAAGCAAGAAGAAAGCTGCTGAAGAATTTTCAGCTAACTGGTGATAAAATCAGATTTATAGGTGCTGCAGTTTTTAAAAATATTTTTATCTATTATAAAATGTGAAACATTTCAATGTCCATAAATGAAAACACTGATCATATAATTAAATATTTCAAATACATAAAAACAGGAAGACTCACCATGTTGCTTTTGTTTTGGATTATACATTTTCCACCACCGAAAAATTATAAATCCATCTTGAATTCTATGCAAGATAAATTACAAAATTAAGAACTTTAGTAACAATTTACTTAACTCATTTAATTAATAATTGTAAAAAGCAGGCAATTGATAATGAATATGAATGAATGAATAGAGAAAATTCTCAGATCACTGGAATACATAAACGTTTCATAGTCTCAAGTTAGGAAAGGGGAATTTACATAGCTCTAAAATAGATTATTCTATTAAGGTAAAATTTAATACCAGATCACATTTAATAAGAAAATAAAGTGCTAACAGGAAAACTTTTTTTCTTTTATAAATGATATTTTTTAAATGGTGTAAAAACTATATAAACAAAAAGCCAAATCTTGATAGGGGGATATTACAATGCTAACAGAAGCTTTTAAAAATACTCCTTTAACTCTGTAATCATATATTACCTCACGCCTCAAAAAGATAAACTTATAACCTCTCAACCTTTTCTTCTTACTTTTCTTTTCAAAATAATTTTATACTCACAAAGTTGACTCTACTGTTTTAAATGAGGTATGACTGTTGCCAAACCCTAGCACCTCTCAAATAATTCAAAACTTTCAAGTTAAGTAGCAAATGTTAAGATAAGCTCAAGTTAAGTAGCAAATGTTAAGCACAAAAATAAAGTAACCTTTTCTTTCAAGGCCTGCAGAACAAAGAATATATCAAACATACTGTCATTTCTTAATATATTCAGATTTGTGTTTCCTCCTTAAAGCAAAATTAGAGTAGCTAATAGATACTAAACAATTCTTAAAACTTATTACCTATATAAGGAGCTAATGGATGAGTTCTCAGTATCCCTGGACCCTTGTTTTATGTAACAAATGACCACCATGAATTCTACAAGAAAAATGGTCAGGTAATTTCATGGCTCATGTGTTCATCTAGGAATGAAATGAGATTATTCATTTCTATAACCAGCTATTTGATAAAGTTTGTGCCAGTCTAAAACTTAGCTAAATTAATCTGATAAAAATATTTTTAAAGATCAATTCACCAGATAGGATTTACTAAAATAAATTGATTTATGGTTTTATTTGAAAAGTAAATCATATTAAATATCATCAGAAAAAATTATACAATACTTCGTTTGTTTGAGTTCCTTTTTTTTTTTTTTTACCTAATAGACATGTCTTCTGTAATGTAATAGATTTCACGAACCATGACTTTTCCAGAAAGAACAGAGAAAGAGAAGGACCCTGTTGTAGGAAAAACAAAAACAAAAACAAAAACAAAAAACACAACAGTGAGTAATGGAATTGTTTTGATCCAGAGTGAGCACTTAAAACTTAAAATAATCTTAGCATTCAATTTATTCAATAATTATTAAAGGTTCTCTCCTACCTGATTCCCTTACAGCCTTACTAATTTTCTATTGCTCTTTCTTCAAATATGAACAAAAAGTACAATAAGTACCATCACTATGAATTGACCTACTAACCATATAAAGACATTAAATAGCTGCTTCATATGAATAATTCTTTTAATTATGCACAACTTTAAATAAACCTCAAACCAGTGACTAATTTACCACTTTTCTCCATTAATTTATTTGACTCTAGGAACCAGTCATTGCCTCAAATTAGTGGAGGATGACTTACGTTTGAGAGAAATTTTATTTATGTCCTCTAAGTAGTACTCTTAAGGAAGTCCCAATGGTTCTAGTCAATTACCTCTCACCCTTTTTCCCATTAGTTGAGGGCTTTCTGAAGCATACTGCTTCCAAATCAATCCTGCGGCCTCCAAACTTCCCACTTAGAAGCAGCTGGAAACTTAAATTAACAACGCAGGCCACAAAAAGAAATGTACAAAATGATTCCAACTTATAGTTACAGATTTTTTAAGTATGGGTTATTGGAAAAAAAAAACAGCAAATAAACCTCATTAACCATTAGAAACTTTCTTTGGATAGTAGAATCCTGAGAAATTTCTATTTCCATAGTTTATGCGTGCCTATATTTTTCAAATTGTTTCAATGAGCATCTTTTATAGCAAGAAAAAAAAATCCCAAAAGTTACTATAGAAACACTTTAAGAAGTAAGAATGAAGTAAAGAACCTAACCAAGTGATAGTTCATCTTCGGTCGTAGAGTGCTGCATGAGAGAAATTCCAGTTAGGTTAACATTCATGAAACAAAGGTGAATTTCTAAAGCTACTATAACTTATAAAATAAAAATTTATAATATACATCTCAAGATTATACAGAAGAAAAACATTCAGTGTTATTCGAACTTACCAATATGGATATAGCCATGTTTGTATAATCTATTAAGAACCAATGTTAAAATAAGACCAACGTTTCGAGAATTGTAGTATGTGAGGTAAATAATCCAACCACAGGACAAAATTGTAGCTGTTTGGAGAAAAAAAAAGCAAAACAATCTCATTGTAAGTTTCCTTCACAATCACCTTATTATCTCAGTAAATATTTGTTAGTAAAAGATTACTTATGACATTAAAAAATGATAGGATCTACTTCTAAAATGGTAATATGTTCTCTTACAATTCAATACTTTGGATTTTTAATACCAGATGTTGATTCTACCTTATGTAACTTTCCTCATTTTTCTTTACTCATGTTGATTCTACTTTATGTAACTTTCCTCATTTTTCTTTACTTATTAGCCAGAAAAGCACATATTACAATCAGATCAATTAAAAAAATACTGCCCGGGGTGCCTGGGTGGCTCAGTCAGTGAAGCATCTAACTCTTGATTAGGCTCAGGTTATGATCTCAGGGTCATGACATCCAGCCCTACATCGGGCTCCATGCTGGACATGGAGCCTGCTTAAGATTCTCTATCTCCCTCTGCCTCCACCCCCAATTCTCACATGCAAGTGTACTCTCTCTCTTAAAAAAATAAATACTTCCTTTTTTTCTGTTTCCTTTTTCACGGTTTTGTACTTATTATTAAACATGTATAACAATATTCTGGAAAGAGAAAGCCCATATTTCTGCATATTCTGAAAAATGTCCACCTTTATCAAGCTAAAAGCTCATTCCCAAGCTATTTTCTAAAGGCTACAGACATTTAAAAAAGAAAGAAAACCAATTATTTTTAAAAATCAAAGAAATCGTGGTGTTTTTTATTAAATCAATAATTTCTGCTTTTAAAAAAAAATGGAAAGAAGTGAGAATTTTGCCCTACTTAAAGGCATATCTATACTAAACAGGCCACCCTATACTATTTTGTTATATTTGATAAGGCAACAACCTACTTTTAAAAAATGCCAGTGAATATGCTACAGTAAATGATATTTCAAGTTTGACTCATTTTTCATGAGAAGTATATAGTCACCTATAGGACTCATAATATTCCCAAAAGAACCTAGTTCATGAATATACAAAAACTAAAACATAAGAAAGCATTTTTGATAAAATATTTCCTTTTACTTAGCCAGTTTGAAAGAATAACTATTTTCTAAATTAGGACAAAGTAATGTAAAGCAATTTAATATGTACAACCACTTAGCAACATCACATTAAGTTCTTAATGGATAAAACAAAGCAGTCACTGAGTCAAAATACATTTTCTCAGGGTAGCTTAGATTGACAGTAATAACTCTGATGTAGCAAGTGCTACGATTTGCCCATAAAAACTATTTCTAGAACAATTATTTCTAGAAAAGTTGTTTTGATGATGGTTTTTTTTTTCCTTTGTAAAAAAGTGTTTTGGGTTGTTTTTGTTTTTGTTTTTGTTTTAACTGAAGTATAGTTGACACATAATGTTATATTAGCTTTAGGTATACAACATAGTGATTTGAATATGTCATTACATTTTAAGTTTAAAGACATTCTGTGCTAATTTTTACTGTAAATCACTGTGTCAAGAGCAGGTTATGGTGGGCCATTCAGTAAAGCAAGAGGTATTTGCTGGAAAGTATGCTTCTGGTATCATACAACCTGAGAACTGTGGGCTTTTTCATTTTACCATGTTCCCCAACCCCCTTTAATATCAAAAGGCCAGTTAGGAAAACAGCAAGAGTAAACGATCACTCAGTGATTTTCTGGTTGTTACTGTTGTTTTTTTCCTTAAGGAAAGGAGTTGTATATAATAGAAAAAAAAGAGAAATTCTACGTGATAAAGTGAAGAGAATGATAGGAAATAAGAATTCCACCCTTAATTAAACTAGAAGAGAATTTTCAGTGTGTCTTTTATGAAATTTAATTTCATATTAATGTTTTACATTTCATTTTACTTTTTTGGCTTTAATTAAGGATAATTTATAATAGTTCACTTTTGTCAATTAGAAGAAATATAACTCAACCCAATAGGATTGGATTGTGTTTAATATCCAATCCTACCTACAAATCATGAATCATAATTCCTTTTATACACACTTCACCTCTACTCATTTCCCTACCACATATCCTGTGGTGTCATGAAAGAAGCATAAGGATGCACTCAGAAAAAAACAGCTATGTTACCTATATAAGTTATTTAATCCTTATAGGCCTCAATTCTCCAAGTTAAAGTCTGGTGCCTTCATAAGTCTGCTATGAGCACTAAGTGAGATAACATATGCAAAAATGACAATGGTATGTGGCACACAGAAGATGTTCAATAAATATCATTACCCTTTCTTTCCCCTCTTACCCTTTCTATTTTCCTCTCTGCCTTCCTAACTATTATATTGAAATTCAAATCAAATTCTGTTCTTCCACAAAAACTTCCTGGGCAATAACACCTTACAGTATTTTCTCCCTGGTTATTATTTTGTATTTCCCCTCTTATTAGTTCCTATTCATTCATTCCCTCATATTTCCTCCCTCTCTTTGCCACTGATTTATACACTGTTTTGTATTATTTCTATGAATCTAGAAAACTTCTGGAATATTAGACAAAAAAAAATTTTACTGGTAAAGCCCAATGTCAAGTATATAAGGAGGAAAGAGATGAAATTAATAGGCATGTACACTCTATTTTATATTAAAAAATATATTTACCATGAGAATTTATCACTTTTAAAGTAAAACAAAGAAGTGTATGTGCATGTGCTGAAATGGGAGTGGAGGAGTCGTGATGAAGGAGTGGACTTGAAATAGGAAAGATAAGCTAAGGGCAACGTTTTTCTTCTTCTCCCACCTCCTCTAAGTCAGACAAGGAAGGAGGGAGCCTAAGAAAAAGAGCACTTGCCAGAGCAAATTGTCATAGAAACATAGATTAAAATCTTTTTTCCAAAAAATAAACCAATGATATTGTAAGCATTTCAACTTCAGCTAACTACTGCTTAAAATTTGGCAGCTGTTAATTCACACACAAAAAAACCCATAAAGTACATGAAAATATATTCTACTTACCAACAAGGAGCCAAACAACATTGGAATTGTGTTCTGTAAGAAAATCTTCTAATTGAGTGATACTAGGAACAATACTCTCATTCTTCCTCTGATCCATTACTGAAGTTTTTTCAGACCAGCCTCTAAAGGCCTAAGATTTATTAAACTGCAAGGGAAATCAAGTAAGGGGAGAAAAAGGTGGATTTAATAAAAGTAAAAGTTCATTAAACCCCATTCCAGTTCATTAAGAATGAAAAATAAACAAATATTTTGCAACAAATATACATGCAACAAAGCATGTCCACATTTCTTTTTTCTTTTTTCTTTTTTTCTTTTCTTTTTGCATGTCCACATTTCTATAGAAAATATAAGACAATGATCGGGCTCCCTGTGAGGACCCTGCTTCCCCCTCTGCCTATGTCTCTGCCTCTCTCTCTCTCACTGTGTCTCTCATGAATAAATAAATAAATCTTAAAAAAAAAAAAAAAATATATATATATATATATATGGCAATGTATCACATTTTTAATGTCCTGATTTCACCATCCTAAGAATGAATAGATTTGGGTTCAGTTACCATCTGGCTCCAAATATGAGGGACATAATCACTAAATCTAATCAAAGATATTTATCTCGGGGATCCCTGGGTGGTGCAGCGGTTTGGCGCCTGCCTTTGGCCCAGGACGCGATCCTGGAGACCCGGGATTGAATCCCACGTTGGGCTCCCTGCATGGAGCCTGCTTCTCCCTCTGCCTGTGTCTCTGCCTCTCTCTTTCTCTCTCTCTGTGTGACTATCATGAATAAATAAATAAAATCTTTTAAAAAAAAAAAGATATTTATCTCAACAATAAGAAGGAAGTATTAATGATCTATATTAGACAAATTCATCTGCATTTGTCTCAAAAGCTGCCATTAAATGTTGTATTTATAAATTAACTTATATTAATCCTTCTTAACCTCCATCAGCTCTGTTTTTTATTAAATGGGTTGTAATCTATTACAATCTTCCTACTTTGGATTCACACTGAGTAGAGTTTGGACAGTAAGCAGATGTCCTCCTATCAGGATGGATTACAATAAACACATGTCAAATTGTGACCCAACATGTGAAGAATGTATGTGTATATACACACATTTCAGCAAGATAAGTATGGATATTTAGATGTATTGAGAACGAGTTACATGAATTGACAATGAGTAAAAAGTGAGGAATAAAAGTTCTTATTTTATGATCTGAGAAACAAGAAAACTATCCGCCTGTTAAAAATTATCCCTCATGTTAATACAGTATTAATATGACTAACCCAACTTACCTATAACAAAATTATCTTATGATAAATCAGAAAATAACAACATTTACAACAACAAAAACAAAAAACTAGCTTTAATGACAAAGTGAGCTACACAGTTAATGATCATTTAAGGCCAAATAGCACAGGTGATTTTATAGAAAACTAGAAAAAGAGATTTCAAAACAAGAAGAATATATGAGAACAACTTTCTAGCTGAAATTCAGAACAGCTGACTTGTTAACTTCCTAAAAATGTTTTCTATTTACTCACCAGAGACTTATCTTCAGTGATAACAAAACAACTTTAAAATTGGATTAGACAACATTGCCAGATTAAAATGTTTCATATTTCTAAATTGTTAAAATGTCAGCAATTCAGAGGCAAATTAAACATCTCTTTTAAAAAAAGGAAAAGCTCAACAGCAAAAGGTTTATTAGTAATAGTGATAGGAAAATCTAAGGC
The DNA here is from genome assembly GCF_003254725.2 of Canis lupus dingo. Classification (NCBI taxonomy): domain Eukaryota; kingdom Metazoa; phylum Chordata; class Mammalia; order Carnivora; family Canidae; genus Canis; species Canis lupus. The sequence goes on from NC_064261.1 coordinate 18,320,017, forward strand.
TGAAAGAACTAGAAAAAAAATTTAAATGTTTTCATTTTTCAATTACCTTTTTCCCCTACAGTTTAGAAAATGAGTAAAAAATGTTCTCATAGTGAACAGTCTGGGGGGGGGGGGGATAAGCAAAGGTGGTAAAAAGGTACAAACTTCCAGCTGTAAGATAGTAAGTTCTAGAGATACAATGTACATCATGGTGACTATAAGTTAATAATACTGTATTATATATTTGAAAGTTGCTAAGAGAATAGATCTTAAAAGTTCCCATCACAAGAAAAAAATGTTATAACTATGTGAGACCAGCTTAAGCAGTTGGAGCCTGAGCAGGGAGGTTGCCTGATGCAGGGTGACAGAACCCAAGAGGAAGACATCAGACTCCAGGCATCAAACTCCAAAGAGATAAATAAGGCTTCCATGCAAAAGGGCAATCTGGAGTAGTGTGTTGATGTGGGAGAAGGATAAGGAGGGTACACATCTAGGAAATAGCCCTTGCAGGGTATGGGGGAGAGGATTAATTAAGTAAATATATTAAGGATATTGAAAGCCTGTTTTCTCACTGTTGGAGGATATAGATGAAGAAAATTAGAATTAATTCTGTGGTGTTTGATAAAAACTTAAAAGTATAGTTTTCAATATAAGTATACAAATAAATATGGCTATAAATGTGTATATGTATGTATGTACATATGCTCATTAAAAGGTCTGAAAGCAGCAACACCACAATTAAAATGAGTAGAAAACTTTGCTTCTAAAAACCATTTTCTATCAAAAGGAAACAGGGCTCCTTGAAGAAATGACTAATTCCACAAGTAGGTCAAGGAAACTCAAGATGAGCCTTGTTTTCCAGAAGGTAAAGAAATACCTGAAGAATGATGGGAACTTGTCAAAAGGACACAGAAATCAGCTTGAAGAGGCTTCCACTGGAAAAATCTGGGGCAATTTAAGCATCAAAATAAATAATAGTAATAGATTACAACCCATTTAATAAAAAGAACCTATGAATCCATATCAATATAATCAATTAAATTTTGATAAGTAACAAGATTCTCCTACTCAAAATAACTCCCATCAAAATTATTAATGATGAAGGAGGAACTTTGTGAAATTTAGTTAAGTGATCAGACACCATCAATATTAAGATAAATCTGAATTGTGCACTCCTTCTTAAAATTTTTTTGATTACAGTTGACATACAATGTTACATTCATTTCAGGTATACAACACAGTGCTCAACTTCTCCATGCATTATGCTATGCTCACCACAAATATAGCTACCATCGTAATAGAGGAACACAGCCTCACTTCTAAATGCCTGCCAAAGATGCACAATCTGAACCTAATCTATCTTGATTCTCTCTACCAATAGATTATGACCAATAAGAATTGTTTTATTCACCTTTGTATCCACAATACCTGTGATGGTGCCTTTGAACATAGCCATTGTTTTCAAGTATCACATCATTTTAAATGGTATTTTTATCCAGCACATAAGATAGTAACATTGATCTACATGTTTCAACACAAGCTCTCTCAGTATTTCCATAATTCATCTATATTCTCTTCATTTTTCCTGAATCCATTATATTCACTTCAAAACTGTCCACATTAGAACAGAAATTTTGACGGTTATTCTTTTAGCAACGTACAAAGAAAAGCATGAAAATGTGAAATAGTTCAAGCAAAAATAGCACAAACCAGAGACTTAAAGTTCCTAATTTAGCACTACCACTACTATGCCATTTTAGGAAATACCTTTCCAAAAAATTACTTTTCAAAATGAATTACCTATAAAATCTTTTCAAATACTACGTTCAATTTTCTGTCTCACTAGCATAAAGAAAATAAAATTATCAAACACCTAATACTTGCATTAACACTTACAGAGATAGAATTCCAAAACTTAATTTGGTCCTTCAAAAATGGAAGCCATTCTATAAATCACAACAAAAAATACAAATAATATGATAGGAAAATCAGCAAAATATATAGTCAATTTACAGAAGAAGATACTATCACTAGCAATTGGAGATAATCCCCATTTGCCACCCAGTAGTCATATTAAGTGAAAATAAGAAAGACTGCAAACAACTATATTGGCAAAAATATGGGAGAATGGGCATTCATACATAGTTGATAGGCATAAACTATCTTTGGGAAAAATAATTTATCAGATACTATAAAAATGTGTACACTTTAAATTGGACATATCAGTTCTAGGACTCTCTTATAAACACTCAGGCACAAAAGGATGTTTTTCAAGAATAATTACTGCAGCATTATATAAGTACACTGGGAAATTTGAAAAGAGGTCGACTAATAGGAAAATAGTTAAATAAATTATGGTATACTTTCCTGGGAAATAAGATGCATGGAACCTTTCTAAAAGACTGAGATAGTTCTCTATATGGGCTGATACACAGAAATGTCCAGAATATATGCAATGTTAGCAGGGAAAAAGCAAGGTGAGAAACAAAATGTATAGTATTGCATTTATGTTTAAAAGAAAAAAGACTATCCATTATATATATGTTACATGTATATACCCTATATATACACATATATGTATATGTATGCACAAATATAAAGTATGTGTGTGTACACATTTTTTTAAATTTGCATAAACACTAGCAATTCCATGAATGGTTACCTATAGAGAGAGTAGTGGCAAAGATTTCAGGGGAAGGAAAAGAATCAGTGAAGCAGAATGTTCACTTTTACTCTTGATACTTAGGTATTGCTTAAATGTTTTACAATTGGCATATAATACTTCCATAATTTAAAAAGAAAAAGGGAGCGTGGTGGCTGGAAGACAGGAAATAACAGGTTAGAAAGAGGCTTTTCTTAATCAAGCACATATCTCATGGTCTCTCCTTACAAATAGATCTCCAAACCCAAAAATAACAACTCTGGCATCTGTCATTCTACCATCATGTCTTTCTTCAGTTCTCACTTGTGTCTTTAAAAAATTAAAATGCAAATACTGAGCAATAACAAATTTCATCATGACATCAGAAAGATCAGTTAACACCTTTGCAAGAATTATTTGATTTGATAACCTTGAGGGTAAGAACGGAAGGGAGAATAGCTGTACTGTTCTGGAAAGGGCCAGCAGAAAAGCTGCATCAAGGAAGGAGGTAAAGAACACTATAAGGAAGAGATTGGGCAAGGGACAAGGAAGAGGCAGTTATTAAAGAAAGACAGCATCAAAAGAGCTCTAAAAACGGAGCACCTGAGTAGCTCAATCAGTTAATGTCTGACTCTTCATTTTGGCTCAGGTCATGATCTCTGGGTCCTGAGATGAGCCCCATATTGGGCTCTATGCTCAGCAGAGAGTCTGTTTGTCCCTCAACCTCTTCTCCTCCCACCCCCATTCATAAGCTCCCTCTCTCTGTTTCTCCCAAATACATACATCATAAAATTTTAAAGTCCCCCCCGCCAAAAAAAAAAGTTGGGGGGGGGCACCTGGGTGACTCAGTTGATTAAGCATCCAACTCTTGGTCTCAGCTCAGATCTTGATCTCAGGTTCATGAATTTGAGTTCAAGCCCTGCGTTAAGCCTACTTTAAAAAAAAAAATCCTGCTTCAGACTGCATTGTTCTGGATTATATGGATTAAGAACACAGATTCTGTACTAGCCTATCTAAATTAGAACTAACAGTTCATGGGACGCCTGGGTGGCTCAGTGCTTTAAGCCTGCCTTCGGCACAGGGTGTGATCCTAGAGTCCTGGGATCAAGTCCCACATCGGGCTCCCTGCATGGAGTCTGCTTCTCCCTCTGTCTGTGTCTCTGAATCTCTCTCTCTCTCTCTCTCTCTCTCTGTGTGTGTCTCACGAATAAATAAAAAATCTTAAAAAAAAAAAAAAGAACAGTTCTAACACTGTAGCTGAGTGACCAGAGTCAAGTTATTTAACCTCTCTGTGCTCTATTCACTCATCTATAAAACAAGAACACTTCTTATACCTTCTACATCACAGAACTGAATAGTGAGAATTGATTAATTTGTACATGTAAAGCATTGAGAATAGCATCTAGCACGTAGAAATAACACACTGTATAAATTTTTGTAATGGCAACCAATGCTTTGGTGTCTTATTCATATGGGCATTCACCTCTACACACAAGATTGCTCACTTTGAACACCTATAACATCTTACTGAAGACTGCTTTTTGACTGCAGAAACACCTCAGCTTATAATTAGGACAAGCTAGAAATGCCAGTTTATGTTAATGATGGCTAGGAAAGTGTTGGATATACACCTACAGCTTCCTTGCTCTTAGTTTGGAGTAACCCTGAGACATATTTTATTTGGTCTCCGAGAGCGTGAGCTCCAATGCCCACAGTGGTAACTGCTAGGAATAACCTTTATTGACTTCAGTCCCTTTCCTTTCTTACTTCCCCATCCTGCTACCAGTGTTTCCTGTGATCACTTCCCAAATAAACTATCTGTACTTGAAAGCTTACCCAGCTTTTTCTGAGGAAACCCAAACTAAGGCCCCTTTTTTTTTGTTATCGGTCCTATAAATGTGAGGACAGTTTTCTATTACATGAAAAAAGATTCTGTACTTTAAAGAGATCATGAGACACGTGGGTGGCTCAGGGGTTGAGCATCTGCCCTCAGCTCAGGGTGTGATCCCGGAGTCCTGGGATTGAGTCCCACATTGGCTCTCTGAGGAGCCTACTTCTCTCCCTCTGCCTATGTCTCTGCCTCTCACTCTCTGTCTCTCATGAATAAAATGTTTTTAAAAATAAAGAGATCATGAAATCATACAATTTAAAGGACACAGTATTAAATACTTAATATTTTTTGAAAGTTTGCTTTAATTCAAGGCATATATATGCTGGGTTTTGAAACAGGGTTTGACAGAAAGAAACATTTCCTTCATCTGAACAGGAAGAAAGAGAAAGGAAAGACCCACATATGGGGAGATTTGGAGACAGAAAGATGAGAGAATCTGGTGGCTTCTATATATTTTTGAAAAACTCAAATTCATATTTATCTAAAACTTCTATTTCATTCATTTTTTCTTTGATTTTTTACTACTCCCGTTTTTTGGTTCTAATCCCATTACTTCTACAGTTTCTACTCCTCTTCTATTTTTCTATTTTTCTTAGTCTTTAATTTGTGTTCATAACAGCTGTCAGAAGAATGGCCCTAGGGTGGTAGGTGAAAGGAAATATGGATGAGAGGGCCTTCATCACCACAGCTTACCCCAAGTCACCCAACTCCACCCTACCTCAGCAACAATTACTTGATTACCTTAGAAAAGAGGAGTGGGGGAAACTGGATGATCTGTGTACCTGCCCACAGCTTCTCAAGAAAACCTCACTGCACTGGTTAACTTTCTTCCAGGGCTACATGACTCCTATGAGAGAGAGATCGCCCCATAATTTGACATAGGATTTCAGAAAAAAAAAAAAAGGTTTTCCTATACCAGGCTTAAACTGCAATATGTCTATATAATATTACCTATGAAGGACACCTGGGTGGCTCAGTGGTTGAGTGTCTGCCTTCGGCTCAGGGCATGATCCTGGGGTTCCAGAATCAAGTCCCACATCAGGCTCCCCACAGGGAGCCTGCTTCTTCCTCTGCCTCTCTTTGTGTCTCTCATGAGTAAATAAATAAAATCTTTAAAAAATACATATTACCTACGATGTGAGAAGACTTAGTTATAAAGAGCCAGAGCTTTCTCTGGAACTGTCATAGGAAAGTATATATTTGATTCTGATTTTTTGGAGCAACATACTTAAGACAGTTGCATTATAATGTAGGGTTATTTTTTTTGTTTGTCCATTCAATAAATATTTATTGAGCTTAAAGATTCTACAAAACAGCTAAGGACTTGAGTATTAAGTTTAAGATTTGGAATATTTATAATAATCTTTAGTAGGATGTCTGGCAATACAGAAAATGCTAAAGAAAGGCTGTTTTAATCACTGTCTGTATCTTCCCAGTTATCATATCATAATTATCACTTCAGAAGTCTGTCCCCCCCCCAACTAGACAGCTGTTCTTAAAGATGAGTTTGCCCTACTCATTTAAGTGCCATACCCAACCAAGTTCCTATATACAGCAGTCTCTCAATACTTGTTTCAGAAATGAATGAAATAAATGTATCATTATAAAAAGTACATAATTATAAACTATTGCCAAAAATGAGTATTCACAATGTACCTAGGGCCAAAGAGATTCCTAAATGATCTTTTCAGTCTCAAGAAAATCTGGTTTTTATTTGCTTGAGTTTAAGAAAAGGATATTCAACTTTTTAATAACCCAATTTCAAATACAACAAAAATGTGAAAAAAATTTAATCATTCTCAAATATCTCATACAACAATGAAGTCACAAATCTTTGGATAAAATGTGTTCACATATCTTCAGATCATTATATTAAAGTTATTTGGAATTAATTACAGTTCTTTTCTATAAAAGAAATTACATGGGTTTTAAGAGTTGGAAAATCAACTTTACAGTTTCCCTTTGAACTTCATCAACAACGATATTCTCTTCATCATCAGGTAAAATTAACCATCTATTAGAACATAGCCATACCCTATACTAGAAATTCTATGAGGTATGCACCTTACATATTTTTACGTTATCTGCCCTTGGGCCCAATTTTACTAATCTACATTAAGTGTTTCAGAATATATAATTATGTTTTTCAGCTGTTTGGTTTCTGCTTATATGTAACAAAGTTGCCAATTTCAAAGTCATTTACATCCTCCTTGCAGTTAAGAAGCCATGTAATTGACCCAAATGTCTCAGTAAATAAAAACACTATCTAAACAGACTGCTCATCTCTACTATGGCATATTGACATCCCCAAACAAAAGCAAAACATAAACCAGATCACAAAATTTTTATTCAAAGTAAGTTTCAAGAATGAGTAGAACATTTGAGCTACTCATTTAGAACAATGACCACTCACCAATCTAAAGGTAAGTGGCCTGAAATGTGATGTTCCTTCCAACTCCATGATGCTACATCAATAAGTACAGAAAATAGACATACCTACTATAATGAAACATCTCACTTAAAATAAGTATACAGTGATTTGAAAAGCCCCCCTGCCTAAAATATTTTACTCATCAGGATACAAAAGCCTAAAATTTTACCACCCATTTCTTTAAATGGAGTATTAACCAATATTCTCTCTTAAAATGCAAACTAAAGTACCTCAGTAATAGCTACCATTAATTATTACCATGTATTATTAGTGTAAATTAATTTACCGGATGACTTTTCTCACTGACAAGCAGGATCCAGGGATATCATGAAAGGCCCAAGATTCCCAAGATGGGAGAAATCTTAAAAAGGAGATGGTGGGCAACAAAAGCAAACTTAATTTCCTTAACAATTTTGGCCAGGGCAGTAGCTTTGTACACATCAAGCAAAAATATATAACGTCCTATTCTATTAATTTAAACAAACAAGACAGACAATTATCCTCTTAAGTCAGACCAGGTATATAATCCTCTCTGCCTAGAAAGACTTATTCCAGATCCCTTTCAGTCTCAGGATTCTATGTGTAACAAACACAATTCACTAACTCTAAAACCCAACAGAATTAAGTGATAAAATAACATTCCATCAGAAATTACAGAAATCATCTAGTATCCTGGAACTAGACTAGGATTTAAAGCCAAATTTGAAATGGAAAGCTCGGTCCATCCCTTTAATTCCTTCCTTAGCCAGGATATAACTTGAGCAAGTTACTGCACCTCAGAGCCTGTTTCCACATGGCCATGTCTTCCTTGAAGAGATGCTGAAAGCATTAAAAACACAAAGCAAACATAAAACTCACACTACAGTGCTTGACAAGAAACATTACAACAATGGTAGCTAAGCTACTATTATTAATGTTCTTAAAAAAAAAAACCAACTGAACAAAAAAAGGTGAAAGCTAAGAAAAATAAAATGCATACCAGTAAACAATGACTAAAATGTATTTCTTTCTTCACAATATATGAGAAAAATATATATTTAATAACAGAATTTTAAAACCAAAAAAATTAATTGGCATAAATAACAATCAAGAAAGTATTAAGTTAATATAAATAACATAGTTCTACAAATACCAGTGAACATGATTCTTAGAAGCAGATCAAATATCAAAATACACTAGTCACCAGGCAACCATTGCTAAAGAAATGGTGAGTGACAATTCAAACACTATAAATTAGCAAATTAAACATGCTTTTAACATCATAAGCTACACTACAATAATGGTTCTTTATATTATATGCGGAAGAATTTTTAACATCTAAGAAATCATATCATTCAACAATAATGTTGCACTTTTGGGAACCTGACTTCTATAGCCATAATTTTATGCTGGTTTACCTAAATACTTACTAAAAGCAAAAACAAAACAAATATTTTAAAAATCTATAGAAAATGTATCTATTAAAAGGGTAAAAAGAACTGACTTCAACTTCTCCAAATCTAGAAGAAACCATGATTTTTAAATATAGCCTGCTTTAAATAGTCCACTAGAACTAATTACTACCTTCATCATATTCCTTGATATGGTCAGTAATACAAAGAGATGAACAGTAACTAGTAAGTGAAAGGTTTAATCCTCCCACTTCTACAACCCATATACTGGTTGTGGGGTTCTGTCGTCCCTTTTTGTACTAACTAGTGAACACACTCTGTAAGTTTCCTTTAATTCTTTTAATTAAGAATTAAATATATCATTTTCATTAAAAATACACCAGAAGCCATAACACTAAAAAGCACCAGTAAAATAAAATTCTATAGGATTTTAGTAATAAAACTATTTCCTTTTGCCTATCTGGCCCTTACGCTTCTCTTTTATCTTCTACCTTCTGTCACTTCTGTCAGAAAACTCTACCAAATACATATTCAGGGATCCCTGGGTGGCGCAGCGGTTTGGCGCCTGCCTTTGGCCCAGGGCGCGATCCTGGAGACCCGGGATCGAATCCCACGTTGGGCTCCCGGTGCATGGAGCCTGCTTCTCCCTCTGCCTGTGTCTCTGCCTCTCTCTCTCTCTCTCTCTCATAAATAAATAAAAATTAAAAAAAAATTCAAACTACTGGCCCAACAAAATAGGGTCTTTGGGTGTGGGAAGAAGGAAAAAGAAACTGGCCACACTCTCATCATACTTACCAACACTCTCATTTTAAATGAGTACGGATAGAAAAAAATGGATATGAATAGAAATATACTTTACATATACATAAAATGTGACAAAGTACAATAAGATCAGTAATCTAAAGTTTAAACTTTAAACATTTTGGTCAATGTTCTCCTCTCTTTGAAATGTTCATTCCATGGTATTAATTCACCATTAAAATGATAAAAATACAGCTACCATAACAATGGCTATAACATTTATTCAATGCTTACTGTGTCCTAGACACTGTTCTAAACATGTTATATGTATTTAATCATTTAATTGTCATAAATAACTGTTCATTTACAATTCCCCACTTTACAGATGAGAAAAATATGGCACTGAGAAGCTAAGCACAAACATAATTAAGATATGACTTCAGTAATTATCTCTTCATTCTCAGTTTCTTTATATGAAAAATGAATTCCTTCCTCCCAGCTCTACATTTAGAAGCTACTATGAATGCTACCAAAATTAATATTTTGCTATAAAAAACATATTTTTCCCACTATGGCATTTCTTCTCCTGAAAGGATCCTCCATTAAATCAGAGGTCAACACTGTTTTTTAAATAACCAAGTGGTAATACATCAAGTTATAGAGACTGATTAGCAGCACAGAAGGCCAATTTATAAAGTGAGCCAAATCTGACTTAACCACCTCCCCACTTTTCTAGAACCTCTCTCTCAACTGGCCATAAAGGCTATATTTATGTACTTTGAAAAAGCTTATTTGACCCTAAAGAACTTGACAATTGCTAAAAGACATATGGTAGTTTTTAAATATCCAAAAATTCTTTAATATTCCTCCCTACAAGAGACGAAACTTAATTAATTCCTCCTTTGAAGTGTGGGCTGGACTTAGTGATACGGTTCTAAAAGAACATGACAGAAGCAATGGTGTGTAAGTCAAAAATGGCACCACATCTTCCTCTTTGCTCTCTTGGATCATCTATTCCAGGGGGAAATCAGCTGCCTTGTTAGGACACTTAAAAGGCCTGGAGAGGTTCACATGTTGAGGATTTGAGGCCTCCAGCCAATAGCCATGTGAGTGAACCATCATGGAAGCAAATCCTTTAGCCACAGTTGAGACAACTAAAGTCCCAGCCAAGATTTTGGCTGCAACCTCCTGAGAGACCCTAAGACCAGAGGGAACCAGTTTTTAGGCATGCTCAAATCCAGACCCACAGAGACTGAGATACTAAATATTTTAGACCACTAGATTCAGGTATAATTTGTTACTCGGCAATAGATAACTAATACAAAATATGATAAAACTAATTTTGCAAGATAACTGCAAGTTATCTCTACCCTAATGGTTCATACTTGTCATGTTAAGCTAAACTACTGCACTCTACTCTCCTCCAACTTACCAAAAGTTGAGGAATCAGTAATAACACACCAAGAAGATTACCAATTATATGAGTGAACCATTTCCTCTCTCTATTCTAACTGGAAGTCTTCCGAATGGACTCTAGAGCAACCTCTACCCTGCCGCCTATAAAAGAAGATCTGTGTCTATAACCATCACCACCTCCTTACCTCCTATCTTAGTAGAAGTCTATCTAAAGTTCCCTTGACCTGAATCCTAATATTCCATCCTTTCCAGCTTAGTCAGTGATTAATTATTTTCCCTCATTCTTCTGTCCTCAAATTTTATTTCTGATGGTTTTTTTTTTATCCTCAGCGAATAAAGATTATAAGTCATATTATCTATACCTCTAGAAAACAAAAAACTCTCTCTCAAACTCCTATCTCTAGCTATCCTCTCTCTATTCCACTTGAAACCAAACTTTCTGAAAGAGTAAATGACATCAGCTATTTCAATTTTCTTATCTCTTACCCAGTGTGAACTGGCTCCACATATATAATTGCTCTTGCTCCGGTCAACAACTTCTTGACATGTTCAATGGATACTTTTCCTGTCATTTAATGTCTCAAAGATACTTAATTGTTCCCTTTCTCCAAACTCAGTACTCCCACTAACTTCTGTAATTCTCCTGCTTTCTTATCTACTCATTCATCTCTTTTTTTTTTCATTCATCTCCTTTGAGGTGTGTTTTCCTTCCATCTGATTTATTAGTGTTCCCCATCCTCATTTCTCTTCTTTTACTTTACATTATTTTTCCCTGAGTAATCTCATCCAGTCCCATTGCTTTTAACCAACACCTATAATACGAAACTAAATTTTATGTTTCCAGTTGGATATTCTTAACTAAGATCCATATATACAACTTCCTAATGACATTTCTTGGAAGTCACAGATGCCTCATAACTATAGCCCCAAACTGGTCTTCTCCAACCAGGTTTCCAAATCTATTGTTCTTCCTATACTGCCATAGTAATTGGCCCCACTCGGTTTCCCAAGCCAGAGATCATAAAATTGAGTTATCTTTCAAATATTTATTGAACATTAATTATGTGCTTGAACATGACAGTAACTAGAAATTATCCTGACTCTACTCTCCCTCAAGCCTACCAAGTTCTACCCAGTACATGTCCTTTGCCTCTGTCTAATCCATCTCCATCCTTAATTCCAATTTGCATCACTATACTTCTGGTTCTCATTTGCCACCTGGATTATTACAATAACCTCTAAATGATCACCAACCACTCTGCCAAGTTCATCACTCTTTCAATTCATCCCCAGACTGTTGCTTGACCATGTCACTTCTATATGTTATTTACAAATTGCCTGCAATTTTCTCAAATGAAAGAGTTAATTTTCTTAATCTTTCATGAAATTTTTCAAATTCTATCACTATCTTTAACATGAAAGAGTATGCTAAAATGAAGACTATAAGAATCCTATTTTCCCACAGTACCTTAAAGTACCTTCATTTATGAACTAAAGTTATGAAAGATTTGTTATAAATACAAATATTTACCATATGGGTAGTGTTTTCCAAGTCTTTTACATAAACCAAAAATATCTTTGCATCTGAAACTCAAAAAAAATGTATGGTATTTCACAAAAATATTACCTTGAAAAAATACTCTAGACTTTCCAGGGCCATGATGACTACTACTCTAATACTTAAAAAAACTGAAATAGTGCCTGAAATAAGGTATATGATACTCAATAAATATTAGTGAAATGAATTATTTCTTCATCATGTTTAACCATGTCTTCTATGATTTTCCATAGAACTGATAATAAAAAATATACTTGAGTTCAATCATACCCAGTTTTCTGTAAAGAACAAACCAAACTAATTTTCTTCACTTCTTCGAAAACTCTTTATAATATGGACAGATAAATGAACAAGCAAAAGAGGGGGAAAAAATGTTGATACTTGATCAAGAATCAAGCCAAAGTTTCCCTTGGCTTTCTCCTGCCAATACACAAACTATGCACTTGACTTGTCAGTCGGGTATCAACAATTCAAAAGTCATATAAAAGAAATGGCAGGTCATATTATACACCCCCCCAACCTCTACTCCTTGACCAATTAAGAAGATTAAAACACAACTAAAGCAGAAAAAGATTTCCTTTATCTCAGCTTTAAATAGAAATCAGATTTTTTTTAAAATTTAGCCAAAATATTTACCCAAATTTTTTTCAGAGTCTGTAATGTTGTTTTTCTTCTTATCTTCAGAAGGTCTACCTGCAGAGTTTCATCTTAACCTGAAAAGAACAACATTTTATCCAATTATACAAGATAGTCTGGCTTAACCACATTTCACCATTTCAGATTACTGGATTACATGTGTGTGAACGCACACACATGTAAAGTTTTTAATAGTACTCCAAAATTGCATTTCCTTCTTTAAAATTTCCAAACAAGAAATACTTCTAAATCTAGAATAAGACCACAGTTTCCAAACTACAGCATTCTAAATGTTTCAAAAACCACTATACCCATGGAAAGAGCATGACTGGATAGTCAGAGAGTTGTAGAGGTCAAATCCTACCTTTAAAACATACTCAAGGGGCACCTGGGTGGCTCAGTCCATTAAGCATCTGACTCCGGGGCAGCCCCGGTGGCTCAGCTGTTTAGCGCCGCCTTCAGCCCAGGGTGTGATTCTGGAGTCCCGGGATCGAGTGGAGGAGCCTGCTTCTCCCTCTGCTTCTCTCTCTCCCCCTCTCTAATAAATAAAATCTTAAAAAAAAAAAAAAAAAAAAGCATCTCTGTTTGGGATCAGGTCATGATTTCATTATCATGAGATCAGGACCCCTGTCAGACTCTGCACTCAGAATCTGCTTGAGATTGTCTCTCTTCCTCTGCCCCACACCCTGGGCACGCTCCCTTGTGTGCTCTCAATCAACAAACAAATAAATAATAAAACAAATAAATAAACAAATAAATAAATCTGTAAAAAAAATATATATATATACTCAGGGATCGGGGATCCCTGGGTGGCTCAGCGGTTTAACACCTGCCTTCAGCCCAGGGCATGATCCTGGAGTCCCGGGATCCAGGCCCACATCGGGCTCCCTGCAAGGAGCCTGCTTCTCCCTCTGCCTGTATCTCTGCTTCTCTCTCTCTCTCTCTCTGTATCTCTCATAAATAAATAAATAAAATCTTTAAAAAAATACTCAAACTGTGACCTTAAAAAAGTTGTTGTCTCAGACTGTTGGGTCTTTGCTGGCAAGAATCATGTCTCAGGGGGGATCCCTGGGTGGCTCAGCGGTTTAGCGCCTGCCTTTGGCCCAGGGCGCAATACTGAAGTCTCAGAATCGAGTCCTGGGATGGAGTCCCACGTCGGGCTCCCTGCATGAGCCTGCTTCTCCCTCCTCCTGTGTCTCTGCCTCCCTCCCTCTCTCTCTCTCTATCATAAATAAAAAAATCTTTTTAAAAAATCATGTCTCCGTTTCCTTCCTATTCCAAGCACATAGCACACTTTTCATCAAATGGAAATCACCTTGCAAACTCTTAAGATACTTGGGAGATGATAAGGCATACTGATTAAGGGACTGTAAACTGGAGTCAGATTATCTGGTTTAAATCACATCTCCTGACTTTCAACAAGTTGATTTTTAGGGCTGTATCTTTATGAAATGATAATAAAAGACCTTATATGATAGGATTGTTATGATGATTAAATGAGATAACATGCCTATGAAATATGTACCACTCAACAATTCTGTTTAAGATAAATATTCTGGTTAATTCACCTAATTTTATATTTAATGTTTATGGTTAACTTAGAATAAATCCGCTTCAATGCCATGCAAAGAGTGAAAGCAGCAACATGAAACCAGTTGAAACTTACACGCTTGGACAATTAAAAGGCTATTTCCTTAGGGCGGAAATTTACCAGAACTCTTTCCATTTAACAAGCGTCCCAGGATCCCTGGGTGGCGCAGTGGTTTAGCGCCTGCCTTTGGCCCAGGGCGCGATCCTGGAGTCCCGGGATCAAGTCCCACATCAGGCTCCCTGCATGGAGCCTGCTTCTCCCTCTGCCTGTGTCTCTGCCTCTTTCTCCCCCTATGTCTATCATGAATAAATAAATAAAATCTTAAAAAAAAAAAAAAGAAAGAAAAACAAGCGTCCCTAACTTTCCAATGACAAAACTAAGGCCAGTGGGATGGGGAGTTAGGTGTGGGAGAGTGGGTGGGAGCCAAAATTCTGCAGACGGAAAACCAACTTCCCTTCACCTTCCTCTGACCAAAAGATAATGTTTCCGACGAAATGTACTCTTCCATAGCGCAGACTCGGCCAGCACCAATTCGGAATACAAAACACTCCACGCCTGGATTGGAAAGGGGGCTCAAAGGCTTCACTGCCCTCGGTCAATAGACCCTACGTTATCGGGGGCGCGGCAGCTCAGAGCTGCTGGCAAGGCTAAAGCCAGAGCCTGCAGGTGCACTGTCCTTCCCGCCCGCCGAGTCCACGCACCAGCCGCGGGCGCCGCCCACCCGCCTGAATCGCCGTCCACAGAGGCCGCTCCTGCGTCCGCGCCCCCAACAATCTGACCGCGACGGCCCTTCCAGGCCTGCCCACTGACCTCCGACACCAGGTCGACAGGTCCCGGGGCCGTACAAGACACTGAGAAATGAGTCGACACCGCAACACACAGCAGCGACGACGCCAAACCCCCGAGACTCCGACCCGGCTGAATTCCAGAGATGATGGGAATCCTCTCACCCCAGCCCTGCCCAGTCCGACCCCGTCCCCTCACCTGGGCGAGCGCCGGGGCAGCCTGGAACCGCTCAGGCCTCTCTCCGAGGGACCCCACAGGCCTCGGGCAGCGGCAGCAGCGCCGAGCCGGACCCGGGCCGCGAAACTCTGCCCGCGCCACACCCTCCAAGCCCTCCACCCCGGCCGGCAGCCACAGGTGCGGCCCAGGGCCCGGGCCACTGACACCGAGGGGCGGAGAGGGATGGGAGGGGTCCCAGCTGGGGCCAGGCGTCACTGCGGCTGCGTCAACTGGTAGCGTCTTGCGTCATGACGCCGGTACGCCAGCCTGGCCCCGCCCAGGAGTCTGCGGCGCCCGCCCCGCCCCCGGCCCCTCCCCCCGGCCCCTCCCCGCCCGTCCCGGGGCTGAGGGTGGAGTCTGGGCGGTGGGGCGGAGGTCAGGGCCGGAGGTCAGGGGCGGGATCGCGCCGAGCGAGTGTCCGCGCCCGGCCTTTCCGACCCCGGAGCCGCGGGGACGCGGCAACCCGCAGAGCGCGAACGGAGAGGAGAAGCTGACCGGTGCTAGGAAGCGCAGTGAACCCTCTCGGAATAGAGAGCAATGCTCTTCTGACCTTATCAATCCCGGGAGTTTGATTGTACCGAATGAAACTACGTTGAATGGACTGATTGTAGGACCGTGCTGATGAAAAGCGGTTTGATGCTCGCCATTTTTAAAGACCAAGACCCTCCATGTTATTTAACCAAGGCAAACGACTCTCTGGAGTTCGAGAATTCTCTCGGGTATATTGCGCACCTCTGGTGCACGTGGTGCACGGATCGTAGAGGAAAGTGGAAAGCAGCCTTAGGTCGGTGGAAGCTTTGTGATTGCTTGAGACAGAGGTGCAATATGCCCGTAGGGCCCCTAGAAATGCACCCGGAGAGGTGCCAGCAGTGGCAAGGGGTGGTTCTAAGCACTGTATGTTTATTGATTCGTTGACTCCTCCCCAAACCCTGCGAGGTGAGTGCTACGTCCCTTCTGTTCCCATTTCCCATTAAAAACTAAGATACACAGAGGTTAAATAACTTGGAAGGGTGGGGTTGAAACCCCAAGCAGGCTTCCTCCAAGGTCATGCTCTTAAGCATTACTGTATAGTGTAGCCTGCCTCGAGTTCTAAACGTCTAAAACTCTAGTTGGGGGCAGCCCGGGTGGCTCAGCGGTTTAGCGCCGCCTTCGGCCCAGGGCGTGACCCTAGAGACCTGGGATCGAGTCCCGCGTCGGGCTCCGTGCATGGGGCCTGCTTCTCCCTCTGCTTGAGTCTCTGCCTCTCTCTCTCTCTCTCTCTCTCTCTCTCTCTCTCTCTCTCTCATGAATAAATAAAATCTTTAAAATAAAATAGGACTCTACGTTTGACTTCCTGAGTTGAACCTACCATATCTCCCGACTTTTTCAAGTGGAATTTTACTCTTACCCTGAAAGCAATTGATGTGCTATCAAAGGTAAAATAAAGCCAGAAAAGGTTAAACATATGACATACCATATTAACCCTTACTGCGTATGAAGAAATAGAGGCCCTGGCCGAAGTGTTATGAAAGGATTGGATAAAAGAAAAAAAAAACAAAACAAAAAACATACACCTATCTTAATTACTTCCCCCTTCTACCAGGACACTCCTATCACCCTCATTTGAATTACCCCTTTAGAGTTTATTTCCTCACTTCTGCAAGAAATCAATTTCAATGGTCTTTTTCAAAATCTGGAAGAATCGCAGTCTTTCTCCGTCTTTGTTCCTTAGTAGGGCACCAGGACCCCACATGAATTCAAGTTTGCCACAGCCAAGCTACCAACTTGGAAACTGTCCCAGTAAAAATACTCCAGAAATCTAGAAATTACCTCAACCCCGGGTCTCCAGGATCACACCCGGGGCTGAAGGCGGCACTAAACTGCTGAGCCACCCGGGCTGCCCAAATTTAACCAAATTTAGCTGTTTTCTATTTACATGGATATTTTCACCATGAAAATGTCTTACAGTAAAATAAAATGAAATATCCTTTAAAAAACTAAACGTATACTAAAAAAATTTTTAAGAATTAAAAGGCACCAGCTAATGCCTAATGTGGATTAGTTCATTTAGCTTGAGCAGGCCCATAATGTAAATACCAGTTGTGGTTGAGGAAGTTTAGAAAAGTTGAATAACTTGCTCAAGGTCACATAAGTTAGAAAATGGAACCAGAACTTGAAGTCAAGTGAGTCTAACTCCAAGACCTATTATCTTTCACTACTCCATACTAGATCCAAGTTAAAAAAAAAAATCTCAAATTGCAGAACTACAACACATAAAAAAGTAAAACCACAACTACTTTACAGATAACTTGAAAACAATGTTAAAATAGCATACTATCTGTATTTTAATGCATAAGGGAATTTACTGCCACCAAATTCAATATGTTAAAGTTTTTTGAATGCTTAACTCAGGTTTTTATTTCTCTATCATCTAATAAATTCTTAAAACCGCAATATCTTTATGTATAAACCTGAGTGTTCCTCAAGTTACTATATACTTTTTATAACACCAGGATACCAAGTTTAAAGTCCATTCTCATACCAAATCATCATCATCATCATCAGTAATATTAGTAAGCCCATATAAACAACAAAAAAATCAATAGATTTCTATATTATTTCACAATATACCTGCCAAATGAAATTATTTTTCTTTTCACTTTCCACTAGCCAATGCAGGCCATAATTCAAACTTCTGTCATGCCATAAATATCATGGCATGTGTATAGGAAAATCACAATTATCCACTTTAAAGCTGATAAAAAGTGAGAAGAACTGAATATGCATTTCGTACATCTTTTGATATACTAGAAAAACCTAGTTTTCTAATAATGATTTTGAACTTTGAAAATAACATAATGTTCTACAAACCAACAGTAAAACCACCAAACATGAGCAAAAGATATGAACAGACAGCTCACATAAAAAGAAATACAAATGGGCCTAAAGTAGGACAAAAGATGTTCTTAATTCTCATAAAAAGAGAAAGACCAGTTAAAGCTGCAGTTGAGCTAACCATTGCTTTTCTTTTCAAAGGACAAAGCTCAAAAAATTTGATAACTCAGTATTAGAAAAGGCTTGGGGAGACAGCCCCCCACTTTGCTGATGGGCATATGAATTGATTTAGCTTTAAAGGAGAGTAATACAGTAATATCATTTTAAAGCTGTCAATGCTCCTATGTTTTGACCCAGCAATTCCACTTCTAGAAATGAATCATACAGATATCTTCACATGTGACTAAAATGTACAAGCTATCCATTGCTACGTTGTTCATAAAAATAAAAGAATGTTAACAATCCAATAATGTTCAATTCAAAAGACTAGTTTAAAAATTATGGGACACCCATGGAGCTACAAAAAAATGTGGTAGCTATAAAAACACTGATAGAAGATAATCTACAATGTGTATTATAAAAAAGGTGAAGAGCAAAAAATACACATGTACCTGTGAAAAATAATAACAGGCCCAAACCTACAAATTTGGCTTTATAAACACACTGCTCAAAAGACTTAATTGAACAGAAATTAAAATTTCTAGTCAACGGCACATAGTATAAAAACAACATTTATATGCATGTATATATAATATCACTTTTAGGCATAGGTTATATATGAAAAAATGATGAAGAAAAACTGATATAGACTATCATTGGAAAGGGAAATTAACTAGATATCCTGGCCCAGGATAAGTTTGTAGAAAGATCTCTTTTTTACTGGATATATTGTTTTATAATATCTGAATTTTGTAATGAGTGCATATGTTACCTAGAGAAAAATAAAATATTTCAATGAAATATGACTCTCTTTTTTCTTTGGCTCTCCTATGAATTTTTGCTTTCTTCCTTCAAACCCAAGATGAATTTACACTTTTTATATTAGTTTGCTAAGGCTGCCATAACAAAATATCACAGAGTGGGTGGCTTAACCAACAGAAATTCACCTTCCAACAATTCTGGAGACTGGAAGTCCAAGATCAAGGTGTCAGCAAGTTGAGATCTTCAGAGACCTCTCTCTCCCCTTGGCTTGTAGATAGATGCCTTCTTACTGTATCCTCACATGGTCCTTTCTCTGTGCAAGCATAACCCTGTTGGCTCTCAGAGTGTCAAGGACACCAGTCACATTATATCAGGGCCCAGCCCCATAGCCTCATTTTAACTTAATCACCTCTGTAAAGTGCATATCTCCAAAAATAGTCACATTCTGAGGTACTGCGAGGTTGTGGGGGAGGTTAGGGCTTCAATACATGAATTTTGAGGGGACATAATTCAGTCCATACATTTGACAAACATGATCTTTTCCTAGAACTAGTCTCTTTTTCATTCTTCTACAGTTCTTTGAAATATACATTCCACATACCTTACTTTAAAACTCTTGTTGGGGCATCTGGGTGGTTCAGTGCATTAAGTGTCGGCCTTCAGTTCAGGTCATGATCTCCGGGTCCTGGGATCCAGCCCCACATTAGACTCCCTGCTGAACGAGGCATCAGCTTCTCCCTCTGCCTCTGCCCCGCCCTGCTTCCCCCTCCCCCAGCTCATGCTGTCTCTCTCTTTCAAATAAGTAAATAATAAAGTATTTAAGAAAAAAAAAACTGCTTTTATTTTATATTTTATCATCTTTTCATTTGTTCTTCTAATTTTTAATTATAAAATTTAAAATTTTTTGTAAATTATCGTTTGATCTGGTGTGCGTTCCAGAAAAGACTGAAAGGTGGAGATTCTTTCCTTCATCCCCTACTATTGGTCAATCCCTCTCTTGGCATGTGTGCTGCTAGCCTAAGTGACAAGATCTTTTCTCTCTAATAAACTCTCTTTATTGCCTTTGTAGCTACAGTCTTTCTGCAACTCACTAATCATCTATCACTATATCTTTGTTCATCAGCTCACAATGTGAAAAAATTATTTCAAAGTCTTCTTTATTTTGATTTTTCATGTCTCTATTTTTCTTCTTAAGTCAAATATTTAATATCTATATGCCAGACACTGAACTAAGCCCTAGATATGCATACATAAGCAAGGTAGACATGACCTCTGCCCTTGAGGAGCTTATAGTCAGTGGTAAAGTTAGAGAATAAACCAAAAGCTAAATTCTATCACTGCACTCTAATAATTCCTGGTTATATTTTTCTTCCTCTTACACATACTAAGTTCAAATTCTATTGATTTTTATGTGATAGAAAACTGACATACATTGGCCTAAGTAAAGGTTATGTACTGGGCCTCATAAGCTTTAGACACCAGAAGTAGATAGACTTCCGGTTAGGCATGAAGTTCCAAACCATATATATCTCCAGGCCAGTCTGACTATATGTCTCAGAGGCCATTCACTATGTTAGCTTCAATCTCATGTTCCCATTGTAGCAAGACAATAGCAGAGCTCCTAGCCCCCTATACACTCCCCATTGTTTGATCCAGCAGGAAAGAGCAAGAATCTTTTCTGCAGAAATCTCAGCCAGAATCTCCTTGTGTCTCATTCACTGTTCTTGGGTCTCATGCTTACTTCTAAAGGCAATGGGACTGAGGTAGTGTTGACCAGCCTTGGTCATATACTCCAGCCCAGAATCAGAGCTACTACCAACTTCAAGCTACCATTACTTGATCAATAAAGATGTATCACAAAACACAGTGAGAAGATCGCCAACTATGAATGAGGAAGCAGATCCTCAACAGACACTTTATCTGCCAGTCTAGATCTTGGACTTGTCAGTCTCCAGAACTGTGAGAAATAAATGTTTGTTGTATAAGCCACTTCCAATCCCCACAAAAAGACTTTTCACAATGTTCACAATGTTTTCCATTTTTTCTGTTTCTAAATATCTTTTTACCCTACTACTAGATTGTGAATTTCCTCAGGAAATGTCTTCCATAGTTTTATATTCAGGCCAGCATTGTATTTGGCATAAGGTAAAAACATTTGATAAATGGTTGTTAAATAAATGAAGGAAGGAATAATTAAAGATAACAGAAATCTATGTAAAAACCAATATGTCAAAGAATGTTTAAAAATCAGTAAATATCATTCCCCTCATT
The DNA here is from genome assembly GCF_003254725.2 of Canis lupus dingo. Taxonomy (NCBI): domain Eukaryota; kingdom Metazoa; phylum Chordata; class Mammalia; order Carnivora; family Canidae; genus Canis; species Canis lupus. Next base: position 18,341,300 of record NC_064261.1, read on the forward strand.
TGAATGTGAAATACACACCCATTATATCAGAATTTCTATCTTATTGAAAAATAGTTTAAAAATAAAGGTACCATTGTCTAGTGTTCCTGGTTGTTGATATTTCTCAATTTGAAATAAGATGCAATGATCCAAAAGCTATCATGTTTGAAGGACCATACATTTTTTACTAACACTGCATATTCAAATTTGCTGAGTGATATCATCATCATAATTGTTATAGTTAATTCATATTGAGCACTTAGCATGTCCCAATATATCTTTCTTAAGCATCTTATACATATTAATTCGTTAGTTCCTCAGAAAAAAAAAATATATGGAAATCTACAATCAGGATACAATAGAGATGAAAGCAGATGTCTTTCAAACAAACATGTGACTAAGAGCCAATGTTTCCTTTTAATGCATATTAATTTGTTTGGTCCAAATTAAATCTCTCCAAATCTAAAAAGGTGTAATATAAAAAGCAATGCAAAACTAACACCTAAATATGCCTTGCTATTTAGCTATTGAAAATTGGCTGAGTCAAGGAGTTTTCATAAGAAGCCTTAAGTAGAAAATGTTGTAGTGATACAGTCAAATTTATTAAGAAATCCAAAGTGCTGACATTGCATCAAAATGTATGAGAATAAAGATGGAATCAAAAATATACATCTTTACAGAGACATTAGAATCTATTGGTATCCATAAAATTCAAAGCCTGAGGGGCATCTTGGTGGTGCAGCTGGTTAAGCATCCCGCTCTTGGTTTTGGCTCAGGTCATGATCTAAGTTATGCGATCTGGGTTATACGATCAGCCCTGCTCCCAGCATTGTGCTCAGTACGAAGTCTACTTGAGATTCTTTCTCCTTCTCCCTCTGCCCCTCCTGCTTATGCTCTCTCTCTCAAGTAAATAAATAAATCTTGGGGAAAAAAAAAAAACCTCAAAGCCAAAAAGAAACTCTTTCTAATGCAAACTTGAAGAACTATCACTTTTATTTCCTTGAAATGTTTTTTCTTCCCTATCAGTGTCATTTCCGTCTTGTCTGAACAAAGCAACTTTCTGATACAGTTTCAAAAAGTAGCTGCCTGTATCTGATTTTTAAAAAGCAGAACTGAACATTATCTGCCTGAAAAAAATTACTTTAGAGAAGTATGGCATATAGTATCTTTATTCTAAAGAACTTTTGCACATATTTAAATCAAATAGCCCAACTAGAAATAATGCTATGGACTGGAGAAAAGAGTTCTCAAAGTATGAATTACTGTATTTCCTGAGTATCTTCTTTTAGACAAGAAAACTGAGGTGATACATTTCCTTCCCACCACTTACCATATAACAATAATAAAATGTGGTCATCAGAAATATTGAATTATATAATTACTTTTTTGGGGCACCTTCAATTGACACATAACATTCTGTATATTTAAAGTGTACAACTTATTGATATATATATATATACATATATATATATAAACATGATTACCACTGTAGCTTTAGCTAACATCTCTATCATGTCACATAATTATCATTTCTTTTTTGTAGTGAGAACATTTAAGATCTAGTCTCAAAGTTATTTGGAAGTATATAATACAAGATCATTGACTATAATTACTATGCTGTACATTTGATCTCCAGAACTTGTTTAACTACCAGTTGCACACAATTAATTGTTGCAACATGCTCCTTAGTTACCAATATACAAATTAACTGTGATATTTTGATTTGGATCTCTATGTACAGCCATTCCTTTATTGAATTAATATTTATTAAGCAATTATTGTAATTTTGTTTCACAATTATAGCACTATTGTAAGTGCTGATTATACAATGCTGCACAAATCATTTGCCTTCAGGGAAATTACATCCTAGAAGTGGAGATAGACCACAGCCAAGTAGATAAATAAATTCACTTGTATACAAACGAACACAATAGTGTATACAATATGTGAGTACAAAGAAAGAAACCAAATAAGGAAATGTGATAGGAAATAACTGGGTTTAACTTTATTTATTGATTTTTTAAAGATTTTATTTATTTATTTATTTATTTATTTATTTATTTATTTATTTATTTGAAATAAAGCAAGAGTCAAAGAGAGCACAAGCAAGAGGAGGTGGGCAGAGGAAGAGGGAGAAGCTGGCTCTTCACTAAGCAGGTAGCCCTGTTGGGGGCTTGATCCCAGGACTCTAGGATCATGACCTGAACAGAAGGCAGATGCTTAACCAACTGAGCCACCCACACAGCCTGGATTCAACTTTAAATGAGGTGAGCAGAGAGAAGAGCTAGATAAACAAAAACCTACAGGTTACTGCATCAATATCAATTTTTCTGATTTTATTAGTACAACATGGTTATGTAAGATGTTAATAGGGAATTTGGAATAAGAGGTACACAAAACTCTCTGTACTGTTTTTGCAATTTCTTTCTGGTCAGATTATTTCAATATAAAAGTTTAAAACTAATAGATAACTTACACATTGTGCTAACATCTACAAAGGAAAGTAAGAAGGGAGAGTGGAGTACTAGAAACTTTAGGGAGGGTGATCATGAAAGATAGCTCCAAGGAGGTGATTTTGAGCAGGCATTAGAAAGATAAAAATAGTTTGTTGAGAAGGAAAGCAGCAGTATTTCAAGCAGAATTCCTGCAGCCTACAAATAGGCCCCAAGGGAAGAAAAGCTGGCATGCAAAAAGAATGATAGAAGATACATTTGAGGTGAGGTAAAGCAAACAAGGGAGAGAATGGGACAGGAGAATAAGGTTGATGGAACAGGAGAAGCACTGGGGTGTTTTGTACTAGCTGGATTTTCTTTTTCTTTTTTTTTTTTTTTTAGTTACTTACACTTTTATTTTTATTATTTTTTTTATTATTATTATTTTTTTATTTTTTTTTATTGGTGTTCAATTTACTAACATACAGAATAACCCCCAGTGCCCGTCACCCATTCACTCCCACCCCCCGCCCTCCTCCCCTTCTACCACCCCTAGTTCGTTTCCCAGAGTTAGCAGTCTTTACGTTCTGTCTCCCTTTCTGATATTGCCCACACATTTCTTCTCCCTTCCCTTATATTCCCTTTCAGTATTATTTATATTCCCCAAATGAATGAGAACATATAATGTTTGTCCTTCTCCGACTGACTTACTTCACTCGTAGCTGGATTTTCTGCTTTCATTTTTAAGCCTCAAATCCACCAGATGGTGTTTTTATCTAAGCTAAAATAAATATCTTGTCTATCATACATTGTCTAAATTGTTCATTTATGATCATGTATACCAGTGCTCCACATACTTTAACATTCATACAAAGTACCTGGGGATCTTTTTATAACACAGATTCTGATTCAAGGTATAAAGTGTGATCTGAGATTCTACACTTTCAACAAAATGCCACATGGTATTGCTGCTGTTATTTCATGCAACAGATGGGTATCTAGGTTGTAGTATGTGATAAGGAGCTTGGAATTTATGCTAAATTCAATAGGAAGTCATTGAAGGATTTTAAAAAGAGACATACTGCAATTTGCTTTGTACTGTACTTCAATCTCTGTAAGGCTCATTATATTGTTGGTTCAGGCATTCTGTCTCTTCCAGCAACTATTAAGTAAGAATGCTGTTTCAAAGTTCTAAGTCACCTTGCAGGTTTTGGGTTTCTTCTACTTATTCTCTTTGGGGCTTAACTCCAGTTAATGAGCTAGGTCCAGGTCAATGGCCTTCAAGTGCTCTTGCTCATGTGTTCCTAAAAGATTTTGTAAGCAATATATCCTTACACACATTAATATCTAAAATTTTTCATAATAAGCTTAGATCATTGCAAAGGATGCAATTTTCTATATTATTACAAGTATTGATTTTATTAAATAAAACTTTAATAACACTCTTTTAAATTTATTTAATGGGACCTAACTACTATCGTCATTTATATCCACTATCATTCACTTAAAAATAATAATGGACAAATTTTTCTTTAATAGTTTAAAATGATATTAAAATTTTTATTTCTGAATTTGCAATTTCATCATATTTCCCTTGCAGAACGGTACCTAATACAACATGTATTTAATGTTTAAAGTCTTTTATGGAAAAAAAATTTTTAAATGAAGTCTTTTATGGGGATGCCTGGGTGGCTCAGTGGTTGAGCGTCTGCCTTCGGTTCGGGACATGATCCCGGAATCTCGGGATCGAGTCCCGCACTGGGCTCCTGCATGGAGCCTGCTTCTCCCTCTGCCTATGTCTCTGCCTCTCTCTGTGTCTCTCATGAATAAAAAAAAAAAAAAAAAAAGTCTTTTATGGAGCGCCTCTTTCTTATCTGGAACAAATCATGTAAATAAATATAAATTTAATCTCTAAAATGTTATGTAACCATACAGTTCTAATAGTTCATTTTCTTCGCTTTTGAATTCCTCCCATTGAATTAAAACTGCCATTATTGGGACACCTGGGTGGCTCAGTGGTTGAGCGTCTGCCTTTGGCTCAGGGCATGATCCTGGAGTCTAGGAATTGAGTCCCTCATCAGGCTCCCAGCGAGGAGCCTGGTTTTCCCTCTTTCTGTATCTCTGCCTCTCTCTGTGTGTGTCTCATGAATAAATAAATAAATAAAATATTTAAAAAAATAAAAAATAAAAATAAAACTGCAATTATTAGTGAAAGCCAATTAACCAAAATAATTATTTTATAAAATGTGATAAAGATTATAGTAAAATAAGTAAAATGTACTGGAAAATGTATCTCTTATTGTGAAAAAGTGTGTGGGTTTTTTTTGTTTTTGTTTTTGTTTTTGTTTTTTGCCAATTAATGTATCTGTGGATTAGTCCTATTTATTGCTTAGAGAAGGCCTGACTATTCCTATTTGTTCATGCCTAGGCACTGAGAATCCTTGCTCATATAAACAAAGAGATAGGGATGAAAGGAGTTTTATTACATCATTATCACTTAATTCTTTGAAGTCCTTCAGAGTTATATCCCAAAAATCACATTAGGATCTATTATCAAAAATTATTTCTTTGATTAGGTTCCTTTAATACTAAGAATTAGAAACCAATTAGGAATCTCTTGAGTTATAAAATGATTTATTACCTAATTATTAGTCATTTATTGCAAAAGAAATTTACCAAAACTTTTCAAGTGGTACTATGTATTTTTCTACTTAATGCCACCTATTAGAGTCACAAAGAGTTGGGAAAATTAAAGTATACCTAATTTCAGCATATTTTCCATACAATATGTTTGATAAAATGTTTTGTCATGTCATGTGCCTTAAATATGATTCATCAAAATCATAGAGCTGCAGGTTAAACTTGTTTATAGAATATGTCCACTCTGAGCCTAGTTACAAGGTTAGGTTTCATTCTTACTCCAGTTAACCAAATCAGATTGACTTTCTATTAAAAAAAAAAAATAGGGGCACCCGGGTGGCACAGCGGTTGAGCATCTGCCTTCAGCCCAGGGTCTGATCCTGGAGACCCTGGATCAAGTCCCGTGTTGGGCTCCCTGCATGGAGCCTTCTTCTCCCTCTGCCTATGTCTCTGCCTCTCTCTCTCTCTCTTCGTTTGACAGAGGTCTCACGAATAAATAAATAAATAAAATCTTTAAAAAAAAGATAAAAAATAAAAAGTCTTACATTTTTTAATTGAAATGAAGGTTTTCATATGCATTTTGATGGATTATACCACTGAAAAATAAACCGTAAAGTAGTACTAAAAGTAAAGACATTAAGATTATAAGATATTTTTTTGTTTTCATAATAAACTATAAGCCAAGGAATAAGTTTTATTCATTACTTAACTTATAATAATGTAATGCAATTGTTGACCCAAGTTATAAGTTATTTATAAACCATGGAGTAAAATTAAAAAAAGAGAGAAAAACATGGTCTAAACATGGTCTATGTCTTACACTGGGTTCCCCAGAAAGCAGAACCAAAGGCAGAGGCTTAAGAGCAAATCTCTTAGAATGACTAAATACAAAATTGCATAGCAGCCAGAACTTCCTAAACTACAGACACAGAGGAAATTAAGCAAACGTTCTTTCAAAAAAATATGCTAAATCTTGAGTAAGAGAACAGTGAGAGGATGGGACATCTGAACAATGATCTGGGTCAGGAAATAAAGGAGAAGGAAAGCAGGGATCGAAATGAAGATGATACAAAAATTGGCTACCATGATCAATTGCTGTAAGAAATGTCCCTTGATCCTGATGTTTATAGCAGCATTATCAACAATAGCCAAATTATGAAAAAAAAACCCACATGTACATTGATGAATATTGAATAAAGATATATATCTTCTATACATAGAATCTTCTATACACATATATGTCTATATATGTATATTTATGGGTATATATATAATTTTATATATGTGTGTATATATATATATATATATATATATATATATATATAATAGTGGACTATTAGCCATAAAGAACAGAATCTTGCCATTTTCAATGATGCGGATAGAGCTAGATAGTATTATGCTAAGTGAAATAAGTATGTCAGAGAAGGATAAATACCATATGATTTCACTTATATGTGGAACTTAAGAAACAAATGAACATGGAGGAAAAGAGAGGAAAACCCAGAAACAGACTCTTAGCTATAGAGAACAAACTGATAGATACCAGAGAGGAGGTGGGTGGGGGAATGGGTGAAATAGGTGATGAGAATTAAGGAGGGTACTTGTTGTGATGAGCACTGGTGTTGTATGTAAGTGTTGAATCACTAAATCCTACACCTGAAACTAATGTAACACTGTATTTTACCTAACTGCAACTTAGATAAAAACTTGAAAAGGAAGAAAGAAAGAAAGAAGAAAGAAAGAAAGAAAGAAAGAAAGAAAGAAAGAAAGAAAGAAAGAAAGAAAGAAAGAAAGAAAGAAAGAAAGGAAGAAATGTGTCTTGGGACCATCCATCTGGAGAAGTGGGGAAGAATTTTTCTTTAGCTCCTGCCAGGTAGTGAGAATTAAGATTTTTGTTGTGGTTCTTCTGATTCCAGTTTGCCACACCAGGTCTCCACTGGTTAAAACAAAACAAAACAAAACAACAATGCCTGGGCAGGATTTTCAGAATGATAAAGTAAGGAGTCTTGCAGACCCTCTACCCAGACAATGATTTAATTGGTGAATATTATAAAAGTCAATCATTCCAAGTCTGGAAATTGTACTACAGACACAGAAGAAATTAAGCAAACATTCTTTCAAGAAAATATGCCAAATCTTGGGTAAGAGAACAGTGAGAGGATGGGACATATGAACCATGATCTGTTCCTATACATACTCCCTCGGTTCCACATTATGGAAGCTCTACCTCTTGGTTGGAATTTGCAACCAAGAATGAGATTCCTCTCCCCCAGCCCCATGCTGGGGCTATGACGACCACCAGCAGGGAAGGCAAGTGGCATCTCATCTTCTCCAGGCCCATGTTACAGGAGTTCTATTACTGAAGGAATATAATAGCTCCACCTTCTGCAGGGGTAGCAGACAGGGTCTCTCTTCCTAGACACAGCCTCTCCTTAAGACAGAAACCTTACCCTAGGTATGGCAGGCTGAAAATACTAAGGCTCCAGTTTACCCCATCCTCAGTTAGCTGGAAGAGAGGAGGATCCAGGCTGGGAGGAGCAAGCTGAGAACAATAGGACTTACCCTGACCCCAGTAGGTAGCCACTGGTAGCGGGTGAAGGAGGAACAGTTTCCTGCCAAATACCTAGTGCAGTGGCACAAGGGCTCTGTCCAGGAGGAAAGGCAGGTCATGAGGACAAAGGGCTCCACAGCTCTGCCTAAAAGACCTGCCATTATTTGAAACAGAGAGTTGAGAACTCTATGCTTAAGGATGTTAATGAAAATAACTAAGATCTTGGTGGAGAACGATTAAGAAAAGCCTTCTTATTCTCATACAAAATTGCATAACGGCCAGAAGTTTAGTGGAAAGAAAGCCTTCTTAAGATCATGGAAAGCTCTGGGGTCAGAAAGATGTGTAAAGGGGATCCCTGGGTGGCTCAGCGGTTTAGCACCTGCCTTCGGCCCAGGGCGTGATCCTGGAGTCCTGGGATCGAGTCCCACATCAGGATTCCTACATGGAGCCTGCTTCTCCCTCTGCCTGTGTTTCTACGTGTGTGTGTGTGTGTGTGTGTGTGTGTGTGTGTGTCTCATGAATAAAAAAATAAAATCTTAAAAAAAAAAGAAAATGTGTATGTATACTAGGCTGCATCTACTCAGGAGCAGTCAAAACAAGACATGGGGCATACTTGAAATCATTCTCCAAGCTGCATACAGGCATGTTATCACAGAGTTGGTACAGATGTTGAAATTATCAGACATGAAGTTTTAAATAACTATAATTAATATCTCAAGGATTCTAATGGAAACAGTAGACAACATTAAAGAAAATAGGAGAGATGCCTGGGTAGCTCAGTGGTTGGGCATTTGCCCTTGGCTCGGGGTATGATTCTGGAGTCCCAGGATCAAGTCCTGCATTGGGCTCCCTGCATGGAGCCTGCTTCTCCCTCTGCCTTTATCTCTGCCTCTGTGTGTGTGTGTGTGTCTCATAAATAAATAAACTCTTTAAAAAATATAAAGAAAATAAGGGTAGTATAAAGAGAGGAGTGAGAACTCTAAGAAAGAATCAAAGGGAAACTCTAGAAATCTAAAACACTGTAACAGATATAAAGAATGCCCTTTATGGATTCAGCAGTAAAATGCAGGCAACCAAGGAAAGAATCATCGAGCTTAAAGATACATAAATACAAACTTCCCAAACTGAAATGCAAAGGCAAAAAAGAATAAAAAAAATAGAACAAAACATCCAAGAACTATGGAACTATTATAGCAGCATTGTTTATAATAGCTAAGCTGTGTAAAAGCACAAGTGTTCAGCAGTAGATGAATGAATAACAAGATGTGAAATATGGGTTATTATATATATTACTCAGCCATAAAAAGAATGAAACCTTGCCATTGCAATAATATGAACAGACCTAGAGGGTATTATGCTAAGTGAAATAAATCAGACAGAGAAAGACAAATACCATATGATTTCACTCATATGTGGAATCTAAAAAACAAAACAAAGAAACAGACAAAAAAAAAAAAACAATACAGAAATAGACTCATTTTGGGTGAGTAAATCAGTATTCAAACTAAAATTATAAATCTTCTAAATTTGACTTTTCTATCAATTCGTTTTAGCAGAATCAAAATTCTGACTTATCAGAAAAGTAAGCAAGAGCAAAAGGTATCCAATCCCTTCACTTAAAAGGCATAGAAAAAATGTATTTCAGTTGATGCATATATAGCCAATGTTATTATTCTAGAATTAATTTTTTCTCTGTTCCAATCAAGTTTAAACATTGGACATCCTACAATTAAATTATTGTTTTAAAATTGCTAAAACTTCTCAGCAATAAGTATAATTCTCCGTAGCAATTTTTATGGTGCACCTACTAAATAATATCAAGGTCACAAATCAAAGTGTCAGCATTTTCATTAGGACAAATATTGTAATTTATTTACCTATTACTATATACCAAGGATATAATTCTCTAATATACACTTCTATTAAATTTTAATCATATTTTCTCTTCCATAAACTCCCACTTCAATAACATGTAACTGAATTATTCCCTGTTCATACAGCTATTATAAGCAGTCCACTGCTACTTTTTTCTCCAAACTATAACAGTAATTCTTACAAATACAACCAATTATAGCATGATTCATCTCGATTTATATAAACTAATTGTCTCCCAGGCAATGGACACAAATGTTGGTTGATAACTGAAATAGGTTATATGCTTTCAGATTAAAAAAAAAATGCCTTGAAAGTTCCTCTCTTTTGAGTTAAGAAAGGAATTAGACTTGAGAAATTTGATTAAAAGAAAACCTTTAAAAGTATGTAAATATGGAGGATATACTAGACTCCATATCATTTTAGTTTTTTTAAAGAGCATGTTTTTAATATTTGGGAAAAGAAAATTAGAGTGATGCTGCCGAGTGGTGTAGAAAGAAGAACAGATTTGGGTATGGGATTTTCTATGGAATGGACACATACAGTGGGATTTTTCTTAAAGGACTTATTTATTTATTTGAGAGAGAGAGAGCACACTAGCGGGGGTGGGGGAGAGGGAGAAGGAGAATGAGAGAAGCAGGCTCCACACTCAGTTTGGAACCCTATGTGGGGCTCTATTCCAGGACCCTGAGATCCTGACCTGTGCCGAAATCAAAAGTCAGGTGCTCAACCCACTGAGCCCCTATACACAATGGTTTTAAAGTGTTTTACAAACATGGACTTACTATAAAAATTAGGTTCTTTTCAAAAGCAGTGATGACGATTTTTTAACAATGTGTTAATACTGTTATGTACCTTCAGTAACCAATTCCAGCTAGCACTATAACAGAAAATAGGACACCTTTAACAAAACCATCCAGAAGTAGGAATTAACTAAAGAATGTATAAACCTTTATGAATAAAAAATTCAAGTATATAAAAGGTCTGAGTAAGTGGAGAGATAGATAGGCTCATAGTGTTTCAGTTTAGCATAGTATGAATTATATTGAACACATAAATTCAATGCAATCCCTCCCAATAAATTCAATTCAAATATGAGTAACTCAACAAACTCATAAATGTTATATTGATGAATGGAAGTCCACAAATAAATACCTGAATCAATTTAAATAAACAAGAGGAATGCACAGGGGCATGTCTTACTAGATTTTAAGACTAAATCAAAGCTTTTCTAGTAAAACCAATGATACTGGAGCAGAAACAAATGAGCCAGTGATACAGAACAGGTAGTGTGTCCGTGTGTGTGTGTGTGTGTGTGTAAATTGATATATGAAATTCACACTCCAAAACATGGAGAAATGAAAGCACTTATTATCATGGGTATTAGAATAATTGGTTTAGTAGATAAAGAAATACACAACTGTATCCCTACGATATCCATACAAATAGATAAACTATAAATAAACAATAACACTAATGGAAGAAAATATAGGAGAATATATCTGTGATATATGGCTGTGGACAAGCTTCCTAGATAAGAACCTAAAGGCAAACAATAAGATTAAAAATAGATGTTGACAACATCAAAATTAAAGAAAAAATTAACAATTTGCTGTTCAGGGTAAGATACCACAGGTAACATTAGTAGACAGGTGACTAAAGTATTTGCAGTATTTGAAACCAATGAGTTACTAATATCAAAAACAAAACAAAGGGATGTAAAAACAAAGTGAAGTTATAATTGAAATGAGCATATAATTGAAAAATGGGCATAGGACATGAATACGCATTCACAGAAGAGGAAGTCCAATGCATTCCCAAAGTCAGTAGTAACCAGAGACATGGAAATTTTAACTATGTCATGTTACTCTATCATGTTATTTAAGTTATAAAAATGAATGAATCCAAGGTTTTGTGAATAATGGTACACTGTTGGTGGGAGTTCCATTCTGGAAACCATATGGGCATGCTCAAAATAATTAGATTTAGATCATTAAGTTCCAGTGATCCCATCCTGATACATCCCAGGGAAATCTTTTTAAAAGTCCTTGATGGGGGCGGGGGGGGGGGCACCTGAGTGGCTCAGTGGTTGAGCAGCTGGCTACCTTTGGCTCTCAGGTCATGATCCTGGGATCCTGAGATGAGTCCCACATGGAGTCTGATGCCCCATGCAGAGCCTGCTTCTCCCTCTGCCTATGTCTCTGCCTGTCTCTGTGTGTGTCTCACATGAATAAATTTTTTAAAAAATCTAAAAAAGAAAAATAAAAGCCTTTAATGGGCTACTTTGGAAGATACTCACAGTGGCATTGTCAGTAATCATAGGAAGCTGGAGGCTAGAGGAATGGGTATATAAAATATGATGCATACCTTGTACTAATATATACCAAATAGAAGCTATATATATCTATAGCAACTTGATAACTATAAAAATAGGAAAAAGAGTTAAGGAAAGAATGAGATTTATAGTGCAATGCTTACCACTGCATATAGTACCGTATATTTTACAGCAGTAAATATATAGTTAGAAACATTTATCCTGATTGAGCATCTGCCTTCATCTCAGGGTGTGATCCCCAGGGACAGGATCGAGTCCCGCATCGAGATCCCTGCAAGGAGCCTGCTTTTCCCTCTGCCTATGTCTCTGCCTTCTCTTTCGGTGTCTCTCATGAATAAATAAATAAAATCTTTTTTTTAAAAAAAGAACATTTATCCTTGTATTTGTTTTTAACCAGAATGGGAACTTAAGAGAATATTAGTAAGGATATGGACAGATACTGATAATGTACTAAGAAGTGAAGAAGAAGACTAACTCAACACTCTGTCCTCTAGACACCTGAAAATGGAAGAAAATTCAATAAATACTACAAATGTATAAGTAGACATAGGAATATTTCATTGTTATGCATACAAGTTACATTGTTCATCTGATAAAAATACTTTCAGGCTATTCTGTGAGATTCAGGTCTGTTACAAAAGCCAAGAAAGAAAATTACTTTGTTTTAAAAGTGAAAATTAGCTTTCTAGTACTGTTTTTATAAATACTATCCTAGGTGATTCTTCTCACATTTAGCTACATAGTTTTCAAAAGAGAATCGTAATTTTTTTGCTCAAGATATCTAAAAAACAAGCAGCTCTAGTACTTTCTTTGCTGGAGGGATTTTAAATCCAGTTCTTGACCTAGTCGAGGATATTGTGTAAGGGTTACATAAACCAGATAAGGATGGCATTGAATGACCTCCAAGGCTCCTTGTAACTCTAAACATCCTACAGTTCTGCTCTTCCTCCTGTGAGTTTAAACCTGCACTGTATTGCTTTATGCAGTGAGAATTTATTTTTTTCTCACAAGAGAAAAATAATAAATTAAGAGAAACAGCTTGATTGGATGTTTTTTTCTGAATAAAACTAAAATGTATTTAAATCAGATATCCTTTAGACAGCAATGAAAGATTTTGCTAAAACAGTAATTAATATGTGTGTGACAAAAGTGGTGAATTTTTCAATCCTGGGAACAACTAGAGGCCTTATTTTCAGAATCTGTTCCTGCTCAATTGTGGTATATTCTTTTTAAAGAAAAAAAATACAACTTTTATCATTCTTGTTTTATTTTAAATACCTTTCCTAGCACTGCAAACTATGATTCCATTTAGAACCATGAGTCTCAGGAAGGATTACATCTAGAACCCAGTATACAGTATGAAAACATCCTGGAGATGCTGAAGAGGTGAAAGGAGAGGAAGCAGAAACAGTAAAGCAAAAGGAGAAAAAGAGGAAGAGCATATGATGCTACATCCCTGCAGCTCAGCACAGAAAAGACCTGTCAATCTATTTTCTCATTTCAATGAGGAGAAGCCCAGCATCCTTTGTCATCCCAGGTATAAATAGAAACATTAGGAAAAGTATCTCAAGACAGGGTCCCAGCTCAAATTTGAGGGGAAACTCCTCAAGGACAAGGAACACCACACCGAGCTACTGATATTTGCCACATGCATCCCAAAGACTTGATCAATAGATCTTTTTTTCCTCTGCAATGGTGCAGAAAGCTATTATGTACAACACCAAAAGATTACGGTTGGACTTACTGGAGCCAGTGTGTAAATATGTAAAAACATTTCTCTCAAGAAAAGCACAGAAAACTAATGAGATCTTTGCTGGGCTGAGTTTACCATTTTCCTAAAAAGGAGTCGTCTCCTTAGTATGGAATACAAGTAGTGGAGTCCACGGCTGTCCCCAGAACAGGCAAACACAGAAGCTTATGTTATTTACTGCACCTTGGTTTGCTGAGAAAGAAATGCTAATAACGAGAAAATGTTTATGCAACAGGAAGAATATAATAGAGATGCTAAAGGTTTCACGCTTTCTTTCCTGTCTGGAGAAAGCTTTACAGGTTTCAAAAATTTAATTCCATAGTTACAAGGGCTCAGGAAGTGCTGGTTTTTCAACAATGTGTCTCCAATATCCAATTCATGCACTGCCCCTATCTCAGAGCTTATTTTCAGTGCTCATGAAAGAAAGACCTTGCTACAACTTTATTTAAAAAAAAAAAAAAGGTAATTCTAAATCTTCTGGTGGCAATATGTTTGGATCTATGACTTACTTAGAGAAAAGCCAAGAGACAAACTGAGGTCTCAAGGTGACCTTAGAATCAGGGCTCTTTGCCAGGGATGTACAGCAGTTTCGTATGTTTCAAAGTGTCTGTGAATCATTTCTCTGCAAGCACATAAGTAGCAGAGCAGAAAATACTGACAGTGATGATGACATGAAACTTCTTCAGTCTGCCTTTTCCTTCCCTCTGCCCTCCATTACCCCCACTATCCTGCCCTAAACTTCACATTCTGCCTGAGAAGATGGCTTAAGTTTTAGGGAGAGTCCTGATAAAATTATTTCTACATACTACTTTCCTTCCAGCTGCCCAAAGTTCTATTGCACCACATACAGGGCTTCTCCCTATCTAACTCCCCACATTCACTAGGATAGCCAGAAGCTTTTCCTCCACATCAACCCTGCTTCTCAGCCTTGTCTATACCATGCACTGTTATCCCTAATTTATTTTTTGTCTTTTAAAACCACTTTGTTGAGGTGCCTGAGTGGTCAGTCGCATAAGCATCTGCCTTCATCTCAGATCATGACCCCAGGGTCCTGGGATTGAGCCCCATGTCAGCTTCAGTCTCCCTGCTCATCAGGGAGTCTGCATCTCCCTTTTCCTTTGCCCCTCCCTACCCTGCTCCTGCTGTCTCTCTTCTCTCACTCTCTCTCAAATAAATAAAATAAAATCTTAAAAAAAAAAACAGCTTTATTTTGCGTATCAATAGCACAAAATCCATTTTGCAGTATGTTTGAATATACCATATTACTTTTGAAAAAAACAGACACCCCCCTCGACAATGGTCTATTTTGAAAACAATTCAAACCTATAGAAAAGTGGAATAGTGAAACTAATACTCATTTATCTTTCAACCTGATGTACCCATTGTTAACATTTTGCCACATTCCCTTTATCTCACAGGACACCTCATTCCTAAATACTTTGGTAAGTCTCTCCTATGAATAAGTACATTTTGCTACATAATCCTAATACCATCATTATACCCAATAGATATGACACTATCATAATGTTTTTATCCAATACTTAATTTTCCCCAATTGTCCCCAAAATGTGCCTTCTACTTGTTTTTTGTTTTGCTTTGGTTTCGTTGGATTTTTGTCTGGATTTATCTGGATTTATCTGTTTTTCTGTGTTTAGATTCTGGTTAAACATTCTGGCAAAAACATAACACAGGTAATGTTATGTCTTTCTAAGTACATCACAACTAGAGGCAAAAAAATATATATATATGTATCTGTTGTGTTGTTGATGAGGCCAAGTTTCATCTCTTGGTTATAATGCTGTTTGTCATATCTTTCCATGATAAAACTACATCTTTCTTCTCTTGTTGTAATGAATAACTAATCTGTGTGTGATAACTGAAAACTGGTTGTATATCCTGTTCTCTAATAACTTTTTACCTATAGGTTTTAGTGTTCATTATTGATTTCCACCTATGTCAATTGGTTGCAAATGGTGAGTTTCCCGTTCAGCATTTCTACTGCATCCATTAGCTTGTATTCTCTTGTAGACAAGGGATTTCCCTTTCTTCTCTCCCCTCACTCCTACTTTTTAAAAAAGAACACTATGGGGCACCTGGGTAGCTGAGGGGTTGGGTTTCTGCCTTTGGCTCAGATCAGATCATGATCCCTAGGTTCTGGGATAGAGTCCTGCATCAGGCTCACTGCAGGGAGCCTGCTTCTCCCTCTGCCTGTGTCTGCCTCTCTCTGTGCATGTCTCATGAATAAATATATAAAATCTAAAAAAAAAAAAAAGAGAGAGAGAGAAAGAGAGAGAACACTATGGACTTATAACTGTCTTCTTAGTCAATGTGTCATAAATCATTAACATCATTATCTAATTTGATGCTCACAGAGTTTCCAGTTTGGTGGGAACTCCTTTAAGCTGGATCCTGTAAGCTTTTGAGCACTTTCTTGCTTTGTTAGTAATGAAAATATATTCTAGGCTTGCCTTGTATTTTTTCTGTCCCAGATCTGGAATCCATTTCTCCAAGGAACCCTGCTTCCTTTTAATGGAATTTGGTATTTTAAAAACCAAGATCTAGGAATCACATGTACTCATTGCTACTCAATTATTATTGCTTCTAGGTCATTTCAGTGACTAGTGATAGGAAATAAACAAATCATAAAGACATTTGTCCCTACTGAACCAGTACTTAGGTGGACACTGACAAAAGCTAGTTGACATTAACTGGCCAAATCATTTTGTCTACTTTGTTGTCTCCCATAGTGGGTGCTCTTTAGTGGGCATTAAGATGTGATATAAAAATCTTCACACCTTGTGTGTACTCCCATATGTCCACCCATATGCTTCTATCCCCGACCTCCTTATCACTTATCTTGGCCAAGCCATTGCCCATGAGACCTTTGCTCATTGAGATAAGCTTTTCCTCATCAATGTCAAGGCCACTCCTGAATGAGGCTATTGTGAAGCTGCCTTCCATGTCGGCTTGCACCCACAATATAGAGCTGACCCATCTACAAATCAAGGGCAGACTTTTTCCTCCTCCTTCACCTAAGAGAGGGCACAAATGCAACAGTGGTATGTATCATGAGAGTCTGGGTTACCTGCACATCAGCTTGCTTTGTGCCCTCTGGCCATCATCATGCTCAAACCTGGTTGTACCACTTCTGTCTCATGAGAGATTGTTGCTAACTATTCAATCTTATAAGTTGAGAGAGTTCTCATGAGAAGCAATTCTAGTTGCATGGTGGCTTGGTTTCCCCACGATTAGGCATTCCATCCTGACAGGACTCAAGTAGCATGTCAGGTACATCATTTTCTGCTATCAGTGGCATAGCTGTGCTCCAGAGCCTCAGGGATCCTGCTCTGGATTCCTTGGTGGGGCTTGCTACAAACTCCACACAGCATCCTCCTCCTACTGCTATGCTCACACCATTGGTTCTGTGAATCATGCAGTCCCAACAGCAGAACTGCCTGCAAAGCAGCTTGGACCTCTTGCAGAGCCCTTTTTTGCTCTGGGCTTCATTCAAAGCTGGCAGCCATTCATCACCCAGTATATGAGCCTGAGATGGAAGCTTACCAGCTAATATACTTCCTTTTCCATGTAGGAATGGTATGCTTCCCTACCAGGGAAAAGGAAGTATACAAAGCAGTAATTTGTCTTTTACTTTTGAGGGGATATCCCAACACAACCCTGACTACTGAAACTAAATATTTTACAGATGTAGCATGTCCCTGAAACTCTACAGGGTTTATTTTTTACCCTATGCGACATATGTGTCTTACTAAGGCCTCCAACACAGCAATCAGTCTTGTTTAGGTGGCTTTATCAACATGAGATCATCAATGTAACAAATTAATGTGATATTCTGTGGAATGTCTAGATGGTCCGGATGGCTTCAGGCTATATTATGATAAAGGATAAGGAAGCTAACAGAGGTTTTGGACAAACTTTTTCCATGCCATCCTATTTCCTGACTGGGACAAAAAAGAACATCTTAACTAAGTCAGTGGCTGCATACCACATATATAAGGTCATATTAATCTGCAAAGATTAATAAAGCAAAGATACCACATCTGACATGGTGGCTGTGATGAGGGCTACTAGTTGGTTGAGCTTGTTTATAGCTATTCTCCAGGATTCATCCAGTTTCTTCAGGGGCCAGACTAGAGAATTAAGTGGATAGAGTCCACCACTGCTGCATCCTTTAAATCATAAGAGCAGCATTAATTTCTGCCTTCTTGAGGGGAGGCATTACTGTATTAGGTATCCATTGTCTTGGTGGGGCTGCTGGAGATGTACTTTAGAGACTTCTATTTGGTTTTGTCTATTGTTACTTTATTGATTAAGAAGCCAATGTAAAGTTTATATCAACTGCCAAGTGTATCAATCTCAATTCAGGGACAGGGGAAATAAACAATGGATATGAACATGGACTCAGAGAACGCATGTAACCCTGGTCTTGACTCACCTAGACACTGGATCCATCAGTCCTTGAATGTCTGGATATTTCATTCCCTTGGTGCATAATTACTCATATAAATGGCCATAAGTCTCTTTGGGGAAGGATTAGGAAAATCACCACCTATGTTTACTTGTCATGGTACCGCAAAATTCTTCCTTCCAAGCCTCGGTGTCCATTGAAAGATGAATGGATAAAGAAGATGTGGTTTATGTATACAATGGAATATTACTCAGCCATTAGAAATGACAAATACCCACCATTTGCTTCCATGTGGATGGAACTGGAGGGTATTATGCTGAGTGAAATAAGTCAATTGGAGAAGGACAAACATTATACGTTCTCATTCATTTGGGGAATATAAATAATAGTGAAAGGGAATATAAGGGAAGGGAGAAGAAATGTGTGGGAAATATCAGAAAGGGAGACAGAACATAAAGACTCCTAACTCTGGGAAATGAACTAGGGGTGGTGGAAAGGGAGGAGGGCAGGGGTGGGGGTGAATGGGTGACGGGCACTGAGGGGGGCACTTGACGGGATGAGCACTGGGTGTTATTCTGTATGTTGGCAAATTGAACACCAATAAAAAATAAGTTTATTATTTTTAAAAAAAAATTCTTCCTTCCAAGGATCCTGCCACTTTTTCAGTCAATGAATTTTTCATCTGAAAGCTGGCTCAGGTGCAAAACTGGGCAAGGAATCACACCACTCACCCCTTGGTCATCTATCCTTCATTGCTTCTGCTGATATAAGCTAAACAGTTCCCATGTTGTCTGCCAATCCACTTTACCCCTGGGGTAGTTGCATATCACTAATAATTTCTGTAACTTTGTCTGGATCAGATTCCCTTGGCTTCTCCCCTGATCTTGCTGGTCATTACAGCTATTGCTATCCCCTGGCTTCTGGCACTTACATGCCACCCAAGCCTTCTATTACTTTGGGAATCTATCATCCCCATATCTATCAGTAAGCCAAGTTCTATGACAGACTCTCCTCCCGTCAATCCTGACCCCATTAGAAATTTTTATGGATGCTTGTGTCCCTCTCACCAGTTTGTTCTCACAGCATTTGTAAATGGTATGTCTTCTGGGCCTCCTATGGAATATAATCATCTGTGGAGTCTTCACATCATAGTAGTATATCCATTCAAGCATACTCCCTTTCCTGAGCTTTTTAATCCCTTCCTCTACTATCTATACAGCTACACTGGCATTCCAGTTTTGCTCAGTGTGGGCCATGACGTGGGCATCATGTGGGCAGGCCATTTCCTTGCCTCGAGGAATCATTCTAGGAACAAGGTCACACTATTTTCTGGTGTCCATGCAAGGCTAATAAATACTGTATCTTGGTAGAGTGATGTGAAGTCAATAAACTCTTCCCTGCTCAGCACCTTCAGAATCTAATCAATGCATTATTCCCTCAGCTCCCAATACCTGCAAGCATGCCTTACAGTTGCACCAGGATATGGTTTCTTTCCTCCCTTATCAGGCCCAGCTTATTTCTAGCTGTATTGTTTTGTCATTTAACCTGAGTCAAAGGCCTAAAGGTGAGAAAAGGGAGGTGGGGGTAAATCTTGAGGTGGGCACTTATTGCCTTGTAAGAAAGAGGCCTCTATGATTATCTTCCAGTGTGGTTGGAGTATTCACTTTTAATTGGGAGGAGTGGGACACTGATAAGGCTCAGAAGGTTCAGGGGAATCTGGGGAGTCAAAACCTTCAGAAGCATTGGCCCAGCATCTCCAGCCCTGAGTCAGTTGCCCAGTTTTCTCCCCCACCATAGTGCTGACCTTGGCATAACTGACCTGACATCATTGCACCTTAACCTGATACTCAACTTCCTCTGCTCTCCAATAAAGGAGATGAACTTATTTGTATAATAACAGAGAGAAAGGCCTTTTGACTTCCAGAAGACTTTAAAAAAAATTATTACAGTAAGAGAGAGAGAGAGAGAGAGAAGGGCAGAGGGGGAGAATCTCCAGGAAATTATGCACTCAGCACAGGACCCCACATGGACCTTCATCCCACAACCCATGAGATCATGACCTGGGCCAAAACCAGGAGTCCATTGCCTAACCCACTGAACCACATAGGTGCCGCAAGAAGCCTTTTTAATTGTCTACTAACTGGCCTTCAGCTGTTTACTATCTTTCTGTAAGGTATCAGTGGAATTTGGCAATACTGCCATTTCCTCTACACTCCTCAGACAGGAGATACAGAGCACCAATTAGTGCATTTCCCATCACTGTATACTCTTCCAACTCATCACCAGTGAACAATTGGACCACCACTTTGTGCCAGGAGCTGCTGTGCTCCACCTGCCACCAGTGAAGGGGTCCTTATTACCAGCCAGATGATGAATAATCCAGCTCTTGGCTGCAACTATTGCAGGCTGGGTTCTTCAGAAACATGCCAAGTGGGAGTTTGAGGTGCAAGGTGTTTATTAGAGATCAATATCTGTGAAGAGAAGAAAAACAGGATTTAGAAAAAGGGAGAAGGCAAACTGTGATGCAGGCCAGACAAAGCCTCAGCCAGCCTGGTGGGAGCTCTGGAATATTATCCAGCATTGGGCCTTTATGCCCCTGCTTCACCCAGTCACAGGATGTGGTTGCGCCAGGAAGGGTGTGACTTTGCATGAAACAGTTCATGTGCAGCTGAGGCAAGCCCTCCAGCAGCTAACAGCTCTAGGCTGACAGCTCTGCACTTATAGCTGGGTGGCTCAGCTTATAGCTGGGTGGCTCCTCTTTTAAGGATCTTGGTAGCAGATTTCAATATCTACCCCTTTGTCTTAATTTTTTGTTTGGAATTATTTAAAATATTTATATAATATAATGTCAAATTTATGTGAAAAACCATACCCAAGGAAGTTTCATTCATATCTCTATCTCTTCCACTCCATAGGAAAACATTTTTCTTGTTCCTACTATTTTTTTTGCCTGCACATTTTTTTTTGCAAAAACAAGCAAATATGTGCATGCGTGCATGAGCACGCACACACAAACACACTCTTATTTCCCCTTCCTTCTTACCTAGAAATGAACAATCTGTTTATGCTATTTTCTCTTTGCTTTTCATTTAACAAAATATTCTATAAATCATTCCATTTCAGTACCAAGAAATCTTTCTTTATTGTTAATAGCTGCTTGGAACTCTACTGTGTGCATGTACTTGAATTTACTAACCAGTCTCCAATGGATAAGCATTTAGGTTGCTTCCAGTATTTTGCTATTACAGATAACGCTATAAAGAAGAATTTTTGTGTTTTTCATATTTATGAGGCACATCTTTAGGGTAAAGTCTTCGAATCGAGACTGTTTGAACAACCACCATAGATATTTGAGAGTGCTTGTTTCCACACAGCCTTACAACAGAATGAATTGTCAATTCTTGGAATATTTGCCCATCTAATAGTTAAGGAACTTAATTTAATTTCTAGATCCATAAAAGTTCAATGTCTTTCCTCATTTAACTTGTCTCTCTTCTCATCTCTTCCATGGATTCTTATTTCGTGGAACCTACAAGATCTAAGGTAGCCTGGCCACTCCCTACTTTTCTGTCCTCATCTCATACCACTCTTCCACCAACCCATACCATACTCCCCCTCCACTTTTGCTGCGCTCCACAACCCTGGACTTCTTTCTGTTCCTCAAGCCCTCTGGGTCAGTCACCATCCCACAGAGTAACAGAACCAATATGACATATTTCTTGGCAGCAACTATCATAGGTTGAGTTCTTCAGAAGCAGATGTTGAAATGGTGTGTGTGTGTGTGTGTGTGTGTGTGTGTGTATCTCAGTCCATGTATATTTTAAGGAATTGGCTCCGTAGTTGTGGAGCTGACAGGTCTAAAATCGACAGGGCAGGCTGAAAACTTAAGCAAGAGTTTGTACTATAGTCTCCAGGCAGAACTTTTTCCTCTTCTCCAGGAAACCTGTTTTCGCTCCTAAGGGCTTCCAACTGATTGGATGAGACCCACCCACATTATCCAGGGTAATGTCCTTTACGTAAAGTCAGCTAATTGCAGATGTTAAGTACACTTACCAAGTAACTGCAGAGGAACAGCTGGGCTAGTGTTTGATAAATAACTGGGCATTACAGCCTAGCTGAGCTGCCATGTAACCTAAGTATGACACCCTCTCAATTTCTTCTTGTGTTCCTGTTTCTTCAGCCTCAAATCTTCACTACCTATTCCTAGAATGCACAGCTTCTTCTTATTGTTCAGGTGCATATTTGAAAAGCATTTGTCAAGTGAGTGAAGCAGTGAATCCCCCCAACTCCTGCGTTTTTAGTGCTGTGGAAAACATCAGAACCCTGGTGCCAGCCCTGGCCTCTGCAGACTCCCCGTGGTGGTCTGCAGGCTCCCAGCTCATGAGGTCTTTTCTCCCACTTCCTCCACCTGCCTCCTCAATCTTCCTTTCACCTTTTAGGAAGAAATCCATCCTTTAGGATTCACACTACTTCTGGAAGGCGGAGACCGAGTTCAGGGTCTGTGCCTCATCACATCAGGATCTCCTTTCCTAGAACTAATTTGTTCCACAAGGCTTTTTCCCTTTCCATGTCTGCTTGCCTTGCCGCCGGGTGAATTCTGAGCTGACGTTCAGTGAGAGCTGGGTCTTGTTTGATTGCCGTAGCCCCACAATCCAGAACGGCATCTGTCACATGATTGGAAATTAATATTTAGACTAATTTTTAAAATTCATTTCATTAGATATTAAAGGAAAGAGATTCTGTGATCCTGCTTTGTTTTACCACTTTATCCCTAGATTACCTCTGTAGCAGAAAGTGTTGTGTTAAAGTCCTAGTAATAACTAGAATCATTTTTAATACTAAGGCTAAAAATATTTTTAAATTCATTTCATACCAGAAATTAACCCTATTACAGCATATAAGATAATAATTTGCCTGCAATTCTCACAATGTACTGTAGATGTGAGAATAGGCATAGGCATTGGCTTTGGAGTCACACTGACTAATCCCAACTTTACCATCTTTCAGCTTTGTGACTTTAATCATATCACTAATTTCTCTAAGGCTCAGTGTCATGATCTGTACTATGGTGAATGAGAATATTTACTCCTGGGGTTACTAGAATGATGAAATAGTTATGCAAAGTGCTTTGCATAGAGCAGGGGATCCTGACCCTTTTGTGTGCATGTCATGGACTCCTCTGACAGCCTGACCTTATAAACTGCCTCTCAGAATATACTTCAAAAAACATAAAATAAAACAAATAGAAGTTCAAAGGAAATAAAATACATTAAACATACTCCTCAACATTTATTTTATTCAGTGTCCTAAGAACATATCCTTTTATAAAAAATTATTTTTTAATTTAAATTCAATTTGCCAACATATAGTATAACACCCAGTGCTCATCTCATGTGCCCTCCTTAGTGCCTGTCACCTAGTTACCCTATCTCCCCAACCACATCAACATATATTTTTTTTATTTTTATTTTTATTTATTCATGACAGAGAGAAAGAGAGGCAGCAGGAGAAGTAGGCTCCACTCAAGGAGCCCAACATGGGACCCGATCCCCTGAGCCTGGGATCATGGAGGGCAGATGCTCAACCACTGAACCACCCAGGCATCCCTCAACATATATTTTAAAAGACAAATTTAGAACATATACACTCCTATATGGACACATCAAATAGCAAGATCTGGTGGCAAGGTCAAATAACTAATTTTATTAAAGTAAAATATACGTTGTATTGTAATTTTATTTTTTCTATTATAATTTTGAAGTAGTGATGAGTAAACATTTTGAGCCACCTACAGCAACAATAATATAATGTAAAAATACCTGTGATTTCTATCGGAGACAAATTCTTATGACAGCTGATGCTTTTCTGGCTTGTTGCTTACATTAATAACTAAAGAAATTAATAAATTTGGGATGCCTGGGTGGCTCAGTGGAGCATCTGCTTTGAGCTCAGGCCATGATCCTGGTCCGAGGATAGAGTCCCGTATCAGGCTCCCTGCAGGGAGCCGGCTTCTCTCTCTGCCTGTCTTGTGCCTCTCTCTGTGTGTCTCTCATGAATAGATAAATAAAAATTTTTAAAGAAAGAAATTAATAAATTTTAGTTAGAGATACTAAAATAAGATGTGTTTTTCCCACCAACATCTAAGAATCCAGATTAAGAATCCCACTCTGTGGAAGTGATCATTATTATGAGCTTATGTTTTAGATTTTGGGGTCCTTCACCATCATTATTTTTTTTTTAAATCTATGAAGTGCATAACTGTATCTTGTGCTTTGCATGACTGTTTATATGACAGTTACATAGACTCGTTCTCTGATTTCCTGGCATTTAGAACCTAAGACAGTTGAATATGGACATAGAATAAAAGCATTAAACCAATACATGACTCATAAGTCATCAATCCAAAGACAAGTGCCTTTTAAGAGGATGGAGTAAGAGGAGTGTGTGTTAGGTTCATAAAAGGAAGGTTCTCATTCAGATCCGGTAGGGTTAGGGAAGTAGTTGGGGATGAGAATAAGGCAATCAGGCTTATCTAAGAGCAGAGCAAGGCCCTTCTCTGTCAAAATGAACTGACTTGTCAGACAGGACTGAGGAGAATGCAAAAGCATTAATCACCTACTGTCCTTTTCTTAACACACACCTGGGTATCTAAGATTCTCTTGGATTTGCAGTCTTGCCATTTGAGAAGAGAATGGGACTCCCAGAGTGCTGTCACCTAGATACAATTTTCATAGTTTGAATGCCCTTCCTCAAGATAGTATCAGAATTCCAGGAATTCTCTTTAGATTTCCCTTCACATGTTTTCTCTGCACAAGAAGCCACAGTGATTCTTTCATTGAGTGCCTCCTATGTGCCTGGAACTACTCTAGACAATGGGGATTCATCACTGAACACTCAAAAACGCCTTTGGTAATAGGTGGCAAGTAGGCACTAAGGAGTAACAGAATGGTGAAAAATTGTAAACTAGTGAAAACCAAAAAGTTACTGTGCCATTCCACAGACTAGTGAACATCTGTGATACACAGAGTGTTCATTGCCCATGAGTGTTCATAGCTCCCAAGGCTACGTTCCAAAAAAAGTGCTAAAATCCATGGTGCTGGTCTAAAGCAGATCCAAACTGTGGCGATTCAGATCTGCACTATAGACAGCCATTCCCATCTTGGCCCAGTTGCTAAGTGCTGAGAATCCTGTGACAGAGCTGATACTGATGGGTTTGTACTAGTGCAGTGAAGGATTGTTAAAAAATATTGAAAGTGTTGGTTAAAAAATTGGTAAATAGCTAGCTAATGTCCTGAGCCTCCTTGCATGCCCCTTACCCTTGCCCTGGCTACCCCAGGAATCCTCAGGATCTCCCCACAGTCTAATGACCAAATGGTTAATGCCCCCACTTCTACAATAGGGCTGGGATCCCTGCTAACTAACCAAGTTGTATGCTGTACTAATTTTCAGATATATTTAATATCACCTCCAACCAAAATTATCTGTCAATGAAGGCTAACAGGGAAAAGGATAGGCTAAAGTCCCAAGATGTGTCGAAGGAATGGCTGCTTCACTGTGAACCTCCTTCTTTTCAGGAGAAAAAGCATCAAGAGGATCTCAGGAGTATTTAGTGGCTCTCATCTTTTCAAAGCTAGAAATTTGGCTTGTAAGTGGCTTACCAGTATGAAATATTAGGTAGTTGGTATACTGAGGGCATAGCATATTTGTAATTACCTAATTGCCTCTCTTGTTGTTAATTTCAAGGGACACTTTGGGTAGCCACGGGGAAACTCGTCTCTGAGTGGAGTCTAGCTCATGCCTGATTTCATCCTTGCCCACTACCCCTGCAGGAGTCTTGGTTATTCAGTCCAGAAAGGATTCTCCAGTAGTGCAGAGCAAGTATAACCATTTTAGACTAGTTCCTCTGCTTTCTCTTTCTTTCTTTTAAAAAGTTATTTTATTTGGATATAAATAATTTAATTTTTAAGGATTTTATTTGATTATTTGAGAGAGATAGCACAAGTAGGGAGAGGGGCAAAGGGAAAGGGAGAATCAGACTCCTTTCTGAGAGGGGAATGCTGCGCTGGGCTCAATGCCAGGGCCCTGAGATCATGACTTGAGCCAAAGTTAGATGATTAACTGACTGAGCTACCCAGGTGCCCCAATAATTTAATTTTTATTTTAACAGATTTATAGATACATAGCTTTAAAAGTCAATTTGCTTTTGGCTTTTTACAAGGCCAAAAGTGGCAAACAGCAAACTTCCTCTCCTTATTCTTGATTTCTTCTCCTTAAGGTACTTGATTTTTTCTGGTGTTTCTGTAGTATCTGGTGTTTCTGTCCCTATTTCTAAATAACACGCATATTCAGCTACTATGCGAGTTTTTATTTTAGATACTGTCCATTGGCTTCCTACTATGAAAGATGAGGATTAGTTCTCTTATATCTCTGCCCCTACCACTATCTTTCTAATATAGTTGTATCATCACCTTAAAAAGCATTCTATTATGGGGGATCCCTGGGTGGCTCAGCGGTTCAGCACCTGTCTTTGGCCCAGGGCATGATCCTGGGGTCCCGGGTCCAGGCATGGAGACTGCTTCTCCCTCTGCCTATGTCTCTGCCTCTCTCTCTCTCTCTCTCTTTCTCTCTCTCCCTCTCTCTCTCTCTCTCTATGTCTATCATGAATAAATAAATAAAGTCTTTTTTTAAAAAAAGCATTCTATTATGGAGATTTTTGAATGTATCCACATAAAGGATATTATATAATGAACCCTGGTGTACCCATTACCCACCCCCAACAACCATTAACCTATAGCTAGTCCTGCCTTATCTGTCCACTACCTACTTTCCCCATCATCTCATACTATTTTGAAGCAAATCTCAGAATCCGCTTTTATCACTATTTCTTATTAGATCAATATTCACTGTTAACATTATTTTAGCCATGTTATTTGCAATTGAACTATATAGTAAACTGACTATATTTCTTATATAATTTTATATCTTATCTGGTTAATAATTCACTCATTTTTTTCACCTGCTTTGTTTTTTATGTGTCTATCACCAATTTATCCCCCAAATAACTCCATATAGATATCCACATGTATAAATATTTCCCACTTCTTAGAGTCCTCACTCCTAGAATCCTCCATCTTCCTACTCTATCCTCCATGAGCAGATGGCTGTCTAGGTCTGTTGCATAGTTGTGCCCTGGGATCTTCTTTTACCATCATCCTAGGAATTCCTCCCAGTGCTCTCCTACACTAGATACACTGTTTTCTGTTTCCTGTGCTTTTCACTTTCTTAGTTTCTTTTCTTTTTGGGGGGTAGTACATGCCATAGAGTCTTCCTGGAAAGGGTATACAAATGAATACTTTTTGAGATCTCACATTTCTGAAAATTGCTCTTTTAATTTCATAATTACTTTTTTCTATTGACGAGTGTCCCTCAATTTAAAATTTCTCCTACCTTACCTTAACATACATAAGATTTCCAAATGTAAAGATGCTATACTCCATGAGATTCTATGTTATGTTCACATTGTTCATTTAACTGAATGTTTGCTTTCAGTGTTAAAAATTAAAAAAAAATAAATCATTTAAGCCAAATCATGTTTTCCCCCTGCAATTCTGATAATCAGCATATATTCCAATACACATAAATTGCATTTTCCCTACCCCATGTTGGCTCACTGATTTTCTAACACCTTAATTCCAATGTCCTGTTTAACTGAGTGAAGTGACCCTATTCCTCAATAGCACCTACCCATGGCCTCTAAGTTTTGTTGTTTTGGATGACTAGCTTCCTAACATCATTCTTATTTAGAAGAATTCAATGGCAGGAGGGAAACAGCATGATTTCTTTTTACAAAAACTGATGGAGGAGGGATAAATATTTCTCTCTTCTTTGACCTGGCACCCAGAACCTGGACAGCTAACCTAAAAGTGTCTAATTGGATGCTTCTGCTTAGAACTTTGGATCTTAAATAATTGACTTGAAGGCACAGGGTCAGTTAAGAGAGCTCCAGGTGGCTGCTGTGGAGTCTGAAAGCCAGTATCTGGTGGAAAGTGCTGAGAGGCAATGATGTCAGAAGTGAAGTCTCAAGGAGCCATCACTGAGGCTGATCTTGGCTTTGTCTTATCATGTTTAGGACCTGTCCAGTCCTGTTATTCAGCATTCTTATCAATACTGTGAGTACCTCTTACTCCTTTCAATAATTCTTTTTTACTGTTTAAGTTAACTGGTGTTTATTTCTTTTTTAAAAAGATTTTTATTTATTTTATTTGAGAAAGAGTGAGAAAGAGAGAGAGAGAGAGAGAGAGAGAGAACACAGCAGGGGACAAGCAGAAGGAGAAGCAGATTCCCTGATGAGCAGGGAGCCTCATGAGGGCCAGATCCTGGGACTCTGGGATCATGACCTGAGCTGAAGGAAGATGCTTAACCAAGCACCCAGGTGCCCCTGGGGTTGATTTCTGATGCAATGAAAAATCTTAAGTACATTCTCTAACTTCAGAGCTTCTTTCAATTCCCACAGACATATTGTGGTTCAAAAGCCAAGGAAGAATAATTGAATGCAAGAAGATATTCTGACAGGACTATTCTTGACAAGATTTTTATCACATTGGTATAGAAATAATGTAACAAAATTCTTTTCCAAGATGGGCTACAAGTGATATCTGGGACATTCTGCAGTTCATCTGGGTGCAAATTGAGCTGGAATCATAGTAGAAAGGGAATCTTTATTGGGTTAGTGCACAGCAGCTCCCACTTCTGGAGAAAAAGGAAAATAGAAGTCATAATATTAATGCCAGTTTTTTGTTTTGTTTTGTTTTGTTTCCTAATCATGGTGGTAGTTTGTTAAAATAAAACTTCGGACTGAAATGATTTTTATATATGAAAACATGAGAGATTGTGTCAGATACAGTTGGTTGGGGCAACTATATATATAACTTCTCCCTTCTTCTTTGATTGATATATTTTGGATGTTGTGGCTGATTAACAGTTATCCTACAATAATGCTTATCTCCTTCTTCCAAATGAATAGAATTCATCACTGCCTTTGGCCACCCAGAGTAAAGACTGCATTTCCCAGACTCCCTTGTATGGCCATGTAACTAAGTTCTGGCCAACTGGATATAAACAGAGAGTCCTTAGAAGCTTCCAAGAATGTTCCTTGAGGACAGCTGGCACACTGTTCACCTCATCTTTGTTCCTTTTTCCAATCTGCAACCTGGAATGGGTATGTGGTAGTTGATATCTTGGATCAGGAGGACAAGAATTACACTTTGAAAATAGCATACTAGTCAGGTGAAAGGACCAGAGCCATTGCTGTGGTAGACTGGTCTGTAAAAGTGAACCCAACTATTCTTTTCCTTGAATCCACTATCCTTGCACTGTGACTTTGCAGCTATGCTCATCAAGAAGTGGAATGTATTACCTAAAGGAGTTAGAAAAAGAACAACAAACAAAATAAAAAAATAGCAGAAGAAAGGAAATAATAAATATTAGAACAGAAATTGATGACATATAAACAAAATGAAACAACAGACTAGATCAATGACACAGATGCTGGTTCTTTGACAAGATCAATAAAATTAGGGGCACCTGGATGGCTCAATCAGTTAAGCATCTGACTCTTGATCTCAGCTCTGGTCTTGAACTCAGCATCGTGAGTTCAAGTCCCATGCTGAGCTCCATGCTGGGTGTGGAGACTACTTAAAAAAAAAAGGAAAAAAGAAAAAAAATCAATAAAATTGATAAACCTTTAGCCAGACTGAAAAAAAGAGAGGACTCATATAAACAAAATCACCAGTGAAAGAGAAGAAACAAACACCACAAAAATATAAACAATTATAAGAAAATATGAAACTCTATTTCAATGAATTAGACAACCTAGAAGAAATGGATAAATTCCTACAAATATATAACCTCTCAACACTGAAACAGGAAGAAATAGAAAATTTGAACAAAGCAATTACCAGCAAAGATATTGGATCAGTAATAAAATAAAACTCCCATCAAACAAAATTCCAGGACATGATGGCTTCACAGGTGAATTCTACCAAATGCTTAAAGAGTTAATACCAATTCTACTAAACTATTTCAAAACATAGGTGGAAAACTTCCAAATTCATTCTATGAGGCCAGTATTACCCTGATACCAAAACCAGATAAAAACAACACTGACAAAGAGAACTATAGGCCAATATCTCTGATCAATAGGTGCAAAAATCCTCAACAATATACTAGCAACCAGAATTCAACAATACAGTAAAAAAATCATTCACCACAATCAAGTGGGACTTATTCAGAGGATGCAAGGGTGGTTCAATATTTGCAAATAAGTCAACATGATACAACACATCAATAAGAGAAAGAATAAAAGCCGTATTATCATCTCAATAGATGCAAAGTACAACATCCATTCATGATAAAAACCCTCCACAAAGGGGATCCCTGGGTGGCTCAGCGGTTTAGCGCCTGCCTTTGGCCCAGGGCGCGATCCTGGAGTCCCCCCCGCATTGAGTCCCATGTCGGGCTCTAAGCATGGAGCCTGCTTCTCTGTCCTCCTGTGTCTCTGCCTCTCTCTTTCTCTCTATGTCTATCATAATTAAATAAATCTTTAAAAAAAAAAAAACCTCTCCACAAAGTAGATTTAAAGGGAACATACTTCAACATAATAAAGATCACAAATGAAAAACCCACAGCAAACATCATATTCAATGAGGAAAAACAGCTTTTCCCCTGAGGTCAGGAAGAAGACAAGGATGTCCACTCTCAACACTTTTATTCAACATAGAACTGGAAATCCTAGCTGCAGCAATCAAAACAGGTATCCAGATTGGTAAGAATCAAATATAACTTCCACAATTTGTAGATGACATAATACTATATATAGAAAACCTGAAAGTCTCCACCAAAAAACTACTAGAACTGATAAATGGATTCAGTAAAGTCACAGGTTACAAAATCAACATGCAGAAGTCTGCTGCATCTCTATACACTAATAATGAAGTATTGGAAAGAGAAATTAAGAAAACAATCCCTTCTAGAATTATACCAAACAGAATAAGACACCTAGGAATAAACCTACCCAAAAAGGTGAAGGACTTATACACTGAAAACTGATGAAAGAAATTGATGAAAGAAAATTGAAGATGACACAAAGAAATACAAAGAATTCCATGTTCATGGATTGGAAGAACAAATATTGTTAAAATGTCTATACTACCCAAAGCAACCTATAGATTAATACAATCCCTATCAAAATACCGACAGCATTTTTCACAGAACTTAATAAAAAATCCTAAAATTTATAAGGAACCACAAAAGACCTCAAATAACCAAATCAATCATGAAAAAGAAAAACCTGGAGGCACCACAATTCCAGACTTTGAGTTATATAAAGCTGTAGTAATCAAAACAGTATAGTACTGGCACAAAAATAGACATATAGATCAATAGAACAGACTGGAAACCCAGAAATAAACACACAATTATACGGTCAATGGGATATGTGCACCCCTATGTTTATAGCAGCATTATTTATAATAGCTAAATTATAGAAGCAGCCCAAGTGTCCATTGATAGATGTATGCATAAAAATGTGGTGTGTGTGTGTGTGTGTATATATATGATATATAATGGAGTATTACTCAGCCATTGAAAATGAAATCTTGCCATTTGCAATGACATGGATAGAGCTAGAGAGTATATACAATGCTAAATAAAACAAGCTAGTCAGAGAAAGACAAATACCTTATGATTTACTTATGTGGAATTTAAGAAAAAAAGAAACAAACAAAAGACCAAGGGGCAAAAAAAGAGAGTGGTAAACCAAGAAACAGACTCTTGAGAACAAAGAGATGGTTACCAGGAAGGAAAGTGTGTGGGGGGGATGGGTAACATAGGTGATGGGGATTAAGGAGTGCACCTGTGATGAGCAATGGATGAGGTATAGAATTGTTGAATCACTATATTGTGTACCTGAAACTAACGTAATACTGCATGATAACTATACTGGAATTTAAATTTTAGTTAAATTAAAAAAACAGAAAAGAAGTGGACACATCTTGTGTCTGAGCTGGTCTTCTGACTAGCTCTAGTCAACAGAATGCAGCAGAAGTAACCATGTGAGGGCACCATGCCTAGATCTCAAACATCCTTGCATGCCTCTACTCTCTCCCTTGGACCCCTGCTGCCACCATGCGCACAAACTCTGGCTAGCCTGCTGGAGGATGAGAGACCATGTGGAGGAGAGCCGAGGGGTCCCAGCTGACAGCCTTCCAAATTTCACAAGCAGAGTTTCCTAGCCATCATACAGCTGCATGTAAAGAGATGAAGGAGCCCAGGTGAGACCAACCTAAATTGTTTGTAGGCTCTTTTTTTTTTTTAAGATTTTATTTATTTATTCATAGAGACAGAGAGAGAGAGAGAGAGAGAGAGAGGCAGAGACACAGGCAGAGGGAGAAGCAGGCATCATACAGAGAGCCCAACGTGGGACTCGATCCAGGGTCTCCAGGATCACGCCCTGGGCTGCAGGCGGCGCTAAACCGCTGCGACACTGAGACTGCCCTGTCTGTAGGCTCTTAAACTAAGGAAATGCCTGTTTTAAACCATTATGTTTTGGGAGGTTTATTACGCTATAATAATGATATGCATATTTCTGCTTGCTCTCCTGGACCCTTGCCTGTGCATGGGAACAAGACTGGATTAGTTTACTTCAGGTTGAGAGACAATATGGAACAGATCTGAGGCAGCTTAATTGTTATAGTTGAGGTACCTACCAGACATAGGAGGAAACCCATCCACCAACAATAAATCCTACCTGTGGCTGCGTATCCACTGACAGCAGACCCCGAAGTCCAGCTGAGACCAGAGAATAACTCAGTTGACCCTCAGAGTCACAGCTAAATGTTTATTGCTTTAAGACATTGGGTTGCAATAGGTATCCTGTATGTAGTCTAAGATGGCTAACCTTTCCATTTTTATGGGGGTGATTTTCTTTCTTATTTAAGTCTCAGTTATTTGGGATCTCTGTTACAACCAAACTTACTGTTAACTGATAATAGTTGTTCCTCTTTCCATCATGACCCAGTCTTAAATTATGATTAGTCTAATCATTAGCTTATATTTCTCTTGCCTCTGATTGATTTAATAGTTCTCATGTGACCCATTTCCTGAAGAAAGGAGGCTCCTGGAAAAAGTTTCGTCCTCTTAGAAAGAAATGCATGGGAAGAGATGGCCACATTATCCATCAGAATTTGACATATCTACTCATGATTCGTGGGACATGGTAGCCATCTTATAACCATGAGGTGAGGTGGCCTCTAAGCAAAAGCTGATGTTCTGAGAATGGTATAATGAAAACCCTTTGGGTCTTTGATAATATGATTGAGCCACTTTAAAAATTTTTAAAAACAAAATTTTCAAGATTTTGTTTACTTATTTGACAGAGTGGGGGAGCAGCAGAGGGAGAGGGAGAAGTAGGCTCCCCGTTGAGCAGGGAGCCTAATGTGGGACTCAATCCCAGAACTCTAAAATCATGACCTGCCTGAGCTGAAGGCAGATGCTTAACCAACTGAGCCACACAGGTGCCCTGAGCCACGTTTTTTTAAAAGATGTATTTATTTATTTTAGAGAAAAAGAGAGAGAGCATGAGCATAAGAGAGGCAGAGGGAGAGGAAGAGAGAGAGAATCTCAGGCAGACTGCCCACTGAGCACAGAGCCTGACATGGGGCTCAATCTCACCACCCTGAGGTCATGACCTGAGCCGAAACCAAAAGTTGGACTTTTAACCGACTGAGCCACCCAGAAGCCCCATGATTGAATGACTTAATAACTTCCTTTAATTCTGGACTACCTCTTATATGAGATAATATATATCTCTAATGCTTGAGCAGGTTGAAATGAGTTTTCCTTTAATTCCAGCTGAAAGCATCCTAATGATACAAAAATTCTCTGCTTATTTAATACTATATCAGCTTGAGAAGGTCTTTAAATCACTGAACAAGATGTGTAGTCATTGACCTCTAGGACTTTACAATCTAGACATCATGATTACAAAACAGATTGAGTGTAATAAATTGCTCATTAGTTATCCAAATAAGAGAAGTTATTCCTTCAATATCAAAGGGGAGTTCTGGGTCACTGTCAATTTGTTAAATATGACTTAAAAAAATTTTTCCTCCCAGAGGAATGTGATCCTTATGTAAAATAGTCCCTTTGGGGCATACATAGTATTTAGTAATAATTATAGGTTTATATTTTAATTTTCGTTCTTTGTTCGATTCAGAGAAATCTTGCCTCGAGGTTCCATGGCAGGTCTATATTTGAAAAATAACATGGTAATGATGTAATAGGATTTATTAATCTCCCAAAGGCATAAAAGTCACAAATTACTCTGAACTTAAAACACTAGTCTAGAAATAAATGTCTTATTTTAGATTGGGGACTGAATCAGGATCACTCACCTTCTTCATCCAGTTTGAGTACTTCAGTGATTTCGGAATGGACTTGGTAACCATCGCCATGTAGTTCTTGGGGATGGACAGAAGCAGCAGGACTTTGGGTTGCACTGGGAGGGATTTGTGAGCACCAGGAGACGGGGCACATTGTGGCAAAACTTATTTCGGGATTCAAACTTTAAACTTGTTTCACAGATTCACTATTTCAACCCCAAAGGTTTTTGTGTGGCAGTTGCACTCTCTGCTCATAAGACATCTGAGTTCCCTGTGGTTTTTAAAACTTGTTTCTCACAGACATACTTTTTTCTTCCAGTTTTTTTTTAATAGCCGCCCACATGCTGTGTCCATTGTGTACATCACAACAGGAACTGTTGCTTCCATTCCTCACAGTTTGAAGTATTTTTGTATTGTTAGTTCCCTGCTGTGATTTGTTTCTAATTCTCAGGAATATCCATTTTCAGGCGCATCTTTGAAGCTCTTGTTGTATTCCAGCAAAGATGGATGAGACACGGGGGCAAGTGAGGACTCAGACCTGTGCACGTCACACAGGATCAGCTCTGCCAACCAGTGTAGGCAGTTTTCATGGAGAAGACTGATCCATAGATTTAAGGAATGTCAGCTTGAGAAGGGGGGTCTTACAGGCTAAGTTTGGTTCTGTGCATGCCACAAAATGAAACCTAACATCGGATGAGATCGCAAAAAAGATCAAGAGCACATCACTTTGACAATGTGGAGCACACGCTAAATGCTAGATCTTAATAATGTGGCAGGACAGGATTGTCTTTTCCTTCTCCTGAGTCCTCATTCCTTATCATCCACTTTTATGTAGTGGGATTGCTTAATGACAGAGCAAGATACAAAGAAGCTCTACTAGCAAAATAATGCATCAAAGTTATGTTCGAGAGAGAGTTATATCAATATTAGGAAGAGGAAGGTTTGTCTCAATGTTGCTTTGCTCTGAAGAACTTAAAGGATCTAAATGTCTCTATAGTGATTCATAGTTGGAATTTCCTTGGCCTCACCTGGAATGGGCTCACAAATGACTTCAGGATGAAGATGAATTCTGGGGAGAGGAGGATGAGAACAGTAAGTGACGTAACTATTAAATATGGAGATTGGCTCTAACACTGATTTCATCTGTCTGTCAGATGGTCATGTGTCAGGTCTGGTACAGGATGGATCCTGAGGAAAGGGTAGGATTACTGGGGGGGGCGGAGGGGAGAAGAGGGGTGTTAACTTGGTGTTCACATACTTGCCTTCAGCATGTGCAAAGTTCAGTTTGTGTGTACACAAATGAAATGGCTTTATAGATTGTATCATCTAGCTTTAAATTGTCTTCATAAAGTGGACAAGTGGCATCAAAAATATTCCCTCAAGGAAATCTCAGATCAAAGGTAGAAACAATACAGCAAGCACTACTAAATGAAAGCAAAATGGCAGAGATAAATCTTCTTTATTCCTAGCACAAGCTTTCTTGGGCCACTTCAAGAGGTTAAAATAATAACATCTAATCATACCCACTACTATATACTTAAAAAAAATTTCTTGTATCCATCGGTGCATCCAAAGAAAGGTGATGTTTGAAAACACTGAATGAGAAGATAATTCTTTTCAATGCAAATTTTGGAAACAGATATGAAGAAATGTTGTCATTGTTACATTATCTTTATTACTAAAAATGGTATGACTGTGTCCCCTATTAAAAACCTTATAACTGCCCACTTAAGAAACTTGAAAACAGAATCTTCTAAGTGAAGATTACATGTTTTCCTAATGAAGAGTTTTAAATGAGTTTTGTACCTACTTGTTAAAAACATAAAAACCCAAAACCTGGGAAACAATCAGAGGAAGGATTATTAAAACTTAGCTTCTTTGGGGCACCTGACTGGCTCAGTCTGTGGAGCAAGCAACTCTTGATCTTGGAATTGTGAGTTCAAGCCCAACTTTGGGCATAGAGCTTATTTTTCTTTTTCGGTTTCACGTTTTGCTTTTTAAATTTTATTTAAATTCAATTTGCCAGGTACCTGGGTGGCTCAGTGGTTGAGCATCTGCCTTTGGCTCAGGTCATGGTCCTGGGGTCCTGGGTTCCCCCCCACAGGGAGCCTACCCCTCTCTCTGTGTCTCTTATGAATAAATAAATAAAATCTTCTTAAAAAAATTTCAATTTGCTAACATATAGTATAACACCCGGTGCTCATCTCATCATGTGCCCTCCTTAATGCCTGTCAGGCATAGAGCTTACTTTAAAACAAAACACACCAAAATCTGAGCTTCTTTGAACCTAAGCCCCATACAGAATGTGGACAAGCTATAATAATAGCTTGTAGTAGTCTTATTGTTTCTACTTGTTTATTACTTGAAAGCTGTTGAGCACATACACATTGCACAATAGAACTGAGTTCAGAGCAGTTAAGTTTAAAAGTTTGACAGTGAATTAGAAAAATAATTGAATTTATTCTAAAATGACATAACCCGTTAGCTAAAAATGGAAGTCCCTTGGCTCTGCCCCCTTGCTCATATCTTGAAGGATGATGACACAGAATTAGAACTAAGATTGTTCTCTTGACCCAAGAGATTGCTGCCTGTCACTGAACTCTTTATGTCTTTATGTCTTTTGCATACATTAAGGACAGTTTGTATTAAAATGGGAAGTGCTGTCTTTTTTCAGTCTTGCCGTTCGTTATTAATGGTCTCATTTAGTCAGTCTTGTAATTCCGAAAACTTGGGAATTAACCAAGTCTAATTTTTATTTCCATCTGTGTTGAATCCACCCCAGGGGAAGTTATCTTCATAGGAGTAGTCCAAGGAAGTGCCACTTATTTAAGTATTCACAGAATTTTGTTTTTAGATTTTCAATTAGCAACTATGATGGTTA
Organism: Canis lupus dingo; assembly: GCF_003254725.2. Lineage (NCBI taxonomy): Eukaryota > Metazoa > Chordata > Mammalia > Carnivora > Canidae > Canis > Canis lupus. Next base: position 18,378,605 of record NC_064261.1, read on the forward strand.
ATTTTATGTCAGCTTGAATGAGCTGTGGAGTGCCCAGATATTTGGTTAAACATTATTTCTGTGTGTCTCTGAGGGTGTTTCTGGGTGAGATTAACATTTGAATCAGTAGACTAAGTAAAGCAGATTGCCCTCTCCAATGTGGATAGGCTTCATCCAATTTGTAGGAGGCCTGAACAGAAAACAAAGCTGAATAAGAAAGGATTCTTTCTTTCTACCCATCTTCTTTGAGTGGGACATCCGTCTTCTTTTGCTTTTGGTCATGGACTAGAATTTATACCATGAACTCTCTTTGGTCTCCAGTTTGTTGACTCTAGGTCTTTGATTTCTCAGCCTCCATCATCATGTGAGTCACTATCACTCATCATTATCATGTGAGTCAGTTCCTTGCAATAAATCCATTTTATTTATTTCTATCTATTCTATCTATCTATCTATCTATCATCTATCTCTACCTAATTACCCACATCCTATTGATCCTGGATAATAGTCTGGAGAACCCAGACTAATATAGCAACTTTCAAAGTAAAGGCATCTATTAATCATTATCTGTAATTGAAGCAATAGTATACTTGGAGGTAAGAAAGACACACACTAGCGGTGATAAAATAATGAAAATGACCTGTTGACTTTAGCTGGGACAGCCATGAGGAAAAGTTATGACTTTCCAGTCTTCTGGTTTGTCCTCCAGAATGACCTTTGATGTCTCATATAAAATTTCAGTGAACCTGCCTTTATTCATTCAACAAATACTTGTAGTATGCCTATGTTCCAGGCAATGTTCTAGGCACTGATATATATCTGGACCAGAATTCTTCAGGAGTACGTGAGAAATTTTATGACATCAATCCTAGGTTAAGGATGAGCAGGGCTTATACAGAACAACAAAGGGGGATGGATGGATTTTGGCTATGACTAATATCCTAGATTATCTCCACCCACACATGCTGGTTTCTCTACATAGAATTTGCTAATCCTTAACTTTCTGCCAAGATTCCTATAATTATGCTATTTACAGTTATTAAAAATTCAGATAAAATTCCTTTTATCTATTCTCAGCTGGTCCTGGATGTTCTAACTAATTTTGTTTTACTCCCCTATCAGAAAATGGCTTCTCTCAGTAACATAGAGCACAATCCATCCAAAGTTTGATCAGGGAAACATTAAAAATGTGATCTTTGTTTCTTCCTTCAAGCATTCATGCTTGATTCCCTAATGGTTTCTTCCTTAACATCACCCTTAGTCCTGTTAAGTTACCACAACTGTTCAGGTACCTTTGTATGGCTTGCTTCCTTCCTGACTTCTTACCTGACTTCAAATTTGGTGAGGCAAGGTCCTCAGAATGGCCATGGGGGTGATCTAGGCTCTATTCCTCTCACTTTGGTTCTGGCAGTTCAAACCCTGCACAGCCTCCTAGGTTCAGTTTCCAGCCCTATGTCACAACAGATTAGAGACTGACCGATCTTCTCCCAGGCTAAGGTTTTTTTATCTTGGCCCATCTTTGGAGCTTTTGCTGGGAATTCTTTCAGGTGATTCTCTTTCCCTCAGAGAACTGATCTAGAAAAATATGTGTTCATTAAATGCTCACTGTGGCAGCCATGAGTATGTGGCTCTCAAGTGCCCTGTTGCAGGAAAAAAAAAAAAAAAATGAGCTGCTTTCTCCCTGGATTGACCCTAAGGCCCACTCCATGCTTTCTGCAGGCTGCTCCCAGTGACGACTGACCATGGCATCCTAAGCCAGCCCATTCTTGCAAGATAGGAAACTCTCCTAACAGGGTACTTTGCTTGAGGATTTCCCATTGGCTTGGCAAACCTCTAAGAACTGCACTGAAGTTTGACGTCCTTCTTACCTAATCCTCCTTTCTTCCCCTTCTTCACAGAGGTCAGACCTGCATCAATCTGAAGCTTCTCCCCATCTTCTGCAACTCCCTCCCTTCTATTCTCCATAGGCCTTTCCCACAAATAAGCCTCTTGCACATTTAATCCTGTCTCAACATATGCTTTCGGAAATGCCTACCATACTCACAACATACCCATTCATTTGTTTATTCTGATCTGTAAAGGAGTGGAGGTGTTAACATGCTCAACCGTCATTAACATAGCATTTGCACAATCGGGTTCTCCTATATACGATAATGCCACTGCATTCCTTATGGCCATTGTCCAAAATTATTGTCACTCCTCAAAAATCTCTAAATCTTTTTCTTCCCTTCATTCTGGTTACACTGAGAAAATCAGGCTATTTAGCTTGAACATCAGCTTCCCTTATCAGCCTTCCTTTTCATTTCAAGACTTCTCTATAATTATATCCATTATTCTCTTCTATATTCCAGGTAGGGTAAGACTTCCTGTTTTCCAAAGGTGACCTCTTGCATTCTTGATTCTGCCCTCTTTAATGTACCTTAGACTAAAGCAATGGTCAGGTCCTCCATCCTAAGAAAATCCCCTTTTCCTGCTTCATCCAAGGGATTTGCTATCTTTTTTACACTGCCAGATGTTCTAAGTATATACTATAATCACTGTTGTCCCCTTTTTACCACATCTTATTCACCTGTAAATTGGTTGCTATCCAAACTAATCTCTTGAGATCATTCTCTTAAAGATGACACTCACTTCCTAATTGTCATTTATGGCCTCATCTCATCCTTCATTTTATTCAATCTCAGAATTTGCCTCCATTTACAACTTCTTGTTTTTTTAAATGCCTTTTATTTAGGTTTCGATGATGGATCAAAAAGCCATCTTTAATATATTTATATTCTCTACAGTCTTTCCCTTCCTCCACCACTGACATTTTAATTGTAGGCATTCCCCAAAATTGGCCCACCTCTGTTTTGGCTTTAAACTTCTGCTAAACGAGCTCATTTATTTGTAAAAACCGCAATCTTTGACAATTCCTCAGGCTATTCCTTTACCATTATTTCTTTTCTGAACTCTGGGTCTATTTTTTTTTTCTTAAAAAAAAAAATGCTTTACTGAGTAAAAGTACACAACAAATTCCATAGTGCATGGTTTTCAGGCTACTCCATCACCCCACTAGCAATAGGAATACAGACCACTCAGTCACCACACATTCTACCTCAGGGAAGAAGTATATCAGTTAACATCTGGTCTGAATGCTGTTAGAGAAAGCAGCAGGAGGAAGGAGTGTCTGGAAATTCCATCCTTTTACACTTTCCTTCCTTCCTGGACTGTTCTAGTAGAATCTGATTGTCCCAGGATGCAGAATTCCTGGTTGTGAATAAAGAAATAGTAACAAAATTTCTACATGTCCCTGGAGACTTGAGCTCAATGAGTCTAAATCTAAACTTGTCCTCATTTGCAACCTCACCTCTGCTTCTGTCTATAGTACCACTATCTTCTCATTTACTCAAACCGAAACCTCTGTTCCTTTAGCTCTACACCCAATTTATAAATCCTAGGGACATTAAGACCCAGTCTGTCCTTCTCATATCCAAAGCTCTCATTTCCCATCTTTTCTCTACTTCCTGTCTTGTATTTCTAAAGCACTCTTTACAGTGCTGCCAGAATTATCATAAACACAGTTCAGGTGACCTTACCTGCTCACCTCAGAAATTTGCACTGGGGTCCCCACTAGCCAAAACTGGAATAATTTGTGCATCAAAATAAACAATGATGTGGATGACTTATGATTCATGGAATAAAATAAGAGTTCATGTTTATTCTAATATAAATAGAAAAATAAGTGTGCAAGAAGGAAAAAGCTCTTACATCCAGTAATAAATGTAGGAGTAGTGAAATTACAAGTTCACCAATTGGCAACTTCCAATGCAATAACTGTTTCAGGAGAGAAATTACCAGTGAAAGTCTGATGAGAAAGAGGGTTCTACACAGTCTCTAGATAAGATATTTATTAACATGGGAAAAATATGGAAAATTGATAGTGGAAAAAACCAGTAGATACTACCTTATTAAGTGTTCAAGGTTAACATTACACACAATTAAACAAGTAGACATCATGGATCTCCTGCTATAATGCACTGAGAAAGGACCAAACATCATTCTGTGGTATTTCTGCCTAAACAACATAGTGTGAATCTAATTATAAGGAAATACCAGAATTTGATGTTCTTCAGAATAAATGGCAAGGACTTTTACAAAGTGTCAAGGTCATCAGACTAGAGATTCTGGATTGAGGAGACTAAAGAGAGAAAAAACAAACAATTTGTGCTCCTAGAGTGAATCTTAAATCAGATTTATTTTTCTTTTCCTATAAAGGATATTTGTAAGACAACTGGTAAGATTTGAATGAGCTCCATAAATCAAAGTTAATTTCCTGACTTAACTGTATCAAAGTTAATTTCCTGATTTTGATGACTGTGCTGTGGTTATGTGGAGAATGCCCTTGGTTTTAGGAAACAGACACTGAAGTATTTAGCAATAAAGGAGCATCATGTCTACAACTTACTCTCAATTGGTGCATATCTAACCATTTATCTATATCTATTTAGATAAAAAACAATAAAGCAAATGTAAAACATTAACTTTGAAGAATCTGGGTGAAAAATATAGGGAAATTTGTTTTTGTAGTATTTTTACAATTTTTTTTTTCAAATCTTAAATCATTTCAAATGAAAACTTTAAACCTTCAGTAGTGAGATAAATTACAAAATGCTTTTTTTATAGCACTAGGACAGCTCTATGACCTGATGCAAATTTTAACAAAGACAAGTTTTTTTTTTAAACTATTTTTTTAAGGAAGAGGAGTTTTATTTTTTAAAGATTTTATTTATATTTATTTATTTATTTTTATTTATTTATTTATTTATTCATGAGAGACCAAATACACACAGAGGCAGAGACACAGGCAGAGGGAGAAGCAGACTCCATGCAGGGAGCCCGATGTGGGACTCGATCCTGGGACTCCATGATCATGCCCTGAGCCCAAGGCAGGTGCTAAACCATTGAGCAACCCAGCGATCCCCAGATTTTTTTTATTTATTCATGAGAGACACAGGGAGAGGCAGAGACATAGACAGAGGGAGAAACAGGCTTCCTATGGGGAGCCCGATGCAGGACTCAATCCCAGGACCCTAGGATCACAACCTGAGCCAAAGGCAGACGCTCAACCACTGAGCCACCCAGGTGCCCCTCACCTGCATTTTATAAAGGAAATATTTTTTAAAAGAACTCTAGATAATGATAAAAAGAGAAAACTGAGGGTGCTAGCATTTTCAATAGTTAATATGAAGAGTTAAGTAGTTGCTAGATGACCCTTAAATTGTATTCTAGAGCTATAGCAGCATTAATTGTGGCTAAGTGAACATGTCATCCCATGATTCTGCCTTTATTCTATGTAAATTTCTATGGGTGAAAAAACTATACCATAGTAGGCAGCAGACATCTGATCAAGAAGACAGGGAGATAGAAGATGAGATATTAATATTCAAGAGAAAAGGACATGAACCCCAGAAAATAAAACTGTCTCAGCCACAAGCTAGAAAGCTATTAAAAAGCAAAACCAAACTCAGAAATCCATGTGTCATTAGGAGCAAGGAAATTGCAATGACAGAGCTAGGAAAGCTTTCTTAAGAGAAGGAAAAGGGTTTGAGAGATTTCTTTTTTATGATAGGCACACAGTGAGAGAGAGAGAGAGGCAGAGACATAGGCAGAGGGAGAAGCAGGCCCCATGCACCGGGAGCCCGACGTGGGATTCGATCCCGGGTCTCCAGGATCGCGCCCTGAGCCAAAGGCAGGCGCTAAACCGCTGCGCCACCCAGGGATCCCGAGAGATTTCTTTTCAAGACAACATTTCAAGTATTCTTTTTAACTCCTCTTTATTGCCCTAATTTTTTTTATTTCAAAGTTTGTGGCCTCCAGACTGAATTATAGGGCAAAAAAAAAAAAAAAAAAAAAAAAGTCTCATTTGAATTTTCATTACCTAATTTTATCTAATTTCATTAATTAGATAATTTCATTATCTAATTTTCATTAGATTCTCTACCTTTCAGCCAGTTAACTTCTCAGCCAGCTCCCAACCTTTTGGTTATGGGAGCTATTTTTACAAAATAATCAAACTAATGTCCTCCTCTTTTGCTGTGCCTTCCAAGAGTTCTACATCTTGACTGTTATTGTTGTTGATTTCCTTTATCCATCTTATGTCTTCCATGCTCTGTACTCTTTCTTGACACTTCTCAAACATGGAGCTCTCCTGTTTTCTTTCTCCTTCCCCCCAATATTTTCCTGTTTTGCCCACTACACAGCTGAGCTACTTATTCCTCTCTTTCTCTTTGTTGATTCCCTATTCTCACAATGGCAGTTGTCTAAAAAGTCCTTTACAGCCTGCCACTTTATTTATACATTTGACTGCAAGCAAACTCTACAAGAATTAACTCTACAAGAGCTGAGGCCATGATGTAAACAAGGGCAGCTCGGAGAATATAAGAAATTGAATCCAAATCTTTTATTAGGTTTGAAGGCATCTAGCAAACTATGCTTAAAATATCAAATGCATGCCCTGTCAAGGAGCTGAAAGAGGTGGAAGGTTGAGTGCAATATTTCTGCCATGATCAACATCACTAAACATTCAAGTGGTCTATTAAGCTTAGTCCTTTTCCCCAACTCTGTTGACCTTGGACAGGAGGCTGTTTCTCTATGGGCTGCAGGCTTCCCAATCCAGTGATGAGAAGTGGACTCTTGAGAAAAGTAACCAAACATGTTCACAACGCCAATGATCTCAGCATGAGTCTTTTCCCTTGGGTATAACTTTCCAAACAGTTCACATTTTTCTCATGGTTTTAGGAAACAAACAGATTCAATCATGTTTATTTCCTGGGTAATATTCCAGTATCATGGGAAATGGGAAGGAGGAAATGTAGGACTTCACTCAATGTGGCTGTAACTTTCAGGATAGGAAAAAAAAAAAAAAAAACAGAACAGTAAGTTCTTCCTAAGACTCTATGCCACTTTGGTAAGACATTCAAGGGATTTTAAACTGGCCTAAGAAGTATTATTTTATACTATATATTGTCAGGTATGTTCTGTGAATAATTTACATTCTGTTTAAAAAAATGTTTTACATGAAAGTTTACAATTCCTCAGTCTGTTGGGAAAAAAATGAACACTCTAATAAATATCTGAAAACCAGTCTCTGCTTTCTTCTCTATTTCTGATTATCTATCAAGGTCAACCTCTGATATAACATTAGTTTCACAGGATGGGGGGAAAATAAAATCAAACAGATTAATTAACTCATAGTTTGTGGAGTTCCTGCATTTTAGCCAATATTAATTCATTCAAACAAAAGACCACTATGAAAAACTCGTGACACAGGAGTCCATATCGAGAATTTGGTTAATTGTATGAAGAGAAGATTAAGTGGAAAATGAGTTAGTGAGAGAAGAGAGATAATGTAAGGGTGAGGCATGCAGATCATTTGAGTCAGTTTTATATGCTATTACAACTGAGTCTATGGCAAAAATTTAATTTCTTTTGGTTGGTTGGTATTTTTTAATCCTATCATTTCTTAGAAATGTCAATGTATTTTAGATGTAAGACTCTGAAGGAATATATAGTCTTTCTACTTCATCTCATTAGTATGAGAAAGCAATACTTAAGTTTTTCCAAAATACTTTACCTTCTTTATATGATAGGAAAAGTATGAATGGAGGAATCCAAGTCAGGTGTGTCCTGGGCCAGAGGCAGCTCCTATATTTTCTCACTTCCCAGCTGGGCTATCTATATAGATAGTGGGATAAAAGAAGACAAGCAGCAAGAAGCCAGCATATTCATTAATGCATGCATAGTCATTCATTTTTTTTTTTCAATAAGAACAGTAGCTGTGACATTGGGACATTTGCAGATGCAGAATGTCTTGAGTGGCAGCTAGAGACCAGTACTCCACCTGCGCAGAGCTATCCCATCCCTGGCACATGACTGCCAATCACACAATCCCATCCTGCTGAGCTTCACTTTGCTTGTAGGTTAACCCCAAACGAGGAATCATAAACCAAACTCAGAAGGTGTTCTCTGATAATAGAAAGCATAAGCCTTTTAAACATAATGAAATAAAGCAGAAAATCCAAAATCCTTATTCTTCATAGCCAAATCACAGGCAGACTTTAAGTTTTGAGCCTTTTCAATACTTGAAATGATGACCTAGTTCTAGGCACGTAGCACGTATCATATCTGCCATCTCATCATCGACAGAATTAGGGCATTTCTGAGATGGACTTGGGTTTCTCCTGAAATGATCTGATCTAATCTCCTCCTTTACAAATTAAGAGGTTACGGTTCGGACTTCAACTGCCAAACCAGCTCTCCCCTTTTTAGAACTCTCTCTCTTGAAATAGAAGATTCATGATGAGAGAGACGGAGAGGAGAACCTGGACCAGCATAACCTCAGGAAACCTCCTCCCTCCTCCCCTACCCAGCATGTGAGTTTCCCAAGTCCTGGAAAATGGGGTTTCTGGCTTTTCCATCAAGGTCGTCCAGAAACCTACTGCGTTACTTCCCTATTGCTGCTTTAACTAACGCTCCTAAATTTATTGGCTTAAAACAACACAAGCTTATTACCTTATAGTCCTGGAGGTCAGAAGTCTGAAGTCCATCTCACTGGGCTAAAATCGAGGTGTCCATAAGACTGCTCCTTCTGGAAGCTGTAGGGGAGAATCCATGTCCCTGCCTTTTCTAGCTTCTAGAAGCTACTTGCTTTTCTTGGCTTGTCTTCCTTTGTCTTCAAACCCAGCCACCTCAGGCCAAGTCCCCATGTCACTGGTTTTCTCTCTCCACCGTCTCTCCCTAGCCCTACCTCCCCCCTTTTAAGGACCTTTGTGATTACATTGGGATCACCTGGATGATTTGTGGTACTTCCCCTGTTTTAAAGGTCACTTATTAGTAACCATCATTCCCCCTTTCGTGCAACCTAACATATTCATAGGTTCTGGGGATTTGGAATGTGGACATCTTTATAGGGGCATTCTACTTACCGCACCTAAGACCATTAATTTTGTGTTCACAATAATTTTTATTACTACAAAATTGGAATTTTAATTTTGGAAAGTTTCACTTTCTCCGGATCCTCTAAGTTCATGTGCAAGCTTCCTGACAATTTTTATTAGTGAATAAAAAGAAAGATACTGAAATGAATTATTAGTTCTTTCTTTTAAAAAAAAAAGATTTCATTTATTTATTTATTCATTAGAGACACACAGAGAGAGGCAGAGGCAGAGGCAGAGGGAGAAGCAGGCTCCTTGCAGGGAGCCGGACATGGGACTCAATCCCAGAACCCTGGGATTACGCCCTGAGCCCAAGGCAGATGCTCAACCACTGAGCCACCCAGGTGCCCCTGAATACCAGTTTTTGACCATAATCCAAACTGTATAATGACAGTCGTTTGCTTGTAGTAGATCTTGGTGGTTTAGATATCCCTGGGAGGAAATATGATGTTATTCCTACACTTTGGTAAATGACTGCAACACCAACACTTACCAAGTGTGCTAAATAAATCTCTGCGAAGGAATTAAACACTTATTTCTATAAACTTCAGTGTGTATGTGTGTGTATTGAAAATAGTGAGTTTTCTATGATGTACCATTTGTACTGAATTCAAAAGCAATGTTAAAAGTTTAGAATTCAGGCTCCTTCCTTTTTTTTCCTTCTCAGCATCCACTGTCTGAGGTAAAACAATAAGGGATTCTTCACCAAGGTAAGTGTGACTGAAGCGTCAAGCACTGATGTCTTAATACAGCAGCCTCTTCAGATGGGGCCATTAGTACTAATGTCTTGGCAGGGAGCTTCAGGTCAGTGCATTTAAACTCCAGGAGCTAAGAACTTTCTGGGATGAAAGAGAAAGTACGCAGGAGAGGAATGACATAAGAGAAACTAAAAAAAATCAGTTAAAACGTCTGGGTTAATTCAGGCCAAGTCTGAAGACTTGGAGCCCTGTGAATATTTAATTTGTGGTTGTGATTTGATAAACTAGCATTCTGTACATTTTGAAATTTGTTACACTTTATAGAGCTTAAAATATATTTTTAAAAAATGATTTAAATCAACTGCTCCTAATAAATAAATAAAAATAAAATAAATAAATAAAATAAAATAAAATAAAATAAAATAAAATAAAATAAATCAACTGCTCCTTTTGCTCAGATCTGGAATAGGCAAAGGATGGGGAGTTTTGTTAGCGGGAGAAGTTCTGTCCAAAGGCAACCACCTGACCTGCCTGAGTCTTAGCCAGCCTAGCCCTCCAATTGCTGCAGAGCCCCTGGGCCCCTCCCTGCAGAATCGCCTGGGGTCTGCCCTGGGTGGGGGGCAAGCAGGGACAAGAGAGGGGGGGTAGAAAGAGTGTTCAGTACCCCAGGCATGTCAGCTGCAAGTCAGACTTGCTGTAGCCAAGCAGTCCAATGCTGAAGCAGGCCCCTCCTTGGACACAGCAAGCCTGCCATGTTCTTAGTCTAAGTTTCCATCCATGTTCTCTGCTAACAATGTTGGAGCCTTGTTTTGGACCTGAAATTTGTCTTGCTTAACCTCCTTTTCACTTTTTTTAAAGATTATATTTATTTATGAAATACCCAGAGAGAGAGAGGCAGAGACATAGAGGGAGAAGCAGGCTCCCTGCGGGGAGTCCAATGCAGGACTTGATCCCAGGAGCTTGGGATCACGACCTGAGCCAAAGGTGGACACTCAACCACTGAGCCACCCAGGCATCCCTCCCTTTCACTTTTGTTCTAAACAAGCCCTTGCCGACTCCATCCCTATTCCTAAAACTCTGTCCTAGGACTAGAATAATTCGACTTCTCCCTAGAGCTGCCCTCCACCAATGCCCTTGTCAGGACTCCCCCATCACTTCTGTGATGTTTTAAAACAACATACAGACAAGTACAGAGAATACTCTTACTTGGTTCTCAAGCTTTAGTGTGCACCGGGGTCACCCAGAGGGCTTACTGAAACACATATTATAGAGTTCCATTTCCAGAGTTTCTGATTCAGTAGGTCTTGGGTGGAGCCTGAGAATTTGCATTTTTAACATGTTTCCAAGTGACATTGATGCTGCTGGTCTGGAGAGCCTACTCTGAGAACCACTGGTTTATTATATACACATGCAACCACCATCCAGATTTTAACAAATATTCTCATTTTGCTGTGTTTGCATTAGATCTCTTTCTGTGTCTCTCTTTTTTTAAATAAGGAATGAAGTGTTCTGGATTCAGTTGATGGCCTCCCTCTCTCTCCCCCATTTCTTCTCTTTCCTGATCATCACTAGTGCTCACCAGGACCATATACTCTGGATACAGTGCTCTGGCACTTGGCTGAATTTCCTGCCATTTGAAGTTGGATCTGCTTCCCTTTTGCAGCTTGATTTGACTTTTAATTTCCATCTCACAGTATCTCTCATTCTATTCCAATCTGCTACTCTTAGTTTTTGTGTCCCTACTGGGTCACAGGATGTAGCAGAATATATATTAAACTATCATTAGGAGAAATTGAATTAGATTTTTACTGTGAAGAAGGCTGAGCTTACCAGGCTGAAGGTGTTCACTCTATTAATTAAATTTTAGGTGGGGAGAACAAAGATCAGTAATGGGGCACCTGTTGGACTTTCCCTACAGAGACTAAGCAGATGGAACCCAGGTATAATAATTTAGAAGACTGAAAGTCTTGATACTGGGACCCCTGGGTGGTTCAGCGGTTGAGCAGCTGCCTTTGGCTCAGGGTGTGATCCAAATTCAGGGATCGAGTCCCACGTCAGGCTCCCTGCATGGAGCCTGTTTCTCCCTCTGTCTATGTCTCTGCCTCTCTTTGTTTCTCTCATGAATAAATAAATAAAATCTAAAAAAAAAGAAAAAAGAAAAAAAGAAAGCCTTGATACTTAACAGCAAATTCACCCCAGGTTGTGGTGAATACGTCCACCATTATACTTTGCGCTGAGGACAACAAATATCAATCTTATTAATTAAGGGCTCTCACCTGGGCTAAGATCAGGTTTCACAGGGGCTAAATGCAGGAGTTTTCTAATGTGGTTAAGACTACAAATGTTTGTCTATGTGAAAATTTAAAATCATACAAAGTTAAAATTATCTAAATGGTCAAAGGTACTCATAAGTTCCCAGGAATTGTAATCATTTCCACTTTATTTATAGTCTATGGAATCTATATCAATTGATGTGGGTTGATACATATATACTTTGGCACTGGTACAGTTAATGATGTCCCTTAAACATAAGTGGAAAGAACACCCTTCTTTGGGTCCTCTTCTCATTGTCCTCTACCCATTCTCTCTTAGTATGCTGAACTTTCTGGTGAGCATTGTCACCCTTCCTCTGGTCTTCTCTCCCTTTATGTAGGTGATCTGGTGGGGCATGGTCATTGTCAGCTGCTGGGATTGGGTGAGAATTCCCATCCACCACTTTTTCTCCTTTTCTTTATTAAGTAAACAGATTTTAACCTATTTCAGCAAACCTCCATCCAGCTTAGCTCTGTCTGGTCTGAGGGGTTGTTCAGTTGGCTTACTTACCAGTGAAGTTCCCTTTATGTAGGTGATCTGGTGGGGCATGGTCATTGTCAGCTGCTGGGATTGGGTGAGAATTCCCATCCACCACTTTTTCTCCTTTTCTTTATTAAGTAAACAGATTTTAACCTATTTCAGCAAACCTCCATCCAGCTTAGCTCTGTCTGGTCTGAGGGGTTGTTCAGTTGGCTTACTTACCAGTGAAGTTCCCCACCTTTCCTGTGCCTCTCGAAATTATGCAGTCTGATATAACCTGGATGAACATCTAAATGCCATAGGAGGGGTGTCTGGGTGGCTCAGTCGTTTAAGCATCTACCTTTGGCTCAGGTCGTGATCTCGGGGGCCTGGGATCAAGCCCACAGTTAGGCTCCCTGCTCAGTGGGGAGCCTGCTTCTCCTTCTCCCTCTGCCCCTCCCCCTGTTCATGCTCTCTCTCTCTCAAATAAACAAATACAATCTTTTAAAAATGCCATAGAAATTTAAATGAGGGAAAAGTTAATTTTGATCTAACATTAAGTTATTTTAATTAGTGCAAAACCTAATACAAGCAGTATGTTTATTTAGTCATCCAAGTTATTCACATGTAACTATTCTTGTGAGATTAGCATAATGTTTAGGGTCCAATTCTACAAACAGTTCTATCATTACCCTGTCAGAAGCATCAAAGCTGCAGATGAAAAAAACAACATCAAAAACTCAAAATTAATCTAAACACTCACACACACATGCACACACTATCTCTCTCTTAAAAATAACAAATCCTCTATCTCTCTCTTAAAAATAACAAAATCCTCACAAGAACAACTGCCACGGAAAAAGTTAGAGTTAATTATTTGAAATTGAACCTTTTAGATTCTTCCTTTATTATTATTGGTGCTAACATTATTTTCCCATGATAAAATGTTGCATTTGTCAATTTGTTAATGTAAGAGGTTGAACCTTTGGGAAGAAAAAGAAGAAAGTATAGAATTTTCTACTTAAAGCAGGGATTTAAAGCTTCTTTAAAATGATGAAAATATTTTAGACCAGTTTGAAGAAAGAAATGCCAGAAATTCAGTCTTTAAAACTACCATACATGAGAGTTTTTCTCTTTTTTTTTTTTTTTTTTTTTTAAATCTAGGGTCTGAGCTATAAAGAGAGGTAGGAATTAAAAACTCAGTAACAAGAAAGGAAGCCAATATATGGGGTTTTTTAAACCTTTATTTATTTTTTGTTTCTATTCAATGACAAATGGACGAAATCTCAAAAAAATATTATAAGACATATCAGTATTACTGTGTCGGACATTTTACCATCACAGGGCTCATACACAGAAGAAACTTTTGTACATGTCTGTAGTCTGTTTAATGCACTGCTTTTTTTTAAGAATTAAAAACTAGAATAAATTAAAAATAATAAACAACTAGATGATGATTGTCCTGTATATCTCTATATTACAGATTATTGTCAAAATATAAATTGTCATGACCCCAAAGGTAGTATTATTAAAAATTGTTATCATAATGATTAATCATTTGTTTTCTATTATTTGATATGATACTACATAGGTCAGCCAAAACACAATTTTTGATCATTAAACTTTTTCTGTCCAACATTTTACAAAGATATTTTTCTTGATGTCTAACTTGTGAAATTCATATTAGTTTCAGATGAACAACGCACTGATTCAACCATTCTATACATTACTCGGGGTTCACCATGACAAATGAAGTCACTATTACCATACAGTTACTACAATATTACTGACAATATTCTCTATGTTGTATTTTTATTCTCCATGACTTAGTTATTTTGTAGCTTAAAGTTTGTATCTCTTACCAAAAAAAAAAAAAAGGAATGCCAATATATGTTTATGATGACACTGTTCTCTGCATTGAATCAGGTTATTAATATCAGTGTTTTTTTCTGAGATATCTTACCAAGTGACCATCCATCCTAAGTGAGTCATCATAAATAAAACATAGATGTCATAGATGTGAATGATTGCTATAAACACAGACACCTATAAAATATCCAACGCTGGGGAAATGCAAAATGCTCGAGTGGTTAGACTAGCAAATCTTTTGATGTAAGGATCTCAAGCCATAGGCCAATGGAATTTAATTTAATATACTTTATTGCCATGCAGTTAGACATATATTGCTACAATCAATAAACTGTATCACTTTGCCTGGGGGACAGATTTGAAATTCTGTCTTCATATTATGTTACATTCACTAATGAGATACAGCTTTGTTGCCATCACAACTAAGATCATCTCTTTCTCTCTTCTTTACTCCCCAGAGTGAATTAAGGGCATTTTCTCAAATTTTAATCAAACATTTCTTGCAGTTTGAGAAATATATTTATGTTTTAAATCCTTGTTTATAAAATAGGAAATCTCTAATTCAGTTAATCATTTGGCACGAAGTCATTTAAGTATTCCACAAGCTGCAGATTGCTCTCTCCTCCTTCCTCTACTCACCCTTCTATCCTCCTCAATTCCTAATTTCAACTGATTTATTAAGATATATGATCTTCATTTGTTTAGTATATTGTTTTTCTCTAGTTTGCTTTAAAGATTTTATTCGTCTATTTGAGAGAGAGAATATGAGTGGGGAGAAGGGCAGAGAGACATGGAGAGGGAGAAGCAGACTCCTCCCTGAGTGTAGAGCCTGACTTGGGCCTTGATTCCACAACCCTGGATCATGACCTGAGCCGAAGTCAGATGCTTAACCAAGTGAACCACTCAGGCACCCCTCTTTGGTATTAAATGTAGTATTTGATAACCTGATACCTTGAAAGAATGTGTATTAGTGTTTCCATTTTTTTTTCTTTTTGTTGCTCTTCTATACTCTAACAAAAACATACTTTATCAAAGTCAGTATCTGGAGTTAACCAGCACATATCACTGTAAAACCTGTCCTTGGATATTCAACAAGAAGAATGAATGTCCATATCAAACTGGAAACTGGTGTTGTACAGAGGTAGATCACTGCTGCCTAGAGAGGCATTACTAACTCTTGAAAGTAGCTGAGAGAAAGGGAAGCAGGAATGGGGAAACATTCCAGGAGAGGTAGTACTACCATGAACAAAGGCTTCTGACATTAGATCTATGGGAAGATGATAGGCAGCCAGAATGACTGGACCTTTAGGCATGTGGACAAGAGGGGTGAACAGCGTCTGCCCAGACGCTTTGGGGCCAGATCACAGAGTTCTGAGCAGGTGAGACTTGAGTTGGTAGCAAAGAGAAACCATGGGAGTTTGGCAAAGGCCAGTGACACAAAGTGGTGCTTAAGAAGATTAACCGGGTGGCAGATTGTTTCAGGACCTCATTCTGAGATTTAATAACGGACAAGAAATTTTGTTAGAATTAACCTATCCTTCTTTTTCCTCACATCCTGTCCTTAGTGGAGGTGATGAGCAGTTGGTTAAGACCTTCTGAAAATAACCCCTTCCCAGGCTTGAAGAGGAAGTCTCATTTAAAATTACAGCATATGAATTGAGGCATAAAGGTGCCTTGACACAATTTAGCCAACCCCTCCAGAGAGGAAGTGAGTACTTGCCCATCAAATCAGTGGTGGTCCCAGAAATCCTGGTGCCTAACCATTTGTTCTTTACTTTGTGACTTAGTGGTCCAAACTACCTCCTCTCAGAGCCTCTCACAGGTCCATTTTTTCTCCACTCTCTCTCCCTGGATCAACGGCCTTGGCTTTTAGCTGGAGCCCCTTTGAATTATCTAAGCTGGAGTGTCACTCTTCTCTAAGATTCCTCCTGCCTTGCTTTCTTCTGGAAAAACCTTTCTTCTGGGTTAAACTGTACCTACTCCAGAGAACTTCCCTGCATAAGCCAAATTAAATATGATTATTCCTATACTTTGTGTCCTCTTAGCTCTTAGTAATGAAAGCATTTTCACTTTTCTGGCTTTTGGAGGGAATGATCTATTCTACATAAAGAACAATTTTGAAGACATGAAGAAACTTAAAAATAATTTTAAAGAACTTATTTCTTTAACTGCTAATGATTAGTCACCTAAACTATTTTTTTTCCAAATTGTTTTTCAGGGGTAAATTTTCTATAGTGATATATCACCTATTTGTTCTGCCCCTTATTACCAATTCTGTTGAATATAAGTTAACTTGTTGTTGATGCCAAGGCACCATCATTAAAAAGTATTAATCTGTCTAAACTGCTCCTCACATAGTGTTTCCCCATTTCATTTATTGGCAACCCCATACTTAGAGTTGCCCAAGAAACATAGAGTCATCCTTCACTCCTCCCTGCCTCTCACATACCACATCCATCCTAATAGTAAGTTCTGTTGGCCCTACCTCCAACATATATCCAGAATCTGAATTATTCTTACTGACTCTTTTTATCTACATCCAAGCCCCCGTCATCTCTCACCTGGATGGTTGCAATAACCTCCTAACTAGTCTCCATGCTTCTACCCTAGACCCCTCTCTGAGGCCCACTGTCAGGTCTCAACGTGGCAGACAAAGTGATTCTGTCAAAGGGAGTTAGTTCATTGTCAGAGGGTAGCTGTACTTACTGTGCTGATTGCTCCATAATGTATATAAATGTTGATTCACTCCGTTGTACATCTGAGAGTAACCTAATACTGTATGTTGGCTACACTTCGATTTAAAAACAAGGAACAGGGATGCTTGGGTGGCTCAGTGGTTGAGCGTCTGCCTTTGGCTCAGGTCGTGATCCCAGGATCCCGGGATCAAGTCCCACATCAAGCTCCCCACAGGGAACCTGCTTCTCCTTCTGCTTATGTCTCTTTCTCTGTGTGTCTCTCATGAATAAATAAATAAAATCTTTAAAAAATAAAATAAAAATAAAATAAAAACAAGGAACAAAGAAAGTTGGTTCATGTCACTCTGCTCAAAACCCTGTAATACCTTCCTCACTCTCAAGGATAAAAGCCAAAATCCTGACAGTATTCTGAACTGTGGCTACATAAGATGGTTCTGGTGAAGTGCACTCATTTTCTAACTTGTGTTTTCATTACTCAGAAACTATTTTGCATATTCAGGATTTAAGGCTGTGTTCCAGAGTTGAGATAGATAAATGATGGCTTGATAAGGCGTAACTGTGTATTAATTTGCACTTGATGTATTGTTTTGTAGAAATGCTTGTCATTTTGTTTTTCACTTTCTCCCTTTGCAGCTGGACTACTCTGCTTGGAACCCCTTACCTCCCTCCTATACTGCTCTTCACACAGTGAATGCTTACCTCATACTTTGGAAAAGTAAAAATGAACATCAGAATCAATGATTCAGTGGACTGTATCATGCCTGTTAATGATCAGTTTTATCCACTTGAAAAGCTGTTTACCCTTTTCCTTTTCCATTCATGTTAAGTCACCCAGACCAGAACTTGAGAACTGTTTTCATTGACACCACAGCTTACCTCCTCATTTCCAGGACCAGGACCTTGATTGGCAAGTGGTCATGCTGTACAGATGTGGAAGGATCACTCCTGTACAAATTGCAAATGATTTCCCACTACTTAAACACCACAAAGCAATCTCCAGCCTAAAAACCATATTGTGGCAAAGTTTTACAAATGTAAAATCCATACACACTATTAGTCTAGTGTATTCTTCCAAAAAAAAAGAGCTAAGTTGTGTAACAACAACAATAATAGTAACAACAAAACCCCAAAACACCAAACATTTGAGGGCATGTTTGTGTGTGTGGGTGTGTGAGAGAGAGAGAAGAAAGAAAGATGAGGGAGAGCGAGAGAAGAGTCCCATGGTACAATGGAAAAAAGTGTAATACTGGAAGTGAGAAATTCTAGTTTTTAATCTTGACTTTGATATTAACTTGCTGTATCATCTATAGATATCCCAGTTTCTTTGCCCTCATTTCCTCAACTATAAAGATCAATGAATTGAACCAAATCAGTGATAGGAAGTATGTGTGTACTCACATTCATGCTCATAATAGGTATACTTTACCTGCTAAACAAAGATTTGTCATTTTAATCATTGTTAACCTAACACTCCATAAGTTACTACCAAGCAATTAAAGAAGGAATATGAGAATACAGAAATATAGAATATAGAAACGATTTGCCTTTAATAATTTTTAAGGCCTCTGACTCTATTATTCTCTATTGTAATAGGAATGACAGTTATCCATGTTAGTTACCAAGACTTATTTAAGATAAATAAATTACTTCAAAATGTATTGCCTACCAAATACATGATAATATAAATAATAAATGCCCCCTATTCAGTATTTATTATGTGTCAATTCATAGATTTTTAGTGCATCCATATATCTATCCGTTATGTATATTTGGTCATCAGAACAATCTTTTAAGATGGGCATTTTTATCTTAACTAGGAAATCAAAACTCAGAGTCACTCAGTAACCTACCCATGATTATACTTCCAAATTAAAGTATTTTTAAGTTTATCATTTCTTATAAGATTGGTAACTTGACAACATACTGTATTGGCCAGCACTAGGAAAAAAAATGAATTTTTTCTTCACTGCTGGTGGGAACATGAAATGTTATTACCCCTAGGAAGGAAAAATTGGCAAAATCTAACAAAACTATGTAGGTATTTGTTTTCAGGCCCAGAAATTTCACTCCTTGGAATTTATCCTTGATATACCTCTACCAATTCAAAACAACATGTACACGAGTTTATTCACTGCAGCATTATTTGTAGTAGCAAAATATTGTGACAACCTAAATGTCATTCCATAAAAGAGTGGTTCAATAAACAATAGAGTGGTAGCAGCTATAAAAGGAGTGAGAAAAATCTCTATAAAGTGATGTGGAATCACTTCCAGGATCTAATGTTAAGTGAAAAAAGCAAAAGAAAAAAATGTGGATAACATGCTACCTTTTGTGCAAAAAGGTGATCTAAGATTATACATGAATATCTGTTATCTATCTATCTATCTATCATCTATCTATCTATCTATCTATCTATCTATCTATCTATCTATCATTATCATCTATCTATCTATCTATCATCAACTATATACCTAACTATGGTGGGAACAAAGTAGAAGGTAGAGAGTAAAAATGAGTATACCTTTTTATATAGTTTTGACTTGTGAATCATGTCAATATTACATATTTTCAAAAAATACAACTAAATAAGCAAGTGTGAAAAACCAAGCACAAATGAAATATGAATAGAAACAAATGATTTTAGTAGTATGAGAAATTAATAACATATCCATAGAGAAAAGATTAATTCAAGTAATTTAAAACATACTCTCTAGTTATATACCTTCTGTAGGATGTATAAAGACACTGCAAATGATTTTATAATTTTAATTACTAAGTTTGTTATTGGTGATAGTGTTGGTGTTATAACTCTGAAACTATTGAAACTATTTTGTGTTTATGTTGGATACAAATAATGAGTAAATATTTTGACAGTGGTGGAAACATCAGTTGATTTTCACAGGGAGCAGAGTATCCAAAAAGGGAAAAGGAAAAAAAAACATATTGCTTGGATTTCGATTGTATACATTAGTATGAACTCATGATTTTAAGATGCATTATATATATAATGATATATATATAGATAGATGCACACATTAAAATACACACACACACACACATATATTCTTTTTCAGGGAACAGGCTTAGAAAAAATAACATCCCCATTGTATCAAGAATCTAGATCTTGATTTCTAAACTATTTCTCATTAAAAGGAACCAGGGTTCCCTGGAGAAATGGATGATTCCAGGTGTGAGGCAAGAAAAGTTCAAGTGCAAGGTAAGCCTGGAATGTCTTGTGCCAGAAAGCAACAAAGTGCTCAGAGATCAGTGGGGCCGTGTCAAAAGGACCCGGGAGCTAGCAAGAAGTGCCGCCCACTGACCAAATTTGTGACAATTTCAGCATCAAAAAGAAAAATGAAAAAAAAAGAAAAATGAAAAATGATAGTAATGGATTATAACATACCTAATTAAAAAAAGAAATCACAAATTTATGTGATTTGAGAAGAGAGACGGGGAATAGAGAAAGGGATAGCTTTTCTTACAGCAGATGACAGCTAATAAATATAAAAGGGATTATAAGATTAGAAAATCACCTTTTTATAACACACAATATAATAGCTTATTTGGGCATGAATTATTAATAAATAGTTAAGCCTTGAGGTACAGATTTATTGTGGCACAGAGTATTTACATGAGCTCAAATGATTGTGTGTGTGTGTGTGTGTGTGTGTGTGTGTGTGTAGAATGACACTGGCAGTGAATCTAGATGAGGAATATATGAGGGTTTTTTTGTTCCATTCTTTCAACTTTTCTGTGGGTTTGAAAATTTTCAAAATAAAACCTACATGTTTAAAAAAATCATACTGCTAGTAAGTATGTCAAATGTTGGTTTGAATTCAAGTCATACTGTAGTGAAAAGCCTTGCTCTTTCCTTTCAGCCTCACAGTGTCTATTTGCATTAACTAGTTCATATACAAATAAGATCCTTTTTTTCGAGTTAATGATTATTGGAATTTCTAAATATGAGCCCTAGGAAACTCAAGCCTTTAAAATATGATGGTTAGGAAATAAACACTTTTTGCCACCTAAAGATACATTTCCTAATTTTATATTCAATAGGTACTTTTATTTTTTTTTTTATTTATTTTTTTTTCAATAGGTACTTTTAAACAGCACTAAATGCTCTTTGGGGCCCTGCTATTCATGTATGCACTGAAAATGCAACTGCTGCAATTCTGTCTTTCTTATTAATGCCTCTAGAAAACCCCCATTGGTCTACCTGTTCTAGCTAAACGTGCATAGATTTGTTTATTAGTTGATGGATAGGAATTTTATTTTATTTTTTTAATATAAATTTATTTTTTTATTGGTGTTCAATTTGCCAACATACAAAATAACACCCAGTGCTCATCCCGTCAAGTGCCCCCCTCAGTGCCCATCACTCATTCACCCCCACCCCCCGCCCTCCTCCCCTTCCACCACCCCTAGTTCATTTCCCAGAGTTAGAGGAGTCTTCATGTTCTGTCTCCCTTTCTGATATTTCCTACTCATTTCTTCTCCCTTCCGTTCTATTCCCTTTCAATATTATCTATATTCCCCAATGAATGAGACCATATAATGTTTGTCCCTCTCCGATGGACTTATTTCACTCAGCATAATACCCTCCAGTTCCATCCACATGGAAGCAAATGGTGGGTATTTGTCATTTCTAGTGGCTGAGTAATATGACGGATAGGAATATTAAATTAATGTTTAATTAATTTATTGTTGGCTTTTGATAGCTAAATATTATCAAGCTATGGGTTTTTCCTATTTTTTTTTTGACATGGGGTTCCATCCCAGGACCCTGGGATCATTACCTGAGCCGAAGGCAGAGACTTAATTGACTGAGCCACACAGGTGCCCCATTTCCTATTTTTATGAGTTTATTTCATAAATGGGCATTGAATTTAATCAAAAGCCTTTCTGTCTTCTTTAATCTCTTCCAAAATGAGTTATATTGGTTCAAATCTTGTCTTACATTGAACCTCACTAGCATTCCTAAGAAAACTCTACTTGTCCTATTTTTAAGAGACATTATCCTCCTTTTTGCACTTTGTTTGATTTAGTTTATTAATATTTTTAACACATTTTTGTATTTATATCAATACAAGATATTTGCTTCTTGTTTCTTTGAAGGTGGGCTATTTATTTGTTTTTTTAAACCAAGGCTTTACCTCATAAAATGAGTTATGTGACTTCTCACATTTTCCTATGGTCTAAGACAGTTGTATAAGAATAGAACTATCTTGTTCCTTAGAGGCCTTATAGGGGTGACCTACAAAATTGCCTGGGCCTGGAGCTATCGTTGGAAGGACAGGGAGAGGGAAACTATCATTTTGATTTCTATCATTCAGATTCATCTTACTTTTGCATGTATTTGTGTCTTGAGGTGAAAGCTTAGTTCATTTATTTTATATGTTACTTTTTATATTTTGAGTTTTTAGTTTTGTTCTGTTCTGAATCATTTAAATTTTTCATTTTGATTTCCTATTTTCAGCTCTTATTTAGAAATATCAGATGTGGATTTTCTGAGTGTACTTTGTTATTGATTTTTAATTTTATTGCATTGTGGTCAGTAAATGTAGTTTGTGTAGTATAAACCTTGGGATTTGTGGTATTTCCTTTGTTAGTAAAGGAGCAATTTGAGGGTATGCTTCAAGAGTACTTGAAAAGAATGTGTATTCTTTTTTGTTGGGTGCAATGTTTTCCCCATACATTTCTATTGGAGTAATTTTGGTAATTGGTCCATCCAAATTCTCTATATTCTTATTTATATTTTGTTTACTTCATCTGTTCTTTTCTGAGAAAGATATGTGAGAGTTTCATGGACAACTGTGGATTTGTGGCTTTGTCAGCTTTTCCCTAAGATATTTTGAAGCCATGTTGTTAGAGAAACAAAAAATTCATGACTGTTTTATAATTGGTTAATTTATCTTTTGCCAATTTAAAATATCCTTTTTTCCCCTTCTAAGGCTTTTTACATTGAATCCTATTATGTATGACACAAATATACCACAATAGCTGTCTTTTAGTTAGCATTTGCCTTTGTCATGGAAAATTAAGATTCTGGATTGTATTTTGAAGCTAGTATATTACAGTGCAGAGTGGTGTGCATGTTAGAAAGAGAAAAAATAAGAATATATACTAGAATTAGCTTTAAAAAAATACTAGGAGCGTAAACAAGAAACTAAGGATGTACTTACCACATACATATTTTGGCTACATGTTAAATGGCTGAATTTAACACCTTAAATGGACTAATGGTTATTTTCTTAATGCCCTAACGTGACTAAGCTCAAGGCTGAAGCCAAATATCACTATCACAAAATGACCTTTGGGAATATAAGTATATGAAAATATATTTGAATTTCTGTTGTGATTAAAGTTTTATTATTAAAATTTATCTTACAAGTTTGACATTATAGTGCAGAGACAGTAATTCTTTTTCAGCTGTCATAATATGGGAAATTATACTAGACATTTTTAATAGTAGGCATTTTTAATATTTTAGAATAGTTTTGGTTATAGTTAATATATATTGTTAATATATATATTATATATAGTTAATATATATTGTTAATATATAATATATAGTTAATATATAGTATATAGTTAATATATATACAATATATATATTATACTTATATAATATATAAGTAATATATAGTAATATATAGTTTAGTCTAGAATAGTTTCA
This sequence comes from Canis lupus dingo, assembly GCF_003254725.2. Classification (NCBI taxonomy): domain Eukaryota; kingdom Metazoa; phylum Chordata; class Mammalia; order Carnivora; family Canidae; genus Canis; species Canis lupus. The sequence goes on from NC_064261.1 coordinate 18,402,273, forward strand.
TTCTTCCAACTAAAATTAGCATAGGAGCAAGAGACTTTTTGGCCAGCTCTGCCAATATAAGGTCCTGCTAATGGTGCTATTGGCACTTTACTATTGATTTTGTCTTCCTTAACAGTAACTAAAATGAAGATATCTTCTCTTCAACTCCTGGACCTGGAGATTTGGTCAGTGGTAATGGTGTGCCCTCAACAAAACAGTCCCACGAAGTCTATATACAGACTTCAGACTGTCCCTTTCTTACAATTTTTATTCTTAATATACTCACCTGAGAAAAAAATTGTCATTAAATGTTGAACCTAGAAATGTAGCATTAGCACAACAAAATTGGCTTTCAAGATCATAAAACTGCCTCTGAGGTTTTTTTTTTTTTTAAGATTTTATTTATTTATTTATTCATGAGAAACAGAGAGAGAGAGAGAGAGAGGCAGAGACACAGGCAGAGGGAGAAGCAGGCTCCATGCATGGAGCCTGACGTGGGACTTGATCCTGGGTCTCCAGGATCACGCCCTGGGCTGAAGGCAGCACCAAACTGCTGAGATACCCAGGCTGCCCAAGCCTCTGAGTTTTCACCTCATCTATTATACTTTATACACATTAATTTCAGAAACCTCCCTGAGGTAGAATAATAAATGGTATTGAAATAGGTATCTGGTTACTCTGCCTCTACAATGAGGCCCAAGCAAAAGCCAAAAGGCAAATATTGGTCAAATACTGAGGCCCAAGCTAAACCCTGGTACATCCTCATATAAAACTAATATAAGTGAAACTTTGCATATGCATTACCTGTAAAATGTTTTTAAATTAAGAAAATATTTTAAAAAGTTAACCTGAGTCACTTATTTTACTTGTAAAAAAAGCTTTTGTTTTTTTAAAAGTGACTTACTTTACCTGTAAAAAAAAAAAAAAGTATTGCCTTTAATCTATATTCTCAACCCTGAAAATATCTGCACAGTGTTTATAATAATGATTGAGTTAGCTCTAATAGCAACAATGACATACCACTAGTAGGCTATTTATCACAGATTAGTAACTAAAATCTATTCCTAAACCATAGTTTATAGTACTAGTATTACAGTATTACATAAGCAAGCATTGTTTTCTATGACAAACATTCTAACAAGTCTGTTCCTATAGCAAACTACACTGGTTCTCATGGTCTCTAGGTCAAGGCTCAACCATCTCTGGGATGGTTAAAACAAACTGTTCAATATTATCAGAAAGTTCCCTGACCCTTACTGTAAATAGATTTAAACAGAAACTCAGTTTTATGTTCACAAGATATACAGTAAGCATAAATCTGACAAAAAAGGATCCTCACCTTAACTTGACTAATGTTTATTTTCTTAATGCCCTTAAGGTAAATGTTTTGAAATTATTTTCAATTTTTATATTTATTCATATTACAGGAGGTAATGGCCAGTTCAGCAATTTGCATTCATTTTCATAGCATCTCCTTTACTTTCAAGGTTCTTCACTAAATTGCCATTTAATCAAGAATGAAATAAAAATAAATGGTAATTACCATTTTCTATTTCCACAGCTTGTGATATCTATTTTATACCTTTATTTTCAAACTTCCTGAATTATTTTTATCTCTCTTATAAACAACTTGTATTTGGATTTATTTCACACAGTCTTAGAGACCCTTTCTTTTAATAAATTAGTTACATTTGTATTGTGATTGGTTGATTATCTTAAGAGTCATTTTGCCCGTTTTTTTCCATGCTTTCTACTTACCACGATTTGTAGTTCATTCTTTCCCACTTGCCCCACCTTCTTGCCTCTTATTGCATTGATTTAGTTTCCTCTGATTCAAGTTTTTTTCCAAAAAAACTTGTTTGAAATTGTCAAAATGATCTGAGACTATATCATACTCAAAATAGGGATCACATATTTTTAAAGCCTGATTATTAATCAGAAAAGAATAGATGCCTTGTGTATCAGAATAAGTATAACTAAAGAATGAATTAATGAGAATTAATTCATAATGAGTTAATGATCAAGACAAAAAAATGCTTCCAGAATGCAGCAAAAGGCTAAGAAGATGGTAAATCTGAACAAAAAAGAAAAAGTTAAGATCTATTCTGATACTTTTATATATTAGCTATGTATTAGTACAGAGAAGGTTATATATATTATAACAGAGAAGAGTGCCTTGTATATTATAGTCAAGATCCAAATATTCCAACTTTTCATCCAGTTGGCATTCCAAGACAGAAGAGGGAGGCAATAGTCAAAGAATCAGCAGGAGAGAATTTCCGGTTCTTCTGCTAAAAGATCCCATCAAGTGCCAAGTAGAACTTTTTTAATTCCAAAAATAACACAAAACACCACCCACAAAATCTTTATATCTAGACATGCTATCTTGAAGTTTTAGATCATCAATAAAATCCTAACAACTTTGAGAAGACATCTTAAAGAGGGAGTGGAAGAAGACTGGTATTAGATTTCCCATCAGCAACATTAAATGGAATATAACAATGAAACATTTTGTGAGACTATTATAATCTTGATACAAAAAACAGGCAAAAACAGCATGAAAAAGACAAAGGCCAATTACATTTATGAACACAGATGCAAAAACTTGCAAGCAAAATATACCCAAACCAACTCAAAATAATATATCACACTCAAGTTGAATTTATTCCAGGAATGCAAGAATTATTTGACATTCAAAAAATCAAATGTAATTCAACAGAGTAGTAAAGGAAAAGCTTTATTTAATTATTTTAATAGATAAGAAACATTTTTAACATATTAAAAGTAATTAATGTTCAAAATTGTTAGCAAACTAGGAATAAAAGGGAACTTCTTCAATCAGAAAAAAGTATAAAACAATAAGATGCCAGAAACATTAATCTAAATTATAAAATGTTAGGCATATCCTTTCTAAAATGAGAAATAGGACAAACATGAGCACCTTTACTGCTTCTTCTCAACACTGTATTTTAGGTCAGAAGGGCAGAAAAAAAGAAAAAAAGTGGAAGATATTAGAAAGGTGTAAAAATAGGGAAAATTTATGTCTTAAAATTAATAATAGAGTTTAAAAAGGCAGCTGAGTATAAGATCAAATATACAAAAATTAGATTTCTATATACCAGCAACACAGAGAAAATATAATAATAAATAATTTGTAAAAGCACATAATACATAATAGCAGCAAAAAAATAAAGTATTTAAAAATACATATAAGAATAGATATGCGGGCAGCCCCGGTGGCTCAGTGGTTTAGCGTCACCTTCAGCCCAGGGCCTGATCCTGGAGTCCTGGGATTGAGTCCCACGTCGGGCTCCCTGCATGGAGCCTGCTTCTCCCTCTGCCTGTGTCTCTGCCTCTCTCTCTCTCTCTCTCTCTCTCATAAATAAATAAAATCTTTTTTTAAAAAAAAGAATAGATATGCAAGTTCTTTTATAGAGAAAAATCTTTAACTTTGTTAAAAAATATTAAGGAAGAATTTGGAAAGGAAACTTAGTATTTAAAAATTCTTAATTGATTACAATTGAATCCATACATACAATGATATTTCACTCAAGACCCCAGGATGTTTCTTAGAGCTTGGGTTCTTTGGGGGCTGGGTGAGAAAGGACATAAATGTCAATGTTAATTCCATGTGTGTTGAAAATTTAAGGTGGAAAATACAATGAATAGAACGGGATCAACAACTTTTTAAGCCACTAGAGGAAAAAAAAAAAAATCAAAGGACACTCAGTCTAACAAAAGGCAGGAATGGAAAACTCACACTGGCTTACTTACAGTGACCTTTTTTCTAAGAGCTCACAAACTGGACAGATGTGTCCAGAATTTTGCCCCATTAGAAAAATAATAACACTAATAATAATGTTATTGATGAAAATAATAGTTATTTACTGAATATACATTGTTGTAAGACATTGTTATTAAGTATGGGCATGTAGTCATTTTTTTTTACTTCATCCTTCCAATAACTCTGTGGGTTAGATTATATTAGTATTACAATTTCACAGATGAAAAACCAGAGCACTGTGTTCAAATTATTTGCTGAAGTTCTCACAGCTAGGAAGAGATAGGCAAGGGTTCTAATCCTGGACTGTTTGACTCCCAAGCTTGGATTCTTAACCCTTTACTATGTGTCATTTTAACTTCCACCTGAAGATCAGACATTATGTGTTCTAACCTCTTGCCTTCTTCTGAAATACCATCAATTCATAACTCATACTTGTATTTTGCACTGTTTTTTTCTGTTGCTTTTCCAGTCTCTAGTGTTTCTTCTTTATAAGGCACCTGCTATATCTAACTGTTAGTCTTCCTAAGAATATTATACTACCTCTCAAAATTTTGCACCAAGGCAGCCTGCTTTTCAAAAGCCTTCAAAAACTACAACCACGCCCATTATTATTTGACACTCTTATCCAGTAGTTATCTCTCTACATCAGCCTCCTCATTCTTCCCAAGCGCTTGTTCTCTGTGTTGGTTATTTCTGACCAGTTTCATCCCATCTTTCACCCCTCCCACACCTCCCCTTTTACTTTGTGTCTTTTCCCTGCACCTCTACAGCTCATGCTATTTTTCCCTTCTCTAAGTCCTACTGCATTTGTAAACCACTCTGTTCACCGTTTGTTGTGGTCTAAAGTGGCAGGCTGAAGGCACAGAGTGGGATCTTGAAGATCATTCCATGTAATCCCCTCCTCATTTTACAGATGAGGACACAAAAACATCAGTGACTTCCCGGAGTCTCAACGAGTTGGTGGTAAACAGACCTGATTTGCCATCTAGTGCTCTTTTCTTTACAGATATGACTGACTGGTGATGGAGTTAAGTACTGGATTGATGAGAATTATTATTATTATCTTAAAATTATTTGACTATAGCTAATGCACTGTTACATTACTAACAGGTGTACAAGCTAGTGATTTGACAAGTTTATACATTATGCTGTGTTCACCACAAGTGTAGGAATGATTGGAGTTATTATTCTTTTTTTTTTAATTTTTATTTATTTATGATAGTCACACAGAGAGAGAGAGGCAGAGACACAGGCAGAAGGAGAGGCAGAGACACAGGCAGAGGGAGAAGCAGGCTCCATGCACCGGGAGCCCGATGTGGGACTCGATCCCGGGTCTCCAGGATCGCGCTCTGGACCAAAGGCAGGCGCTAAACCGCTGCGCCACCCAGGGATCCCGGAGTTATTATTCTGTATTAGATTTTGTCGGTTTTCCGAACAACAGCCATTTCTTCCTTCCTTTATGTTGACAGAACTTTTTTTCTGGTGATGTCTTTCCCAGGGAGTCCGACATGGGTCTCGATCCTAAGTCTCCAGGACCACACCCTGTGCCGGAGGCGGCGCTAAACCGCTGAGCCACCTGGGCTGCTCATGGGGATTCCTTCTGGGAAAGGCTTCTTTACTGATAGACTTCATAGGGATGAAGAAGGCTTTTTTTTTTTTTTTTTGTAATGAATATTCCAATTGTCTAAGCACTTTTAAAAATTAGTTTCAAAGGTAGAATTTAGTGATTCATCAATTGTATATAACACTCTATGTTCATTCCATCAAGTGCGCTCCTTAATGCCCTCACCCAGTTATCCCTTCCCTCCACTCACCTCCCCTCCAGCAACCCTCAGTTTGTTTCCTAGAGTTCAGTGTCTCTTATGATTTGCCTCCCTCTCAATTTTCATCTTATTTTGTTTTTCTTTCCCTTCCCCTATGTTCATCTGTTTTGTTTCGTAAATTCTACTTATGAAAAAAAGAAATTTTACATATGAGTGAAATCATATGGTATTTGTCTTTCTTGGACTATATGGCCTAGCATAATACCCTCTAGTTCCATTCACGTCATTGCAAATGGCAAGATTTCATTCTTTTTAATAGCTGAGTAACATTCCATTGCATATATATATATGTGTGTGTATATATACCAGCTCTTCTTTATCTTTCATCTGCCAATGGACATGTGGGCTTTTTCCATATTTTGACTATTGTGGACTTTGCTGCTATAAGCATTGGGGTGCAGGTGCTCCTTCCAACCACTTCGTTTATATGCTTTGGATAAATACCTAGTAGTGCAATTGCTGGGTCATAAGATAGCTCTATTTTCAACTTTTTGAGGAATCTCCATACTGTTTTCCAGAGTGGCTGCACCAGTTTGCATTCCCATCAACAGTGTAAGAGGGTTCCCCTTTTCTGCAGACTTGCCAACATTTGTTGTTTCCTGAGTTGTTCATTTTAGCAATTCTGACTGGTGTGAGGTGGTATCTCATTGTGGTCTTGATTTGTATTTCCCTGATGCCAAATGATGTCGAGCATTTTTTCATGTGTCTGTCGGTCATTTGTGTGTCTTCTTTGGAGAAATGTCTTTTCATGTCTTCTGCCCATTCTCAACTGAGGCTCTCTTTCTTATGCCACATCTCATCCATTAGCAAATGATGTTGACTTAGTCTTTAAAAATATGCCCAGAAGCCAACTACTTTCATCACTTGGTGTCCTCCTGGTCCTGGCAACCATCCTCTCTTGCAAAGATTATTTCAATAGTTTCCTTCTGTATTCTCTCCTCTTCCCTTTCAGTCAGCTCACCACAAAATAGAATGAGTGATCCTTGTGAAAAATAAGTCAGATTATGTCACATGTCTCTTCAATACCTCCAGAGCTTCCTATCTCACTTCAGATCAAACTCCACATTCCTAATATGGCCTTACAAGGCTGAATAGGATCTAGCCATTAGCTGCTTCTCGGCTCTTGTACTCTTGCTAAGCCACCAGGCCTTTCTGCAGGACCTTAGACATACCAAGCATGAAATGCAGAGCCTTTGCACTGGCTATTTCTTTTGCCTGACACTCTCATCCACCAGACATCTGCATGCCTCCTGGCTTCCAGGCTTTTGCTCAGATATCTCCTTGTCAGTGAGGCCTTTCCTGAGTATCCTATCAAAAATAGAACAACCTTCCCCTGACCCTATCACATTCTATTCCCTTCATTTTTCTTTGTCATGCTTACCAGCTCCTGACATATTTTGACTTTGCCTATTTTTTTTTATTATCTAGAATGCAATTATAACATCAGTGCTATAATGGCAGTGACTATCAATTTTATTCCTGCTCTATCCCCTGAGTGCCTGGCACACAGTAGGCACTCGACAACTATTTATTAAATGAAAGAATTCTATAATGAGGGCATCCTAAATTATACACAAATTACATTTTATTTTATATTAACACTCATGGTAGATGTAACAATTTGTTAAAATGCATCAAAGTTACAATTAATATCAGTGTAATTCATTTTATGTATGTCATTCCTCAATAAATCAAAAAATTAAAAGTAGTGATGGTCTTAAGTAAATAACTTAATTTTGTTTTTTGTTTTTTTAGGCTGTAATCAGGAACTTATGATTCTATTATTTTAATGGTCTATTACTCTACACTAATTTTATTTTATGTCATTTCTGCAAATTGTAAAAAAGGAACACTAAAGCTTTTCATATTCATATACAGACAAATAAGATATTATCATTTCTGTATCTCAGAGACTATCATGATGTCTCATGCAGAGCTTGGTGGACTTAAATCAGATGATAAAAGAAAAAATGAAGGAGATAAATAAATGTCACTGACACATGCCTACTTCCCCCTCCCAACTACAACCTTTCATATTATTAAATAGATACTGTGAAGCTGGTGTGAAGTTCTTTGCACATGAATTACCCCTGTCAGGACTACTTCAAAAGCAATGGAGGATCATATTCCCAAAGAACTTCCTCCTGAAACCAAGGACTCCCTCCAAAAGACACAGGTCACCTTTAACCCAGGGCACCTGAGGAAGTAATTTTCCAGCCATTTTAGGAAAGCCATTTTGTCCCAGAGTCGATTTGCCAAGAGGTCAGAATAAGCAAGGAGCAGATGTAAAAATCATTAAGAGTTTCTTAATGATTACAAAATGGATACTTCCAAATGGTGCTTAATTTTTCATTTCACTGGACAGAAAGCAAAAGTGTCCAGTTTGAAGCCTGGCGTCTATGATTAGGGTTCACCCAGTCCCAGAAAGGCCGTAGGGCTGCCTACCACCTGTAGCAATACTGTTTTGTTTATTCTTGGCTTATTAAATCTGGTACTGAACAGAATGTGCAGTTAATGGTATATTGCTGGATTGGAGTAGTTAGACAGTGACAGGGGAGCCATGAGAAATATAGAGGCAGTGACTGAGAACTCAGGGTCCAAGATAAAATGGGTCAGAGTCTGATCTCACACAGAGCACTTGAGACCACTGAGAGTGGCCTCTGGCCTTAGACTCTGGTCCTGTGTTCCGCAGTGCAGGCATTGGCTGGGATCATAGTCTATTATTGCAATAAGGCTAGAGAGCTTTAAAAAAAATTCTGCTGTACCTTTTTTCTGGGGTTGAAACCATTTTTAGAAAGATTTTGCTTCTGAGTTTTGAATATATTTAGAATCACATGAAGGCCTTACACAGATCCTTTAGCTGCATAAAAAAATCACTGGTGGCAGCCCATGGGAAAAAATGGCATTGATAATTCACACTCACATAAAGCAGCATTTTAAAATGGTTTTGTCTTTTTTTCCTTTCCTGATTTGTTTTTAATATTTATATTTTTATACTTTGTTTTCTATTTTTTTGTTTGAGGGGAGGAGGGGATATTTCATTTTGTTTGATGTCTTGCTTGTTTGAAACATACTTTATACTAGTTCCTTAAGAATGTAGTTCTTCATGATGATATGGTAAAGCAAAGGCACAGTGAAGGAGAGTTATAGAAATGTTTACTTATTGCACATTTCTTTTTATGCAATTCAGCTTATGCAGCTCACTTTTCAAAGTCATGTACATAGAAGCATTTCACTTCACAAAAAGTTTATCATAGGCACTGTATATATATATATTTATATATATATACATATATATATGGATGATACGTTTGAGATAGTTTTATGACATTAGCTGAAATTTTGCCCTTGTGATATATTCTCTCCTTTAAATGAAGATCAAATTTGCATTGCTAAGTGTGTGACTATGTGTATGTTAAGGAAGAAATAGAGAAAGGAGAGAAGTACCATAGAATAGAATAGAATATTATATATATACACATATATAAAAATATATATGTGTATATATATATATAAAATGCCACATCTTATGCCACATCTCGTCTATCAGCAAATCATGTTGACTTAGTCTTTAAAAATATGCCCAGAAGCCAACTACTTTCATCACTTGGTGTCCTCATGGTCCTGGCAACCATCCTCTCTTGCAAAGATTATTTCAATAGTTTCCTTCTGTATTCTCTCCTCTTCCCTTTCAGTCAGTTCACCACAAAATAGAATGAGTGATCCTTGTGAAAAATAAGTCAGATTATGTCACATGTCTCTTCAATACCTTCCAGAGCTTCCTATCTCATTTCAGATCAAACTCTATTTCTCTCTCTCTCTCTCTATATATATATAGAGAGAGAGAGAGACAGAGAGAGACAGAGTGAAAGAGAGACCAAGAGTGTCCCAGGGTGGCAGCAGAAGGACCCAGAGAGGGAATGAATGCATGAACTTCTAGGTAGATGGCCCATGGACAGCTTTACAAAAATTTCCATAACTCACGTGGCAACATAGCAGAAGTCTGTATCCTCAGACTGTGATCTCGCTTCTGATGTTCCTGAAAATATTGATGTACTTTTTTCTGCAGATACAAAAAACAAATAAATGCAGACATGAAGAAAGCATTTCAGTGGTAACCTGTATATCCTAGATTGTGCCTTCTTCCATGTCTTGGCTTTGTGAAGGTCTCCCAACTGAGACCCCCGCTCCCCACCGCCAATGAAGGTTGGGGGCAGGGAACAATGAATTGACAAGCTTAAGGTGTTGCTATCCAAGTGGAGTTAGGGGTTAAAATAGAAAGTTAAATAACTAAAACTGAATATAATTAAAATTCTTACACAGTTGAATTTGTGGCCGGAGGTTTATACTCATTGTGTATGCACTTCTATTTTTTCAATAAATATATCCTTGAGACAATTTCTTTTTAAGTGAGTTCTATTTTAAATGCACATATAGGTTAGACAGTACATTCCATGAGGGCAGGAACTATGTTTATTTTTCATTCTACACTTTTTCTAGCACAAGAATAGTGTCTGGTATGTAATAGTATTCAATAGTGTTAATTTAATGAATAAACTCATTGAAGAGATGGTTTCATTAACATGAATACATTTTATAAAGAAAACAATCCCTCAGATTTATTTAATTTTATTCTCTGCTTTGGATTTTCTTGATGAGACACATGCTTAAATATAGAGATTTCATTTTTTTTTTTTAGTATAACAATGTATAGTTTATGGCAATATAACAAACTGGGAGGAAAGGTATATGAAGAGCAATCACAAATATATCTCATAGGTATTATGACTACATGACTTGTCAGTATACTAATATACTAATTTAGTATACTAATGTATTATGACTAGTACAATAATAGAAGTAGTATAAAAACTTCCGATAAATGCATTTATGGAATTTTACAAGTTTAATTCAAGGTTTTTGACTTAACTGCTTTGGAGAAAGTTTCATTGTAAGAGAGGGTGAGTGGTTTGGGAATATTTCTAGGTAAGCACCCTAAAATAGAAAAAGAAAAGAGTTTGAAAACAGCAGAACTTAGAGCTGTCAATTTTTTTCAAGATGAGTTTTGGAAACCAGAAATAGTTTCATATTGGTCTCTGTGATGGTTAATTTTATGTGTCAACTTGACTGGGCTAAAGGATACCCAGATAGCTGGGGAACACATTAATTCTGGGTGCATCTGTGAGTATGTCACTGGCAGAGATTAGCATTTGGATCAGTAGACAGTAAAAAAGACTGCCCTAATGAATGCTAGTGGGCATCATGCAGTCTTTGACGGCCTGAATAAAAACAAAAAGGCGGAACAAGGGTGAATTTCCTCCCTCTGTTTGAGCTGGGAAATCCATCTTCTGCCTTCAGACATCTGCAATTTTGGTTCTCAGGCTTTTGGATTCAAGTCAGCACTTATGTACCCTCCAATACTGATTCTCAGGCTTTTGGGCTCAGACTGAATTACACCACCAGCTTTCCTGGTTTTCCAGCTGATAGAAGGCAGATCTTGGGACTTCTTAGCTTCTATAACCATGTGAGCCAATTCTTAATAATAAATCTCCTAATATATATCTCTATATATCTTATTGGTTCTGTTTCTCTGGAGAACTCTGACTTACATCCTCTTAGTACTTCCAACCACTTACCTGTGTACTGTGCTAAGCCCAGTCATTAGTGCAACTGTTTAAATTAGTTTTAGTGAGGTTGAGTGACTTATCCAAGGCTTTACCGCTAGGGAGTAATAAAGCCAGGAACCAAATTCAAGCCATCTTACTCCAGAGCCTTTATCAACTCGAAGTTAATCTGATATAGTGGCTTATGTGTTCAAATGCGACCTAACATCTTAGGAAAATTCTCATTTTAATGTCAAATCATACTTTAAATGTATAGCCCTAGTGATAAGTTTAATCATTTCTGATCTGGAACGACACCCAATGACTTGCATTTTTCATCTGTGTCAGCTTACCAGAGCTGATTGTACACGTCTTCTCTGCTCCATATTCAGTAAGATCATGGTGGTAGCTGGAAATCTGCTATGGTAGGAGGATTTACCACAGCAATCAGCAAATGCTAGAAATTAGGGTTTCTCAAAAAAAATTTTTTTTTCTCAGTGAGCCAGCTGTTAAATTTTAAGCAGCACACTACTGGGCCTACATCTATTTTGTCTCAATTTAATATTTTTCTTTTGTAAAAAATTATCCCGAAATTCCAAGTGAAAAAATTAATGACTAATATTGACAAAATATCAGTGCCAGTTTATACCCTCTCTTTCTTTGCTTCAGGATTACTTTTAACTCATAAAGTTTTGAGGAAGTTAGATTACACTGATTAGTATGTTCACAAATAGCTTAGAAAGCTTATGCCTGATGCCATTCACCTTCACCATCTCCTCCCTCACTTATATTTAGTGCCAACTGCCAACAAGATCTGACACTTCTGGCAGCTTGGTCTTTAGCAGCCTCTTGACTCAGCAGTTTCTATTCATCCATCATGCTCTGGGGACATTTACTAACAAGGCCCAAATGAAGTGTCAATAATACTTTCTTTAGAGAGATGATAAAAGAACTGCATCAGAGTCTCTGTGCTTTGATACCTCAGAGTAGAGGAAGTAGATATTGTGGGATGTATGAAGCTTTTAAATATTATTGATTTAATGGAATAATGGAGTAGAATAATTCATAAGCAAATCTGTACCTTAAAAGAGAACAGCTGACCCAACACATAGAAGACTTAAGTGAATAGAAATGTCACTAGGGTACCTAAAAGTTAAAAATACACCCTAATTGGCTCTTATGGGAATTAGTTTATAGTTTGCTGAACAGACAGGATATCTTTAACCATTTATAACTATTTTATAATCTCAATTACTTTTAATTAACAAACAGCAAAATTACAGCTTTATCCTTAGCTTATGTGGTTTCATACAATTTTAGCTACTTTTGAAAGAACATAGATCTGCAAAGTCAGTATTCTGAACTGAATTAGCTTTCATTTCTAACAGAACTGGTGACCATTGTCCTTTGGTCCTATGACCTGGTAATCTAACTAAAAACATACATGCTTTCAAGCAACTCTCTTACTCCTTGGGGATTTGACTGTCAAGGAAGCCGTAACTTTGTGTTTAACCTAGTTGGACAGGAAAACATCTAGTATACTCTCTACAGTTTGGCTCAGAGAAAATGGAATTCCATCTAAATGCCATCTGTCATTTTGTGGGAAAACAGATAAAGATGCAAGTGGAGTGCCTTAAGTCAGTCTGAAAATTGGTGAGGGACACTCCAAATAGAAGTAGTTAATTAATCTGTCTTCTTGTCTTAGAGGATTTAGTCATATACTCCAGCAATTACTTTTATATAGCATTCTTATGTGCCAGGCATGGCTCTATGCATTTAACAGATACTAAGTCAATCTTCAAACCACCCTATGAGATAAGTACTTTGAGTGTCCTTATTTTACTGATGAGGAAACTGAAGTTCAGAGAGGTATAGTAACTTTCTCAGGGTCATCCAACTATTAAAGGGGTGGGGGGCTTGTAGAAATGGAACCCACTTAGTTTGTCTCCACAGTCTGTTTAACCCTCCTATGACTAGCTTTCAAAGCCAAACAGTCATAATTATGGGTCAGCATTAATAACTGCACTTCTTAGAGTTGGAATGGCCTTAAACCTTGTCTAGAGTTCTGCTCTCTGAATCAAAACCAAATAGGCTGTTCCTCTTCCAAGTGTCAGCCTGGAAGTCTCTCTAATAGGGAAGAATCATCATATCTCCCTATGGTCCTCTACTTTATAGGGTAAACATCCCAGTATCCTCACAATTCTTTCTTTTATATATATTAAGGCCTTTTGCCTTTTTCTAGTCTCCCTCTTAAGATGAAAATCCTTGAACAGAACGTAAATCTGACCAGGAGGACCATGATCTCCTTTCAGCTGGGTACTATATTCTATTTATAAACCTAATCATGGATTTTAATCAGTCTTATCATATTTTTTAATCACATTAAAAATTAGGGGCATCTGGGTGGCTCAGTCCGTTAAGTGTCAGACTTTGGCTTAGGTCATGATTCCAGGGTCCTGGGATCCAGCCAGAGTCTTCTCGTCTTCAGGCTTTCTGCTCAAGTGGGAGTGTGTTTCTCGTTCTCCCTCTGTCCCTCCTGTTCTTGCTCTCTCTCACTCTCTCTCTTGCAAATAAATAAACAGAATGTTTAAAAAAAATTTAAGTCAGCTAATAGTTCTAGGTCTTTTTCATACTAATTGCCATGAAACTGCTCTCTGTGGCCAGGTTTTATTTTTTAGTCCCAAGTGCAAGATGTTCAAATTTATCTTATAAGTTTTGGCTTGGCATTAAGTTCTGTCAAAACTTCTTTGCATTTTAGAACTTCATGGAATTTCTTAACACTACAGAATTGAGATTTTAAAGTTTATCTCTGGGCCTTATTGTCAGGTGGGGGCAGCACTGATTAAGTGCCTCCAGGAGCAGGGTTAATCCAATAGGGGTATTTTTTTATATATTTGTGCATACTGGGAGTATTGGGAAGAGTCAAAGTTGTAACTGCAAATGACTAGAGTATTCATTACTTCTAAGAGCCCTAATGGGAGCAGGGACAATAAAGTCTTAGAGAATAGAAAGGAAATGTTTTTCTTCCAAACATGGCTATTGTAGGGGCTAAGGGCAGGCTGCCCCAAGATAGACCACTTTGGCATGAAGTTTACTCTGAGCTGAAGGTAATCAAGTTCCTATAGGCTCAAGAGAAACTTCTACCCCTCTCTTAACTATACAGAATCATCTAAATTGGAGATCTTTCCCAGAATGAGGGCTATTAGCATAGAAAAATTTTATCTGAGTGACCCATCTGTATGTCAGGGCAAACATCTAATCAAACATCTGCTCTTGTCACCCTGTAAAGTACAATCCTTTCCTCTGAACTCCCAGACCCCATCCCCTTCTCCTTAGCTCACGATGACATTTATATCACATTTTGCCTGACTTTGGGATTTTCATGTCTGTGTAGAATCCCTGTACATATACTACTAAATTTTATGTTCTGTTAATCTGTCTCATGTCAATTTGATTCTTAGTCCAGCTAGAGAGACCATTGAAGGGGATAGGGGTTCTTGCTTCCAGACACTGCTAAGTACTACCATGAGGAATCTGGTTGTTAAACAAATTGCCATTTATCGTATTTCTTACTTCTTATATTGGACTCATTTCCAAATTTAGAGAGGCTTGTTTTTGTGTCTTTTATATTTTAGGTCTTATCAGTTAAAACTACAAGGACCCCTCTGAGATAATCTTTTCATTTTCAGGGTTTTCTGACAGAAGGAAATGATCTCTGTATTTAATTAGTATGCAAACTTACAGCAATTGAATGGCACTTCCTGGAACAGGTTTTCTTTTTCCTTTTGAGGAACCTGTGTTATCTTGAAGGAGAAGAAAAAGGATCTATTCAGCTCTGTCAGAATCCTTTCTCACTAATGCACCACAACATATGCAAACGGACTGTCAAGACACTGATGCTGAGACTCTAGGAGCACTGCTCTTCCAAGTCTGTTTTTCTCCATGCTGTCATCTTCTGAATCTGTCCTGGTACCGCCCAAAGAACTCAGTGATGCTCATAGCAGAAGAGTAATGAAAGGAAAAATTTCTCTTTTTCATCTTAAATGTGCTGTGACTTTAATCTTTTACATATATGGAAATTCATCAAATAACAGAGTTAAATCAGTAATACTGCTATCTCAACAAGAATTCAATAATTAATTCTCTACGGCTGAGAGTAAATGCTGAAGAATCAATTCTTATTTACATTCAACTTTTCCAATAACAGGCACATCTGAAAATGCCAAAACTTAAGGAGAATAATGTAGCAACAGAAGAAGCAGAATCATAGAATCATATAATATCATATAGCATAGAATTATATAATATCAGAGTTGGACATGACCTTAGAGACCATCTGGTACAACATCCTCATCAACACAGAAAATTGAGGCCAGAAAAGGTGAAGTGACTTGCATAAGGTCACAAAGGATGTTTGTGTTAATCTTCCAAAAATCAATGGAAATAACATTTCAGTGTTTCTGGACGGGGGTTTCTAGGTCTTGGCAATATTGACATTTGAAACTTGATAACTCTCTGTTGTGGGTGTTGCCTTTTGAATTATAAAATGTTTATCAGCAAAGGACAGCAGAGTATGTCACTCTCAAAATGCCTCTTTAGCATAGGATTAGTTTGAGCTGATTATTTTGAGAAACAACAGATACAGAAGAAACTCTGAAAACAGTGTCGAAGTTCCTCTTTAGTAAGGAAAATCTATCCTTCATAAAGAAATTTCCATTTGTCAGGGTGTCTCCCTCTCTGTAACAGAGAAAAAGGCTGACTAAATCATAAGAAACTCATCAATGGAGAAGGCAAAGACTTACATCTACATAACAACCTTCCTCAAAAAAAAAAAAAAAAGCCACAAAAAAACCCCTTCCTCTTGCTTATTGTGCTTTTCACTTTTCTATCATTGGCCTCTCAGCACTGTTCTCTTTAACTGAAGATGGCATTTAAGCCTGAAATTAAGCCACCTCACAAATTACTCATCTTTCATGGGTATCTCCCATGTAAACATGAGGTATACATGTTAATAAACTGTTTTTCTCTTGTTAATTCTTTTGTTATAGAGGCCCCAGAGAGGACTTAGAAAGATAAAAAGAAAGTTGTTTTCTCTTCCTCTTGAGCAGCATCCCTGGCTATACCCACTAGATGCCAGTAGCCTCATATCAAAGCTGTGACAATCAAAAACAGCTCCAGATATTGTCAAATGTCTCTTGGAGAGAGGTGCAAAATTGGCCCCCATGAGAATCACTGGACTTGACATTATCTAAAAAGGAAAGTTCTGGGCCTTACTCCAAGATAACTTAAGAGGCTAAGGATAGTGTTAATTATGTAAATTTCATAAGACTCACAGAATTCTTGGCTATTGGAAATTTGTTCCTATTAGTTTTTACCCAACTGAAGTCTATATACTGATGGGCATGAAACAGTTAAATAGTTATGCCCCTGAACTGTATCTTACTAGGGTACACAGCATTGTTTTGGTGCTTGGATCCCCACAAGAAAGTGAATCTCTGGCTTAAAGGCATTTAGAAGTCCTCTACATAGCTATATTTTCAGGGCATAGAGTATGCTGGTTGCAGTAAAAAATCCAGCCGACACACTGTCAGGGGATATTCTCAGATTAGAGAGCTAGATATAAAGTCCTGCATATGATTTAGCCATTATTGAAGTAGGAAACAAGCATTTCACAGAGCACTTTGGAGGAAACTAAAGACTTCTGTTGACATTAGTTAACTTCTGTTGACATTAGAACTCAAAGACTTCACTTTGAGAAGAGCATAAGCAGAGATTGAGAATAGTGGCCTGAAATAAATAGCAAATATCACTTTGTGGATACTCTGGGACATCTGAAGAAAAAGAAAATAGCAGATGAGAAGAGAGACTTTACTCTTAGCTATGGTGACTTATGGCTATCACCCATTCTGATGGCTTGGTAGGAGGAGCCCCTGATTCCTAGCAGAACCCCTGTAGCAGGCTTTTCTGGTGCTTGTATCACATCTCTTGGCTCATTTCTGATGTTAAGTGACAACTTCAGTGGACAGTTCACTTCCCCTGTCACATTCTGCCCTGGGGCTTTGTCTGTAGGAAATTATTTCTTCTGCCCTCCTGCAAGTATAAGCCCCAGAGTATTGGGGCATGAGACTCAAGAGGCAACCCTGAAAGAATAAGAAACATAGCCAGTGGATCAATGTTCCAGCCTCCTGTCTCCAAGTGGAAAATTCCTGAAGATACTCTGTAGACTTCCCAGTGGAGTCAAGGCTCTTATTCAAGGCAGTAACCTCTACAACATGAGACCTATATTGGCTTTTCCTTTTACTCTGTCTCATTCTCTTGCTCCTTACTCCTGTTTCCTGGCATGACCTTCCAAATAATACACCTGAACCAGATTTCTTGTCTCAGTTCTGCTTCCCAAGAAACTCAAACTACAGAGCCCACTGTATGGTATTCATATTTATCACAAATATTTGAATCCAAATGAACTATTTGGTGAAAGGTATTTCATTCTCATTATTGAATTTGGGTTCATTCATTTGCATAGTAATTCTATTATCCTATATATGCTTCAATTAAAGAACTCCTGATATTGTTGAGTTAGTACCCAGTACTGGTCAAGAGTGTGGCTAACAAAATTTATTTCTGTCTGGGTGTGCTACACATTCAAAAATAATCTCTTGATATTAAATAAGCTTCAAAAAGAAACTAAGTCTATTCCTAAATCCTCTAGCCCAGAGAAATGGAGAATTTTAGTACTTTATATTAAGGCATATGGTTGGGAATGGCCTCTCACATTATCACCCTTCATCATTCTGGAAAAATTGGTGTCCACCTTAGTGAGGAAAGCAACTTCCATTCTATCCTTTAAGAATGAAAAGTATATGTGAAAATCAGGCTATCGTTAAAGCACTGCCTAACAAATTTAAATATTTCCCCTAACAATTATATTTGTATCATTTGAGTATTGAACCAAAAACTTGTACTATTCTAGACAAAAATCCTGTGTATTGGGAGATGGTGGGCATAATATTATTAAGGAAGAAGATGAGAATACTTGCAGCTCAAGATTTCTTCCCTCCTGGAAAGCCTTTGAACCTTCAGGGAGTGAATGCTGGAGAGAAAATGGACAAATGTCAAGCTCAGTGCTCAACAGCATACTGTCTGACTAGAGAAGTTACAGAATTACCTTCCATGGAGCCCTTAGATTTAAATCTCCAGGAGTCCATGTCTTTGACTTCTATCTATATCCTCAGTATCAAGCCAAGTGCATTACATCCAGTGAGAGCTGGCATGAGTAATGCCTAACCTTATCCAAATCTGTGTTCCAGGCACAGTTCTAAGAACTTTAACATATTCAAGTACATAAGAGGTACTGATTTTCATATAAATAATAATAATTTTCATATAAATAATAATGTTTACCTACAATGTTTAGGTAAAATCTGAAGCAAGTTCGAAAAATCAGTTCAATGAATTTTTGAAGCCTGTGCAGCTCTATAAATAAATTTGTCATACAGCAAATGCTAGATCACATTCGTATTTCCTCTATTGAAGCAGGAAAGCTGAAAGGACTCCATTTTAGAAAGACTCCATCTCTGTTATTTTTCTGCTAAGCCCATTTACTCACCATATTTTCCCTCTTAATAAGCCAAAGAAGCTATGTTCCCAGTTCAAGGCAGAAAGCAAGAAAGTTAATCGTTCTCGGAGTTATTTTTAAAGATCTTTTTTATTTATTCATGAGACACACACACACACACACAGAGACAGACAGAGAGAGAGAGAGAGAGACATAGGCAGAGGGAGAAGAGGCTCCCCTCAGAGAGCCCAATGAAGGACTTGATCCCAGGAGCCCAGATTACCACTTGAGCCAAAGGCAGACACCCAACCACCGAGCTACCTAGGTGCCCCTCTGAGTTTTGTTCTAGGCCCCAAGCACATGATAACATCTAAGAACCAGATCTCAAACATGTTCCAGGACATTAGCTTCAAACAAACTTCAGCTGATGCTGGAGTATCCCCACCTTTGGTAATTTATGGAATAACACTTAACTGTTCACCTGACACACTTTTGATTGGATCCTATCCTGGACTCCTGGAGAAACACATACCCTTTCCTAATATAAACCCATAGCCCCAAGCAACAGCAAAATCATTCTCCTTTCCTTTTGAGTGTCTGAAACACTCTGCTATTCTCTTCTCTACCTTCACTTAACACTATTCGGTAAACTCTGCTTTCACTTTCTTTGCCTCACATTTGGTTTCTATCCTGTGTGAAGCCAAGGACCCTCCTGGCTAGTCCCATGCAACCTTCCCCTGGGTTCTCAGACTAAGCCTGCCTACATCATTATCAGTGTACTTTTTAAATTAATATTATGTTTTTACTCCAAAACAAATGAACATAGGGGAAGGGAAGGAAAAATAAAATAAGATGAAAATTGAGAGGGAGGCAAACTGAACTCTAGGAAACAAACTGAGGGTTGCCGGAAGGGAGGTGGGTGGGGGGAAGGGATAATTGGATGATGGGCATTAAGGAGAGCACTTGATGTAATGACCACTAGGTATTAAATGCAAATGATGAACCACTAAATCCTACCCCTGAAACTAATAATATAGTATATGTTAACTAAATTGAATTTAAACAAAGAATTTAAAAAATGTTTTAACTCTCATTCTTACTCCCTTTGCACTCTCTGGAAGGTTCCAAATTTCCTTGGCAGAGAGTAATCTAAACTTCAAGCTCTTTCAATTGCATTAAACCCAAATAAGATTACAATGGTCATCAGTAGACTGGACTTCCCTACTTCCTATGTTCAGTACAGTAATGATGTCTATGGTTAGAAGAAAGAAGATGAATATACAGCCATATCCTTTATTATCTACAGTGACTTCAACTAGTTAGCGCAATAACAGGTAAGTTATTCTCAGGTTCTCTTGACAGTGCATCTGCAATTCAACTACCTTGTATACAACTCATATTCCTTCTCTATTGACCTCATACTTCACTTCCTCTAACTCCCTCCCTACTCCTCCCTAAATCTTTCTCTAAAGCAGACTAGACTATGTATGGCTCCACATCTATAACTATTAATAAACTTACATGCATTTTTTTCTCATTGTAATGTCATTACTGTGGGCAGGATGACCAGAAATGATGCATGCTCAGTTAAGATTCAGTTGAATCCTATTCTCCTTTGGCCAAATTTCAGCTGAGTACTTGGGTCACCTCACTTCTAGGGTCATGAAAATATAAACTTTCTGCACTTTCTCCTTTAATATCTGTTCTTTCCACATATTGGTGACCTATGACTATTCCTTTGAATTAATTAATTTGATGCATTCTTTTTCTACAAACTAACTGATCCATTTTCTTCTTCAAATACAGTATAATAGAGTCTCTTCAAATTTCTCTTCTGAGAAATGCTATCCTCTGTTTAAAGGAGTTCACCAATATTCATCATTACAAACAAACAAAAACAAAACATAACTTAGGCTGTTAGTGTGACATGCCTACTGACTCTTGATTAAAAAGGAAAATATCTGCATGCTTTCCAAAGGATATTTAGACCTGCTGATTTTTTATTGTGATGGGAGCATATGAAAAGGATGGTGACCAGCTGTTTATTACGGAGACTATGAGGTTAGAATGATAAGAGAAAAATTAAACTGACGTTTGGAGTGGTTTAGGTTTAATGTCAGGAACAACTTCCTGTGAATAAAAGATGCAAAAAATTGGAATAGATTTCTACAGTAGATAACTCAACAGTTTCTGGATGTCTCCCAAAATATAATAAATTTGCCCTTGGATAGTTAAAATAACATCCTTTTATTGTGATATAATGCATCAAGATTCTTTCCACAACTGAGCTTCTTCCACTCAGTTTTTGGGGAAAATGAAACATATAGAGGAATAGACATTGTGCAAAAAAATGACAAAATAGAGTTTTAAAATAAAAATTATTACCAGATTACTTCAAGCTAATTTAAAATATTATTTGATTCTGGTTAAATGCAATTTTTAAAAAGATTTTATTTATTTATTCACGAGAGACACACACAGAGAGAGGCAGAGAGAGAAGCAGGCTCCATGCAGGGAGCTTGATGTGAGACTCAATCCCTGATCTCGGGATCATGTCCTGAGCCAAAGGCAGACGCTCAACTGCTGAGCCATCCAGGCGTCCCTGGTTAAATGCAATTTAACAAATACTTTTAACTACTTACTAGTAAGATAAAGATAATTGAGACAAATTCATTCTTAGGAGCTCCCTGAAACATGCTTTTATTAGAGCTTTCAAGGAATGCTACGGTAGAAGATATTAATTCTTATTGCTAGAAGATTTAGGAAGTCTTCATGGAAAAATAAACTTTTGAGCTGGTCCTTAAAGAATGGACAATAGTTTGGTGAGGAGAGTTAGAGCAGAGAGATACTTTTCTTTTAAAGGGATCCAAATTAATAAGGTTCTGGGATTCACAAATGTTTGAGCTGGGTGGAGACTAGAAGTATGGGGCAAGGGAAGGACCTCAGAGCTGATTAAAAAAAAAAAAAAGTTTGAACAAGAGTGTGAGACTCCAATTCTTTGTTGTAGAGGCATCAAAGTCTAGAGAGTGAATAATATAGTGAAAACCATGTTAAGGATGCAGCTGAGGAAGTGCAGTGCCTTCATTGCAATGCTGTATTCAGAGCTAATTTAGGAAAATTCATTTGAGATGAAATATGAAAGAGATTCCAATAAATAGTATCATTGGAAAATCCTCACACTGCAGTGAATTTCTTGAGAGTGAATCCTCCTGGCCCAGGTAAGCCACTTAGCTGTTATGTGAAGCAAAGACAAGCTCTTCTCATCAAGCCCTACCCAAATTGCAATCATGAGCAAATAAAAGATTGTTGTTGTTTAAAGACTCTGGCTTTTGGGGTGGTTTTTTTAATACAACAAGAGATAACCAAAACACAAACCTATACTTTTTTAATATGAAAATTATATAGGATTATGAACTTTAAATTTGGGGCATTAAAATGACATTTTCAACTCATGATTATTATCACCTCATGAAAGAAGGAAAACTAACACCAAAACTTTAACACACAAACACACACACACACTGAGAAGACAATCTCAGACTAGAGGCTAGTTCTTTAAATTTAGTAAATTTAATTTAATAAAAAATTCGCAATATTCCCTTATTTTTCTCATTTTTTTCCTGTATTTACTGAAATATTAAGAACTCATACTTGGGAATCATTCCCATCCATAGATGGGAATCTACCATCTCAGAGGATGGCTCCAGAAGCAGGATATCCTTATTTTTAAAATTCAAATAACTTTTCTTGAGAAAAGATTTCTCTTGATCAAATAGCAAGTCCTTCCTTTTTTGAATTGTAGTTGGTATCATTAGTGAATAGCATAAAGAGATAAAAGATTTCACTAGCGAAAACCACAATTTGAATATTCTTGTTGGTATCATCTGCAAAATTTGGTTACCTATGTACTTGGGGGATACAAAACCATTGACACAATTTGTGGATCAAAGATGGGGTATTGCTGTGGATAGGAAACATTCTCACTTGCGTAGTAAGTTCTTAGGCCGGCC
The DNA here is from genome assembly GCF_003254725.2 of Canis lupus dingo. Taxonomy (NCBI): domain Eukaryota; kingdom Metazoa; phylum Chordata; class Mammalia; order Carnivora; family Canidae; genus Canis; species Canis lupus. Next base: position 18,425,027 of record NC_064261.1, read on the forward strand.
TTGATCAGATGTTCCACAGTAGTGACAGGCATGCTTCAGTGAATTGGAGGACAAATAATCTTCTAGATTCCTCTCTCAAATAAGTTATCTACATTCTTATATTCCCACTAGGAAGGACCTGTTGGATGACATCTAATTTCTCACTGCCCAACCCTGGCTGGCAAGATGTATGTATATGTGCCCCATGGATCTGAGGCACCATCTAGTTGCTGCGCTTTGCAAGTTCTCAGTGGAATACACTGAAGTCAGCTGAGTGTGTCATTAATAGCTCCTTTCTATATCTTCCAGTGATATTAGTAGGGCCTCTATGTAAGACTTATTAATTCTTCAAGTTATTTTCCATGATCAGCTAACATATATTAGAGTGATACAGGTTGATTATTATGTTTTAACATTCAAGCTATTTTACTCATATTTTTTCTAAACATGTCATAATTTTTGAAATAGTGAGAAAAATTTCTCACCTGCTTGGCAGTGGAAAACATTTTGTTCATCTCTGGCTTCTTTTAGTAATTTTATGGAAAATAAAACAAGGCAAAAACATTTTGAATTAAATGCTAAGGGACATTTTGATAAAGCCAACCTAAGAATGCCTGAAATATGATGAAGTACATATCTCTCTTTGGCTCACTTTTAAGCATAATTGTAAGTTATAAATGTAACCTTAAAATTTGCAAAGATATCAACAATTTTTTTTTAAAAAAAGATCTTATTTATTTATTCATGAGAGACATGGAAAGAGAGGCAGAGACACAGGCAGAGGAGAAGCAGGCTCCCTGCGGGGAGCCTGATGTAGGACTTGATCCCTGGATCATGACCTGAGCCAAAGGCAGACACAAAACCACTGAGCCACCTGGGTGCCTCTACAAATACATTTATATTAAAAATTGGACTTGTGATACACAAAAGTAAATACATTTCCTGGTTTGGTAGACCAGCTCTAAAGGACTTGTTTGGGACAGTTGAGGGACTTTGAATATTATCTGAAAATTAAATGTTATTAGGCAAATTAAGCAATAACTATTATTTTTATAAAGTGTGATCATGAAATTATGGATTTTAAGAAATACTTTGGGGATCCCTGGGTGGCGCAGCGGTTTAGCGCCTGCCTTTGGCCCAGGGCGTGATCCTGGAGACCCGGGATCGAATCCCACGTCGGGCTCCCGGTGCATGGAGCCTGCTTCTCCCTCTGCCTGTGTCTCTGCCTCTCTCTCTCTCTCTCACTGTGTGCCTATCATAAATAAAAAATAAAAAAAAAAATGTTTAAAAAAGAAATACTTTGACTTTTCAGGGATGTATATTAAAGTATTTAGGGGTGGGACACCCAGGTGGCTCAGTGGTTGAGCGTCTGCCTTTGGCTTAGGGTGTGATCCTGAGGTCCGGGGAGTCCCCCATCGGGCTCCTTGCGGGGAGCCCACTTCTCCCTCTGCCTAGGTCTTTGTCTCTCTCTCTGTGTCTCTCATGAATAAGTAAATAAAATCTTTAACAAAAAAAGAGTATTTAGTGGTAAAATATCATGATGCTCATAATTTGTTTTAAAATACTCTAAATTTATGAAATATGCCAAAATGGTTACAATTATTTTTTAAAGATGATGGTTAAAAAAGTAATAAAGGTGATAGTTTAGTGTTTATTATGCTAGTCTCTCTACTTGTCTATATGTTTTTCATAAAAAACATGAAAAAAGAATACATGTATTATATGCTTGCATTTTCCTTTCAGGGAATATGATGGAAATAATTCAGTAAATCTGAATTGTACTTTACAAAATAGATGCAAATCCTGAAAGAAACATCTACTTTAGAACATATAGGCTTCCTATCAGAAAGGCTCTCTCTCAGGGTGCCTGGGTGGTTCAGTCAGTTAAACATCTGCCTTCAGCTCAGGTCATGATATCAGGATCCTGGAATGGAGCTCTATGTCGGGATCCTCACCCATTGGGAAGCCTGCTTCTCCCTCTCCCTCTGCTGCTCCTCCCTGCTCATGCTCTCTCTCATCCTCTCTCTCAAATAAATAAATAAAATCTTTTAAAGAAAAGGTTCTTTTTCTGATTCAGCCCTCATTTATCTTAACTACTGTCCATAGACACACTTCCAGCAATCAGAATAATTTTGATACTGTTACAATCTGAACCCTGACCAAGCATAAAATTCAAATTTTATTTTACTTAATTTGATGAGTTTCAAATGCGTGCACTTTGATTAAGCAGGCGATTTAGAGAGCAGATAATGGGGCTGACACAGCCTCTGACCTAGGAAAAGCACAGCATAATTGAAGTCAGCTAACAGGATTTCCAGCAGGGAATGATTGCCCCGAGTGTGTGATCTGATTTTCTTTGATGTTTGTATTACAGTAATAGCATTAACAGCATCCCAAACAACACTTAATGAAATTTTAGATTTGCTATACGTGAGAGCTCCTCTGTCATCAAATTTAGCTCTTTTCTATACAATTTCTCTCAGGTAAACTAGCTCACATGTGGGAGAAACAAGACAATAACAGGACACAGATCGGCTTCAAGTTCCAGACAAAATATCCTTGCTTTCAAAAATAATTCTATGTGATATCCTTGGCCTAAACCTGTGTGGATTTTGAAGTAAGTATCTAAAATAGTCAAACGCATAGAAGTAAAGAACAGAATGATGGTTGCCAGTTGCAAATGGCAATGGGAAAATGGGGAGTTGTTTTCCCATTTGTTTGCAAATGGGAAAATGGGGAGTTGTTAATCAAAGGGCACCAAGTTTCAGTTCTGCAAGATAAGTAAGTTCTAGAGGTCTGCTGTATAGCATAGTGCCTATGGTTTATAATAGTGCATTGTACACTTAAAAAAACTGGTAAGAAGATAGAACTCATGTTAGTGTTCTTATCACAATAAAAAGAAAAAAAAGTGGTAGATCAACACCAGTTGGGCACGAGTATAGGAATAACGTGTTGGGAAAGTCCTGTTAATGGTTGTTGGTGGTGATGTGCCTGATGTGCAAGGAACAGTGCAGTTCACATCTCCAGAAAATGGCTTATATTACTTTAAAGGTGATTTAGAAATATAACAGATGTTATGTGCCATTATAAGGAATCTAGGATCCCAATTACTACTTGTAATTTTATTAACAGTGAGTCAGTAAAGAAATATTGAACTATGTCTTTAAAAAGCTTTTCAATGAATAATTAACACTCACACAGGGAGAGAGAGTCGTCATTCTGACTTCACTGCCATATAAATTTGGAACCTGAAAATACACCTCTCCCTGGAAATGTTTGAAAAGTGAAAGAACAGGTTCTTGCTTTCCATAACTCATGCCTGACTACTAATCCATATGACTGAACTGTATGTAAGTACCAAGGTTAAAATCCATGTCTAAGATTTTCCAGGTTTGATGGAAAAGGCTTTGTTCTGTGTGTATAATTGGAAGAAAGGTCTTGATTCTTAGTTCAGAACTAAAAATGAGGGTAGTGAGGTAGAGGAGAATGGGTATCTTTGGCTGATGGATGAGTCAATTATATGTATTAATGAGTCTATAAACTAAAGTTATACAGAAACTAATGAGTAATTATAAGATATTAGTAAAAAAAGGCAATTACTAACAATTGCCAGTAAAAATGAGAAAGGCATTTGACCAATTATGACTCCTACCAGTATAGTTAGAATCCATTTTAATATGGCCCCAAGTTTCAGAATTTCAAGAGACATCAGGCAAATGAACATGCTATATTCTGATATTTGTGATTATCTATCATTTTTATTAAAGGTACTTCAAACAGATCACTGAATAAAACTCAGGTAAATGTTGTTGCCTCTACTGTGGCTGTTTGATTTTGAAGTTCAGCTAGTAGGAGGATGTAGTCTAGATTTCAAAATGTATAACATATTTCAATTTCCTACAACAGGTCTTTTTAAGACTCTGATTCCAAATTCAATTACAGGAAAGCAGTTAATTTGAAGTTTCTGAAAATCAGTTTTGTTTTCCTTCTGTTGAGATCAATTACCTTGTTGTTTATAAAATTCAGGTTCCACAAGGATTTATTAGCTAAATTAGAAAGTATGAGTATAATATGGATGATGGCTTATTTTGGCTCCAACTAGAAGGCAGAAAGATTATAAAATCACTTCAGAATGTTTAATTTTAAGTTCACTTACTTGGGCGCCAACATTTATTGAGTCTTTATTATAAGCAAAGGATGTGCTTCGTTGGCCATATGGTGTGTACAAATACAGTAGCCAGAAAGGCAGTCCCTGCCCTCCAGGTAACCTTAAGAGATCAGTCCTTTAATGACTTGCAAATATTCAAAAGTATTTAAATTAATTATTAATATTTTTGCTAAGTCAGTAATGGATTATATCTTTTATAGAAGTTTATCTCATTTAAGAATTGAAAAATAGATATTTAACATGGAGTACAACATAAGAAAATAGAAGTGACCCACAGAACAAATGCTCCTGGATACCTGAAAAGAGCAGAAAAGTTGGGACTTGACTTTGGCTCTAGTTTTCTGGCAGCTAAGATGAAAAGGGAAGCATAGATCATTTCATGTTATTTTTGTTGTTTCTGAAGAAGAAGGAGGCATTTTGTTCTTCTACAGTGGCAACATTTTCCCTGGAAGTAAATCCTACTAATCATGAAAACTTAACAAAGACAGGTTCCACTTTCCCAACATAGCTAATAGTATTTTGACAAGAGTTTACAATCAACCACATCATACACAGCAGAAGTGATTTTTACTCAGTAGAGTAAGTAGCAGGGTCATTCACATGTCCAAAAGATTTGAATTAACATATTTTTTATCAGTTCAAAATATCTTGGTTTTCATTATTCAGATAGTATACAAATCCAAAAAGTAAAGCATTCCACTCTTCTGAGAATAATAGCTAACAATAAAACATAAAGATTCATGAAGAAATATTTTATGACTGTTAACTCTAAGGTTACCCAGGTTTGATGTCTTTAAAAGTTTTTATCAGGGATCCCTGGGTGGCGCAGCGGTTTGGCGCCTGCCTTTGGCCCAGGGCGCGATCCTGGAGACCCGGGATCGAATCCCACGTCGGGCTCCCGGTGCATGGAGCCTGCTTCTCCCTCTGCCTGTGTCTCTGCGCCCCTCTCTCTCTCTCTCTGTGTAACTATCATAAATAAATAAAAATTAAAAAAAAAATGTTAAAAGTTTTTATCAGATGATTTCCTAATAGGACACAATGGTTCTGTTGAGGTAGCTAAATAATACTTTTGATATTTCCTTTTTATTCAAAAGTGTGCCAAGTACTTTTAAGAACACATTTCAATTGTTATCAAGTAAACTTAAATTTTATAGGTAAAGACAAACATCAGTGGATTATGTAGGTAGAAACAGATGTTTTATTTAACAATCCAAGTTCCAAAACTGATTAATAATATAATAGTAATGTGATTTTGTGAATTCTAGTCTATGGCTGATTTCTTATAAATTTTCAATTTTCTGGAGACCTATAGAACAATTGGATAGCCAAATGATTTGCTTGGCTTTGGTGAAAAAAATGTTAATGTGAGGCTTGCCTAGGTTTAATAGGTGCTATTAAATAAATACTACCAGATGCTCGGAAATAGAAATTCTTCATTAATTAATTTGAATGTAAAGAATAAGACTGCACAGACTATTGAATGAGATTCTATTTATTGTAATGTAGGATGGTTAGTCTTCCTTTGTAATTCAGCATTCATTCCTTTAGCAAATATTTATTGAGTCTTGACTCTAAGGCCAGCATTGTGTAACATGTGGGGACATACTAATGAGTAAAACCGATATTTTTAAACCTGTGGTGCTTGAAGTCTAATGGGAAGGCAGACAGTGGTCAAGGTATTTCACAAATATATAATTACAAATTGCAATGCATGCCATAAAGGCACTTCTATTGCATAGAGGATGCAATGAGAGTGTATCATAGGCAGACCAGATACAACAGAGGGGTTGAGGAAGGCTTTGTGGAGGAAGTGGCATTTGAGTTTCTATTTGAAGGATGACTAGATGTTAAATAACCATGAGGAAGAGAGTGGGAGAAACATTTCACACAGAAAGAGAAGCATATTCAAGGGCCCTGAGATATGGAGAAGCTGGAAAAAAAGAAAGAAAAGCCTTGCCCGTGGGATTGGATCACAGAAAGTATGGGGAAAGTTGCACTAGATGGGATCAGAGAGGCAGGCAGGACCAGAGGTTAGGATTTGGGTGTTTATTGGTAAAAATAATGGGAAGCCTTTGAAGTATTTTAAAGATAAGGGTGACATCGTTAGATATGCAGGTTTTTAAAAATTACTTAAAAAAAAAATCCCAAAGTCTAATTTACATGCAATAAAATGTTCCCACTTTATGCGGTTTGATGAACTTTGATAAATGAATGCATGCTCATAATCACCATAAAAATTAAGATATAAATATTTCTTTTGCCCCAGAAAGTTCTTTCATGACCCTTTCCAGTCTCGATGACACCTACCTAGCACCAGGCAGCTACAGATCTGCTTTCTGTCACTATCTACATTACTTTTGGCTCTCCTATGATTTCATGTAAATAGAATTTTACAGAATTTTACTCAGTGGTACAGAGTACCACTGGTGTACTCTTTTATGTCTGGCTTTCACTCAGCATGTTTCTGAGATTCACCCATATTGTTGCATGTATCTGTAATGCTTTCTCTTGCTGAGTAGTATTCCATTCTTTAGATATGCCTCAATTTGTTTACTCATTAATCTGCTGATGGACGTTTGTGTTGATTCCACTTTTGAGCTATCATGAATAAAGCTTCCATGAATATAGAAGTCTTGTTGTGGGCCTATGTTTCCTTGGATAAACATAAGAGTGGGTGTCAAGAATATATTTAACTTTGTAAGAAGCTGCCCAATACTTCCCCAAAGTGGTTTTACATTCCAAAACTAATTTTTTTTTTTTTACTTTGAAGTACATTTTACATTCCTATAAATGGTGTATGAGAGTTCCCACTGCTCCATATCCTCACTGACACTTAGTGTGGTCAGTCTTTTTAACTGAAACATTCTAACAGGTATGAACTGATAGTTCATGCTTTTAATTTTCATTTGAAATAAATCACCCAGACTTCAGGGTGGAGAAGGACTGAAAGGAGGCAGAAGTGGAAGCAGAGTGATCGATAATTAGGATGACCAAGTCATGTTGGTTGGGCCAGGACTAGTCCAGTTTAAAACCGAAAATCCCCCCCAAAAAAAAACAAAAAAAAAAAAATAAAAAAAAAATAAAACCGAAAATCCCACATTCTGGGAACCCTCTTAATGCTGAGCAAACCTGAATGGTTAGGCACTCTATCAATAAAGAAGGAATGGTGGTTGTTTGGCTTGAGCAGATGACAGTGACAATGAAGAGAAGTGGAAAGATTTGAAAGATATTTAGGAGATATAAATCAATACAACTAAGTGATGAAGTAAATAGATGTGGGGAGAGGAGGAAGATGCCAAGGAGAACTCCTAGGCATCTGGCTTGACAACTGAGTGGATGGTGGTGCATCCACTGGGATGGAGAACACTGGAGGGGTACCAGACCTCGGGAGGATAATCTTGAGTTCAGTTTTGAACATGCAGAATGTGATGTGTCTTTGAGACATCCACGTGGCGTTGTCAAATACACATATAGCCTGGAGCCTAGAGGACAAGCCTGGGCCAGAAACATAAATAGGGAATCAGGCAAGTACTTGGGTGGGTTACTGAGAACATGGATCTGAATGAGATCAGAGGGATCTCATTGCAAAACTTTAGTGGAAATTTCTTAACTGACTTTTCTGAGTATTTTTCTCTGTGATTTTTGTAGTATGTAAATAATATCACTCTGGCATAAGAACAAGAATAGAATTTTATCACTAACATGTCACTTTATTTTATTTTATTTTTTAAATTTTTATTTATTTATGATAGTTACAGAGAGAGAGAGAGAGAGAGGCAGAGACACAGGCAGAGGGAGAAGCAGGCTCCATGCGCCGGGAGCCCGACGTGGGATTCGATCCCGGGTCTCCAGGATCGCGCCCTGGGCCAAAGGCAGGCGCCAAACCGCTGCGCCACCCAGGGATCCCAACATGTCACTTTATATGACAATTTTCAAATTACATTTGATTTCTTAATATCAAAAATGTATCATCTCAAACTCCCTCTTAAACTAGTATTCCAATTTGGCATAATACAAGCTCTCATAATTAGATGGTTTAATGAATGCTTCTGTACCTACCCTATGTAAAATATATTTACTTTGCAGCATCATTTAAAGATAACATATTTTTTAAATGGGTGGTAAATATGCCAGATTTCTGAGGAGTCTGAATTCAGGGGCTTCTGTCTTTTTGAAAAGAGATCGACTATTTTCACATCTGGAAACCACAAAATTCAGGTATAATCGCTTTGCTTGAAAGCAAAGATACAAAGATATGGAAAGCATGTTCTAATATGAAATTCCAAATACAACTTAATTTAGCTATGTTATTTTTATTTAAATGGACCTGTAATTTCTATATTATATCCTATCTGAGGTTCAGATAATGCATCAAAATCGGAATCTTAGCAATGCCAATATTAGTAACATATCTGGCCATACCTTATCTTAAGAAATATAGTTTTTTTAAATTAAAAAAAGGTGTTAAGGACCTAATAAAGACAGCTGAAGAAAATGTGCATAACAGTAGAAAAGCATTAATGAAAGGCAAACATTGAAAATGCAGGTTGTATGTTTAAGAAATGATGGTTTAACGCCAGGAGATGCAGCCACAGTCCAGGTCAAAGAGAGCCTGGGGTAGAAGATGGAGAGGTAATTGGGAAAACTTGGGTGCTGTACTGTGCTGAGAATCAGAATATCACATCAGCATTCAGGAAAGCAGTCTTGTCATGCCACACGACCTATTGGACCACATCTGGAATACTGCACTTAAATCTATACTTCTGGAAGCTACATTTCAGCATTTGGTCCCAAATTGTTCTTTAAAATATGTTCTATTTTTTTTTCTGTATTAAACAAAGGCACCAGATGGTTGAAAAGAAAGAAAAAAGTTCAGGGAAAAAGCATGGGCATAGTACAATGGATTTTAGGTGTAAATAATGTGATGAAATGAAAAGAACTAAACTCATCAGCTGAGAGAAACTTATTAGGGACTCAATTACTGAGGCTTATTAGAAATGTATATGTATCTCTGAAGGAAAAGAAGAAGTAAAATAAATGGTGCGCAGAAAATATCAGAATTTGGTAAGCATGGTAAAATAAAAGAAGAAGAAAATATTTTTCTTTTTGAATTCTCATTATTTAGGTTTTGGTAGGAGGAAAACCATCTGACCTGGAACTTCCATGATCACTGGTAGAAGTTTTATTCCTTGAGATAGTCTATAAGGATTTCGTGAAGACAAGTTCAGAATCTAAGCAAGGGGAGAATGACCGTGTGTGAAGAAACAATAAGAATGTGAGAGCATCTTAATGGGCTTCAGCTTGGATTTAGATGTCTTAAGGAAAACACAGGAGAATGCCATAATGTGTTCCAAATGACTATGGGTCAGTAAAACATGAAACCAGTAAAACCAGACATACTGACTGTGTGTCAGTTGCTAAACTTTTTAATCAATCCTGCTTTTTGAAGATTGTTTCTGATGATTGGTTTGTAATCCCATTTCCCATAGATAGCCACTGGTGTAGTTTTTTTTTTGTTTTTTGTTTTTTGTTTTTTTTTTTAGCACACTTCTAATAAAACCAGTCTAACCAAGCTTTATATAATAAGGATCCGAAAGAATAAAGTAAGCCCCATCCTCAATCCCAGAAATCTGGTGTTGCAGGCAAGCATTTGTTGTTTTCCTATTCCTGCAATTTGATGGCATGTCTGCAGGGTGCTGAATGCATTATGTAGAGTGCATTGATGATACAGTGAATGTTTTCTGAAAGCTTTTGTGCTCTGAGTTATTTTCCAAGGTGCTATTTAATACTACCAGATGCTAATAAAGTGATGTGAAATACACAAAGTCAAGTGGACACTGCCCTCCTCTATACTTATTCCAGTGCCTTGAATGCCAGCTTGCTGTGATTATTACATTTCTTCTTTTCATTTTATCAGCAATAGATTTCCAGCATAGTGTAAATTTACTATGGTTTATTCTTTGTTTCGTAAAAATACTGAACTCTAATTCAGAGAATCCAATGCCATTCTATACATTTACCCAACTAGACACTATTTTAGGCTGCTTCAGAATATGTGTGTGTTTAGGGCAGGGAAAAAGGGGTTGGACAACTTGGACTGTATTCAATGTAGAGGCAGCTGTGTTAATAAACACCACTTGATCCCCCTGATTTCATTTCACAGTTAACAAATGTTTTGATTTAAGTGTTCCTATTTCCCTGTGAAATAAGATTCCCCATCTAATTCTAATTTTTTCAAAGATTTTATTTATTTATTTATTTATTTATTTATTTATTTATTTATTTATTTAATAGAGAGAGAGAGGGGCAGAGACATAGGCAGAGGGAGAAGTGGGCTCCCTGCAGGAACCCAATGTGGGACTCGATCCCAGGGCCCAGGGATCACGACCTGAGCCGAAGGCAGATACTCAACTACCGAGCCACCCAGGGCGCCCTACTCACAGCTTTAATAGACATTTACTGGTCATACTTGCTTTGATCTCACCAGCTTTCTTTTTTTCTTTTTTCTTTTTTTTTTTTTAAGAAAAAAGTTTTGCTCAAAAAAACCTTCCCATTCCTTTCAGTCTAACCATCTGTTTTTGTTATTCAATAACACACAAATGTTGAGTACATCGAGAGGCTCTACTACACCTAGAGGCTGTGCAGGGTGTAGAGAGGTGGGGAGAAGAAACTAAGAAGCATAATCTTTTAAGAGTTCACCATACAGGGGCACCTGGGTGACACTGTCAGTTAAGGGTTAAGAATCTGACTCTTGGTTTTGGCTCAGGTCTGATCTCAGGGTTGTGAGAGCGAGCCCCATATGGGGCTTTGTGCTCAGCACAGAGTCTGCTTGAATTTCTTTCTCCCCTACTCCTCTGCCCCTCCCTACTGCATTCTCTCTCTCTGTCTCTTTCTCTTACTAAAATAAATAAATCTTTTTCAAAAAAAGAGTTCACAAAGACCTTCCCCCATTTAAATCCTATCTTCTCCCATTAAGGTCTTTCTAATAGGAGTCTGACTGGCTGACCCTTCTCCAGGAATCTAGGACACCTATGATCTAAAAAACACCATTTAAGGTATTGTGCATGTAGACAAATGCCTGGTGTGTACTGGAGTTGGCTTGTACTAGCTTGTGAGAGACCACTGAGTACAGCTCTTTCCAACTCTGCATTCAGTGATGGCAGAAATTAGCAAACACTACAAATCAGAGTTTTTTGTTTTTAGGAGAGCTCATTTACCAGCGCATCACTGCATATAACACACATATTACATACCTATCTTCTACACTTAAAATGTCTTTGTAAATAAGTCTCAACTACAAGTCCTATAATCTCCTTAAAGATGGAGTCATATTTTATAGGCCTATCTTAATCTCCAAAGAGTTGGGCAAACAGTAGGCATTTTCTAAGTACTTTCTGATCATTTTTAAAGAGTGTGTTCAGTTCTCATCTTGCCATAGTGATTCATTAATGATACCCACTTTGCCCTGTTTTTGTTACAGTGAATTTTAAGATGCTGTTTATTTGAAATTACTGTGATAGCTAATTGCTTTCCCTCTCCCTGTGAGGTAATTTCATAAATATCAAAATATCAAGTACTTGCAGCCCAGAAAGATGTATTCCAGTAAATGATAGTCTCTCTGGTCCTGTGCATCCCCTGGCAATGCTGTGCTCTAGGACTCAAGCCACCTGCTCCGTCTGTGGCTCGGTTGTTCTCTGCACATTCTGTATTACCCAGCAGGTCTCTTTTGGAGGTCTGGCCTGATGCTAGTCAGTTATTAAGAATCTTGAGAAAGGGAGGGGAAGGTGTGATATGTGCTTCTGGATCAGCAAAGGGTCCTTAGCAGGGACCACGGAATCTATCAAAGTGAAATGAAGTCAGATGCTAGCATTGATGGTCATGTACAAGTTTCTCAAAGTCCTAGTCTTTTTATGTCTTCATTTCTAATCCTTCTAGTGAGAGAGCAAAGCTCACCGGAGAGACTGATGCTCTGCAGTTCTCATATTTGCAGACCGTGATCAGTGCTCCTTATAATTTTTACACAAAGATACAGATCCTCACAGACCTGGGGTATGTCTGCAGAGAGACTACTGTCTGTCCTTACCTTAGGGGTCCTTTAAGAGACCAAACATACCTGAATTTTTCTTTTGTGTGGCCTCTTTCTTCAGTAAACCTCTCTAGTGTTCAATCCCTTTGTCAATATTTAAAGTGGAAAAGTGTTTTTATTTCCTTTATTCTAGCAAGATAGAGAGTAAAATAGAGAGTAGATTCTGATTATATGCTGTATCCCGAGAATTTATTTATTTATTTATTTATTTATTTATTTATTTATTTATTTATTTTTTTATTTTTTTGTATCCCGAGAATTTAAAGAAAGTTACACACTGGTCTTCTTTTCCCTCAATCATATTTATGGGAGTAGGTGGGGAAGAGGCAAAGGATGCTTTATGCAATATGACTGTTTACTTAGGTTTATGTTCCCTTAGTAAATGAAACAGCATCCATTTCCTTTCCCCACCTTACCAGAATTCCCAACATACAAGCTATTTGGCTGACGTTCAAACTGAAGTCTTCAAATTCATTGTCCCAATCTCCTCCCCCTTCCAGTGGCCTTTAATAAATCCTCAATCCTAGGGGAGAAAGCAAAGGCAATCAATTGATTTTCCCATTTTGTTGGTCAAATGCTCTTAAAATTCTCATTTTGAAAAGAAAAATCGTTGCAGAGATGGCTTCATTCTCTGTGTTACCGACAGATAAGGAAATTCATCCCTTCTACTACCACACCTCGTGTGACCACAGTGCACTTTGGCAACAGGGCCCCATAGTTTTCCAACCTTAGCCTCTGTGATGACAGGACGATAGACCACATATGACTCTATGGGAACCACATTTCTGTGCTGGTTTCCTGACCCTTCATAAATCACAGTCCTTACCATGCCTTACACTTTTCTTATCAGTTACAGAGTAACTGAATTGTATCATCACCTCACTAATCAACCTGTAACAAGTTTTCTTGGTTGGGCTGAAACAGAGAAAAAAAAGCAATATCCATCTTTTTGAACCACTGATTTACACAGGGGCTGAGGAGCTTCTTAGGAAAAAACCTGACACTTTTCTACAGTTTGAGCGCAGACAGGTCTGAAAGGTGAAAAACAATGGAAACCAGATTAATGAAAACTCTCAATAAGGGAGAAAAGAGACTTGCAAGATAAGCTGGACCAATCATCAGGTCCCAAACAACATTTATTTCAACACTGAATTCAATAAATATTTGTTGGATGCCTATTATATACCAGAGCCTGTACTAAGTGTCAACCTTGATTTTGTGTGCTTTGTCATCTATGAATACAGAAAATAAGAACACTCTATTTAGGGATTTCTATGTGTGCATGAGGCACTCAGGACGATTTTACAATTATGGCTTTAATAGCCTTAGCACCTTTAGAGAAATTATTAATTTTGATTACTAATGATACTCAAATTGAGTTACTTTTTAAATATTAACTAATGCTATCTAAGGTATTGGAATAAAATTCTAAATACGTTAACATATTTCAAAAAAAATCATCAATGTAACCTAAAATTTTCATATAAAATACTATTATTTCAACAGAAAGTTGCTATTCCATTTGTTATGATTACCTGACAGTGGTAACTTGCCATCATTTTTTGGGATGCTTGATTAGATGTGTCCAAATCCCTGAATGCATTAAACAGATTATTGTATTCTATATAATTCCATGTGTTGTGTATAACTGTGCCTGCACTTCCATTTGCCATTATATCCCCAACAAAGGACCCAGACAGAATGTGAAATGAAAACACTGATGGGTTTGTGGTTAAGTGGAAACTCATGAACTTCGAGCTTTTGCCTTACCTAAAATTTGACCGTATGACTTCGATTCTCAGGATAAACCCTAAAATGATGTGGCAACTACTGTGCTGCTGGAAAGATTGTAAAGCTATGTCATTGGAACTCATCTATGTCAATTTTGACTTCTGGGGTATTTTACCACAATGTATTGTGGAAAAGAGATACAAGAGAATTGAACAATGTGCTGGTTAGCATCTCCAGGTACATGGGGTCCCAAAGGGCAAAATTGTAAGAGCAGTGGGGAGCACAGACCACTCAAACTATATTGCTAATGTTAAATGAAGGAATATAATGGAAGCTATCAAGAATCTAGGTAACAGCTGGACATTCCACCTCTTCTGTGGCTTTGGGAGCAAACCTATATGATGCTTAAAAATTTCTAGGATGATAAATATGCAAAGTACAACACAGATATAAAGAAGACCTGCAAAAACTTTCAGCTGTAAGATGAATAAAGTCTGAAGATCTAATGTAAAACATGGTGACTATATTTGATAACACTATATTTACAACTGGAATTTGCTAAGAGTAGAATGTAAGTGTTCTCACAAAAAAAAAAAAGAATGAAGGAAAGATAAATATGTGAAGTGATGAATGTGTTAATTAACTAGCTGGGGGGGATTTTCTCACAATCTATAAGTATACTAAATCACAATGATACACACTTTAAATAAATATTTTCCAATTCTATATGCCAGTTATACCTCGATAAAGCTGAAAAGAAATCTACATATAGTGAAATTCATTCATTCATTGTCAAATTATGACATGTACTGTCATAATTTCTGATGAGATAAATGAACTTGCAGAAGACAGGAATTTCCCTTTATAAGATTCTGGGTATAAACATGAGAGTATCTAATCCTCTGCATAGTCAGAGTTCAATGCATCAAGGTAACTTAGTAGATTCTGGGGCACTACTGTAAGGATAGAAACCTCAAAACTACTTATCAATTCCCACTTCCCTACATCTTAAAACATTTCCAAACCTATCTCCCGAGGCTGTGATACATGCCTTCAGTGTTGGAGATTATTTCAGTTGCTTAAGTCGTAGTAACTTCTGCTACTCTCTGGGACAATTACATCACGCAAGAGAAAGCTTGATTTCTCCTGAACTATTTCTAGGCTAAAGAGATTGGCTTCCAGTTTGCTGCCAGTAAGTTTCCACTATTGTTTGCCTAACACATAAGGAACTGCTATCAACAGTACTGTATAATAATAACTAATACTACTAGTAATAACTAAGAAAAGTAGCATTGGCAATTCTAGCAGCTGGCATCATCAAGCCATGCAAGCCTACAGGAATTAATCGATGGCTGTAAGAAGCCAGAAGTAAGCAATTGAATTTGAAGACAGTCACCACTGGGACAGAAGTATCCACATTAAAACCGTGAAAATGATTAAGGAAGATCTCCTTAGAATGGAGTTAGGCAGTTCAGCAGAAGGAGCTCTCACACCCTACCACTTGTCAGGTGCAGATCCAACAGAAGAGACAGACCTTGCAGTGGATATCCCAGCAGGAAGAAAAGGTGTCCTCCACCCTCTGCAATGGTCCAGCTAATGAAAGACAGCTGAGCCAATGAGAAGACACTATACTTCCAACTCTAGTTTACTCCACTGGAGCAACAATCTAGACCACTTCTATTGGGTTCTGAGTACAGCAGCTCACAACACAGGATGACAAAAGATGAGGTATCTTGAGACTGAATTACACTAAGTTTGTAGCAATGCGCAAGAGAAAGAATAACCAAAAAACTGTAGTTGACAACACACAGAAAACTCCTTAAAGTCTTGGGAAGTCAATAAAGTAACTAGATATCTTATTTAATGCTATTTTACATTTTCCTAATAATGTAGCATTTTGAAGATGTTTTGCCAGTTTCTCAGGTAGCATTTCAACCTGCAGCTGTTTTTCTCCAACAATTGGTAATCGATATTTGAGGTGATGTGGTTTCTCCTGCCACATTCTAGCTCAGTTATTTCTCTACCCACACTGATCATATGGTCCATTATAATACTGCCTCTGGTACCCTCCTAGCTATTCTCAGGCTTTGAAGTGTTTTCATATCAAACTTTTCAACAAATTGCCACCAGGTCTACATATTCTAAATGATTCTCATTTGAAACCAATTTTTAAGAACATTTTATATGTGGTAGGATAGTTTTGACTACTATTTTGGGTAACAGTTTCTATTTCTTCAAACTTAAAGCATTTTTAATTTTTTTTCGCCAATTCTTTAAATGACATATAGCATTAACTTTGTATGTTTTATTACCAGTAACTAAAGCTAAACATTCTTATTCAAATATAAAATAATTTTTAAAAGAACAAATATAAAATAATTTTTGATAAATCAATACATTTTGGCAAATTGGTTATTCAGTGAATTGACTCTTGTTTTTCAAAGCATTACTTTTTTTTAGTGGGTTGATCTAAAAAAGTTGGAGACACTAAACTATGCCCATGCTTACACTGAGCAACTTCTATAGAGTATAAATATACACTGACATTTTTGAAGTATTTTGGCTATAATAGTATCTCAGATGAAAAGCATACACATTAGAAAACACCACCTATGATGTAAATGATTAATGAAAGGAAAAACCCTTGAAAGATTTAGGCTCTGGAAGTTGAGAAGTGTCTTTATCACAATCCAAAAAAGAGTTTATAAATAACACAGAAGGCTCAGGATTCTGTTTATAGGTGTTATATCATGTCTTTCATCTAGAAACATGGCTGGTAGGCCTTTTGTTTGCCTATCTATTCATGATACCTTATAGGAGCTTTTGTTTCACTGTCTCCACCATGAAGGTCCCACTTGTTAGGAGTTATAAAAGTTATTATTGTTTTTATAGTGATATATTGCTCATAAAATTTTATATATTACCTCTATTAATAAAGCAATGAACATAGATCAATGGAACAGAATAGAAAACCCAGAAATGGACCCACAACTATATGGTCAACACATCTTTGGCAAAGCAGGAGAGAATATCCAATGGAAAAAGACAGTCTCTTCAACAAACGGTGTCGGGAAAACTGGGCAGTGACATGCAAAAGAATGAAACTGGATCACTTTCTTACACCATACACAAACATAAATTCTAAATGGATGAAAGACCTAAATGTGAGACCGGAAACCATCAAAATCCTACTAGAGGAGAACACAGGCAGCAACCTTTTTGACATTGGCCATAGCAACTTTCTACTAGACACGTCTCCAGAGGCAAGGGAAACAAAAACAAAAATAAGCAATTGGGACTTCGTCAAGATAAAAAGCTTCTGTACAGTAAAGGAAACAGTCAACAGAACTAAAAGGTAACCTAAAGAATGGCTGCAGATGATGTATCTGATAAAGGGTTAGTATCCCAAATCTATAAAGAACTTATCAAACTCAACATCCAAAAAACAAATAATCCAGTTAAGAAATGGGCAGAAGACACGAATAAATATTTTTTTCAGAGAAGACATATAGATGGATAACAGACACATGAAAAAATGCTCAATACATTGCACATTCACAGAAATTTCAATTAAGAATCTGTGAATAATCAACTTAATACTCAGAAAGCCAAGCTACTTTTCCCCAAAGCTGGTTCAGCATGGACCTATGCCTTTATCACTAATATGCTTCAACTCTAATGTAGCTTCTTCTGAGGCAGAAGATAACACATTCAAGAATTTTTTTAGCTGAGGCTAACACTAGAATTATTAGAATGGCTTTACGATAAAGTCAGGAGTCAAACTGACAAGACCAATGGAAACTGGACACCTTTGATTTCATTGATGAAACAATAAGCCCAAGAGGCAATGTTTGGCTATAAAACCAAGTAGTAACTAATGTACATCTATCACATTTTTCTCTTAGTAGTCATGAAGTAATGTTACTGTCACTGAGATGCCCCTGGCCAGTCCTACCGACCCCCTACCCCAGGCTCTATTCTAACCTTTCCCTGGATACAGTATAAGGAATAATTGACCAATCTTGAGCTATAATCATGTTGGTGACTGGCAGGGATTAAAATTCTCTTTGAATTACGGTAACTTTCTCTGAATAAAACCATGCAGAAAACCCAACTTTGACTACAATACATAACTATGATATAAAATGAAGATACAAAATCTCTGGACATGAAAACCAAAATAGCTTCTTAACTGGTTTTCCTAAAATAGGTTATATAAAACCTCTTTTTACAAAGAGATAATTGGCTACCATAAATAGCATAATAAAATAAGTCTCTTGTTTCTGCTGTAAAATTAAAATGTATCCATAAGAAAAGAGAAGACTTCAAGTTTGAATCTTTGATTTTTAATGCTGAAGTCATTTTGCAAAAATATATGACATCTTATTTTATATAGTAAAGCTAGTTTGGATTTTACTACCAAATGATTACTTGTGCAGGCACTGTGAAATGACTTAATTTCCAGTATACTTCTTCACTTGGTAAAAAGGGCTATTAGTCACATTTTAGTTCATATAGTTTATAAACTACTGATACAATTAAAACTTAATTCGTGGGGTGCCTGGGTGGCTCAGTTTTGGTTAAGCATCTGCCTTCGGCTCAGGTCATGAAGCCAGGGTCCTAGGATTGAGACCCTCATCGGGCTCTCTGCTCAGCAGGAAGCCTGCCTCCCATTCTCCTTCTGCCTGCCACTCTGCCTACTTGTGCTCACTCTTTGTGAAATAAATAAATAAAATTTAAAAACACTACACAAAACCAAAACCTAATTCATGACCTAATTGTGGGAATATGCCTACTACATGTGAAGCAGAGTTTGAGGCATTAGGACATATTTTTGTGGTCCCAAAATAACAGCTTAACCAGTTGAATCCTGAGTTTGAAAGTTTTCTAAATTAAGGCTAATAATGCTATCAAAATAGCAGATGCCATCAAAATCCCCTTCCTGCCTTGTGCTTTGAGGTTATTTCTACTTGGTGATTAGAAAGCCAGTTTAGAATCCAGTTTTATTTCATGCTGAAACTTTAGCACTCTTGTCAAATGAGGAGTTATCAAAGGCACAACGAGGCAGCTGGAAAGATATGAAAAGCAGGTTCTGCTAGGATGGGCACAGGGGTGATGCCAGGGAAGGGAGAAATATTGATTGGATACAACTGAGCTGGATCTGATTAGCAATTGGGAGCCTCTCTCATTTCATGAGCAGATGATAAAAACTGTTCTGTATGGGAAGGATAAACTGGAAGGGGAGAAAATGCAGACAAGGAGCCCAGCTAAGAGGCTGGGTAGGTGTGAACATGTGTGAGGTGGGTAGGATATTGGTTAAAGTGGTGATTGTGCAAAGTCAGGAATGCATTAATGTGAAAGTACTGAATGAGTTGGCAGCTGATTGAGTGAGGAGGAAAGGGAAGAATAGGACAGGGAGGCAGCAACTAAGATACACTCCAATGTTGGGAGCCTAGGATCTTAGGAGAATGTGGAGGCCTTGACATTAAGGAGATTTTCAAAGAGCTGCATATTTGAAGAGAAGATGGAATGGAAGCAGAGTATGTAAACCACTGATACAGAAAATAAGACTATATTACATGGTAAAAAGCACTGAATCGTGTCTAAATATCAAAAGAAAGCCCCTGGAAAGAAAAAAAAAGATTTAAAGTATTAGAGATTATGGTAATAGAAAAATTCCCACTATGCATGGAATCCATGGATGAGAGAATCTGTGTAGTGAAGACAATACTGAAGAGCAGAAAATGAAGTCTTCAGCAATATCTAATCCTAAAATGAAGCAGTGGGGAGAGGAAGTGGTGACAAGACCCTGAAGAAATGCAAGTGGAAGATAGAAGGTGACAACACAAGATGATGCCAGTATGTCAGACTCTTGAGGATGAGCCAAATCTGTCATCATACCCTTTTCTGTCCTATGATCCTGATTCACGGTGTCTCTGCCCTCTCTATTAATTAACTAACTAATTCATTCATTCATTCATTCACTTACTCAAAAACTGATTAGATACCTAATAAGTAGCAGGCACATGCTAGGATATGAAGATACATAAAATAAAATCTCTGTTCTTGAAAAGCTCACAGACACACAAAAAGGTTATTGGTTAAGGTGGGAAATACACATGCTCTTAATTCATGCTATACATTGTGGTAAGTTATCACTTTGAGAACATTAAGGAGAGGTCAAATAATTCTGAGTAGGAAGTGAACAAGACTTTCTAGAGGATGTTTTGACAAACAAATATCTACAAGATTGTTCATAATAATATTATTCATCAGATTCCCTGGTTAGAATCTATCCAAGCATCCATCAGCAGCAGAATGGATAAAGTGTGGTATATTCAAATAATGGAGTAAGAATGAACAAATTACAACCACACACAACAGCATAGATGACATTATGTGTGGAAAAAGCCAGACAGACATGAAAGAATATGGTTCTATGTAGATCAAGTTCAAAACAGGCAGCATGATTCTATGGCGTTAGAAACCCATAGAAAAAGGCAGAGACTAGAAAGGAGCATGAGGGGGGCGGGGGTTTGTGGTGTTACTGCTTCTTCATCCAGATGCTGTTTACAATGTATGTTGAGTTTGTAGAAATTCTTCAAGCTACGCACTTGTTATTTATGAATTGTTCTGTATAAATGTTATACCTTAATTAAAAAAATGAATAGAATAAGGAAAGAAGGAATCAAAGCCTAAGAAGAGAGATAAATGTCTGGGACACTGGAATGTGAACCACAAAGGACATGATGAAAGAAGAGGGTGCCAGCTTGTCCCTGCCTGCTCCTCTGTGCCAGTTCTACAGCCACCCCCATCTGCAAGGATGACTATTTTGAGTGGAATTGTGTCCCTCCAAAAAGACAGTGTTGAAGTCCTCAACCCCAGTACCTCAAAATGTGACCTCATTTGGAAATACAGTCATTACAGACAGAACTAGTGGAGATATGGTCTTACTGTAATAGAGTGGGCCTATATCAATATGACTGGTATCCTGAGAAGATCATGTGAGGAGAGACACGGAGAAGGAATGCTATGTGAAGACACAGGGTTGGAGATGTGCATTGAAAATCAAGAAATGCCAAAGATTGCTGGCAAATCATCAGAATCAAGGAATAGGAAAGGGAGGATTTCTCTGAAATTTTTAGAGATAGCATGTCCCTGACAATAACTTGATTTTAGATTTCTAGCTTCCAGAATTGTGAGACAATAGGATTTTTTTTTAAGATTTTATTTATTTATTTATTCATGAGAGACACACACACACAGAGAGAGGCAGAGACAGAGGGAGATGGAGAAGCAGGCTCCGTGCAGGGAACCCAACGTGGGACTGGATCCTGGGTCTCCAGGATCATGCCCTGGGTGGAAGGGAGGCGCTAAACCACTGAGCCACCCAGGCTGCCCATAAATTTCTGTGGCTTAGTTCTAAGCCACTAAGTTTTGGGTACTTTGTTACAACAGCTCCAAGAAACTAATAGATAGACTTTTAAAGACCTTTATGGATGGCATCAATGGGCTTTCCTACGACTAGACTTTGGTCAATGTGAAGTAGCTGTAGGAGGCCCCACAGATTGGAAAGTGGAAAGTGTGCTGGGCTCTGCTGGCAGCTGCTAAGTTTCTCTACCAAAGACTACAGCTCTTGGTCCAGGTCCTTTATTCCCTTATGCTGCCTCTCTGGCCCCAGGGGTGGTAATGGATTCTGCTGTTACTAGCTCCAGGGTACTTCCCCATCCCTGGTAGTTCTCCCTTTACTCAGCCTATGCTTTTGTGAATAGGACCCTGTTAAACTCCTCTCAGGCACCCTCTTTGAGGATTCTGCATGGATCCTGAATTACATAAAGGAGAGAACTAGCACTAAGTATGACATATATACATGTACACAACACAGTATAATTTTCAGAACAAGTTTGTGAGGATCATGATGAGGGGCCTTCAGGAAAATCCTCTATGAGGGACCTAAAACCCTAGGTAGGGCAAATAAAGATTTTTCCTGATCCACATATATTGCCTACTATTTTTAGGCAATGTCTGTATAATGCCTCCCAAAGATAGATTGCACTTCTGCAAGAGGAAAACTTGCACTCTCAGCAAAGCTCCTCTCAAAAACCCTTTGTTTAGAAACCAGACTTACTTATTTTAGTTCCCACAAAAAAATAGAGACTAGGGGAATTAATCTCTCAATGTAAGGCAAAAGAATTTTGTGACCGTCTGTCACCATGGCCCATAATTTCTGTCCTGGGAAAAGCCACCCATGGTCTACTGGCATGGTTTTGGCTACAGGCTACAAGCCATAAGAAAAAACCCTTGGTCTGTTCATAAATGAACCATGTGGCTCTAGGGGTCAAAGCCAATCATTAATTGAGAAGTCCCATTTTCAATTTTGAAAAGTGCACTTCAAACAAATGGCCAATACCCAGATAGAGCTTGGCACTGAGTTGATTAAAAAAAAAAAAAAAGCAGTTGAAGGAAGTCAAATATAATTTGTCTCATTATTATTAAAATATGATGAACGGCCTGGTCCAAAGAAAGGACAGTAGCAACCTTGATATATGCTAAGAAAGAGAGGCAATAATTATAATAATATTTACATTTGAACATTTGAATGCTCACCATACCCCGTGTGCCAGACTAAACATTTTACATATCTCTTCAACACTACAGGATAGGTTCTATTTACTTCATTCCATAATAAGGAAACTTAAAGAGATTAAGTCAAATTGCCCAAAGCCACACAGCTGGTAAGTGTTAGGATTCACACCCAAGCCTATAATACAGACACCAAAACTCCATTGTCTTCCCAGGACAAATGGGAAAAGCCCTTCAGTCTCCTCCTCTCAAAGGCTGAAAAACTTAGGGATAGGGAAAGAAGTGAGTTACATTTAAATTAAAAAAAAAAAAAAAAGGAATTCCACTCCAGATTTTGAACTCTAGCTGTAAGACCCCAGTTTGCAGATGAAGAACCAAGGTTTGGAGGTTAAGTAGTTTGCTCAAAGCTGCACACAGACTAAGTAGCACAACCCAACCAAATTCTTGCCGTCTTAATATGAATAATGTGTTTTTAGTGAATTAAGGCTAAATTTCCACATTTGGGAAGCTTATGTATATTAATCTTAGAAATTAAAGTGCTGATCAAAACAAAAAAAATGTCTTTCCCAGAAAAGGACTCTGCTGTTAATTGAATTAATAATTGAGATTCAGTGCATCGGGAAGGTTCTTTCTCCTAGGGTAATCAGACTCAGTCTCTTACAAAATTGTGTGGAATAACAATTGTCAATGTAGGGATATACTTGGCAAGACAGAACTATAGAACTAAGAGAAAAAATTGGATCTACTATGTAGTTAACAGTTCAATAGGATCATGGAAAAATGGCCATCCTCAGTTTAGTGGAATTGAACTTAGGTTTGAACATTGTTAGTTGCATGTATCTTAACTTTAATACACCTTTAAAATATAGGCAAGGACCATAATAGTGTCTGTCTAAGGTAGCAATAAGAAAATTTACAAGGTAATGGGTTATTAACAATGCAGCTAATTATTATTCTCTAGTAACAGCTAGGCCTTATATATACTTTCTTCCATTCCACTAAAAAGATACTCTCAGTGATTTCACTTCCACAGAGCCATCCTGGGGAGTTTAGGAGTAAAAAAATATGCAAATAGGAGAATAATCCAACTCTGTAGTCCTCAAACTTTAGAGTTTCAAATACAGTTCAAATTCTATGGGAGGAGGGCTTTAAAAAAAAGATTTCAGGGCCCTAACCCCAGAGTTTCTGACTCAGCAGTTCATGGGTGGGGTCTAAGAATTTGCATCTCCAATATGTTTCCACCTGATGTTGATGTTATAGGTCTAGGAAATACACTTTGATAACCTATGAACCTAGCTGGATGGGCAGATCTGTTGCCTACAGTGAGAATCAATGAGGAAAGTCATCCCTTCTCCATTTATGTTTCCAGGAACTACCAGCTTCCCATGCATCACAAGGTTAGAACTGTTTAAAAATGGGGGGAAAATGTTGGCATCTCTATTCTCAACACAAACACAGAAGCCAACAAAATTCTGTAAGATGGATCTAAAATCAGAGCAAAGAAACACCGATCTCATTTTCCATAAGATTTTAATGTGTTATCTGGACATGCTGTATTAGGATTTACTTGATGAAGACAGAAGATGTAACTCTCAATAAAATCATGTGAGAACAGCACTATTTTCTTTACGTAGCAGCTGACAGTCTGAGGAATTGAATGGCAGTAAATCATTCACCAAAGGTAGCAGACTAAGGAATGGCAAGAGAAATATGAAAACAGAGAAGGAGAAAAATTCAACTTTCCTATTTTCCTCTGCATGCAATGCCCCTATCACACTTGTATTGCACATGGAAGAAAGAAAGGTTCCTGATGGCTCTGTTTGCCTATCATTGGATCATAAAATGAGAGATCAAAACATGAGGAAATTGAGGCTCAGAGAGATTAAGCGACTATCTCAAGTTCCCCTGGTGGCAGTAAGTGACTTCCTGGAAGTCCTAGGCCTCCCATCCAGCATGCTGTCCAGCATGCAAGTTACAACAGTAGTAAAGACAAGAGACACTGGCTAAAATGGAAAAGTCACTAGGCCAAGATTTGGGTCAGGCTGTCCTCTGTGGACCTCAGTCTGATTTCAGTTTTTTCTAGTCTAAAATGGAAATAACAATTCCTGTCCATAGGATTGTTCCGGGCATCCGTGATAGGTGTATGGTCACATTTGTGTAAACTGAAAAGCACTGCCTAGACCATGACACTCCAGTGGTAAATGTGATGTGACAGATGAGCCTGCTGGCATTTTATTTTTTTTTAATTTTTAAAATATATTTTATTTATTTATTAATGAAAGACACAGGTAGAGAGAGAGGTAGAGACACAGGCAGAAGGGGAAGCAGGCTCCCTGCAAGGAGCCCAACGTGGGACTGGATCCCGGGTCTCCAGGATCATGCCCTGGGCTGAAGGCGGTGCTAAACCGCTGAGCCATCCGGGCTGCCCTCCTGCTGGCATTTTAGAGCTAAATGGAAGAATATGGACAGAAAAGGGTCTCAAAGAGAACATTTATCCAAAATAAAGAGATAATAACGAGTATCTCCAAAAGACTTCTATTTCACATTTCTGGTGCTGAATATCATAGGCTTTTGAAAAAAAAACAAAAAACAAAAAACAAAAAACAAGAAGTCAAAACAAAAGGAACTAACAGAAAGCAAGAAAAGATTTAACCAAATCACATCCTGTACTATCCAGATCGTCCTGTATACTGGTATTGACTAGGAGGACCAAGTAATCATACCGTAAGCCTTTTGTATCAGTCATATATTCCACGGAGCCTTTGGACTAACTAGCTATTCATGCCAAGTTGTCTGTCTTCCTGCCGCGGCTGGGGAAGTTCTAGGTCAATAGTACCCAGACCTTAACTTTCAAATGGCTTATGGCTCTTGCAATTGCCAAGAGGCTCCTAAACCTCTGGTTTTGCCTTAGAATACCCATGAGACTATTTAACAAACCCATGGCCCTTTCAGTTAATGCTGATTACAGCTGCGAGGCTCCAGAATCCCAGGACTGCAGATACTACTGGCCTGCGTATGAATCATGAAGCACTAGAAGTAATATGGTGACCTTTGTGGAAAGACCCAAAATAACCAAGGTCAAGTTGAGATGGGATAAGGAAAACTCAGCCTGAATTAGCGTCCATAATATACAGCAAGAAAAACAGGGATTACTTGTCTCCCCAGTCTATGTTTAGCAGAATGTGCTCCTTCGAAAGCTGGAATGTGTGGCTGATATTTATAGAAAGCACCGTAAGCATGTCCAGGACCTTTCTGTGGTATAAAAAAGCAAACTGTGGTAAGCCACAGAGAGGAATATACTGTTAATGTTGATAAACCAAAACTCCAGTAATGAGGATGTGATTCTGTGATTCACTGGGGCTATTTCCCCATCTGTCATGTGTTCCATGAGGATCAGGGCAGCTGCGAGCATAAAGAAGGAGGAGGGAAGCACTGATGGTAAATAAGAAAAATTTTCAAGTTAAAATAAGTGTCTTACTTTTCTGGTGTCCCTGTTTGACAAGAGAAGGGATAGAGCAAGGTTGCCATCAATCCTAATACTGTTGGATCAGGTGGACAGAAACCAACTATAAGGAAGAAATAAGCCATGAAAAGAAATAAGAGCATATAATTTAAGACATTTGCTATCACTTTTCCTTTGTCTTTGTCAAGAACATCATTACCTTTCTTATTTTATAATCTGTTCATTTAGTTTATTAAGCACTTATTGGGCATTTATGTGCTTAACTTTTATAGGGAAAACATTACTTCTGTCATTTTTCTATTTTGTGCTTTAGAAGAATGCCTCTCTCTCTCCGAGTTTTAGGTCCCTTAGTTGGCTTTTGGTAGGGCCACTGCTGGCCTATAGGTTCTTTTGAGTGGGTGGAGGCAGCCTCTTAGGCACATGGCTAAAGGTGAGAAGTGAGGGCTGGATTTTGGCTCCCGTTTGTGCCCCTATTCAGGTGTCATTGGGCGTGCACAAACTGCACACCTGTATTTGGCAGCTGCACTTCATGTAATAAATTATATTTTTAGTAAGTTATTTGTGTGCACTCACTATAATCTTTGGTTTTCCTGTAAGAGGAGATCTTGTAAATTGTCAGGGCAATATCTTATATTATACTCTGCAGCAATTTCATGATGGATTTTTTTTTTTACAAGGGGAAGAAGATCTCCTAATTTACCTATGATACAAATCAATAGTTAATAGTAACATTATAACAATTACTTATCATAGAATAATTTAATGATGAATTAAATTAAGCTCAGCTTACTGATTTATGTCCAGGGTGGCAAATAACCTCTCTATCTATGTGCCCCAGAGTTCTTCAGAATAAAAACAAAAACAAAAACTTTATTATCAGCTATTCTGTAGAAATATGTGATACTGTAACAAATTTATGTCTCCCCACCTGATGATCAGGAAACTTCCTTGCAATGTAAAAGTGCTGGCAGTTAGTGAGAGAAACAAGAACACAGGAGTGTTTCTGGTAAATTATTCGAAAAATTTGTTTCTCTGCTCTGTCAATCCCTGCACTGTCCTCCATTCTAGTACTGTGGAGTCCAGGTTTAGAGATGGAGAGGCATATGCCATATGCAGAGACAAGAGGGGAAGTATTTTTCCCTTTCTCTCAGTATAACATGGACTTAGTATGTTAGAAACATTTATGAACCCAGTGTCTCAGCCAGAATTATTTTGAGTGGACATAACTAGACCCAATAGTGTTGGGTAAGGGCAAGGTGGGAGCTGAGGCTCAAGGACAACTTGGTGGTACGTCTCAGACTCTGCCATTCTTACTTTCTCTCCATCTCTCCTCATGGGCTCTTGTCCCCCAATCACTTGGTCTCTGTCTATAGGTCAACTTTTTATTCTTAGACCTCTTTCCTCATTTCCTCTTTCCTTAGACCATCAGGGGATCTAGCCAGACGTCTCCTAGCTTCACCACCAGAGGGAGACTGAGAATCCCGTCCCAGTTGAAAGATTGGAGGGCAGGACTGACTGACTGGCTTGGCTTGTGTTCTCCCAGCTAAGCCCAAACGTGCTGGAATCAGCCCCCAGCAGGGCCACCACCGGGGCCAATCAAAGGAGGCACAAGAGTAGCACCTCTAAGTGAAGGGCACTTCCTACTCCTGCACAGTGAGAGTAGAGGAAGGAGCATCTCCCAGAAGAAAGCTGTATGGTGGTGGGGAAACAAGGGCCACCATGCCCGTTCTTACACCAAGTGAGAGTTAACAGGCTCCTCCGTGTGTGTTTATTCCACGTGCATTTATTGAATGCCGCCTTACGCCAGCTAGGAAGCTGGATGTTGGAAGACACAGTTATGGGTGGATTCCAGAGCCCAGTCAATGTAATGGGATGGATGCTCAATGATTAAGAACTCGGACTCTTGAGTTAACAAACATGAGCTTAAATCTCAGCTTTCCCATTTACTTGGGCAGGTTAGTTAACCTCTTTCAGTGTCCATTCTCCTTACACCCCCAAGCACGTCACCAAAGATCCGGCATATACTAAGCACTCAATAAATGAGAATTATCATTATTGAAAAACTTATGGAGATCTTATTGTCCCCATCGTGTTAATAAAATGGTGGACTGTCTTCATGAAGAGCAAATAGAATTTGGGAGAAAATATCCATAGTATTTTATTTGGATGGGGGTGGGGGAGGGGGAATAGGCATCTTCATCAGCATAGTCTGTTCTGACACGAAATACGCAGAAGCCCCTGTAGAAACTAAGCTTACCTCAGAATAATTTTCTCAATTTATTGTGGTGCCTAGTCCTAAATTCCTTGTGTGTCTGGATTTTGTGGCTTTTCTCTCCCCCTCCTCTGAGACTTGCCTGCCCCGTGATCTGTATTTTGATACTCTGCACTCCCGATTCTTGACCTTCTTCCCCTTCACCTTCTTGGCAGGTGTTCTGACTCTCACAGACAATGGAGACACACATACTTTCATACCATTGCTGGGGTAATGTTTTACTGACTAGAGAATCAGGGACATACTGGGATATCAGCACCAACACCGGAGGAACAAATCAAGAAGGGGCGGGGGCGGGGGGTCGGTAAGTATATGTACTGGGGTAGATGGAGACAGAGTGTTAGTGGTTCAAAGTCCTTATATGAAGAGAAAGATACATCCCAAAGGACAGCAAGTAGGCACCTTTTAGTGGAGGGCTGCCATAAGGCAGTTTATGGTCTGATCCAGGAGGAAATAAGAAAGAGCAAGGCAAGGAAAATGAAGACATACAGTGTGAAAAACATGTGCAGGCAGAAGGATTTTCAGGTGCTCATTAAACTGCCAGAAGGCTGGACAATCCAACTTGGAAATGGGCAGGCACCACAGCAGCTCTGGAAGACCAAGGAGGAGGAACCCTAGGAAAGTCTCCTGATAGGTAAGGGTACCACTAAAAAATCTGTAAAGTACCTATTGCTTTGTTGTGCCCCTCACTACAGATTCAGACACCTGGGAGAAAGCATCTGATTGAAGGAGCATACCCTCTTGCTGGTCTGGGGCTTTGAGAGAAGGGATCACTCCAGGTCACTTCAGCTGTTATGGAGGGAAGGGCCTGGACTCACCATCTGCCAGCATCACAAACAGTGGAAGACAGGTAATTCCTCAAAGGAAATTGGGGAGCTGCTAGGAAATGGGAAGTAAATTTCCTCTATACGTCCCTGCAACATGACATTTTTGGTTATTTCAACACAGAAAAACGAGTTGCACTGATTAGAGGAAAATAAATGTTTCCATGATTCCAACATTCAGGGATTTTAGAATATTTTCTTCCCAGAATCCATTTTTGTAATTTTAAGTGGTATGTAGAAATGCAAATGTAAAACAGATAAAAAGCAAAACTACTACAGTAGGAAGAGGAAGAAAAGCCTCCACATTCAGCCCCCGTTTGGGCAGCACTGAGGCACCACCATGGAAAACCTGTGGCCTTGAGAAACACAGTTTTAAAAAAACTTCTGCTGAAAATCCTTCATGGTGGCTATTTAAAAAACAAACAAAAACAAAAACAAAAAAACCAACAAACAAAAAACAAACAAAAAACTTTGACCACATATTAAAAGCCAACTCTGACATTCGAGTTTTTAAAGGAAGAAAATATATGAACCAATGTATTTATATCCTAGTTTTGGTCCTTCCTTCCTGTGAACCAGAAGTTCAATTATGGCTGCTAAGAATTAAAATGCAAGAATGATGGACTGCCCATAAAAGTGTTTCTTTCCTTTTGCTCCACATTGCTGTGCCATTTCAAGCTATTCCTTGAAAGGCTAGAAAATGTACTCTGCATCATTAAGGGGTTGCACTTGGTACTTGAAAAGGATGAGACTGGATGCTGTGTGATTGTTAGAACCACTGGTGCAACCAGCAGAGACTGATCTCTATACAAGTAGCTTCAGGGGAGAATAAACTAAGGACTGGAGGGCATGAACTCTACAATTGCAGAGGTATTCTCTCTAGCTCAAAGTGAAAGCTCATTGACTGGGCAGGAAAGCAAGTTGCTAGGACTAGGCCCTGATGAATGAATAGGGGAGTTCAGAGAAATCGTCCCTATTGAAACTGGCATGTTTTTACAACATCAACATTTACAGGCAACGTTTAATTTTCTAGTGTAAAATGCTTGCCAGCATCTTAAAATAGCAACTTGTATAAAATTTTTGAATATGTGCTTGTTTCGAGTTCTTCATCTTTATATTTCAAACAGTTATTTCCAACCCTTCTGCTTCATTGCAAAATCAATCATGGCCACCTGAATGATAAACATTAGCAGCTTGTTCTTCTGTCATGGGTAGAAAAGAGATGCCTGTTTAACTGGGCCAGAAAGAGGAAATTTGGGCTTGTAAAGAAGTATTTATTGTTGTTGTTGTTGAAAAAGTAGACTCATAAAATCCAGCACAGATTGTACTAAACCTGCTGACTTTCGTTTCAAATGAGAAGCTAAATATGGGTGACAGGAAACCGGTAGTGTGGGGGATTTCAAAGAGATCTCACGTTCTAATCCTTCCTTTCACAATCTGGGATATTGTTCAATATGCGTGTAGGGGAGGGGGCAGAGGAAATGTTAACATTAATTAGCCCTTGAGGAAAAAGCAAATTAAATATATTCCTGAACAGTTTATTTATATATAGGAATTAGTTTTATCCTCAGAGGATTCATTGTACCTGTAAACCAGAATTACTAGGTTTGGATTCTTATATTTAGCCCATGCTAGAATCATACGATGATATTTATAGGACATTTATAAGCCTTAATTGACTTCTGACTTTTTATTCCTGATGTACCACCTACATGGGTTGGTGATAATTGCTTTGGGGGTCAATAATAACAGTAATAAAATAATGATAGCTTTGATAGTTTTTTTTTCCCATTGGGAATTGATCATTTAGTTGGGCAAGTGAACACATACACATGAAAAGTTAAATAATAAAGCAAAGCAGTACATATTTAAGTTCTAAGAAGGAAACAGCATCTTAGGAATTATAAGAGAGCTAGTGCCATGAGCTACTATGGTCACAGAAAAGTTTGTGGATCATGTTGGACCCTTAGGTGAGTTTTTACACATTGCTAGGATTTGGTTAGAAAGAAGGGGGGGGGGCAGGTGGCCCAGTGGTTGAGCATCTGTCTTTGGCTCAGGTAGTGATCCCGGGGTCTTGGGATCGAGTCCCCCATCAGGTTCCCCTCAGGGAGCCTGCTTCTTCCTCTGCCTATGTCTCTGCTCCGTCTCTGTCTCTCATGAATAAATAAATAAAATCTTTAAAAAAAAAAAAAAAGGAAAGAAAGAGGGAAAACAGTATCCATTTTAGATGGGGGAACTCCCACCCATAATACTAAGGGCTGCTTTAGGGTAAATAACACTAGCTGCTGTAACAGTCTCCAAATGTCAATGACTTAACATAGTAAACCTTAATTATTCACTTACATCCCAATCTAATGTGATGGGGCAAGAGTGGGGAAGAGAATAAGTGGTTCAGTTCTTCTCAGTCACAAATAACCCTAAACTCATTCCATATCTTGATGTCATTATCTTCCATGTGTGGTTCCCAAGGTTATCACAGAAGAGATGAGTAAATGGAGGATTGTGCACAGGAGATGCTCACAGGCCAAGCCTCACGGTGGTATAAAATCACTTCTGCTCACACTCTACTGTCTAGAACATGGTCAGATGGCTCCACCCTGATTGCAAGGAAACTGGGAAGGGTAGTTTATCTCTGTATCAAGAGCAAACTGATGTTCTTGCTTCTTGAGCCAGCCATTGTTTTTGCTGCAGGAGGTCACATGAAGAACAGTGAGAAGAGTATCTCACAGTGGCACTTCAATGGCAATTGCTGGTCACCTCCCTAATACCCATTTTCTTCTTCCTGGTACTACCCCAGGTTTTGTTACCTATGCACCTCCTTCACTCCAAGGGATACATACATGAACTTTAAGTGCAGCTGCAAGAAGAGAAGACAAGTTTAAACTAAATGTCAGAGGGAGTAAATTAGATGCCATTCCCAGTTCCTTTGTAGATAAGTGACATGGAAAAAATGGCACTACTCAACAACAGTATGAAGTGGACATGAAGAAGAGGGGAGAGACCTGAAAAGAAATAATATATTTGTAATGTTTTTAATAATATTTTTCTTATTTATAATTTTTCCCCTATAATTCCCCTACTATTACTAGACCATGAGGTTCTGGATTATTGCCCTAGGATAGGGGTGGGCAAATACCAGAAAAAACAAAAGGTGCTAGGATGATATTTAAGTATCTAAGAATGTAAATCGTCTCTGGGAAGAAAGTGCAGGAAAAGAGGAGGGAAAGAGTCCCAAACTGGCCCACTTTAAATGCTAAAGGACTGACACTATAATCGTCTAAAGAGACTTTTTTTTTTTTATAATTTTTTTTTAATTTATTTATGATAGTCACAGAGAGAGAGAGAGAGAGGCAGAGACACAGGCAGAGGGAGAAGCAGGCTCCATGCACCGGGAGCCTGATGTGGGATTCGATCCCGGGTTTCCAGGATCGCGCCCTGGGCCAAAGGCAGGCGCCAAACCGCTGCGCCACCCAGGGATCCCTAAAGAGACTTTTTTTGAACCAAAGATGCTGAGTTACCTTGGATTAAATAAATGCTCCCTAGGCCATCACAATGAACAAGGATGGGGAACAGGGTAGAATGGAAACAGGGAGGAAAGAGAGCCAGTACAATGGTGCCTTGTCTAGTTAGCCACCACTGTGGGCAACAGGGGCTTGATGCCTATGGCACCCCCTGGGGAACCGTGTAGAATGAGCCTCAGATCTATGCACCCAAGAGATGGAGGAGCTCCCATCCCTACACACTGTCAGGCTGCAGGGAAGAGGTTCAGCAGGCCCCTCAGGCATTAGACGTTGAGACATTAGAGAAGGAGAGATGCTTAGGGCACCTTGTGGTGGGTGCTGCAAGGTGACTCTGTGTCGAGCTGGGTGGCCCAGCAAAGGCTAGAGCGAAGGGTGGGCTGGGGTGATGGGAGGCGTCTGAGGCAGTTGCAGTGTTCCAGTCACAGGATGATGAGGGCATAGGTGAGAGTACTGACGAAGTGGATGAAAAGGAAAAGATGTCCCTCTGCCCTGCCCTTTTATCTGGAGGTCCCCTCTGCCCTTTCACAAAGAGCAATAATCTCGCCTTCATACGAAAGCAAGGTTTTATTTAGGGACTTTAATGGATATATGCTACTCAAGGAAGCCTCTAAAAAAACTAAAGAAAGGGGAAAAGGCTACCAATTTCCCTTTAAAAATGTCCACTAAGAAAGCAGACCAATTTAAATGTCATGCCCCCTCAGTGTTAGCGCCTAGACTGGTGTAAATTGTGGTTTCCCAGAGGATGAATCACTGATTAATGCATCTTACTTACTTTTTCTATAGAATTCTGTGATAGTTGCCATTACACAGAAAAAGCAGCTAAAATAATTATGTCCCACAGTGACCTCCCACTATAAAGGAAATGCTTTTGGCTTATACCCATGGTCACACAATTTATTTTTATTTATTTATTTATTTATTTATTTATTTATTTTTTTACCAGAGAATGGTCTTTGGGCACTGGAATTCTTCCTTTAGAGAGTTTCTCATACTGAAATACTCCCTATTCCATGCTCCTTCACTCCTGCTGGTTTTCACAGTTCAGCGTTCTTGACATCATCATTATGCTGATAGCAGCAGCCAGTGATGTCGTAACTGATGGAGTCAAAACTTAACTTCAGGTTCTAAAAAAAAGAGATTTGACATGAAAATGAGGGTAAAGAAATGTCTTGGAATGGTTCTGTTAATCACTGCACTCTGACGTTTTTCTAAGCACAAGAATCCATTTAGCTAGTGACACCTCTTTAAAATGATTACAACTTCAGTTATTTTGATTGAAAAAATTTCCATGCTGAGTACATAAGACAGAAAATTACAAGCAAGCTGTGATTCTAGAATATGTTGCTAATGCAGTCATTTTTTAAACTGAGATAATATGGGGAATTTTTAAGTCAGTGTTAATGCACCTACTTTTTTTCAATGTTTACTCAGGAGCTGTCATGTGCTAGGTGCTAGGGATTCAAGTATGAGGAATTCCCTACCCTCAGGGAGTTCACAGTCTAGGGGAAGAAACAGAAACATAAATAATGAAACTCCCTCTGGAAAATGCCGCAAGGGGAGTATGCATGATGTGTTAATGGGTCAGAGGAAACCCTCAGCTACCTCCTGGTGTGTGGTGTGCAATGACAGGGACGAGAGCAGATCAGGAAGGAGGCTGTGAAGAGGTACAAGATGGGCTGTTTTTAAATATCAGAGGGACAGTCATTTTTTTGCACTAGAATTCTAGAATAATAACTGGAATTGACGTAAGTGTGCAGTTCGCAAGGCAATCTTCCATTTGTCATCTCACTTAAGACACAGGGTAATGTCCTGGTGAGTAATGCAAGTGCTCTCACATTCCCACATTGCCATGGGCAGTTGTGACTGCAAGAGGGCAAGTGACTTTCCCAAACCCACACAGCTTCTGAAGAGCTGGCCTGGGGGTCCCATAAGATCTTTCTCACTCCACAATCTTACAGTACCCCACATTAGTTGAGCCATGTGGTTTTTAGTTTGGAATGTCAAATATTGCTTTTTATTTCTCTTCTTACTACTGATCATATTTATCCAACTAGATTATCATTCTCAGAAGCTTAAGAATTAGGTACTATACCAGTTTGTGTTACATCACACAGACAACTTAAAATGTGATGTTAGACTCTCTTCTTCTGAAGATCCTTGGCTGTTGTACCAACTCTCACTTTCCAATGAATTGCCTAGCTCTGGCTCTGCCTCCCTCTTCTGCTGACACGAACAACTAAAACATTAACAATTACAATGGTTCTTCCTATTGTTAATGGGGTGGAAGATGCTCTACAGCTGTCTAACCTCTATTCTCCAATTCAGGATCAAGCCCCTCTCAAATGGCCAAAGACTACGATGGTGGGTTCCTGCCCAGGTCTCCCACCCCACCTTGTCTTGTCTGTAGTCTCTGTGAGGAGAGAGCAGCCACATAGAGACTGGTTTCTCCACTGAAATGAATTATGCCACTCCTTCCTTATAAGGGAGAACCAGCTATGGTCAGTTTTCATTTCAGATGCATTTCTTTTCTCTTAGTAATGTAGTATTATTGTACATTGTAGTGATGGATGCTGCTTGCTTAATAAGATATAAAAGAAGATATTGAATGAATTGGGGTTTTTAAAAATATCCCTTCATGTGGTCAAGACCTCCACTCCCATCCTAGGACTTGCCATCTGTACGGACTGTAACACTGCACAACTCCTCAGGTGATAACTTAAAAAGGAGTTGGGTTTGCATGAGATGCAAGAAAATTCCTTGCAAAGCAATGCCATAATTTTGACTCAGATAAACCACCTCTTAAATAGCTAATTTTTCTTCAGCCTTTGGAATAACACAGTGTCTTACAATTACATAGTATCTATAAATTACTGCCATGTTTTTAAGTAACCTCTATTTGAAATAATGGATGTCTTGTTTTTCTGGGATAAGAAACTAATGTCTTTGTCTTTGTGCCAATGAAAATGAGTCAATCTTGAATTCATGCAGATCTAGAGATCTGGTTCTTAAAAAGGTGATTCCCTGAACTCACAATAAATAAAAAGTTCTGGGATTAGAAATAGAAATTAGAAGTATGCCTTTCACTTCATAGGAACTCCTTGAAATGTTTCCAGTAACCTAACACACTCAGTATCTTGTGACTAGAAGATTTCAATACAAACTTCTTAAGGAAAGGGAATATAACACTGATGCTTTCCAATACATGAAGTCAACTCCATAACTAAATTGTCTTTTCTGACAAGCACTCAGAAATGTTGTATGAACCCAATTAAGTCATGCACTTAACATCCGGGCTTTTTAATTGCCATTTTGATGGAGCATAATGGATAGTTTCACTCAAGAATTTTGCTTTGTTATCTCTAATCTGTCATCATTTTGATTTGGCAATATACATATTGCTGTCTCTGGTTTCAATTTCATTCCTTTTTCAATTTACATTTGATGATTAGACATATGTGAATTCACAAATCTCCTTCAATTTAGAAGTGGAATTAGCTTTTGGAATGATTGAATAGAAGACTAAAATCTTAACCCAATTCTCAAAACTTAACTGGTATATTAAGAAAAAAATTTAGGTTCAAGATACATTAGCGAGGGATTCAGAATTCCTTATTTTGATTTCTGAATAACATTTGTCTTTCCCTGCAAAACTTACTATTAGTAAACTAAAAATCTAACACTAATTTATTGCGAAAGTAATAAAAAAAAACAAACCCTTGCTTTTCTGCCTAGAATCCTTTCCCTCATCTTCTTAAACAAAACCTACATTCTCCTTCAGAAACCATCCCTCCTTCCCTCTCAGTCTAAATGGCTGGGTTAGGCAAACTCCATCTCTTGGCACCAGGGCAGAGACTGTGAGGGAGACGTGCCCAATCACAGCATTATATCTCCCAAGGATGGGCAGAGCCAAGAGATGGAGAAATAAAGAGCCTTAATTATTTGAGTTTGGATCCAGCAGGGCCACAATCCAGTTTACCTTGGAGACCCTGATTATGTCGGCTTAAATCAGTTTGAGTTACATTTCCTATTACTTACAATAGACAGAGTCCTGACCATAACAAATAGCGCAGAACATCCTTACTTGGCAGCAAAAAAAGATCTCCCTTTAGTTTATCTCTGTTTTGCCAATAAATAAGTTCTTGAAGCTAGATATAAGTCACTTATAGTGGTAATTTTAAAGGTGACCCCAAAAAAGCACTCAAGGATTTATTATTTTTGCTTCTGGATTCATAGCTTTATTTATTTATTTATTTATTTATTTATTTATTTATTTATTTATTTATTCATTTATGATAGACATAGAGAGAGAGGCAAAGACACAGGCAGAGGGAGAAGCAGGCTCCATGCCAAGAGCCCGACGGGGGACTCGATCCCGGGACTCCAGGATCGCACCCTGGGCCAAAAGCAGGTGCTAAACCGCTGAGCCACCCAGGGATTCCCTGGATTTGTAGCTTTAATTCACATGTTATAATCAGGAAATCTTCTTTGTAAATCCAAAGTTTGTATTATCCAAACTATTTTTGAGATCTGGGTCTGTATTTCATATAATATGTTTTGTTACTTTGTTTCTTATTTTCAAACTTTCTAAATGGTTTACCATCTCGTAGGAGAGAGGGAAACTGGACAGTATGAGATGGCCTCTTTAGTGGGGAGAAAGTTCCTTCGAGAAGCCTGTCCTCCTGTACTGCACCATATTTACATTTCCATCTATTTTTTCCTGCTCTTCTTTTTGTGTAAGAACTTACTTTTATGAAAAGATTTTTTGATTACTAAGATATATAAAATGGACTACTTTTAGCTATAAGAGGAAAACCTCAACTCGATTGGCTTAAAAAAAAATTGTTTCATATACCAAGAAACCTAAGCAGGAGTGGCTTCGTGGCTAATTAATTCAACAACTAATTGATGGGTTCCTTCCCTCTTTGCACTTTGCCATTTTCAGGATAATGACCCTCATTAGCAAGATGGCTACAGCAATGCCAGGAGTCATGCACAGATGATAATGTCTAGGAAAGAAGAGCTGTTTCTTCTCAGGTGTCTCTCTTCATCAAAGATGAAATCAGATCCCATTGGCCAAAACTATGCCTAACTGGTTGCTGACAACAGGAATGGGGATATATTATTGGCTTAATCAATCCTCTGGGATGTGGGGATGGGACTCGCCTTCCCTATAAAGATGATCATGTGAAAGAGAAGGGACATCTGAGGATAGCAGTTGGGAAGGTAACTAAAGAATTCTGCTCAGGGTCAGCTTCACGAGTGTACATTCTTAACAGTTGCATAGCACCCAGCTCCAGAAGGGCCCTGTCCTTAGTTTCAAGCTCTGCTGTCATGAAATTCTTAATTTTGAAAATTATGTAGCTTGTCTGAGTTTTGGCATATCAAATAACTGTGCCAAGTGCTTGGTAGAATGTTTTCTTCACCTTGTTTTTTTTCATCTCTCCTTGAAAGAATAAAATAAAAGTGTGTGGTGCAGAGATGAAGTAAAATTAGGTAAAAGAATGTGGAAGTCAGTAGCTACTGAGGTAAGGGAGAAGCTGTTAGTACAGATGTTAGCAGTCAGAAAGAAAGCAGAAGGGATGGAAAGGATGAGAAAGAAGTATACCCTGGGGATGAGCCAAAACAGGTCAATGCAGCTCATTTTCAGGGAGCTTATTACCAAAGGAGATGGCATTCTATAGGAATTGGTCAAGGCAAATACTGTGGTGATTTTATAGCTGTTTAATTATCCTTATATTTGCTTATAGACATTTTTGTTTATTTTAAATCTCTCTCTCAGCTACTCTCTCATGCTATTCCTTTTTTCTGCTGTCTTTCCAGTTTTTTCTGTTAGAGAGCTGCTTTCTTCACATCAGTTATTGTCCCTTTTCCCTTTTTAAGAATAGTTTCTACTGTTAGGTAAAAATGGGTCTGCCCTGCCCACATGTGCAAAGGCCTGGTGAGAACACAGGGCATGAGCTGAATGATAATAAAAATCTTCCTACCTAGCACAGAAATGTAGCACACTTATTGCTTGTTGCTATTCATGTGGTTGACCCCACACTCAACCCCACTTCCAGGAGTGGGCATATGGTATAAGTCCTGTGCCCTAGACTCAGTAGTAATTTTAATTAGCCACTCTCTACCCATAATTTAGC
Organism: Canis lupus dingo; assembly: GCF_003254725.2. NCBI lineage: Eukaryota > Metazoa > Chordata > Mammalia > Carnivora > Canidae > Canis > Canis lupus. The sequence continues at coordinate 18,463,791 of NC_064261.1, forward strand.
TCTAGGATATCTACCAAAACAGTTCTAAAAGAGGTGGTCACTATTTGCGGGAGCTCATATACCAATAGGATACAAGTCTAGAGCTGCTGGCTGCCACTTTTCTCATGACTTGGTCAGGGTCTTGAAAATGAAGCTAGCTCAGGGGCAAGCATTGCTGAGAGGGTGGAGACAGACAGATTTCTAACAGCTGCTTTTGAGCACTTGGGTTCCAGTGAGCTGGAACTCTCTCCCTTACTTTCAATTATGAAGAAAACACATTCCCTTTTCGGTTTAATCCAGTTTCACCCAATCACTTTTAATCCAAAGAAATTTGGCTAATACATATCATTGCCACCACCACACATTATAAATGTGTAAGTATTTACAGCCACTTTTCAGGAAGAGATTTGTTTTCAAGGAAATTTCTCTTGCTAGCTTTCCAAATGTTTAATACCTACTTTGAAAAGTAAGAGACAGAAAGTGCAACCTGCTCTTGCAAATGTGCCCTCTGACATGCTAAGCCTAGTCAGTCCCAGTAGAATCAGCTAATCAGAACTGTGCAAGACCTGGTCCTCAGTTGCCAGGAGGGAAGGGGTAGTTTGCCTTCACAACTCACGGAAATAGGGCAGTAGAAATTGACGAGGCCTTAGGTAGATGGCATAGATCAACTGAAAAGGTGACTAAGCCCCAAATATTCAGCTAAGACGCAAGGCAGAAATGTCCTCAAGCAATAGAAAAGATGAAAAGGACAGGAATTTTTAAATCAGATTATGAAAACATATATGCATATATATCTAGATGAGGTAGTCACTCATCTGGAAAACTTCTTAGAAAACATCTTGGAAAACTTCAAGTTACTCCGCATAGGATTTTTCACATAGCCCTGAATTTCAGCTGCTCTGGAATTCTACTGACCTTATTACTTTTATTTTATTTTCTTATCTTATTAGTTAGAAATAAGGATAGTTATAAAAAGGTATTATTGTGGTTGTTAATCATCATTGGCACAAAGTCTGTTTTCTGGAAATTAAGCCCATTAGTTACAGAGACTTTTTGAGGAACAAAGATATTTGTAAATTATACCCATTATGTTAATATAACCAAACCCTCAAAAGTCAGTATTTGAAATGTATAGTGAGTCTTAAATTTAGGAAGCAAACCATCTTAGCACATACTTATTGAAACCCCTCATTCTTTTCTCTTTTTTTAAATAGATAAATTCCTCATTAGAAATTTACAGTCCACCATTTCTTCATTCTACTGCTCTGCTTCTGGCCAGCCTGATCCACCACTAGACCATAAAGGAGAATTAAGAAAGTACCACTAACCCTGTCTTCCCAGCCTCACACCTTTCATCTGTAAGCCCTTGGAACTCACCTTCTCGAGGGTTTGAAACCTGGCTTTACTTAAATGACTATAGTCTGATCCCCTTTCCCCTACTACCTTCCCTATACACACAGTCCTTTTTCTGCTTGGAGGAGAAAATTCTGCCCCTAAACTTTAGTGCTAAAGAACCTGCCTCAGACAATACAAAAAGCAGGGTGAAGTGAGTCAGGAAGTGTCTGGAGGCTCTTCTAAGTTTCTATAGAACTTCATCTCTTCTTACTCCTCCCTGTCACTCTATGCTAAAACAATTCATCTCAGATTTTTAAATAAAGACCCCTTAGACATGACCATTAATTAATTTACAAAAATAAAACATGCACACAAATGTGGGGGAGAAATATTTGTCCAAAGCTGAGTATACTATACAAATTTGTATTAACACTGAGATTTCTCTTTGTAAAGGTCTGTGTGTTCTGTAAGCAGAAAGAATATAAAATTTTTGTGTTAAGTTTAACCCTCTATGCTAACTGAAAAAAAAAAACCTAAATATTGCCTATTGGAAAGCTTCTAAAGAAAGCTAGAGGAGAAGGTCTTGAGTGGGGGTTCCTGGTGTCTCTGCAGAAGAAGTCAAGGCCAGTTCTCCCCACAGATAGTAGAGCAGAGATGACTGTGTATGAGCCAGATGATGAGCAGCATTTTTAAAGACAAACTCCGTATCCTGTCTAATATGATCCATGTCCTTCTGAGATTTAGAATTGAAAGAAGACAGAGATGACAGCGAAGTTTTCAGCTACCTAATTATAAACCAAATGGCATTTCCATCCACAAAGAGGCCCTCACATAATCAAACATATTTATAGTCCATTCTTGCCCTTTCACTGGCATGGAATAGAGTGGATAATGCAGTGGCTTTATCAAAAGTTTGTAATGTAAGAAGTTACATGCTGAACACCCTCAAACTCCTATAAATGGAGTATGGCTCCCTGGAAGAAAAGAGTCCCTAGAGTTAGGATAAATAGTGAAAAATCAAGATGTTCGACAAATGAGTACATATGTAAATTTTAAAGGATACTTGAACTAAGATTTGAAAAGAGACTTTGTTTGCCCATACAACACTTTGGTGTATATCCAAGTGATTTTGGCAATTAAATTGTAAAATTTGGTCTTATTATTCTTTCATTTTTCTTGAGTGAAGAGTTTTTAATGTACTATTTTTTAAAAAAGAATTTGCTATAAAATAGGCTTTTGATTATTTGTTCACAAAAAGTGATCTATTTTTAATTTGTGAGTTAATGGGATTGAGTCAAGGCTGATGTTTTTATAGTAAAAAACCTGAATAAACTCATTGACTCATTTACAATGACAGTGTTCAATTAATAGTGTTTAATTAATTAAACACAAAAATGTGGGGTTTACATTCTAAGGGAGGAGAAACAACAACAATAAATAATACATAATAATAATAATAATACATAATACATAAATACATAAATAAGACAATTTTTGAGAATGATTTATTCCCTAAAGGGAATAAATAAAATAATATGAAAATAAATACTAATAGTAGTTACCATTTACTGAATTCTCACCATGTGCTGGCATACTGCATTCTTTATATATAACTCTGTAATGTAAGTGCTATTATTATCCTCATTTTGCAGACAAGGAAATTAAGGCACATGGAGGTTAAATAACTTGTCCAAAGTCACACAGCTACAATATAACAGAGTGAGGAATTGAAGAGATTTCTTGTGTAATGGTGGGCTATGCTATTTGAAGCAGTTTTCTTGCTAGAAATAACCAAAAAACTTAAAAGAAACATCCTCTTAAAATCATCAAAGAAACAAGACAGTTTTTTTAAAAGGCTCAAGTGAAGAGAAAATGAGAATTTTGGAAAGCAAGTGGGCACAGAAAAGAAGTGGGCATAGAAATGCTTTTGCCTTGAAGGATTTCCCAATGTGAGTGATTAAATCAGAAACTTTATTTTGATGGCCTTATTGGATAAGAAAGATGATATGAAGTGGAGAATCCAGTAGAAGACTCTCTTTTGCATAAACTGGGAGCCCTCTCCCAAAAGGCTGCACATTCAGGATAAGCAAACCAGAGAAAAATTAAAGCCTGTGATTTAATTACTATCTTAATATACAAACTTGGTTTAAGGTGCAAGTACCCCAGAAGCTTAGTAGAAGTAAACAAAAGTTCTCTCTCAGGGTTAGTACTGTCATCTGTGGACCTTAAATTGTTTCCATGAATGATTTTCACATACAATGTCCAACACACAAAGAAAACCAGAAATAGGAGGAAATTAGACTTGATTAAGATCCAGCAGAAACAACAAGGCTTCAGAGGCAACAATAAAAGAACTATGCTGACTTTGTTGAAATAAATAAAAGATAAGCTTTAATTCATCTGCAAGAAATAGAAAACTATAAAAACTGGCAAAGTAGACTTGGAAAAGAAAAACCCACAGATCTTCTAGAAATAAAAGTGTGATAAAAAGTTGAAAAATCAGTGAATGAGTTTGACATTAGATTCAGCTGAAAAGGTGAATAAAGCATTAATTAATTGGAATACAGGTTAGAAGAAATTATCCAGAGTATTGCATGTTATATAGAGAAACAAAGGGGAGGAAAATACAGGGGAAAATGAAGATAATGAAAGGATAGAGTGAGAATGCCATGTGTCATTTATGGTCACCTGAGTAAGAAAAGGGACAAAGATGAGAAGACAGGGCACAAAACAGTATCATGTAAGAGATTTTGGAAGAATTGGGAATATTTAACATTTATGACTCAATTTTATTCCACAAACATTTGTTGAACATATCTTTGATGCCAGGGATGGTTATAGTCACTGGAGATACAAAATATACAGGACTGGTTTCCAGTCTCAAAATGTTCATAGTTTCATTACAGTGTAAATAAGAGTAGAAGATTAGGAGTAAAGAGGATAAGTGTCTTACAGTAATTTAAGGTTTATTATGAGAAAGAAGAAATGGATATAACATCTGGGTAAGTATCAGGATCTATGAATAAAACAGTTAACTTATCCCCTAAGATGTAATGGACTACTTTGTATATTAGTTATCTGTCATCTGAGCCTTTTAAACATAAGGTGGACAGGCATTTTGAGAAGATTGACATTAGACTATAAGTTTGAGGGGCACCTGGGTGGCTCATTTAGTTGAGTGTCCCACTCTAGATTTCAGCTCAGGCCATGATCTCAGGGTTATGGAATTGAGCTCCTTATTGGGCTCTGTACTCAGTGTGGAATGTGCTTGTCCTTCTATCACTGCTCCTCCTACAGCTTGCACTCTGTCTTAAATGAATGAATAAATAAAATATTTAAAAGAAAAAGAATGTGAGGTTGAACTGTGTGATTTTAAAGATTTTTAAATTTGTATTTTTATTTATTTGAAAGGGTGAGCAAGAGTGAGAGAGAGCATGCATGACCAAGGGAAGGAACAGAGGGAGAGGAAGAAGCAGGCTCCCTGCTTCTCCAATATGGGGCTCAATTCTGGGACTCCAGGATCATGACCTGAGCTGAAGACTAAACTGACTGAGCCACCCAGGTACCCCAGAACTGTGTGATTTTTAAAAGGTCCTTCTCACCCTAAGAAACTATTACTCAAAATGAATTAGTTTTCTATTACTGGTTAATATATTACCACAAGTTTAGAGGCCTAAAGCAATATACATTTATTATCTTATAGTTTCCCTAAGTCAGAGATCCAGGCATGATTTAGCAGGGTTCTTTGCTTCTGAGTCTCTTACAAGACTGCAAGTAAGGATGGCCAGGGCTGAGGTCTTATCTGAAGACTTGACTGGGGAAGGAGCTGTTGTTGGCAGAGCTTTAGTTTTTCAAAGGCTCTTGGAGTGCTGTTGGCCATAGGTCACTCTCATTTCCTTGGTGGGCTTCTCCAACACAGCAATTTGCTTCATCAAAGTGTATCAGGAAGAGAATAGGTTTCTCTATCTCACTCTCATGTAACTTAATCATAGACATGACATCCATCATATTCTACTAGTCAGAAACATGTCACAGAAGCTGCTCTCATTGAAGATGGAGAGATTATTTCTAGACATGAAATGAAGGAGGTTTAGTATCAGAAAATCAATTAAGATAATCCACCATATTATCTTAATTCAAGGGAGAAAAACTTCCAATCCATGATCATCTCTACATACAGCAAAACAACAAAACAAAACAAAACAAAAACATTTGATAAAATTCAGCATTCACTACTGAGTAAAAAGACTTAGTAAAATAGGAATAAAAAATATACTTCTCTAATAATTTTTTAAAAGTGTTAGAACAACAGTAGCTAGTATGGCAAATTAATCACTCAATGATCCAAAGTAATAGCCTCCCTGTGTTCATGCCTTTTTAATGTGAATTTGCATCTCCTCCCATCAAGAGGTAAAGTCTGTTTCCCATATCTTGAATCTGAGCTGGTCTTGTGACTTGCTTAGGCTAATAGAAAGCCAAAGAATTAAACATGTGCCAGATTTAAGCCTAGGCCTCAAGAACGCTTTCATGCTTCCACTTTCTCTCTTGGATCTTTGCCTTCACCCTGAACACAAACCCTGGCTAGCCTGCTGGAGAATGAGAAATCACATGGAGGAAAGCCAAGAGTTGCTAGCCAAGTCCTGGAAGCAGAGGTACTCGTCATCAGATGGGTGCAGGCAGACATGTAAAGGGGTGCAGGTGATACCAGCCTGAATTGCCTACTTGATGTGCAGTATCATGAACTAAGTGAGTGGTTGTTTGACACCATTAAATTTCGAGGTCATTTGTTATGCAACGATAGCTAATTGATATAGCTAGCAAGTCCATAAAAATCCTCAGCTAATTTCCTTTGTTTTGGAAATGATAGCTTCTGGCTACATACATTATCCTTTCCACTCAAAAGAATGGAAGAAAAGAAGAGAGGGAGGGAGAAGAAGGGAATTCAGGTTATATCCAATTCTGTAAATTTGTGAATGATGACAAAGGGAACAAGTCATGAAAGGATTATTCTATATAGATAAGAGCTTTTAGTATTGATTTTTATGTGAGACTCGGGATACTAATACTTTGCTACTCTTCTAATAATAAAGTTATTTCTAAGAACATCTTGATGCATTTAAAGAGTAAGTGGCTTGAAAGAATTTTAGCTAGTTTATGCCTTTTTTCCTAACTCATATCTTAAAATTTAGATTAATGATAATTAGCCAGGCTTTATATTCATTTTTTGCTTTTGCCAAGATGCTTACTATAAGCTACAACATTTTAAATCACAGTGGAGACATTAAATTTCCAGAATCATATTACCTTCATCTTTTGGTTCAAAATTCATCTACCTCCCACATGTTCTTATGGCAGTTGAGCATTTTTCTCCCTTTTTGTGCAATTAAAATAAAATCCTTAAATTTCTGTTTCCTTTTGGAAAACTCCCAGCAAATGATGGCATTGTAGGATGATTTGGGGCACACTATCTCATTACTTCTTAATGCTTTTCATTTTTATTGCATGTTGCTAATTGCTCTGCATTAAGTACTACTTTTCCTTTCCTGGTGCTATGCATGATTTGCTATAAAGTACAATATAACTCAGATATTCAAGATTGCCCTTTGAGGATTAGCTAGTCATTCTAACTATCATGTGCTATAAAAATCGGACCTCTAGTTTAGATGACACAAAGCAATATAAATCTGGGAGAAGAGTCTGTCTGTTAAACAGCCAAAATCATGATTGAGTAGTCAATGTGAGTTCTAGCTTCTTCCAATGAAGTGATGGGCCTTGAGGATCCTTTGTAAGTCCCCATGATATTCTTGAATCCAACATAATTGAAGGGGATGAGTAATTTAAAATCTGTTTAGAATCTCCAGAATGGCCATTTAGTCCCAACTAAAAAACATTAAAATAGAGAAATAAATGAATGAATAAACTTAGTCCCGACTCCTGAGTCTAATATTAAATGAGTGAACTGAATAGCTTTTAGGAGTAAATGCCTTCCCCTCTTTATTTTTCTCTCTGAAGATCTATTTATTTTTCAATCACCTGAGCATGAAACAGTCTCCCGGCACTGTAGCTTTAAAATTGCATCACTGCTGAGAATTTTTCCCATCGTAGGTCTTCTCTGTTTGCTACAACCTCTTCCTGATATTTATTTTATAGATTTTTATGGAGCAACTAATATGATCATGACAATAGAGAGATTAAAAGTTTATGGTTTTGCCTCAGGAAGAGAAGACATTTAAGTAATTGTCTTAAGAACACTCCTTTGAAAGATATGGTTACTTCTATTATCATCAAGAAAGCTTTTTGGCATCTGTTCCTTAAGAAGCACACCCACAGTTCCTCCTCTTTACTAATAAAGAGAATTATGTTTTGGAGTCAATTTCCAAGCTGGGTTTTCCTACTTAGAAATGAATGCACTCTAGCCAATAAATCAAATTCTGAAAAACTGTAAAAAAATACTTTCTCAATTTCTTGGCTCTGACTCAGTTCTGGTAGGTTCTGATAGTGAGCTGGGAGCACAGAGAAGGTGCAAAGAGCTCCAAACACTCTTCTCTTCCCATTACCATCATTGGAATGCACAATTTGGCTTGGTCAAAAGCAGTGCTACTGTTAACCCCATGAGATAAAGAAGTCTGTTTCAGGCAAATCCTTTTCACATGTACCGCTTCCCCACTTTGTTTTTTGTTTGTTTCATTTTGCTACAAATAGACTCCTAAAATAGCCTGAAAATTGGGAATCATTTCACTAGCAAGACGATTATGTGGAAAATGTAACATAGTGTGAAAAAATTATGAAGCTTTGGGACCAGGTTGTATGACAATGATCCAGTTCCTCTTAATCATGCCATCCTCACGCCCAATCAAATTCCTGTCAAACTCTCCTTTCTAAGTTTTTTTTATTTCTTTACAGTCTGTCACCATGACCCTGATTTACCTCCTTTCTTCTGTTCTATGGCTTTTGGCTTTAATTTGAGCTTCCTATTTCCTGTCTTTCCTGATTCCAGTACATTTTAATTTTAATCATTTGGAAGCCAACTTCAATCTTATCACTGATGTTTAAAATTCTTTCGTTGTTCTCCATCACCCCAGGAAAGTTGAACTGATTTACTCCTTCATTCCTATATCTGCTCTTCCCTTACTGCCCTTATGCCTCTGCACTTGTAGTTCTCTTTAACTGAAACACCCTCCCCATCACTTCAAGTATAAATACCATCTTTCCTTCACAGGTCAGATCAGATGCTGCCTTATTGACAAAGCCTCCCTGATAATCTCCATAGAAACATAGCTAATCTATCCCTCCTCCCTAGCTCTGGTGGAAGAAAGAACTATTTTCCCTTTAATTTTCAGTTCAAATCACTCTGAAGTGCTATCTTGGAGAATGTCCTTCCCATTGGAGAGTCCTCTCTCCATGGTAACTCCAATTGCCCCAGATGTGCTTTCTCAGTCCCAGTGGACAATATTAATTATTCTTATCTTGTGGAGTGGGGAGGGGGAACCGGAAAATCTGCTCCATCAGCCAAGGGGCCTATCCTTATACCACACTTCATGTTCATTACTTGAGGATCTTTGTCATCTTGGACATGTACTAACACCAAGTCTGGCACAAAGCTGTCCTTCAAAGCTGGCACAATCCCTGTCCTCCAAAGAAATTCCTTTGGAGGTCACCTAAGATTACAATACTGTTGTTCTGACCATCACATCCTTCATAGGAAGGGGAAAAGGAAAAGCCTCTTTACTTGTAGGCACAAGCAGCTGCCTTCATCCCCCACCACTCAGAATGTTACTATTCTGAGGTTACATCTTTCAAGTCTACAACAATGTTCCAACAAAGCCTTTGCCCAATGTACTGTGGCCAGTGCCAGAATAGCTCATTTGCAAGAGATTTCAATCTCGGCCCCATGCCATAATTGCAGCCCTTTATCCCATGTCACTCCATCCCTTGCTGCCTGACTCGTATCTCATTCCCAAGGCTGAGGCTTCACGTAGCCCTCCATTCAGTTCAATGCCTTCAAGGCATCCAAGTACTTAGAAGCAGATATATTGGTTAAAATGCCTTTGATTTTAAGTATTAAAGCAAATAAACAAAAATGAACCAACAAGAAAAAAAAATCTCAAACTGAATCTCAAATAATGAGATTCGCTGAGTGGCATAACTGTAAACTTTGAGGTAGGATAGGTTTGAAGACAATTTAATCCAATAGACAGCCCCTTTTCCTTGTGATTCTTGGCCCTGTCTTCCTCTTAGTATTGACTTCATCCTCATGGATGGTGATGGGATAGCCTTAGAGGTCTGAGCCTCACACTCACACATGTCAAGATCCAGAAAAAGAGTTAAGAGGATCACTTCTGCAAGCATTCCTGGGCCCTGAGACTGGGCAAAACACTTTCCAGGAGCCCCAGCAAACCTCCCTTCAGGTCTCACTGGTCAATTTAAGGACTCCATTCCTCAGCCAGTCACTGGTAAGGGGGAGTAATATTACCAATCAGGTTTACCCCATCATGAATTATATGGGTTGCACAGGTGGAGGGGGCACTCAAAAATGTGGGCTCCGTTAGGAATGACAGGAAAGAATGCTGAGCAGGCATCCACTAGAAGAGAATTTCACACGTGTCATAATAGCTGCCTTCTTTCTGAACTGGTGATATGGAAAACATCTCATATACATTGATTAAAATCTTAGATACTGCTATATTACTCAGTTTTTTTTCTTTTTTTTCTCTTTTTTTTCTTTTTTTTCTCAGTTTATTTAAAAAAAACGCTTTTAAGAATCTTACAAACATAATGTGGAGTGAAAGAAGACAGATACAAAAGAAAATATATTCTATATGATTCCATTTATATAAAGTTCAAAAATAGGGAAGACTATTGTGTTATAAATAAGAGGGATAATGACTAGAAAGGGCATGAAGGGGCTGCTGGAGTAATGTTCTGCTTCTTGATTTATGCTAGTTATAGCATGGGTTTAATTTGTGAAATTCATCTAGCTGTACATATATGTTTATGTAGTTTTGGAGTATATATCCTACTTCAATTAAGAAGTTAAAGATAAAAAATAAAAGAATGTGAAGTGTTGCGTAAGGTATTATAGATACTATATATATACAGTCTACTCAATAGATTCAGGGACTTTATAGCTGGGGAGAGGGTTCACATAAGTCAGTAATCCATTACTATTATACTGTTAGGATATTTTCTATAATATGGGAGATCAAATCCAAAGTTGGGAAAGGCTTCACAGAAAGGATGACTGTAAGTCATACATAACACAAGGCATAATCATGAATTTACCTGGTGGAGGCTGAAGGGGTCTTTAGTACACAGAGATAACAGACTGCCTAAGAGTAGGTTGCTATGTCTGGATCTAAGTGTTTAAGAAAGGCACACATTGAGGCTAGAGAGGTCAACAGGGGCCTTTTAGGTTATATGAAAGAGGAAGACCTCATCCTGAGGGCAAAGGAAAGTCATAGAAGAAGATGGGCACAATCCATCCTTAGCAAAGAACACATTCTACTTGTGTGTCTAAGAGATTGGAAATAACATCCTTGAAGAGGTTGATAGGCATCAGGGTTTGGCTGAGAGGAATTAGGGGGAAGCAAACTGGCCTGCAAGATGGATAATCTAAATTCTTATACTCACTTTCCTGACAACCTTGATCTGTATCCACAGACCAAGTGGAACAAAGTAGGGGAAGAACACTATTGGATAGTCCCACTACTTAGGCACTAGGGTAGGACGGGCCTATTTATTTTATCTTGGTTAATAATCTCATTTATTATATGTCCATGCCATAGCTGTTCTTAGCCTCATATTATAGAAGATGGAATTGAGCCTCAGAAGGGCACTAGTGGCAGAGGTGAGATTCAAACCCAGGACTTCCGGGGCCCTTGGTGCAGCTCTTCCTGCAGTATGCCATGGAAGAGCCACAAGTCTCATCTCCCTGGGGCCTTACTTCCCCATTTGTAGGGTGAAGGATTTGCCTTTGGTTATTTCCAAGGTCCTTTCTAGTTCCTTCCAATATTTCATGCTATAATTAGTATGCAAATCCTTAACCCAGAGGTTAAATTAAAAAGTATGTTTTAACACACTTCATTTGCAAATTCTTGGTTGTATTTTTATTATTTTTTGTCATAGATAAATAGAGGATGGGCTTTCAGACATTTCTTTATCTGAAAGCCTAAATTTTACAGAAAATACAATACTACTTTAATAGTAATTAGATATCTGGAGGCTTTGAAGAAAATATTTATTTATTTATTTTGGAGAGAGAGAGAGAGAGCACATACAAAAGCGTGTGAGTTGCGGGGTGGGGAAGAGGGAGAAGAAGACAAGGCGACTCCCACTGAGTATGGAGCTCCACCAAGGGGCTTGAACCTATAACCCTGAGATCATGACCTGAGCTAAAATCAAGAGTTGGACATTTAACTGACTGAGCTACCCACAAGTCCCAGAAATCTGAAGGCTTTTTAAAGCCAGGCCTCTATATGTTAAAAAGCAATAATATGATTAATTGCTGTAAAATATCAGTAGAAAAAAATCACCTCCATTTGACAGAACAATGACTTCTTATAAATACTTAAGGACGGTGTGTTGTAATTTTTTGGTCATTAAGTCCCTATTAATTACTCATTGTTTCCTAATTCCTATGAACCTCACAAATTCATTCCATAATGATTTGTCTTAATGCAAAATAAAATGCCACTGCTAATATTACCTAGTATACTAGTGTCCAGTGTATTTGGTATCTTGGGCAACTTAGCCATTTAATGACTTAGATTTTTTTTTTTTTTTTTGCCATTGCTGACACCAAATGAATACTCTATGATGGCAAAACCAAGAGGCTCCATGTAATCTTACCTTTTTCTCTCTAGTAAAGGAATTAACATTGCAACCTAGTGCCTCAATATCTATACTCTTGTGTTTGATACACAGTAAAATGTTAATAGTGATGCCCATAAGAAGGAAGTGGTTCTGTGGGAAAAGGAGGATGAAAAGGAAGTATCACTTTTCCTCATTAAACTTTGATATTGTTAGAATAACTTTTTTGGTTAAAATCTTTCCATATATTACATGTATAATTTTTATTTCATTTCTTTTTTATTATTTCATTTTATTTTTCATCAAAATAAACATATTCTTTAATCCCCTTCACCTATTTTACCAGCAAAAGTGGTTCTAAAAGGGGAGTTTATAGCAATATAAGCCTAATTTAAGAAGAAAGAAAAATCTCAAATACATGTATAATTTTCAAAAATAAAAAATACCAGTTACCTAGCTTTCAGAATTCTTTTTTTTAAAGATTTATTTATTTTTAGAGAGAGAGAGAGTATGTGCATGAGCACACAAGCAGGGGATGGGGCAGAGAGAGAGGGAAAGAATCTCCAGAAGACTCCTTGCTGAGTCTAGGACCCAGGCCCTGAGATCATGACATGAGCCAAAACCTAGAGTCCATGCTTAAATAAATGAGCCACCCAGGCACCCCTAACTTTTAAAATTTTTAAGAATTGGACATCTGGGTGGTTCAGTGGTTGAGCGTCTGCCTTCTGTTCAGGGCATGACCCTGGCATCCTGGGATCGAGTCCCGCTTTGGGCTTCCTGCTGGGAGCCTGCTTCTCCCTCTCCCTCTCCCTCTGCCTATGTCTCTGCCTCTTTCTGAGTCTCTCATGAATAAATAAATAAAAATTAAAAAAATAAAATTCTTAAGAATTAAATCATTTTGAACAACTGTGCAGCCTGCTAATGACCATATCTAGCAGAATCTTAAAAATACATGTTTTACTGCCATTATTTACAATAGTGGTGTTTTATGTTGAGAACACTATTTTCAAAAAAGCGTTTAATACTATTGACAGAAAGGATATGACAAAGAAACAGTTCTATTGAATATTCTCTGTAAGTGTGAAGGGTAAATGATATAAACAAAGTTTCACATCTAAAGGCAAGAAAATCTCTGAGTAATAATAGCAGTGCCCAAGAGCAATGAATCCCTAACAGGGGTGAAATGGGGGTTGGGCAACGAACACTGGAATGTTCACTCCCACAATTAGATTTAATTCTCAAAAGATTTCTTGAGTGGCCACATTATTCACTTAGAGACACACAGATGAATAAGATACAGATTTTTAATGACAAATTGTCAGGGTGATATCTACCTAAGGCACCCCGGAACTACTACTGCAGTAATGTTATTGGTGTTCAAGGGAAGGAATAATTAATTCTGCCCTGGGAGAGGCAAGGGCTGGTGGTGATTTTCAGAGCAGGTGACTATACTGGGCTTAAAGGAGAGAGAGAATTTCTCTGGACAAAAAGAAAGTAGGCAAGTTCATTTCTTGGGAATATAGGAGGATGAGCGTGAGGAACATAGGGGAAGGGAAAGAAAAATAAAATAAGATGAAAATTGAGAGGGAGGCAAACTATAAGAGATGCTAGACTCTAGCATACAAACTGAGGGTTGCTGGACAGGAGGTTGGTAAGGGGATGGGGTAACTGGGTGATGGGCATTAAGGAGGGCATTTAATGGAATGAGCACTGGATGTTACATGCAACTGATGAAACACTAAACTCCACCTCTGAAACTTTTTTTTTTAAAGCATGTGTTTTAAAAGAATTGCTCAGCTGACAAGAAATCAAGAGAAATAGCCTAAAGCCACTTTATTCAGGTGCTTGGGAGGATGATTAAGGAGAGAGAGAAGTACAGGGGTGGCCAGCCTAGAATGTGAGCATTACTCACACTGTCCTCACATGTGAAATGCGGGTGTCGGGCAAGGAGATCTTGAGGATCCCAGCACTAATAATTCTGTCTGACAGCAGAGTGTTTTTTCTTCCAAGCCTTTCAATACACGCTACTGCTCTGAGCTCTGTAAACAGGCAGGACCCTTCGAAAGGCCATAGACATTGCCTTTTTCTACTCTGGAAATTTAGAGCCTGAGAAATTATTCAGGAGTTTTTAATTTTCAGGTAAAACTATAACATCAAGAATATTCAGCTGGGGGATCCCTGGGTGGCGCAGCGGTTTGGCGCCTGCCTTTGGCCCAGGGCGCGATCCTGGAGACCCGAGATCGAATCCCACGTCGGGCTCCTGGTGCATGGAGCCTGCTTCTCCCTCTGTCTGTGCCTCTGCCTCTCTCTCTCTCTCTCTCTCTGTGACTATCATAAGTAAAAAAAAAAAAAAAAAAGAATATTCAGCTGGCCAAATGCATCAAAGAAAAAGCCACTCCCATTTCCCTTTTTAAAATCCTAGATTTACCTCGTATAAAGTGAACAATGTAAACAGTGACTCCAGGAGGAAAAAAGTCACTTACTCAGGAGAGTGTTTAACTTTATTCCATCCCATCAATCATTTTATTAGCAGAATTTCTGGCTTTAGGTACAGAAAATACTATTTTGGAAAGAAATAAATATTAATATATTCAATAAACATCATTTATGAAAATGATGTATTTATCTAAAGGAGCAATTTGTATGTTTTAATAGGCTTATGTAAGAGTGAGTGCAATGTTAGGAAGTCATCCTTTAATAAAGACTTTTATTCAGAGAAACAACTTCCTGGTATTATGGGAAACTACACAAAATACATTGTTTGAATAAAGCATTCATTTGATTATGCTTATTTTATTTCAAATAAATTATTTTTAGCTTTTTAAAAAAGATTTTATTTATTCATTCATGGGAGAGAGAGAGACAGAGAGACAGAGAGACAGAGGGAGAAGTAGGGCTCCATACAGGGAGACCAATGTGGGACCTATCTCAGGACTCCAGGATCACGCCCTGGGCTGAAGGCAGGCGCCAAACCACTGAGCCACCCAAGGATCCCCTATTTTTAGCTTTTAAATGAGCTGTTGGAAAGTTCTGTCTCAATAAAGAGGCTACTATTGTTTTTCTTTGGGTTACCATATTTGCTTTGTCCCCAGAGAAGAGAATTTATAAACTTTTGTGTTTGCAAAATCAATGAGAAAAGAAATACTCTTTGGCAGTAGCTATGGAAATCTAATTTCAAATGTGTGTGTAATTTATTGGAAGAAAATAGGAAGGGAGGGAGAAGAAATCAATAAAATATTAGAATTTCATTAGATAAATATAATTCACACATGCAATGAGGACATATTTATCCTTGCATCTTTCCCATTTATCAGACATGAAAAAATGTTATTAAAACTCTGTTATCACTTTTATTATACCACCGTTTAAATTTATAGTATGCTAAAGTTCCCTCTGAGGTAAAATACACAACCTCATACAGAGTTTTTAAAATTATTCTGGAAGGAAATCTGTGTATAATGTAAGAGAAGAATATGATTCAGTAATTATTTGTCTTACCCCATAGATAACATTCAGGAAAATTCAAACCATTATTTCCATTATTGTAACTAAGGATACTATTTTTTTTTGTTCTAAGTAATGTATTTCTTTACAGTGGCATTAACTTCTCTGAATGACGATAATTCACTCCTAGTCTTTCCCATGGGAAGAATTACCAAACTTAGATAAACAATGAGGGAGGAAAACAACCCAGGTTATGGTCCTTATTTGAAATACATTTAATTAAGTATTTCAAATAATACATTTAATTAAGTACCTCAGTTCAACTCTATTTTGCCACTCCACTGATTATCTTGCAGCACTGTGCTTTGTTACTTATACACTTCTAAATACCTGTCAAGAAATAACTGTTGACTAAACGACTGGTTAATGTGTTCTCCCTTTTGCAGCTGAGAAAATATGTCAAAAACTCCCAGAGTAAAAACATAGGACTTATTTTCCCCCATCTTTAAACCCACTTCAAGAAATAGGAAAGAAAGATTTACATGCTTTATCTAAATTGTAATCTCAGACAAAGGGTGGGGTGTGTACTGTATGCTGTAAGGTTCCTATGTGTTACTTAATGGCTTGCAGACAAGAAACTAGGAGATTCCAGAATCGTGCTCTACTGAACACCACTAGAATTGAACTCAGTAACAGGATTATACACAAATGAGAGGTCCACAGCGAAACACAACTAGCTTTCTGTATAAGTAGGAAAGAAACACATGTATGTTGGTTAGATTTCTCGTGTATCAGATTAAATATGGGAATGTTAAGCAGAGAAATTATTCTCGCCATTGTGATAACTGTCAATATAATTAATTATATGTGCTTATCACCTTATTTCTGGTGAAACATTATGTATATTTTTAAAGATTCTATTTATTTATTCATGACAGACACAGAGAGGCAGAGACATAGGCAGAGGAAGAAGGCTCCCTCTGGGGAGCCTGATGCAAAACTTGATCCTGGGACCCTGGGATCACATCCTGAGCCAAAGGCAGACGCTCAACCGCTGAGCCACCCAGGGGTCCCAAAACATTTTACATTTTTATATGCAATTCTAAAACATGGCTGGAAGTTCCTTGACTGCAGGAAAAATTGTCTTTTTAAAGTATCATCCTACAGTGTTTTACACTAGTGATGTTCAATAAATATTGGCTGATTTAGAAAATGAAAGTAAGCAAAGATCAAATTTAATTTTAGCAATTTGTTTTTAAACTTTTTTTCTTTTTTAAAAAAAATATTTATTTATTTATGATAGACATAGAGAGAGAGAGGCAGAGACACAGGAGGAGGGAGAAGCAGGCTCCATGCAGGGAGCCTGACGTGGGACTCGATCCCGGGATTCCAGGATCACGCCCTGGGCCAAAGGCAGGCGCTAAACCGCTGAGCCCCCCAGGGATCCCCTAAACTTTTTTTCTGTTTACAAAGGTAACACATGATTAGTGCTGAAAATGTGATAAACACAGAAATGCTGAAGGAAAAATCCAAAAGTCATCACAAATCCTAAACACCTTTCCCCACTTGCCTTTTGCTCTCCGAAATAGGTGAAAATTCTTATGGTCTTTTTACCATGTTGGTTTGTAGAAAAAAATGAGATAAAGCTATATAAAAAGTTCAGTTTTTATTTTATGTAGATCATGAACTTTTGCCCATGTCAACAAATATTTTTCCACAACATGACCTTTGGGCCAGTATAGTATTCTATTGCATGGGAGCACCATAATTACTTTTTCAAAATTCTATTGTTTCTATTTTTTCCATTATAAATTGTGGAATACTGTGAATATTCATGTTCATATTATATCAAATGCACATAGCAATTAATAATTACTCAAATAATTGAGCTCCAATAAGGGAGGATGTTTAATTAAAAAGAGACAAAAAATGGAGTTAAATGGGTTTATACAATCATGTAGTACATATTTTACATTTTCATATAGAAAAATTACTAATCTTTGGGGGCCTAGGTGGCTCAGGTGGTTAAGTGTCTGACTCTCGGTTTTGGCTGAGGTCATGATCTCAGGGTCATGGGATGGAGCCTCAAGAAGGGCTCTGCACTCAGCAGGGAGTCTGTTTGAAATTCTCTTCCTCTCCTAATGTCCCTCTCGTCTACTCTTTCTCTCTCTCTAAAGTAAACAAATAAATATTTTTTAAAAATTACTAATTTCTTGAGTTCTGAAATGTGACCAAGAAATAAGATACTAAGATTTTACAGGAAAAAAAAATATGCCTTGATAAAGAGATTAATTTCTTTTTTAAAAATAAAATGATTACAGATAATTAAAGCCTTAAATTATTTAAAATAGAGCAAACAAAAGGCTTAGCATTTGTTTTCTACATCATTTATCTTATCTCAGTGAGTTACTAATATATATATATATATATATATATATATATATATATATATATATATATATAAATTCTTGCTAATTCAGGAAAGTTTAAAGAGAAGTACATTCCAGATAAATTATATAAATGCTCAATACATTGATACATAAGCATTGATCAATTCAATCTTGACTTGTGTCACATGCAAAAATCTCTATGACTTCTACAAGACTCTAAAATACTAGACTATTATTACTTACTTAATTACAAAGTATGAGAATGGGATGATCTGTCATAGGCCAACATCATTTTTCTATAATTCCATCACCAACACAGATGATGAAATAACTCAAAAACTATCTCAGAATATGTCATTTAAACAATTAGTTCATGAACTATTTATTTCTACTCTTTTCAAGCCACCCTCATAGTTGATGACCTTCTCTCCCCCTTAACCTAAAATCTTCTATGGGAGATAAAACATCAGACTGTTAATAAAAAAAAAAAAAAAAAAGACTTTGGGGGAAAAGATTATTCCTTAGGTTAGCAGTGTCTTATCCAACTTGATTCCTTGCACCCAAAGTAGCTTTATATCTTAAGTATGGGCCAACAAGTGAAAGAGTAATAAAGGAAAGTTTTTTTTTTTAATAAAGGAAAGTTTTAAGAGAAAAAGAAACAAAATGGATTTAAGACATGACATGGATCAGAGAGATTCACAAAGAATCTAGAACTTCAGCTCTAAAGAATTCAGAATATTCTCAGAATTAAAATTTTTATTCTAGCCCTGTAAATGCATGTAGTTATAGCCTAATAAGAACATAAAGATGATCAAGATTTAGAGAGAATTCTATTTAGATAAATACATTTAAGAAGTGCCTAGGTCCACATCATCACCATCACTTCCTTCCCTCACTACCATATTTACCAGTTCACATCATTACCTATAACAAAAGAAGGTTCTGGGAAAAAATCAAATTCTCCAAGCATTTATTAAGCACTGGGTTGCTTGAACTCAAGAATGAATAAACATAGTCCTCATCCTCAAGAGTAACATCCTGAAGGGAAAACAATTTGTAAAAACAGTAGTTGTCCATAAATAACACATTCTGAAATGTATATTTTTGTCATGTTAAAGAGTTAATCTATATTGTTACCCTTTCTCCAAATAAGAAGTGACTCTTCACATGTTTCTACTTGCCTCCATTTCCCACTGCTCACCATGTTGTGATGATCAGATAGTATTAAGTGCTTTCTTGATAGTTTGGTCTTGATTTAATGTAAGGTCAGGCAGGAGGACTGCATGTTTTCCTCCAGGCACATTCCCCTGTACCAGCAGAGGCATGGCACAACAGAGTTAGTTCTGCCAGGTGAAAATGGGGAAGGAAGAGAGGGCAAGGGCATTGAGATCATTACACAGGGAATGGTAATACTGATGATCCTAAAATCTAAGTTGGGTAAGAGGGCATGTGGAATAAAGAAAAGGGTAAGATTGATGGACGGGATATTCTGAAAAGATCGGAGTATTGCTGGAATTGTGCAACTGGAGGAAGTCAACTGCCTCTATAGGAGGTGGTAAGATCAGAGAATGAGGAGTATGAGATGGAAATGCCAGAGAGATTTTAGGCACTGGTTATGACAATTTCTAGGGTGTGATCACGGAGTTCATGACTGAGGTAGAGGGCAGGACAAGATAGAGGAAAGGAGTTCAAGAAACTTGAGAGGCTAGGGTGTTGGAGATACCATCTGCATATATTGAATCTTCAGGATTAATATAGGAAAAGTGCTGGAGAGAGTAACAGTGAGTCAGGAGCTAAAATCATAGAGAAATTAGGAGTGACTCAGGCATAGGTTCATGATCCCATCCATAAGAGTTAGTTGTAAATATCATTTGATGACATTAGATTCAAGCTGGGGGTCAGGGGAGAGAATGGTCTACGCAGGAAAAAAAAAGAAGGAGCAAACACATCTGCCCTGATTTTATCCACACTGATTCTACGTCTATAAATACAAAGCGTGTAGTAGAAGAAAGAGCCCCGACTTGAGAAGACTGTAGGGGAAGAAGCATCCCCAGAAGACAGCCAGGTTCTCTTTAAAGCAAGAAGGTGAAGGAAACTCTCAGAAAAGAGGTTGAAGATGTAGCAGATTGTGCTGACCATGGTTCATGAGTTCCAGAAGGCACAATGGAAGACATTCAGGAGTTTGATGAATGATGTGTGGGAGGTGTGATCAGAAGTAGAAATGTGCAAAGGTGATGGGAAAGGAGGGTTCCCTGGAGTCTAGAGTTTCTCATGGTGAGTGACATAAACGTGTAGCTAAAAGACATAATGAAGACAGTCCCAGTAGACTCAAGGCAGACAATGTAGTTCTCGGTAAGCTGTAACTGCTGTGGGTCATAGAAAGAAGATGCCCAGAATATTCAGAGCTCCTTCGTGTCCTCAGCAGTTACAGATAAGGAGGCAAAGAAGAGCTCTCTCAGAGGCTTCTTGACAGCTGTTGATGAGGGTGCATGACCAGGGAGATATATCTTATTTAATGCTAGATTCACTGCTGCTCAGGACTGCTGATGGGAATTGAAACAACTACATTCTCCTTATAGGGTAATTTCTTAGTATCTAAAGACACAGAAAGTGTTTATATATTTTGACTCAAAAATTTTAGGAATTTTCCTCACATGCTCTCATGTGATAATCCAATTAGAAGCAAATTAAATGATGAATGGTTAAATATAGTATATCCATATTATAAAATAGGGTAGATAGGTTGTTAAACAAAAATTAAAAATTGCAGAATAGTAACTACACTGTAATTTCATTTGTATCTTTTAGAAAGCAACATAGAAACCTCTATTGGATTGCAAATGTAGCAACTACTTCAAAGAATTTACTATGTGGAGGGTACTGTTGTAGGTGTTTTATGGATTAACTTCCTTACTCAGTTATGTACTACTACTATTATTGCTATTTTATGGATAAGGAAACTGAGACCCAGCAAAGATAAGGAATTTGCCCCAAACTCCCAAAATATTAAGGACTAGAGCTTGAATTTTGGCCCAAACACCCTGACTCCAGAGTCTGTGCTTTTAAATACATTAAACTGCCTATTAGTTATATAAATATAAAGAAAAAAATCCTGAAACAATATGCCCCAAACTCTTAACCGAAGTTACTTTTGAGGAGAACAGGATTGATGGAGGTAGAAAGTGAAAATAATTGTTAGTTCTTACTTTGACTACTTCAGGTTTTCATAAACTTTTAACTACTGAAATATGTTCACCTGTAGAGTATGTTAGGTTTTTTCTTTTTTTTTTTCACTCACTTAAAAAAAAAAAAAGTTGCTATACAATTCCAGTCTGCACCAGGGTTATACACGGTACAGTGGTGGCATTATTTAAAAGGGTAAAAGTATAGTGATCAACTTGCCTCAAGGAAGGAAACTTCAAGGGGGAGATTTTTGAGTCTTTTTCTTTCTTTTTTTTTTTTTTTAAGGATTTTATTTATTTGAGAGAGAGAGCATGAGAGATAGCACAAGCAGGAGGGAGGGGCAGAGGGAGAAGCAGATTCCCTGTTGAGCAGGGATCCTGATGTGAGACTCAATTCCAGGACCCTGGGATCAGGACCTGAGCCAAAAGCAGACACTTAACTGACTAAGCCACCTAGGCACCCAGAGATTTTTGAGTCTTTTTTTTTTTTTCTAGATTTTTGAGTCTTAAAGGATGAAGAGTTTGCCAGGAAGATGTTTAGGAAAGGATGTATAGTTGGTACTCTATAACTGTTTTTAATGAATGTGTTCTAGGCAGAGTGACATATATACAAAGTCTCAAAGGAAAGGTAGTAGGAGATAAGGTTGGAAGGATATAGGCAAGGGCCATATCACCAGAGGTCTTATGTGTTAAGTAAAGGACATTATCTGGCAGCAGTGAGAAGACTTTGAAGGGTTTTAGTGGTAGATATCTCACTGTTCTATGTATTTGAGTTTTAACAGGTTTCTAGCACATCATCCTACAGATGGTTAGTCCATACTAAATAAAGGGAAATGACAGAAAAAATAGCTGCTGCTGGTGGTGATTTGAGATCTTGGGATTTTGATCATGACCATCTCATATAATACCAATCTTGTATTTTCTGTATTTAAGATCATTTCACTCATGGCTACATTAATATCATGGGAGTTTTAGCTGCCTTAGGCACTCGTGATTTTTTTTCTATTTTTGTACTCAATTTTGTATTTTGCATTTTATATAAAAGTATCTTCTGAAATGGATCTAAACACCTGAATAAGATCTTCTCATATATTCTCACTAAAAGTCATTGTAATTAAAGTTTTTTTTCCCCTTAACAGTTCTAATCCTCATTATGAGCCTTTATTTTTCCTCCTGAAATCAATTCATTTGTGGATATTGGGCTTTTGCCAAATTATCTATCAAGGTGTCTTTGTTGATATTTTAATATATTTGGCTATGGTACACACAATATTTCTAAGCATGGATAAGCTGAATATTTAAAAATAAGTATTATTGGTGGCATAGATCCCTCAATGCATTTTTGGTAAAAATCCACCTGTGATTCGCTAAGCTGATTTTACATGAAAATTGAAGCCATTTATGGTTTGGGAGCCTGCCATGCTTTTCTGATGTGTGAGAAGCTTCTTTCTCCTTTTGGGATTTCAGCATTTTAAGCTGCTAGCTAAACAGTTGAGTAGGGGAAAAAATTCTCATACAACAAATAAAACATTCTAAAGAAATAGTTCCTTTTGGTTGTTCAATAGCCAATACTAATGTAAAACTTTTATGAGAGATACTTTTATGTACAGAAGTGTTTGATACAGATATTAGCCTGGGCTTTGCAGCAAGCATCACCCTCACAGGATGCTAAAAAAGTCCCCTGGACAAAGCTCCCTTTCCAGCATAAATCACATTTATGCCAAGACTTAAAGCTTCCACTTTCATATTATATTTTAGACAGTTCTGCTTTGTAGTGAAGCATAAATCTATTATATGCAAAAGTCTATAACTTGTTTTGTTTTGGAATAACAAGAATGCAAATCCTTATTAATTGCTCTCCATTCCCATTTCCAACTCATAATGATAACAGAAGTTCTGACTGGGTTATATCCAAGGCTTGAATTTAAAAACCACAAACTTTCAATGAAGACTCAACTGTTTACTGAATTTGACTTGTATATATCCAGTTGGACTTTTCCAGTCCTTGTAAATATGTGGCATTGGACATCAAAGCTTCCCAGGAACCCTCATAGATATCACTTATTGTCCTCCTTTGAATACTTCTCACTAAGAAATATAACAATCTTCTTTACAAGGGCACTTACTTATAGACTTAAATATGACTCATTGATTAAGATGTAAGCCACATCAGGGGTGCCTGGGTGGCTCAGCCAGTTAGGGATCCAATTCTTGATCTCAGCTCAGATCTTGATCTCAGAGTTGTGAGCTCAAGTTCCACATTGGGCTCCATGTTGGGTATGGAGCCTACTTTAAAAAAAAAAAAAAAGAAGAAGAAAAGAAAAAAAAAGATGCAATCCACATCATTAATTTTTCCCCCTGCCTCTACAGTCTCTTCTAAGAAAGGATTTATTGTATTACAAAACAATCTGTAGAGGTAGGTGAATCACATTTTAAAAAAAACTATTTACGTGATAAAGATATCAATGGATATGTATGAACATTTAGCCAGGTCAATGCAGAAGGATTCAAGCATTACAAGGTGATCGATCATACCAGATGTCCTTTAAGATATGTTTCAAATCCATATGGTTCACAATTTTCTAGGCAATGTAATCCCCCCCCTTTGCTTTATCCCTAAAATCCTTAAAGATGTAATGATTATAATGCCATATCAAAAGTACTAATGCTTTATATTTGTGTGAATATCTTGTAATTTTAATTTTTAATCAAAATTTTCATTAAAATGAGAACACTGAGCATCCTCATGTATGTGAATTTCATTTTCAAGATAATTTATTCCAGATGAATATATGGAGAAGCAGAAAACTTTGCCTTTTCTCCTATTTCTCTTTCCTTTTATTTTCCCTTAATACTTTTGCCTAAGGTTAAGAGACACAAGATAGAGGAATTATATTGGAAGATTAGGGATACAAAGCTGAGGGGTGGGAAGGGAATGGCTCACAGCAGTGGCAAAACATTGTCCTTTATATATTCAAAGTGTCTAAGCAGGGCTCACTTTCCCCTTCTTAAATCCACACCTGCTCAGATTTGAAGTGTCAGCAAATCAGGTCTCCTTTCACCTATTGGTGATGAGTAGTAGATCCTTGTGCTTTCAAATACAACAAAGGACAGTAAACTGATAATATGGATACTAACAGCCTTATCCTAAGTCTACTACTGAATAATGCAGACCTTAGGATGGGATTGCATTTGCAACCTCTATGAGATGTCTGTGTATCATAGAATAAATTTGACATAGAAGGGTTATGTGAGCAGGAAAAGGAAAGAGAATTACACTTTAGTGCATATTTTTAATTTGTCCTAAGAATTCACCCTGCATAGGAATAATATAAGTAAGAAACGAATTAGCTCATTTCACTAAAGGTAAAAAATACTATGACTGGCAAGACTGAATTTCTCTATTTTTTCAAACTCCCTTTCTGACAGGTGACTTACAAGGCACATTTCTTTCAGTTTTCCATTTGTAAGTAATCAGTATGTCTTTCTTCCCTCAAGGAAGGACAAATATAACTTTGAGGAACATGTCTCTAAATAGGTTTTAGAAGGAGGTGGGCAAGGATCATAGGGATTAGGATGGAGCAGAGATGTTCTTATCCTTGCCAAAAATAGAAGTTACACAGATTTTATTTCTGTATGTATACACAGAGATGGATGAAATGAAAGGTAAGCATGTACCCCATTTTTCCCAGATTCTAAACACAGTAGCACTCAGAGCCTTGAGGGATAGTGCTGGCATCAAACCACTCCTCAGATTGTCAATACAAAGCCATCAACATATTGAAGTCTATATCTTATTAAGTAGAGAGCATTGATTTTTCTCTGGTACTAGATTCACATAAAAATCATATTAGCAAATATGTAAAAGAATGGGCATTGAAAAATCAATTAATAATGCATTTAGTCCCATAGAAAAGTTATTACCATCCCTTGAAGAACCTAATTTACTCTTGGATTGTGGTGAGCATAACACAACATATAGACTTGCTGAATCACTGTGTTGTGCACCTGAAACTAATGTAACATAGTGTGTCAGCTATATTTCTATTGAAAAGAAAAAAAAAAAAGAACGTAATTTACTCTTGGCGATCTCTGCTGGGGTGGGGGCAGTTGTGAATTTTTCATCTGTAGATGTAACAATTGTCAAGAATTCTGAAACATCTGAGATTTTACACTGTTTGCAAGCTAGCCAGTTGACACAGTTTCATGGATGGTGGTAGAAGGCACAAAACTCCCGGACCCGAGACAAAGGATAGCAATAACAGGAGTCAGAGTGCTAGTTCCCTGAGTCCCAATTCCCACAGAGTGAAATGAAGAGCACTAGATGATCTCTGTACAGGCAGTAGGGTACATTATAAGAGAGGAACCCCAAGCTTAGGTAACTGTATCTGCCCCAGAGGGAACATTCTCCTTGTTATACTGGACAGGAAACAGAATTGTTCTTTGCTCCATAGAAGGATCCTATCTCTGTCTTCCAAGGCTGTTTTCAATACAAACACCCTTGAAAAGATATTCCAGAACAAAAGCACCTATTGCCTCTGCTTGCAAGATGTATAAACATGTGAGGCACTCATGGAGCATTGAACAATAATAAATTTCTGTCCCTATTTTCTCAAGCTTTCTCATACATAAAGTTCCTAGCTCTGCCCCTTGGCCCATTTTCCTTTCTTTTTTTTCCAATTGAGTCTTTCTTGACAATACTACGGTCACATGCTGATGAGGAGAGGGATGGGGGCAAATGTAAATCAGCTGGGTATTATAATTTTAGTAGTGGGAAGATGAAAGATGGAAGTCAAAAACTCTGTAGGAAGGTTATCCCAGAGTAGGCTTGCTATTTGGCAGCTCTCAACCATCCCCCCCATCCTCCCCCAAAGCATCTTCCTTTCATTTCACTTTAAAACTTCAAACACAACTAAATGGATAATCACTGCGGTTTTGAAAAATGTAAATCTCTTGGAGCATTAAGGACTCGGGTTTTTTTTAACCTTTTTTTTTTTTTTTTTTTTTAAGATGTTGTTTATTTATGAGAGACACAGGCAGAAGGAGAAGCAGGCTTCATGCAGGGAGTCTGATGTGGGACTCGATCCTGGGTCTCCAGGATCAGGCCCTGGGCTGAAGGCGGCTCTAAACCTCAACTGCTGAGTCACCCAGGCGTCCTGACTCGGGTGTTACATACATGAGTGTGAATTTGTGTAAGACACTTGTCCTTCAAAAGCTAGCTGGGAGGGATGCATGGGTGGCTCAGAGGTTGAGGATGGCTCAGCGGTTGAGCCTCTGCCGTTAGCTCAGGATGTGATCCTGAAGTCCCGGGATTGAGTCCCACATCCGGCTCCCTGAAGGGAGCCTGCCTCTCCCTCTGCCTGTGTCTCTGCCTCTCTCTCTGTCTCTCATGAATAAATAAATAAAATCTTAAAAAAAAAAAAAAAAAAACCTAGCTGGGATTGGTTGCTCCAAAGAATAACAATTTTGACTGGTAGGAGATAAAAAAGGGTAATTGTGAATTTTGGAGCAGTTTTGGGGTATAGCAGGCCAGAGAAATTACATTGTGGGAGGATTAAAACAATATGAAGTCACAGAGTCCATAGTGCAGGGAAGCTGGACACTATATGGTGGGAAAACATGTGAAATGAACGTGGACAGAGGGAAGGACTCCGGAGATGCCAAAGAAAAATTGCACCCCTTCTGATTTTACTTGAAGTTGGCACTGTGCCCAAAACAGAGGAAGAACATTCTCTTCCTTCTTTTCCTAACTTCTGGACCTTCATTCCATAAATATTTATTGAATGTCTGCTGTTGCAACTGCCACTGCTACTATTACTAGTTACCATTTATTGAACAGTTGCTATGCTTCCCGTTTTAACATCATACTGGTGTGAGAAGGTCAAATAAGACATTATAGTCCCGTGTAGGAGACAGACAAGTAAGCCAACAGTTATACAATTTAGTAAATGCATCTAAATCAGACAAGGTAGGTCCTTGCTTTAGGACCCAGACTTCACATTTCCATCAGTAGTTCTAAAGTCCACAATAGTGAATTAATAATAGCTAATTCTTACATAGCACCTATTATGTGCCAGGCAAAGTTTTAAGGACAATTAACAGTGAGCATTTTTATAACAGCCCTAGGAAATAGGTACTATGTTTATATCTTACAGATTATATATCTCTATACCCCAGTATCACAGAATTGGGAAGCAGCCAAGGTGGGGTTTGATTCCAGGCCTCTGGCTCAGTGTAGCGGGGTATACTGACGATGAAGGAAGTTTAAGCTAACTAGTCATTTGTGAGCTGCCCAGGGAATATAACCATCACTTACAACTTATTTCTGTGATAAAGTACATTTTTACTTCCAAACTTGTGACTCATGCAGACATTCTCAAGTGAGTATTTTAAGGTAGAAAAGTCCCAGAAACTTCTTGGGGTTAGAAGAGATCTGTGAGCATTAGTGACCTATGGTTAATAGGACACTGTAAATTTGGTGCAAAAGGCATTGAAGTATTAACTGCCACACTGTAAGTTCAAGGATCTTCGTTTTTTAGGTTCAATTATTCTTAGGCAGCAGTTCCCACCTAACTAGTTTATGCTGCTAAGAAAGTTAATGACTTAAGGTTACTTTAAAAAGCAAAGAATCAAAAGAATGAGAAGACAAGACATAGACTGGGGGAAAATATTTACAAAAAACACTTCCTATTAAGGAGTATTATTCAAAATACATAAAGTCTTAAAATTCAACAATAAGAAAACAAACAGATTAAAAATAGGCCAAAGATCTTAACAGACACCTCACCAAAGAAGATATACAGATGGCAAGGAAGCATATGAAAAGGTGCTCAACACCATACGTCATTAGGGAGATGCAAACTGAAACGATGAAATACCACTGAAATACCATGCCTTTGGAATGGCCAAAATCCAGCACACCGACAACACTAAATGCTGGGGAGGATGTGGAGTAATAGGAATTCTCATTCATGCAGGTGGGCATGCAAAGTAATAGAGGCATTTTGGAAGACAGCGTTTAGACCTTTCTTAGAAAAGTAAACATACTTTGATCATATGATCCAGCAATCATGCTCCTTGGTATCTACCAAAGGAGTTGAAAATGTATGTCCACACAAAAACCTGGCCATGGATGTTTATTACAGCTTTATTTATAGTTGCCCAAACTTAGAAACAACCAAGAGTTCCTTTAGTAGGTGAGTAGACAAAGAAACTGTGGTACATCCAGACAATGGAATATTATTCAGTGCTAAAAAGAAATGAGCTCTCAAGCTATTAAAGGACAGGAAGGAAACCAAAATGCATCTTACTAAGTGAAAGAAGACAATCTTGGGATCCCTGGGTGGCGCAGCGCTTTGGCGCCTGCCTTTGGCCCAGGGCGCGATCCTGGAGACCCGGAATCGAATCCCACATCGGGCTCCCGGTGCATGGGGCCTGCTTCTCCCTCTGCCTGTGTCTCTGCGCCTCTCTCTCTGTGACTATCATAAATAAATAAAAATTAAAAAAAAAAAGAAGACAATCTTGAAGAGGCTACATACTGTATGATTTTGGAATTCTGGAAAAGTCAAAACTATAGAGACAATAAAAAGATCCATGGTTGCCAAAAGTCAGGAGGGAGGAGAGATGAACAGGCAAAGCACAGTAGATTTTTAGGGCAGTGAAACTATTCCATAAGGTGGATACATGTCATTTTAAAGTTACCGAAACTCACAGAATGTACAACTCCAAAAGTGAACTCTAATGAAAACTATAGACTCTGGGTGATAATGATGTGTCAATGTAGCTTCATCAATTTTAACAAATGTGCTGCTTTGGTATGAATATCGATAATGGGGGAGGCTATGCATATATTCATATATGCAGAGGGTATATGGGAAATCTCTGTATCTTCTAAGCAATTGTTCTGCAAACCTAAACCTGCTCTAAAAAATAAAATCTATTTTTTAAAAAAGCAAAGCAAAATTCATTTATAAGAGAACTTCTACTCCTAAGGAGGAAAAAAACATGTGCACTATTTGGAACATTATTCCTGTTCCCATGCTTTTGCTCCCTTGAGAAAATTGCTAACCTTCACCCTGGGGTGCAAGAATTGCTGCTCAATAGTGTCTTCTTATTCGGTGTGTTACAGACAGCCCTGGAGAAAGGGAGAGAGAAGGAGAGGGAGAGAAAGAGGCAGAGAAGGAGAACAGGAACTTTCCACAGTATGTAAAATAGATTTTCAAGAAGACACAGAATTTTCTTAGAGATTTAGGAGGAAATCTGGAGACTATCTTCTGCTATAAGGTTAAAAAATCACTTTTATTTTATTTGGACTTATCATACAAGTTATGCTTTTCTTATTTCTCAGTGGTCATCTCTTCTTGAAAATAATCTTCCTCAGCAGTTGGATTTTCTGAATATTGAATAATGTTTTTTCTCCCAAAGGAGTAATGGATTTTGAATGTGTGTTAGGCAAACACTCTTTTCATGAATACACAGCTAACAACATGTATGAAATGATAGATCTTCTTTCACAAAAGAAGGAAATAAGATCAAGGTGGCTTCTGCCAGGCAAGGCCATATTTCTTCTCTCTTCAAGAAGCTACTTTCTTTCTGATTTCCTCTCCTCTAGGTTTTCATCAATCTCAGGGGCATACTTCTTAATAAAAATGTTAGCCGACCTGGGAAGAGCAGTTCCCTCAGACCAGGAGAGTTAATTTGTGTTATGAGTTGAACTGTGCCACCCCTTCCCCTAACAAATTTATGTGTTGAAGTCATACTCTTCAATACTTCAGGATGTCTATTCAAAGTTAGAGTCTTTAAAGAGGTAATTAAGTTAAAAATGAGGTCATTAGAGTGGGCCCTAACCCAAATGACTGATATCCTTATAAGAGATTAGGACACAGACACAGAAGGAAGACCACGTGAAGACCCAGGAGAAGGCAATCGTCTACAATCTGCCAACATCTTGATCTCAGACTTCTAGATCTCAGAATTGTCAGAAGATAAATTTCTGTTTTTCATCCAGTCTGTGATACTTTGTTACGGCAGCCCTAGCAAAACTAATATAGTATGGCCCTGGTGACTCCAGCATTCCCAAAGTGCTTCTATCCAGAGCCTAATGAGAGCAGTTCATGAGCTTGTTAACACAATTATAAAGAAGCTGTAGAAAATAATAAATCAATAAACAAATAAATAAATAAATAAGCTGTAGACTTCAAAAATTAATTCAACAAACATTTTTTGAGCTGCTCCAACACATTGTGTACTGAACTAAGGTGGCAAAAGTGGCAAAGTCAAAAAGACAAGCCCCTAAGTGGCTCAAAGTAAATAAGACCCCAAACCATCCCGAGGAATTCAGTCTAAAGAGGACACAGGCACAGAAAGAGTTAATTTCAATATAATGTGACCAGTGGTAAGATTACATTATGCACAGGGTGCCATAGGTATGGATCAAGGGCTCTGAGGACTTTACTGAGATTCGGTAAGGGTATTAGATTGAAAACCACATCTAAATCTAAGTCTTAAAAAAAAAAATAAATTTAAGTCTTTAGGAAAAAGTGTAAGTGTGCCAGGTAGACAAGGGAAGAGGGACATTTCAGTGACAGGAATACCAGAGACAAAGGCAGGGAAGTGGGAAAGTGTCTAGAATGTCAGGTGATGAGTGAGAAGTTCAGGGTAATTGGAGTCAGGATGTGTATGAGGGAGGATGGGAGGAGAGAGTGTGAAGAAATAGGGTCAGACCACTAAGGGCTGGGCATGCCAAATTTGGATCTTAACCTGAAAGCAGTGGAAAGCCACTAGAGATTTTTATAGAGAAAAGTCACGATCAGACTTGCTCTGAGCATGGTCTGTCTGATAGCGTGGAAAATAAAATGGTACGGGGAGAGGGAGGTAGGATGCATTAAAACAGAGAGCAGGGACGTTGATGGGAGCCTGAAGTGAGGCAGCAGTATTGGGGTGCAGAGAGCAGTCTTGCTTTAGAGATATTTCGGGGGTGGAATTGAAGGGGTCTAGAAACTTATACTGTGAAGATTTTAACACTTCTACTTCTGCATGTGCTAATACAGAAAAGATGCTTCCAACTGTAAAACACTGGACAGTATTTACTTGATTTTCTGTGTCAGATGCACAAATAAATATCCTTGTTTCCTTAAACATACAGATTTGTTATCAACTTAATAAAACTCAGTATTTTAATTACTTTTTAAGAATTACATTCAAAAGAGCTACATTTCCTTACTTGTGTTTTATTTAATTTCGGGAAGAAGTGCTCCTGGGGGGGAAAAACAGTATAATTGGATGCAATTTTAAAAAAATGAGTATCTTATTTTACCTCACCATAGCATGTCTGGTATTTCTGTGACGCTTCCAAGTTGGACTTGATTGAAACCTGCATATTTGAGGCAATAGAAAGCCTCGGAAAATATACTCCCCTCGGTCTGATCTGAGTTTTCTCACCAGCTGCCTCCCGCGACTAGTTTAGTCTTTCTAGGCCCCAGTTTCTCCTTTCTAAAACGAGGGAGAAATTCTTTGATCCTTTTAAGACTCCTTTGGCTAAAGTTCCCTGAGTCTTTTCTCCCAGAAGAAATGCGGTTTTTGACTTTTAAAATGAATTGCTTTCGTTTTATTAATTATTACTGAAGTGTTAAAGAGGAGACTTTACATTTTGCTGGAAAATATTTCTTGGAACTGTACATAAATCTTGTCAGATGGTTTTGAGATTTATTTAAAAAAAAAAAAAAAAGCACCACGCACGTTCAGACATCCCCGTTGTTGGGGTCCAAAGCACTCCAGGAAATGCACCTAAAGCTCTGTAGGTTCAGCTACGTCTTAGAAGTGGCACCAGGGACAAGGGATGCTTGTGGAAACAAACGTGGAGTCCAATTGGGTAAATACGACTGCAGAAGAATGAACAGGCCGGACCAGTCTTGCCTTTTCCCTTCCTTAAGAAACTTGCATGTGTAAGTGGGAAAGGGCTCTAGGTCCTCGCGCGGAGAGATGGGGACCGCGGAGCAGGCTGCTCTCTGCCTACCTGCGGCACGCGGGTCTGACGAGGACGGCCGCGTCCCTTCCCCCCCCGCCCCCCCCGCCCCCCCCCGTCCTTCCCGCCGAGTGAGGGTAGAGTCCTAGCGAGAGCTGCTGTCGGAGGCGGGAGCCGGCCCCGAGGAGGCTCCGCAGCCAACGCCGCCGCCGCCGCCGCCGCCGCCGCCGGGAGAGCGTCTCCCCGCAGCAGCGCCCCCTCGGCCTCGGCCCGGCGCCCTCCTCGCAGCCACAGCCGCGGCCGCAGC
Source organism: Canis lupus dingo (assembly GCF_003254725.2). NCBI lineage: Eukaryota > Metazoa > Chordata > Mammalia > Carnivora > Canidae > Canis > Canis lupus. The sequence continues at coordinate 18,496,200 of NC_064261.1, forward strand.
TCCCACGGTTTCATGGTGGGCGGCGGCGGCGGCGGCGGCGGCTCGGCTCCGGCTCGCGCCTCCAGCTGTCGGGCGTCGGGCCGCGCCGCCCTCTCCGCCCGCCTTCCCGCCCGGGGCCGCCGGGGGCTGCCGGAGCGGCGGGCGGCGGGGAAGGGGCGCCGCGGGCTGCGGCGGCGGCGGCGGGCGGGCGGCATCTCCGCGCTCGGACCGCGGCGGGCGCGATGTCCACCAAGGGCAGGAAGTGCAAGGAGCAGGCGAGGGTGACCTTCCCCGCGCCGGAGGAGGAGGAGGAGGAGGAGGAGGAGGAGGAGGAGGAGGAAGGCGAGGACGGAGGCTCGGAGCCGCAGCGCCGCCGGCGGGGCTGGAGGGGCGTCAACGGGGGGCTGGAGCCGCGCTCGGCGCCCTCGCAGCGCGAACCGCACGGCTGCCGCCCGCCGCCCTTCTCGCCCGGGCTGGACCCGTGAGTACCCGGGAGGGCGCCGCGGGGCGGGGGCCAGGATGGCGCGCTCCCGGCCGCCCCGCGACGGGCCGCGGACGCCGCGGCGCAGGGCCTGGCGGTTCCGTTCGGGGCGGCTCGGGGACGCGGGGCTCCGCTGGGCTCCGCTGGGCTCCGCTGGGCTCCGCTGTGCGGAGGGACCCGGCGGCCCCCGAGGGCGTGGCTGGGGCTCCGTCCCCGCGGCAGCGCACGCCCCAGCCCCCGCGGAGCCGTCCTGCCCCAGCCGCGCGCTGCTGCCCCCTGGGCTGGGACCCCTCGGCGGGGGACCCCCGAGCTCCCCGAGGAAGTCCAGGAATGCGGGGCTGCGCGTGGACCCAGGCGCGCGCTCAAACTCGGGGCGCCCTCCTCCCCCGCTGCCCCGCCTGGGAACGGGCGTCCCCCCCGCGCGCCCCCCACCCGAGGCCGGGGCAGGGGAGTGGGGAGCCCGGAGGGAAGGTGTGCGGCCGGGCTGTGGGCCGTGGGCCGTGGGCCGTGGGCTGTGGGTGCAGGTTTGCCCCGCCGCCCCGTTTCTCGACGGTCCGTTCACAGTTGGGAGCAAACTGCAGCCGAGTCCCCAGGGGAGAGGGGGCGCCGGGCAGCCGCGGGAACCGTCCAGGGGCGCCTTCGGCTGTAGTTCCCAGGCGGCAGGAGCTGTTTTCTTTTTAAAGGAAGGTGGAGGTCGGCACTGTAGTGCGTGAGAAAGAGCGACTTTCCTCAATCCCCAGGTCTTGGGGACAGCCTTAGCAGCTACGAGATACAGAGAGGAGTGAAAGAGAGTGCTTAGTTGTGGACGGAGCGTGCTGTTTTTCTTGTCACATACCTTGGGCGTGCCACAGGGTGTACTGTCTTTTTTAGGAAAAAGCGCACAGACCTAGGTAGAGAGCTGGGGTCAGATGTGGCGGGCGGCTCTAACCGTCTGGGCGGGGTACGGGACCGAGGTTAGGCAGCGCCCCCTGCTGCCCTAGAGCGGCCACAGCCCTGGGCCCAGGCCTCTGGGGCGACCTCCAGAGGGCCCTAACCTCGCCTCGCTCTGCGGGCGCAGGGGCACGCCTGGCCCTTCCAGATTTGCTTGTAACAAAACAGAAATCAGCGGCTGAGTAGACCGCCTAGGGAAGGGTTCTGACTTAAAATGAGCGACGCATCCCGATGCGGTTCAATTATTGCCGAAGATTAGCCTGGAGTGGAAATGGCCCAGGAAATGGAAGGAAGGTATATCCTTAGGGATTAAAGCACTGCCAGCTCGCTTTCCAGCCTCCCTAAGATTTTTAAGACACTGTCTGTTTTTCCTTTTGCCAATTTGGTTTTTATAACCCAGCTCAATTTCTTGATTATTTGATTTTTTTTGCATTTATCTTAAACCCACACTAAATGGGACACCACAGCAGTCTTCTCTGAGAAAGCAGGGTGGAGCAGAGAAAACTCACTTTGCCTTTTGGAGTTTGAGAGCAATGACACAAGATACTGAGGCAGATTCTATTGTAGACGTGTCTACCTGCTAATAGAACTTTTTTTTTCTATTTTCTGACTTAACATAATTCAACAAGTAAATGTCCTACCGTATTTACTTTGTAAAGCCGTTGAGAAGACCCAGTCCATTTTAAGGAGACAAACATTAATAAATGTTTCTTTGGGAATTAGGGCAGTAAGCTCTCCATGTTTGAGTCCTGTCATGTGCTGACGGTGGGCACTAGTTTGATATCTGTAGCAAAAATCAGCTTTTTTTCCCCCCACCTTCAAGAATATGGCCACAGTTAAACAGCTCTGAAAGTGAACACAACAACCCGAGGATGCAACCGGAGAAGGATAACCAGTCTCTGAAAGCCCCAGGGTCATTTTGGTAGGCAGAATAGAAGAGCTGAATTTAAAATTCAGCCAGGATGCTGAAGATAGAATCCCACTCTTACCAAAAAGATTCCTCAGGGTAATCCTGTTGCTCATTTCATTGCGCCATGCTCCAGTATTCCATTTGGGAATTTTAAACAGACTGACTTAGGAGAAAGAATGTCATCTGCTATATAACTAACAAGACTTTTAAAAAATACCCTTTGATGGAACTCTTGATTCAACCATTAATCCAAACCAAGACTTTCTTTATCCAATTGTTTGCAAACCTAGGACCAAGTAGTCTGTCATTGGCAAGAGTACCCCATTCTCGAAGTTCTTAGTTATTAAATATATCTGATGAAACTCCAAAAAGGCATCTGAAGGCAGTCCTCATGAGTTTGGATTCAAAGACATTTTTAAGCATTTACATGTGCCAAGTTGGTATAGCAAGCCCCAAAGATGAGTATGACAACTTTTCTGCACTCAAGGAGTTTAAAATCTCATGAGGGAGAGGTGGAAATGAAACTGGGCATGAGCTATTATGCTATAAATTAGAGTAAAATAAGTACCATAAAAACATACAAGAATGGAGCTATTGAAGGATCCAGTGTAAGGGAGCGACAAACTATGTAAGGTCATGGAGAAATCAAGGAAAACTTTATGGCCCTAGACGATAGAATAGGATACAGAAACAGAGTGGGAAATTAATTGAAGCCCTTCCACCAAAATGCTAGGCATGTCTGGGGAGTATTAATTGAGTTCAGTTGGAGCATAGAGTATGTGTAGGAGAGCAATGAGATTTAGCTGGTTGCATTGGTTTGGGGCATTAATACGGAGAATCTTGCCAGAAGGAGGCAATAGAGAGCCACAGAAGGAGGCAATACAGAGCAGCAGCAATTTGATCAACACCAGTCTGAGAGCAGGATAGATTGAAGTGGCAATTGAGAGAATGAATAAATAAATTAGGGGCCTATGTAGCTATTCAGGCTGAGATTAGGATCTGTAATAGTGTACTGACTGGGATAGAAAGGGGAGAGGTTGGAAGACACAATACACAGATAGGATCTATGGGAACATAAAACTAACTGCTCATGAGGGATTTAAAGAGAAAGCAGGGGATCCCTGGGTGGCGCAGCGGTTTAGCGCCTGCCTTTGGCCCAGGGCGCGATCCTGGAGACCCGGGATCGAATCCCACATCAGGCTCTGGGTGCATGGAGCCTGCTTCTCCCTCTGCCTGTGTCTCTGCCTCTCTCTCTCTCTCTGTGACTATCATAAAAAATAAATAAATAAATAAATAAATAAATAAATAGAAAGCAGGGTCAGAGATGATGTGGGGATTTTGACCTAGATAACTAAGCTCATTGATGTCATTGTTTAAAAGGAAAGGACAAAGAGGAGAGTTTGATTTTTCAGATAATATAATCTGATAATCAAACCCAAAATCAGATAATTCTGATTAGAGGTATCAAGCGGGAAGATGGAAATTCGAGTTTAAAGCTTGGGAGAATTTGAGAGTCTCCTGGCTGATGGGGCTAGTTGCTGAGTCATATGAGTATATGACAGTACCCAAAGAAAGAGTGTAAAGAGAAACAAAAGTGCTATAGACTCCCTTTTCCGAGGAATTTTTGTTGTTGTTTAGAGGGTAGAGAGAGCGTAGCAATCAAAGGATACAGAGAAAGATGACGGAGCAGGTGGGCAACAAGGCTGCCTAGAAAGAACAGTTTCAAGAAAAGAGAAGAATTGACTCACATTTGGCAAATACTTGATAAATCAAGAGAGAAACTTATGAGTCTCCCTTTAGAAAGGAGAATCAATGCTTGTATGTAATAACATACGTGCACATAATCATTAGATTTCTCAGCAGTGTTATCTTTAAAAGAGAAAGACTTGTAGAAAAGATTCTGTTTAGTTTTTCTTCAGAGGAAGTACTGCCAGAAATGTGTCATAACAAAAGCAGTAATTTATGTTTATATAATATTTCATGCTAGAACTGGGAAGGGATCCCCTATTCTTAGCGCCTGCCCTCTCTTAGGCCTGGTATCTCCACAACCAGAGCAGAGCATCTCTATTTCTATTTCTCTGGAGATTTAATATCCTATCTTTCTTATAGGGGTAAGGGTATCAGTCAGTGGGATAGAGATCTAGGGAAAGAGTTCCTACCTACTCTTTGCACAAACTTTCAGCCAATTCCCCCGTTTTGGGCTCTTCATCTCTACTTTCTGGGATTTCTTTTGCCTTCAATTTCTGGGCATATTCTGGCATTGAGCAGGGTGGATCAACTTGCTTCTTGTTATGGGCACTCTGGCACTCTGGTTGGACCTTCCCTATCTCCACTAAATCATTTACCTTTCTTCCAACTCCTTTTCATATGTTGTGTAGTTACAGATTACAAATGTCTTCTGGTTTCATAGAAGATGAAATTTGTATTATTTTTCTTTCTTTTACTTGCTGTATGGGGAGAAGTAATTTTGGAAAGGAGAAAGGATAAGAGAAGCCTTATTCCATCATCTTAAAACCAAATATCCCTACAATTGTGTTTCAGGTGTTTATTTAAGCCCCAATGAATTATTATTATTAACAGGTCCATATATTATTAACCGGCCAAGATTGCAGAAGGAAGATCTTGATCATGACTAATCTTATGGGGCAAATAGAGTAGATAGTAATCTATATGGTGTGATAGAAGGGTCATTTGAACTCCCCCACCTAAAGTCATCCTAGTATCACACTTCCTAAATCTAACTAATATAGAATATTTTGGAAAAAAAATAGAATGTTTGAGTTGTAAAGGATTTCATCTAGTCTAGTTTTTTCTTTTACAAATCGATAAACTGAAGCTGAAGTTTGACTTCTAATTCACAGCAGCCCTAGGTCATCTGAAATCTCTAGGCTCTTAGGGCTATGCTGTTCACACCGTGGCCTCCTTTGGGTTCAGCTTTTCTCTATTCCTCAAAGAAATTTAAAAATGTGTTTACTCCTGGGAGGAACAGCACAGGACACTACTAATTAGTATTAATTCACTTATGAGGTCCAATTAATTCATCATTTCAATTTGACTGCTGATGGCTGATCAACTTGAGAAAGTTTGTAAGCTAAGTGGGAGGACTGAGAATGGAAACGGAAAGGAGAAAAGAATATCTCAAAACATAACTGACCCCCTGCCAAATATCATTTATGGTTTTCTCTTTTCTTCATATCAAAGTGGTGATACGATCGTGGAGCAGGACTGGGACATCATCTGATGATACAGTTAGAATTTTAGGGATTTTTCATCACTGGCCTGGGATAGCAAATGTCTCTCTCCCCCACTCCCTCTCCCCTCCCTTCCTCCCTTTCCTTCCTTCTCCCCTCTTCTTCCTCTCAATATTCTTAACCATCAAGCTTTGCCTTTGCCTACAATGTTCCATAAACCTCCTTACCCCCAGTTGAGAGTAAGCAATAAAACACCATGGGAAATGTAACAGGAGGAAGATACCCGTCTTTACTGGGCTCCTAGGCTCTTGACAGGAAGGAATACTTTAAACTTCCTAGCTCAGGATTGAGATTGTCCCCTCAGGGAGCATGCTTAAGTAACAGTGACTGGCCGCTGAGCAGTCTTCTGAGGAGGGAAGCTCTTATCTTGCCTAGAAGTCTTCCTTCTCAACATTGCCCTCAGCCCCACACAGTATAAGTCTGGCAGGGTTGCTAGATTAGTGGCCAGTGTAGGGTGAGCATGTAGGAGTCTGGCCCTAGATAGAGTATCTGGAGTTGTGAGCAGTGGGGTGACTAACTTCACACTTGTGGGTAAGGGGCTCAGCAGTGACTGTATGAGAATAATCAGGATTGTTACAATGTTTTGTCTTTAATTCAGCATCTAGGTCAGGGATGTTTGTCTATAGTTACCCAGTCCAAGGAATCCCCTTTTAGAAAGAAAACTTCTCTCTTTGCACTATTCAAATAATAGGTGACAGTATGGATTTGGTCTTAGACCTTTTAAAACATGAGATTTAAATATCCACAAGTATATGACCTGCTAAGGAAAGGGCATGACAATGCTAATATTCTACACCAGTTTTGCATTTCTAAATATATTTTGTCAAGTAGTACCGATGCATATGGATTCTCTGTTGAAAAGTAGGTTGCAGAGTGATGAGACAGGAGCAAGCATCTAAAAACTTCAGACTTTTGACCTAGGATATGGGTGATAGTGATAGAAAACCAGATCCCTTTGCTTCTAATAATATTAAACAAGTTTATATGTATAATATAAAATATTAACATATATAATAGCATCTAATATACTTAAATAGCCAAATATGAATTTCTCTTAGGTCATAGCAGTTTTTGATTGAGTTCATTTTATTTCATTTGACTTCTGATTTCATTGTCACTTATTGTTCTTGAAATAATAAACATTCATTTTAGAAAGTATTGTGAGTTTATTTTTGAAGATAAGCTTCATTATTAGAACTTATTAATTCTAAGATTTACTCGATGTTATCCTGACAAATGTAATTTTAATATTAAAATCAAGAAATGTGGAATGCATCAGATAATTTTTGTGGTGTAACTAAGCATTAAATGTGATTAAGGAAAAACCTGCTTTGAAAGAAGAAAAATTGTTTATATTACTTGAACTTCTGATTATTAATTTATATTATTCATGACTTTTTTTAATAGGATTATTCTAATTCCCCTCCACCACTACTTCCACACATTATCAAATGTGACCAAAAGTTTTCTTTATTTTTTATTTTATTTTTTAAGATTTTATTTATTTGTGAGAGAGTGTGTGAGTGAGAGAGAGCACAAGCAGGGGGAAAGGGTAGAGGGAGAGGGAGGAGCAGATGCCCTGCTTAGGAGAGAGCCCATGATGTGGGACTCTATTCCAGGAGCCTGGGATCATGACCTGTGTTGAAGGCAGACGCTTAACTAACTGAACCACCGAGGGACCCCCAAAAGTTTTCTTTAATCGGGAGGGGAAAATTGTCTGTTCCCTGGGTCTTCAGTCTTACGGTTTAAGCACTCATGGGTCTGTTCACTCATGGCTCCAACAGACAGATATTCATCAGTGGTGTACTAAAAGCCAGTATTTAGACATAAAGGGAGGTGGTCTCTTCTATTAAGGATGTTATAGTATCATTGAAGAGCTGGGCATGAAAGCGGACCATTAAAAAGGAATGAATGCAGCAGTTTAACAGAGTTGTATGCAAAATACAGTTCCTGGAAGCAGAAACATCTAAGTTCTAGAAGGTACATGTGTTTAAGAAGTATTATTAAGTCATGCAGGCAATGATTAGGGGTCTTCACCTCTGCTCCCAATGGAGGAAGGAACACATCATTAGGTGACCTTTTTACTTTTCTGATTTTGGCTGCTGAGGGGTCTGGCAAAGAGCTTTCACGAGAGGGATGACAGGGAAAGTGATGAAGAGAGAAACTGGAGCTTTCCTCCTTAAATATACAACAGCCTCTTTTCTCTGACTTGGCGATTAGGATATATACCCAAATTAGCATTGTCTAATAGATTTATTAAACTCATACCTAGAGGATTCTGAATATAGCACAGGCCAACAGAAACTGTCAGGAAATTAATTACTGTGGAGACCCAGATATCTCTCCAGACTTGCAAGTGCTGGAGTCTCTACCTATTACTTTTTTTTTTTGGGGGGGGGGAGGCGCAGATGAAAATCTTTAGGAATGAAAGCTGTGCTTTCCTGTTTCTTTTTTCCTTTTAAAGATTTTATGTATTTATTCATGAATGACACACAGAGAGAGGCAGAGACACAGGCAGAGGGAGAAGCAGGCTCCCCCCCTGGGAGCCTGATGCAGGACTCAATCCCTGGACCCCAGGATCATGACCTGAGCCAAAAGCAGATGCTCAACCACTGAGCCACCCAGGTGTCCCATGCTTTCCTGTTTCTTAAATGGAGCTCCTTATCTTGTTGGTTTGGTTGCTACTGTGACAACACATTATTGAGCTGCTCATGGTGTCCATAGATGTGGGCTCAGCAGTAGATGGTGTGGTACATGGGACTCCCCATAGTCCTGTACCATGTACATCAAACAGTTGGACAGATTGGGCTGCCTTCCTCTAGCCTTGCATACTGGTGCCCTTAGGGGCTACTGAAGTTCAGAGTGTCCCCCACTTCTCTTCTTCCCCTCTACAAATAAATGTGTTAAGAGATTTTTCAAAACATGTGTCTTTAATGACTCCATTGAAGCTGTTTGTGAGCACACTCACATGTAAGCCGCATCGTATAGATGTTGGGTGTTTCCAGAGGCAGCCACATTGACTGACAGCTGCCTGCTTGCCAGGGAGACTATGAGGCTTGTCTATTTTTTGACTTTTCATCTCTGACTTGCTTGTCCTTTTGTCAGTGCCTGCTGCTTCCCACCCCTATCATCACTTCCAATTATCACCACCCTCGACACTGTAACATGGCTGTTACTCTCTAATGCTCCCCTCTTCCACCCCTCCTCTGTGCTTTGCTCACTATTCATCTTCTGTGGCTCCTTCTGCTCTTCTCGCCCTTCACAGAATGACACTCTGGATCCTGGCCGGTTGGCACATTCACCTTTCTTCAGTGGGGGCGAACTGCTTCGTCAAAACAACTTGAGTGTTATTCTCATGGCTTTGGCTCACATTGATGGTGTTATTACTCTGTTTGCCAACTTGCTAGATGGATAGAGTAGTTGGCTAATTCTTCATTTCAATAAAGGATTTGACTTCTTTAATAATGTTCTTTTGTTGCTGAGTGTGAAAGAGATTGTGATTCAATCTGAAGAGCAATTTTTGTGGGTTTTTTTTTTTGAAGCTGTTTTTTATAGAACCCAAATGTTCCAAAACATAAGCTAAGCATACATTTTAATAACACTATTTTGATTTGCAACCTTTATTCATTGTTTTCTTATTCCCTGGCGATAGCATCGTAGAGTAGAGAGAGCATAGGAGAGACCTCTGAGCTCTCTTCTTCTAATTCTTTATCCTTTAATGACTTTAAGGAAGTTACTTATCATTCTGACCCAAACCCAATCTCTTTGTCTATAGGCTTAGTATCAATTGGGCAGAAATAAGAGTAGCCTAGGGATATAATAAACAAAGAACATCCCAGAGGCACATATAGCAAGATCAAGAAACCAGAACAATCTAGATGAACAGCAACATGTTGCTCCTGTAATCTGCCTGTAATAGGTCTTTCTCTTGAGCCTCCCACGTACTGACCAGGAGAGAGAGAGAGAAAAAAAAAAAATGAACCAAATGTCCATTCTGTGGTTTAAATTAGTTTTTAAAATTTTGTTTTGTATTTTGCTTGCTAAACATACTTATTCAACAAGTGAATTAAACCATAAAGCAATTAAGTTAATTAAATGATTAAGCAATTATGTGAGTTAATAGGAGGGAAGATTTGCCCTACATTATTGCAGGGATTAGGTCAACTAGGACAGTGTCTCCTTGTGCCCTGAGCTAGTATCTAAGGGATTTTTGCTTGCTGATTCCTCCATAACCCCTCCTCCCTGCTCCCACCGCCCCAATCTCTATAAGGGGTTGTAGTCTCCTTAGGGTTCATGTATACACCCCTAGTTCAGGGCACTCTGGAGAGATGCTGTGAGGCCAATTTCATTGATCCTAGTTTGATGTTATAATGTAAATTTTCCTTTTAATAAATAGCCTCTCACTTGAATAAAAGAGCTCAGGCTTTCAGAAAGCCTTTCCCTATCCACTTCCCCCTACTCTCCTCTCCCTCTGTAGCATCTGGGCACTGGGAGAAGGGTGTTTATGTATCCCCTGGAAGAAAGAAAGATTTGGTGTCCTCTGATTCTTCTGGTCTACTTAGGTGCTGCTTGTCAGCGAAAATAACTTGATCTTGGCTGACTTGCCTTTGTTCTAACCCAGATATGCTCCTTGGCATACATATATGGATGGTTTCAGCTCAGCTCCTATGAGCTACAGAGCTCAAATACAGCTTACATCACTAGCGATGTCCCTAGTCGGGGTGCAGACTCTCTGGCTCCCGGCGCAGTGTCCACAATACATGGGAACATAGCGTGGCTTGAGAAAGCCCATAACATTCTCTGCTTAACCAGGCTGGGATGTCACAGGTCTCTTGGTCTCAGCAGTTTCTCACTTTCTTGGATCTACATCTTAACTTCTCCTTCCGTTCTATTTTTTCATTCTTGTGCCAGGACAGGAAGCACAATGACTTTGCTATCAAAAGCTATCTTGTCTGCACGATAAGAGCATTCTATGATCTGGTTCCTTCAGAACTGATTAGAGAAATAAAGAACTGAGCAAATCCTTCCTCAAGATGATTTCTCTTTTTCCTACATTCTGCTTTCAAAATCCCATTTTTCCTACAAAAAAAGCTGAAAATTACCTTGTTCTTTCTCTTTGCACTCCTCTAAAATTTGTCTTCTCTACTTCTCCCCTACATGTCCCCATTGAACTCTAACTAAGCACTCATCATCCCCACCCGCCTCTCCTGCTGCCCCCACAGCAAGGTGTCCTGAGTCAACTGGGGAAAAGATATTGTATTTGGAAACACAGAAGAGAAAGCACCTTATTAGTTTTCCAAAAATACCCTTGACAGTATAGGATTACCCTTGATAGTATAGAAATAAGCAGGACAATATGTTTATAGGACAGTGAAAAATGAATCTGAGGAGCAAGGAAAACAAGGTTTTCTAGGCAGAATTCTTGAAAGTCAACCAGAGGATTCCAATTTGGTTGTTGTTGTTGCTATTTAAGAGAAGTGTGACAGTAGAAGCAGACCTTAACAAAAGCAAGATGTTGGGGATGGCCGTGGCATAGAAGGAAGAAAATTAGGAGTAGCTTGTGGCACTGGAAAGAATTTGAAGTTCAGACCCCAAGTTGAAACCCAGATCTGCATTTTGCTATATATGCTACAGTGGGCTGGTTTTTAATCTCAGTTTTCTTATCTATGAAAGGGAAATAAGACCTGCTTCATAACATTGTTATAGGAATTAAATATGATAGTGTGTGAAAAACAGACATGTGTGTTATGGCCTTCCTTCATGGCATCTCTGCTGGAAAGCTGTTGTAATAATCCAGCTATGGTTGATTAAAGATTGTGAAGATGGTGCTGGCAATGAGAATTGGAAGGGAGGCTCCAGTACAAGAAATATTCCAAAGGAAAATCTTCAGAACTTTGAGACTGAGAGCCTCAAGATGGTGAGTCATAGATGACCTTGAAATTGCTTAATCTGAATAAGGAAGGGGTGCTTGTTAAGGGAGAGGGTGAGTTGGGACATTTTTAGTGTCCAGAGGACAGATCGTTGTACATGTGGGATTTGAGGTCAAGGGAGAGAATAGAGCCTGGGAAGAGATTTGGGAGCCCGGTGGAACGGATATTTATTGAGCACTTCCCCCCTATTGGTCACCGGCTAATGAAAAATAAAGTACTACCTGACCATCAAGGAATATGTGCACATATGTGGGGATATTTATTAATACTCTATTTTTTTAAAAAAGAATTCATATAATCATAAAATAGATTTAGAGTACATGGAATATAGGATAATTGATTTTAAATCTATGTGAGAAATCATTTAGGTGGTGGGAAAAGACTACACCAGAAATCTGGAGTAGAATAGTGATGGTAACTAAGCACTTTTAGATATAAGCTAAATTTCCTAGGGGAAAAAAAAAAAAGGCAAGGGTTATATAGTTTATGTATTACTAGGTTAAAAGAAGCAAACTCATCTGGGGAGAGAGAGAAGCCTATTAATACACAGTTCTAGAATAATTTTAGTACTTGAATACATGTAAAAGGTACAATGGATATAATAATAGACAACCACTTTAACGCTTTAAATACAGTTTTGAAAAAGACATAGTAACCTTTTAAAAATATCAATTCTTGGTAAAAGCAAGGGCATGAAATTAAAGAGTCACTGGTGAAGGCATTTTGAAGGCGTCTTCTTCTTCTTTTTTTAAAAATTTTATTTATTTATTCATAGAGACCCAGAGAGAGAGAGAGAGAGAGAGAGAGGCAGAGACACAGGCAGAGGAAGAACGGGCTCCATGCAGGGAGCCCAACGTAGGACTCGATCTCGGGTCTCCAGGATCATGCCCCAGGCTGCAGGCGGCGCTAAACCGCTGCGCCACTGGGGCTGCCCTGCAGGTGTCTTCTTAATTGTGATTCAGGTGACTTGCTTCCTGGAGATCAGATTCTAAATGTTAATAAAACGTAGGGAACCTAAATGAATAGAAAGCTACTTGTCTCTTAGGCTGCACTGCTCACATGTGTTATTTCAACTTTACTTTTGGCAGGGCCAGTATGACAAGTGATTAAAGGCCTCATAGTCTGGGGTCATTGATTCAGCATAATTCTTAGGAGACAATATAGCTGACATTTGAGCACTTACCATGCCCAGCATAAGTGCTTTGTGTGTATTTTTTTAAAAAAGATTTTACTTATTTATTCATGAGAGACAGAGAGAGAGAGAGAGAGAGAGAGAGAGAGAGAGAGGCAGAGGGAGAAGCAGGCTCCACACAAGGATCCTGATGTGGGACTTGATCCCAGGACTCTGAGCCAAAGGCAGACACTCAAACGCTGAGCCACCCAGGCATCCCCAGGAAATTTTTTTTAAAAAAGCACTTCTTATGTGGATTCACCATGAAGATAAGCAGCATTTGGTCAGCTCTTTTATTTTGAAATAGCTGTATACTTTGTTCTAATTCAGAAATCTGACTTCACACTTAACTCAGTGTTAGAATCTTCTAAAGACAAAATCAAAATGACTCATGTGACTTGTGTTGTATAGTACCAAAATCCCACATTTCAGCTCAAATACACAAAATGGAGATACTAGTTCTGAAAGGGGAAAAAATACTAAGAGAAAACTTTAAAATACTAAAAAATGCAAAGAAAGATTATTTAAAGAACCATATTTCAAATAACACTGGTATTTTCAAATCATACTCTTTTGAGAGAAAGATGGAGTTTTTATAAGTGATTTTTGTTGTAGATAGCAATCATTAGATAAATAGCCCTTTCCATTAAGATGTCACACTTTAATAATGAGTCTATTCCCTAAAGATAGTGTATCTGAGTATAGATTGGAATTCTTCAGACATACATACTCTGTAAATACATTCTGCAGTTATAGAAAATGTCAATATTTATCACTGGTAAGCACAAAATTCAACTTTTATACCATATGGAAATTCTAGCCATTTGAAGAGTTCCAGTTTGTAGCTTCATAGTAAAAAATATTAACCCAATAAAGTCAGTACCATTAGTAGTAATAAAACATACCTACCTACTACAATAACAATATTTACCAGATTTGTTTAAAACCCTGTCATGGAGTTTGGTCTTGAAACAAAGTTCTTGTCTGCACAGTTCACTGAATGCTATTTCCCAGTTCTTGTTCACCTAAAAATCATCCTCATACCAACACACAGAGACACACATAGACACACAGTATATACATATACAACACCATCCCCTGAACCAGCATTGCACCTCCTTGTCTCCCACACACACCACACACTCCACAAACTCACTCTACATGCTACCCTACACAACACACATCCATACCTACCAATAGACCATTTATTTAGCTTCAGAAAGATTATAATGCAATGGTTGCCAATAAGCACTTATATTTAAATTTTTTTCAAATAAGGGATTAAAATAAACATTAAAAACATGAATTTTATTTTCATTTATTTTTATCTTAAGATTTTTAATTATTATTAAATTAATTATTATTAATTATTATTTTAATTATATTTAATTATTTATTTATAATTATTTAATTATTTATTTGAGAGACTGTGAGCACTGAGTGAGGGTGGGAAGGGGCAGAGGCAGAGGGAGAGGGAGAAGCAGGCTCCTTGCAGGGCTCTATCCCAGGACCCTGAGATCATGACTTGAGCTGAAGGCAGACACTTAATTGACTAAGCCAGGGCAGCCCGCGTGGCTCAGCGGTTTAGCGCCACCTTCAGCCCAGGGCCTGATCCTGGAGACCTAGGATCGAGTCCCACGTCAGGCTCCCTGCATGGGGCCTGCTTCTCCCTCTGCCTGTGTCTCTGCCTCTCTCTCTCTCTCTCTCTGTCTGTCTCTCATGAATAACTAAAGAAATAAAATCTTAAAAAAAAAAGAAACTTTAAAAAAAATTGACTAAGCCAGATGCCCATGATGATTAATTTTATTTTTAATAAAAATATTCAAACTGTGGTTAAAACTATTCAAAATGTACAAAAGTGTATAACTGAAGAGCAAAAACTTCCCTTCTCCTATGGCTCCTCAGTTCCACTGCCCAGGCATAACTATAATAAAAAGCCTCTTATGCTGCTTTCTCGAAATTGCTACAAATACATAAATATGTGTGTAATACATATGTGTACATATATAATGGTATGTTTATGCATATAAGTGCTATATTTATTTCCTTTAAAAAGTTGATCACCTGACACTAGTTGAGCACTTAGAATGAGGTGCCAGTCTAGTACTGTTGCCTTTGGAGTTAACATGCCTCTCTGGACCTCTTTAGTTAATGCCTCTGTAGACTCAGGTTTGCCTGGACATGTTCCCTTGGTCTCCATATGGGAAACCTCTGCCAGTGCCTCTGTACTCCTTTCTTGGTTTGAAGCCCCAGTGGAGGTGAGAAATGAGTGGGGGCTGGTAATTGCCTCTGACTTATTCTTCTCCCACATCTCCAGGGAGAACAGTGTCTTCTCTAGCTAGTTTTCAGCCCCTGACTCTGTGAATACTGTTTTATCAATGGTGGAAAGTATTTCTGGAATATATATTATAGAAGGAGAGCATTCCTTCCCCCACCCCTGCCATTCACTTTTAACTTTTTACTGTTATTTACTTCAAAAGTTAGTAATGTGAAAAGAGCTTTATCTGGTATTTTTGGTGCAACTCATACAGAAAAAAAGTCACAGATATTTTAAAGGAAATTATCTTAAGTATTTCAGTCAACAAGAAGGTTAGAACTGGGTAAGGGTAAAGATGTAGATGTCTACTTATAATAATAGCCATTTAAATAGTAAAAGTAATTCCAATGTTAAAAATAGTAATCACAGTGTTAAAAACTATACTGTTTATTTAGCATCCTTTTTCAGAGACTCAGTACTTCTTTTTTTTTTTTAAAGATTCTACTTATTTATTCATGAGACACACACACACAGAGAACGAGAGAGAGAGAGGCAGAGATACAGACAGAGGGAGAAGCAGGCTCCATGCAGGGAGCCTGATGTGGGACTTGATCCAGGGTCTGCAGGATCATGGGCCAAAGGCAGGAGCTAAACCGCTGAGCCACTCAGAGATCCTGAGACTCAGTACTTCTAAAAAAGCTTTTTGTCCATGTGCACATGAGGAAACTCTGGAGCACTTGGTAAATTTCCATTTTACATCTGGGGTAAGGAAGTCCAAATAAGTGAATTTACTCAGCATCACAGAAATTAAAATGTGAACCTGAAACACTATACACACCAATTAATGACATCACTTTCATAATGCAGCTAAACCTCAATGAATGTGGTTAGTGTTAGGATTTCAGTACATTGTAATGGATATATAATTAGTGTCCAATGCTTTATTCATGAAAAAATAGTAGTGATTTTATTTTTTACAGGTGGGTTTGGAGAGAGGGGGAGAGAGAGAAAGAGAGAGAGAGAGAGAGAGAGAATCTTAAGCAGTCTTTTCGCCCAGTGTGGAGCCCAATGTGGGGTTCTGGACTTGGCGTCACAACCCTAGATCATGACCTGAACCAAAGGCAGATCCTTAACTGAGCTACCCCAGTACTCCAATAGTAGTGATTTTTTTTTTTTAAGGATTTTATTTATTTGAGAGAGAGATAACAGAAAGCTGAGCAGAGAGGAGAGGGAAAAGCAGGTTCCCAGCCAAGCAGGGAGCCTGACATGGGACTCAATACCAGGACTCCAGGATCATGACCTGAGCCGAAGGCAGATGCTTGACTGACTGAACCACCCAGGTATCCCTGATTTCTAGACCATAAACCATACTATATCTTTTTATTTCAAAGAGGCAATTATATAGTATTGGTAATTAAATAACTCTTATTTCAAAGTCACGGTTATTTTTCAACAAAATAAGTTTATTTATTTAGTTTTTCAACAAAATAAGTTTAGATTGATGTTCTAATTTTATAATTGCTAAATCTTGTGTCCTTGAACAAAATGAATCTTGTTTTGAGGGGGATGGGGGTGGACAAGATACCCTTAAGAGAAAAAGATAACAAAGGTAAGATCCTGAATGATCCGTGGCTTAAATCCTAAGCCTTCCCCCACCCAGCCCCTGTCAATTAATTAATTTATTTAAAAATATGCAGTGACTTGAGAGGATTCTTCTGGCCTAATGCTTGAAAAATTTTTTTTTCTTTAGCCTTCAATCCTAGTGCTTTGGTACCAAGAACCTGCTAAACCTCTATTTTCTTTTTTTTTTCTTTTTAATTTTTTTAATTGGAGTTCAATTTGCCAACATACTGTATAACACCCAGTCCTCATCCTGCCAGGTGCCCCCCTGAGTGCCCATCACCCAGTCATCCCAACCCCCTGCCCACTTCCCCTTCCACTACCCCTTTTTCATTTCCCAGAGTTAGGTGGTTCTCATGTATTGTCACCCTCACTGAGATTTTCACTCATTTTCTCTCCTTTCCCTTTATTCCTTTGCACTAATTTTTGTATCCCCCAAATGAATGAGACCATATAATGTTTGTCCTTCTCCGATTGACTTACTTCACTCAGCATAATACCCTCCAGTTCCATCCACGTTGAAGCAAATGGTGGGTATTTGTCGTTTCTAATGGCTGAGGAATATTCCATTGTATACATAGACCACATCTTCTTTATCCATTCATCTTTCCATCGACATCAAGGCTCCTTCCACAGTTTGGCTATTGTGGCCATTGCTGCTAGAAACATCGGGGTGCAGGTGTCCTGGTGTTTCACTGCATCTGTATCTTTGGGGTAAATCCCCAACAGTGCAATTGCTGGGTCATAGGGCAGGTCTATTTTTAACTCTTTGAGGAACCTCCACACAGTTTTCCAGAGTGGCTGCACCAGTTCACATTCCCCCCAACAGTGCAAGAAGGTTCCCTTTCTCCGCATCCTCTCCAACATTTGTTGTTTCCTGCCTTGTTAATTTTCCCCATTCTCACTGGTGTGAGGTTGGATCTCATTGTGGTTTTGATTTGTATTTCCCTGATGGCCAGTGATGCGGAGCATTTTCTCATGTGCTTGTTGGCCATGTCTATGTCTTCCTCTGTGAGATTTCTGTTCATGTCTTTTGCCCATTTCAGGATTGGATTGTTTGTTTCTTTGCTGTTGAGTTTAATAAGTTCTTTATAGATCTTGGATACTAGCCCTTTATTTGATAGGTCATTTGCAAATGGCTTCTCCCATTCTGTAGGTTGTCTTTTAGACCTCTATTTTCAAGACTTTTAAGAGTAGTTCGGTTGGTCATACAAGGTCCAGGGAGTTCCATCTTTACCAGGGCCACAAGGGGGGCATGGATGTCTGGGGATTGTTTATATTATTGTTTCTTCTGAATGCCATTTTCTTTTGCACAGGAACCCGTGTTCTGTAGGGCTACCAGCCCCTCTCCGGGTTCAAGCAGCCCATATTAGGTAACAGGTGTAAATTTCAGGTGCGTTGCTTAGCAACTGACCCAGCTGCCCACCGGCCCGCAGGTCAGGTCGGCTGCAGGTGCTGTGTACTTGGAAAGGGCTGGATAGGGAGGGAGGAAGCGCGAGGCCCTACCAGTCTACAGCTGTTCCTCTTTGCTGCTCATTAGGTCCATGGAGGGAAGCCCATCCCTGAGGCGCAAGACGGTGATGCGGGAGAAGGGCCGGCGCCAGGCCGTCCGGGGCCCGGCTTTCATGTTCAATGACCGGGGCACGAGCCTCACGGCCGAGGAGGAGCGCTTCCTTGACGCCGCAGAGTATGGGAACATCCCTGTGGTGCGCAAGATGCTGGAGGAGTCCAAGACGCTGAACGTCAACTGCGTGGACTACATGGGCCAGAACGCGCTGCAGCTGGCCGTGGGCAACGAGCACCTGGAGGTGACCGAGCTGCTGCTCAAGAAGGAGAACCTGGCGCGGATCGGCGACGCCCTGCTGCTGGCCATCAGCAAGGGCTACGTGCGCATCGTGGAAGCCATCCTCAACCACCCCGGCTTCGCGGCCAGCAAGCGCCTGACCCTGAGCCCCTGTGAGCAGGAGCTGCAGGACGACGACTTCTACGCCTACGACGAGGACGGCACGCGCTTCTCGCCCGACATCACTCCCATCATCCTGGCGGCGCACTGCCAGAAGTACGAGGTGGTGCACATGCTGCTGATGAAGGGCGCCCGCATCGAGCGGCCGCACGACTATTTCTGCAAGTGCGGAGACTGCATGGAGAAGCAGAGGCACGACTCTTTCAGCCACTCCCGCTCCAGGATCAATGCCTACAAGGGGCTGGCCAGCCCGGCCTACCTGTCCTTGTCCAGCGAGGACCCCGTGCTCACCGCCCTGGAGCTCAGCAACGAGCTGGCCAAGCTGGCCAACATAGAGAAGGAGTTCAAGGTAAGCTCCTCGCTCCACCCCGGCCACCCTTGCAAGCTCACCCACTTCCCGGCTGCCGCCTGGTGCCTTCCAAAGTTTGCTCTGGAATCTGTTTTGTCCAGTGGATTTAAAATCACGAGGCACTGGAAATGTTCGGAAATGATCTGATGGCTTCCCCTCTCAGCATGGTGGTGTGATAAATGCTCTTTGGGGTTGGGTATATACCGGATCAGAGAGCTATAGTTATGGTACTGTTCTATGTGGATGAGTAGTAAGTGAACGCAAGACTACCCCCCCTCCCCACCTTTTGTTTAAAGGAGGGATTTGGTATGAGTTTTTGCCTCCCAAATTCTTCTTCCTCTTCTGTAAGTAAGTAGTGGTATAGTGGCACACGACACAGACGTGGTATTTACTTTTGCATGCCCTGTTTATCAGCCCAAACAACTGTATATCCCTTTAGACAGAAAGTCAAGAAACTAATATGAAATATAATTAAAACCATTTTATTAATATGACAGAAATGCTTCTCCCTGAAATCCACAAATGTATATTCAGAGTGGTGAACCACAGACATTAGATCAACCCAGAAATACCAGGATAGCAAAGTGTTTTTGCTTTAGCGGAGTTTTAAAAAAATGAATGAACTCTTTTCTGAACATCATCTCTAGTCAGTTTATTCAATGCTACATCCTCTTGTGTGTTTTGGATGGTTCTATCTATTAAATCTGGGGCAAAAGGAGATTTCATGGTTCTGGTGAAAGCCAGACTGTTTTTCAGCAGGTTCTTGTCTCCTGTTGTCCACATAAGAAGATTATTGTAGACCTCAATTCCTTAAATTATTTTCTAGATGCCGAGTTAATCTGCTTTTTGGTGTTGTGATGTCAGATCACAGAAAGAGTGATTATTCTGTCTTTCAGATCTTATTACAGTTTTTCATACCTAACTGAGATTTGCGTAAATGCAACTAGCAATGCAATTCAGATTAAGGGGTTGCAAGAAAATGGTATGAAACCAGGAAATGAGTTAGTAAGCCATGGAAAGGGATGGAGGAACCTTAAATACACATTACTAAGTGAAAGAAGCCAATCTGAAAAGGCTGCATACTATATCATTCCAAATACATAACATTCTGGGAAAAGCAAAACTGTGGAGACAGTAACAAAATCAGTATTGCTAGGGGTGAGTGGGGAGGGAGGAATAAATCAGTGGAGCACAGAGGAATTTTAGGGCAGTAAGAATACTCTGTATGATACTATGCCATTATACATTTATCCAAACCTATAGGGTGTATAACACCAAGAGAGGACCCTAATGTGAACGATGGACTTTGGATGATTCAGTGAAGGTCCATCAATTGTAAGAAATGTACCACTGAGAGATGGTGGTGATGATGAAAGCTGAGCATGTGTTGGGGCAGCGCATATATGGAAACTCCTAATTTTATGTGAACCTAAACCTGTTTTTAAAAAATGATCTTTTAAAAAAATAGTAAAAAAGTAGGAAAGTTTAGCATATTTTTTGTTTCCCTTTCCATACATACCAGATCACCTGGATATTCGTCAACCCTCATCTTGTCCTAATAGAGATCTGGCCTTAGTATGATTCTTTCATTCCATTAAATTTTTTTCTGATACAAAAGCCGCACATATTTATTGTGAAAATGTGAAAAATAATAAAAAACAAACATTACCTTATATTTACTCTCTTTGAAGAGATTCATTATATGATATCTGAAAAGATGTATTTCCTTGGACTCAAAAGGAATTATTATATATTTTTAGACAGAACTCAGAGCAAATTGAAAACTTCAAATTCTGTTTAGAGAGAATAGAAAAGCATTGAGATCAAATAGTTCTAAATATCACTATTTTGGCATATTAATAAAAAATGTCATTCTAAATTTATTTGCCACTATTTCAAATGTCATTCAAACCTTGTTTCTTTGCATTTTGCTTGATATATATTAAAAATCTGTACAAGAGATTCTACAAAAGGGAATATTATCTAACATTGTGCTTTAATCATTTACAAAAGATGGTGATGTTTGCAATTCTGCCCATAGAAGTCAGCAAAGCAATTGTTTAAGAATTTGTTATTCGTAGTTTACCCCTGAAGCTGGCTAAATCTGTATTGATAATACTTAGGATCTCCTTTACCCTGACTTGAAGAGTCACCTCCGATAATCTTTCAAATGTGGGAAAATACTACAAGAGGCAAAAGAGAAGAAAAGATAACTGAGTTTAAGGGGGAGTCCATAAAGCTACCAAGTAGCTTTTTTTTTTTTCAAATCCTTCAATTCTAAGGATATGCAAAAATCATCTAAATCTCACAGTTCCTTTTTCTGAACTATGTAGAAGACTCTTGTGTAGCATAACCTTCTCTGAGCCAATTGAATACAGATGGTTCTTCAGAAGTTACAGTCTCTAAGGACAAGTCTCTCTCCCCTGACTAAATGTTTCTTTTCTTTCCTGTTCTTGCCTGTCCTTATTATTCCTTTCATATCTGCCTTCCTTTCATCTCTTTGCCCTCTTGTCCCACACTCCTGTCCATCTGTCAAGGCTTTAGACAGACGGAGAAAATAATGCTTTCATGACATGGACCCAGAGACTCTGAGCTTGGAAAGGGCAGTGGAAGTGAAGCTCATTTCTGAGGCAAGCAGATAACCTAATTTGCCCTATTCCACGTGTTCACTGTATTCTTTCCATAGAGACTGTGAGCTCAAAATACTAGCCTGGAAATGAAAACATAATGTGTTCCCTAGTGAAAAAGAGGTGATTTTTCCCCCTTTTTAGACACCTGTACCTATTTTATCTTATCAGTGGCCTGTAGGATCTTAGGCTCACCCCCCTCAAATAGCTATCATTTGGGTGTATCTGAGAAGGTTCTCAGGCAGCATGCAGTTTTCAAAGTTCCTTGAAGAATACAAGAGGCATGGTGCCGAAAACATATGAAGGTCATTACCCCAAGAAGTTGAACATTCTAGGATATAGATTTAGATAAATTAATGGAGGAGAGCTTGGTGACAGGTTATTAAAGAAATAGTTTGGATGTGCAAATGATGTCTGAAGCTATTCTGAGAGACAAAATATTGGACAGGATGGACTCTAGGTCTAATCCTCCAAATGTCAGTGGCAAGAAAGCAAGTCATTTATTAAGCTGCAAGAATGCAAAGTGAAATTTCTTAATTCTCAGTCAATGATGCACTTTTTTTTTTTTGAAAAAAAGAGGGAAACATTCGCCCTCCCTATGTCTCAGTAGTCTTCTCTTTAAATTAGAAGAGCAATTTTAACTTACACTAGGGCTGTCAGAAAGAGGTAAAGATATATAATCCAAAAGCAAGACGGTGTTTTATAAAGCTAGAAGATACTCTAGGAGTCATCTGGCTGTACAGACCTCTTATTTTAAAAATGAGAAAACAAAACCTATTAGCCAAGGACTCATCTGCTAAGCCTAGATTTACGTGTCTTGGATCCCAGGCCCAGATATTCTAATGAGCCATACCTGATATCATTGAGGTATATCTGTAGTACTTGTTGTGTACTGTGAGCATATAATCCTCCTAGCAGTAATATTAGGTAGGCTTATTCTCATCAAGAGGCTAAGTAAATTCTATAGGATCATATGGTAAGTAGGTGGTAGAAGCAGTGTTTGAACCCAGGAAGTCTGGCTTCAGATTTATGCTTTTAACCACTATACTATCCTGCCCCTTTTGTTATCAGGGAAAGGATCTGCTTAGAGTTGAATTTCAATTTTTCTCATGAAGATAAAAGGGATTCGAATGATAATCAAACCAATAACATTAAAATAAGTGTGCTACAACCTGTAGACAGGTTGTGACAAGGACCCCGTGTCATTGTTCTTTCCCTGGCTTGAGAGGTCTTCAGGGTTTTGAGTTCCTGCTCTATAAAGAAGGTAGCAGGTCCTTCTGGTAACTTTGTGGAGAGCCATGGTATTGGAAGAATGGCACGATGAAGTTGATTAAGCAAAACTAAGAGAAAATTACGAGAAAATGCAGACCAGACAAATGGCCTAGGTTATGAAGTAACATAAGGCAAGGCTTTATGAGAGAACTGATATGGTTGTTTCATGGTGCAATGCAGACTTTTGCAGCCAAGAAAAGGCTGTCTTTAGCTGGTGCTCTCCCCTCTTTCCCTGGGAGTACCACATATATTGGTAAAGTGGCATCCCATGACCACAATAAAAGAAATTGCCATTATCTCCACCTCTGATTATTTTCTGCACTGGGGCAACAGTCTTATTTCAGCAAGAAATATTTACAGTGTTACAAAGACAAAGTGTTATTTTTGTAACTTGTATGACTACCAGTTTTTGTTTCTTGATTGATGTTTCTGAGGGTGTGAACAAACCACACAGCTTTCTTTAAGATGAGACAATTTACTGATTGATTTCTTGAATCATAGAGTTATTTGGGTGTTACTGCAGAGGTCGCTACTACTCAAGCATTGAAATAGTCTCTCTTTTTTCTGATCAATGGAGAAATGCTCATCCTATGTTGCACCAAATCTTATAGAACAGTCTGAACTGAGGAATAGCATGAGGAAATCTCATCTTAAAAAAATTGTATTAAAAGGAGAGCTTTATATGGAAACAGGCATGAATTTAATTCTTCTGGATGCTATAATAAAATATTTCATTAGTCTTTCAGGAGTGGAAGGCAGATGGATATTTAACTGACACTCTGCATAGAAGCCAGAGACTGAACATTTTATTAATTTTATCAGTTGCATAGTACCAAACTTGAAACCAAAGATTGAAGTTTTTATTCATTTTATCTATTCTCTTATGAGGGGAAAAGGATTAACTGTAACTGTTCCTTATCTGAATTTCTGATGTCTGAAATGGAAACTATTCTAGTCCGTGTAGCCTTTAAATAGTTTTTCTTTATTTTAGTCTGTGACGTGATTTTTTTTCCCCATCAAATCAATTCTTTATTTAAGGGAAAACATTCAAATTCTTCATGTCTTTTTTTTTTTTTTTTTTTTTAAGTAGGATTTTTGAAGGCCTAGAAATTCTTCTGTGTTAAGTAGTACTTACCTCAGGACATATTGAAATACTTACCTCAGGACATTCTATTTTCCCCAAGTGTGCCAAATTAGAATATCATCTGGTTAATTTTCTTAATGGGCTAAAATTTTAGTGAAAGCCATAGAAATGGAACTGGGGTTTCTGAAAGTAAGAGAGTTTCCCAAGGGATGGTTATTGATACCTTGACTGGAACCAAAGCTAGAAATAGAACTCCATTGAGAAGGTAATAGGGAGTGCTGCCAAGTGACTTCCTTAAACCAGTCCATGGCACTATATAAATATGCTAATGAAATTAAAGATTCACAGATTATTTTTAGCAAGGTGTTAGTTCCAGTGGCCTGGAAATTTTCTCTCAGGTATTGATATTCTGCAACCCATGAGAATTCAATTACATATAATCAGACATTTTTCTCCTTCCAGCTCTGCGGGACATGATAACATGCCCTTCAGACAAACAAGGAAAAATACCTCCTCTCTGTGGGTACCCGTCCATCTCTTTACATTCACTATAAACCAATCATTCTCAAACATAAAGGTGTATCAAAAACACATGGAAAGTGTGTATACACAGACTGCCGAGCCCTATCTTTAGTTTCTAAATAAGAACCACTGAGATGGGGTCTGAGAATGTACATTTCTAATACATGTCTAGGTACTGTTGATGCTGCTGGTTTGGGGACTACATTTTTTTAAAAAGATTTTATTTATTTATTCATAAGAGAGACACACAGAGAGAGAGAGAGGCAGAGACACAGGCAGAGGGAAAAGCAGGCTCCATGCAGGGAGCCCGACGTGGTGGTTTGGGGACTACATTTTGAGAAGCTATGTCCCCAACAGGGCAAGGGACAGTATAAACCAAATAAATTATTTTCATGTATAGTCAATCTTCTATGTCAGATTGTCACTTTAGAAAAAATTACCATTTCAACAAATTTTCACTGCCGGAAAGGTTTTGTTTTGGCCTTAAGGAAACTATTGTTTATATAAGAGAGAGACAGCTCTTTTTGATCCTTTGGTCTGTCAGCATTAGCATTTAGCCAATAGCTCTTAATACAAACCAGTGACAAATGTGCATACCATTTTCAGAGCTGTCTCATACAGGTGGGCAGATTGCAAAAGATACTGGCTAAGGGTGAGTGGGGCCAAACCCTGCTTGTATCTAACTCCGCAAGCCTTGCATCCAACAGTAAGCTTCCTAACCCAGAATTTTTGTGATTCGCAAAAAGCCTAAATACTTTCCATTGAATTAAAGCAAATTCCTTGAATTAAACTTTAAACCTCTTGTTCTTAGAATGACTATCGGAAGCTCTCCATGCAATGCAAAGACTTTGTAGTGGGTGTGTTGGATCTTTGCCGAGATTCAGAAGAAGTAGAAGCTATTCTGAATGGAGATTTGGAATCCGCAGACCCTCTAGAGGTACACAGGCATAAAGCTTCACTGAGTCGTGTCAAACTCGCTATTAAGTATGAAGTAAAAAAGGTGAGTGACCTGTTTTTATCCAGCAGCATAGTGGAATAAACGTGTAATATCAACTTTGCCATAATTCCAGGAAATTTTTTTAAATAATATAGATGTTATTGATAAGTTTTTTTTTCTCCGTGAAAGAAATTAAGTGAAATATGGTAAAGTTGTGAGTCAAATATCTACCTTCTGTGACCCCCTCCACTTTTTGTCTGTTGTGAGACCTTGGATAAGTCATAAAACTTCTCTAAACTTCTCTAAACTTCAGTTTCCTCACATAAAAGGAGGAAACTCTTATATCTATGTGCGATCTCAGTGGATTAAGATATGCAAAAGAATTTTGAACTGCTTATTACAATGAAATTAAAAATAATAAAATGTTATTTTTATATATTTTTGTAAGTCACTATTATAACTGTCTCATTAATCCTTGTAACAACTCTATGTTATTATCTGTTTCACCTATAAAATAGGTTAAATAGACGATGACATTTCTATTTTACAGGGAAACTGCGGTTTGCCAAGCTTAAATAATATGTCTGAGGTAACAGAGCTGTGAATACCAGAAATAAAATTTATGATTACTTTTTACTCCGTTTATTGCAGATAAACTATTAAGTGTATGTATTTGCTGCTTGTATGGGGCTTTTAAATAATTCATGAAAACTGTAGTTATGTTTTACTATAATAAAAATCTCAGTTATTTATAATCTAGCAGCTTTTATACATTAGATAACTGATCGGTGTTTTTTTGTTTTTTGTTTTTGTTTTGTTTTGTTTTGTTTTTGTACTCTAAGAGAAACTGATAAATCACTAGGAAGTAAACTGTTATCAGGAACAGATCTAGTTTCATGAACTGGTTAATCTCCATATAGCTGAGTTTCCTCTCCTCCCTGCATAGTGCTTAAGAGGGCAGCCCTGAGCCAGTCTGCAAGGGTTCAAGTTCTGAGTTAATCATATATTCCCTGTGTGACCACAGGCAAGTCACCCAACCAGGTCACGCCTCCGTCTGCTTAGGTAGTAAAGTAGTGACCACAAAGGCCACTGCTTTTTCAGTTGTTTGAAGGTTATAAGAGCTAATGCATGCAAAGTAATTAACACAGCTATAGTACATGGTGATTGTTCAACGTGGATGAGCTGATAACATTTCTACATTATGAAAATTCATTTTCGGAATGACTCTTAAACAAGTTCAGCTTTTAGTCATCAAACACAGGTTTCATGTTCACTGTGCTGGCTCCAAGCCCCAGTGATAGACTCTAGACAATTTAAGCAGAAAGGAATTTAGTAAGGGATATGAGGAGACATACAAAATCATTAGGAGAGATAGAAGGATAGAAGAACAAGCATATCTAAGTTGTGCCTCCAGAAAACTTGCTCAGAGCCAGGCCCAGAATGGAAGCCTGCACATATCCTTCTGAACCATGAAACTGAGGCAAGTGTGGGCATCCTCGCAGCAAGTGAGCCTGAGAAAAACTTCCTCTCTTTCCTTTTCTCTCCTTGAATGCATGTGTGTATGCGCACGCACACACACATACACAAATTCTACCACAATGTAGAGAACTTCCACATACAGTGTTCATGGGGTTTTAGCCAACTATTATTCACAGATCTCCCCTCAACTTAATAAGACAGGGAAATGTGAAGATTCTTAGTAACTACTGATGTAAAATAACTTTTCAAGGAATTATCAGTTAAAAGCAAATTGGCTCAACTGCCTTCCTCTCAGAGCATTCTTTTTTTAATTTAAATTTTTATTTTTAATTCCAGTTAGTTAGCATATAGTGCAATATTAGTTCAGGTGTACAATTTAGTGATTCACCACTTCCATACAACACCCAGTGCTCATCACAGCAAGTACACTCCTTAATCATCCATCACCTGTTTAATCCATTCCCACCCCCCTCAATTTACCCATCTCCCCTCTGGTCACCATCAGTGTGTTCTCTCTAATAAAGAGTGTTTCTTGGTTAGCCTCCCTCTCTCTTTCTTTTTCCCTGTGCTTGATTGTTTCTTAAATTCCACATATGAGTGAAATCCTATGGTATTTGTCTTTCTCTAGAGCATTCTTGCTAGCTGAGTTTTTGCTATATTGAAGGAAAGATAATTTTGAATAAGATTCATATTAAACCATTTTTAGAAAGCTGTCTGGACATTTATTCACAGATCTTGTAATACACATGTCTTTTCTTTGGCACCTGAGAGGAGAGAATTGATTTCAGTTGTCACTGGTACTTTATCATTACTTTGAAAGTGTCATATTAGCAGAGACAGCTCATCCATAGTTGTGCTTCTGTTAACCAAAGTGTCTTGAGACAGTGAATGTCTTCCTGGCATGTTAATTTTAAATAAATTGATGTATAGTTTACAATGTGTGAGGCGTCATTAATAATAAATTTGCTATCAGTCAACAAACTATCAGGAAACAACAAAAAAAAATATATGAAACTGAAAGGAGATTTAGGGCTTTGCAAGTATTTCTGGGTTTGTTTGTTTAATGCTGTAAAAGGATATTAGTTAAAGTAGTTGCTTTGGAAGCTTCACTCAGTTAATGTATATAAAAACTTTCTTCTTAGGATGCCCAAAAAAAGCCCCAAAGACTTCCTTCGTTCTTCACTCAACACTTACATGTCTCCATCTAGCAAGGAGGAAAAATGCCCCATCCCTTCTTGTACTTCCTTTCCCTTCATCTCATTTCTAGTCCTGAAGTGAAATCGCTTCTTGGGTTACAGTGACGTGTGAACCCTACCCACTGTGGCACTGAGGTAGTCTAAGGCCTACATGCAAGGCATTGGGATTTCAAAATATATGTTATGGAATTTTTCCTCCTGATAATAAACATATTTATTCAAATCAACTCATAATTCCACCAAGGAAACCAGCTTTATGTAAGAGTAAGTCATTTCCCACAGAAGACTCAAAGTTTCTTCTGCTATGTGCCCGAGATATACCTTCAGCTGTGGTTCTGAGACTACGGCCTTATAGTACCCATAGCTCAGGTCTTCCCTTGGAATCAACCATGAGTTCTAACCAGGCCTTACAGAGCTCAGTGGCAGTTAGTGAAGAAAATGAAAATCTAAAAGACCTGAATAGGAGAGATCTGAACATGATTTTCTTTTTCTTTCTTTCTTTCTTTTTTTTAGACAGAGGAATGAGAGAGTGCTGGTATATACACATGGGGGAGGGTCAGAGAGTGAGGAAGAGGGAGGGAGAAAGAATCCTAAGCAAGCTCCACGCTCAACATGGAGCCCGATGTGGGGCTCCATCTCACAACCTTGAGATCATGACCTGAGCTAAAATCAAGAGTCAGAGCCTAACTGACCCACCCAGGCACCGTGATTTGAATACAAATTTAATGTTTATATGAGAAAGGACTTTCTAATATAAAAGTAGTCAAAGTAATAACAAAGTAAAAATGTAAATAATCTGACCACATGCAACTTAAAACCTCTGTACACAGATCATAAAAAAGTGAAGGGCAAAGTGAGAAAGATATAATTTCTCAATTCTAACACACCAAGGATTGATATTCTTAATATCCAAGGAGTTCAAAGAAAATTTTTAAAAGATATATATATATATATTTTTTTGACACAGAGAGAGAGAGAGAGAGAGCATGTGCAAAAGTGCTAGAGCAGGCACATGCAGAGGGAGCAGCAGGCAGAGGGAGAAGGAGAAGCAGGCTCCCTACTCAGGCTCATCTCAGGACCCTGGGATCATGACCTGAGCCAAAGGCAGACACTTAACTGACTGGGCCACCCAGGCATCCTCAAATTTTAAGAAAAATTTCTAGAATCCTGTAGAAAAATAAGCCAAAGGCTTGAATAGGCAACTCACAGAAAATTCAGGTGGCTAACAAACATATTTAAAATTTTCAAACCCTTTAGTACTAAAATAAATGCATCCTAGTATGCAAATACCATTTCCTGTCTCTCAAATTTTTAAAGAACAAAAAATATTCTCAATGCTGTTGATGAAATGAGCAATCTTATGCTATTGGTAAGGAACAAACAGTAATGTGTTCTCTATCAGGGAGTGGATGTTTCAGATTATCCCAGAATCATTTCTGAGGAGTCTCTAAGATAAATAATAAAACTGGAAGGATAGTAAATTTTATTACTGTTTGTAGAATTACCCATGTTACTCTACAGAAGAAAATGGAATAGGGTGAAAGATGAAATTTGATTTTTTGAGTGCAAAATATTAACTGTTAGGCAAAAACATCAATTATTTTCCACTTAGAATAATACTTCTCCCCCAAAGCTCTGAGTTTTAATTCTATCTGTTCCTCTGTCTTCTCTGTGACTTGAGGATGAACATTAATCCCTTCTCCCCCAGAGAAATAATGAGAGCTTTACCTGCTTCTAGTAAGCTGTGTCTATTCTACGAAAGTCCTTGACAAAGATAAAAGATACTAAGAAGTTGATAGACTATCGAATGTGGAAAACTGGGCTGTTAACTTGTTAAAATATAACAAGTGAAATGCAAATCTCACAATTTGGACTAATATTTAACATTTTAAGTGTTTACACTGTATTGTACAAATCATAGTGGGTTGAAGATCATTATATAATGCATATGGAAAGCACTGATTTCCATCAAAAGTACACCTTCAAATTTGAAGATTACCTAGAGGAGGAGGAGCGAGAAGAGGGAGCCATACTGGAACATTAATATTTCTGTCCTCAAGAGTTTAAAACCTAAGAAAGAAAGGCTGGACACTTACAAAAGCGAAATTAATCCATCAATTCTATGTGGACCCACGTCCACCAGTTTCTTAACTTCATCGGGATTTTCTGTCTTGCAGAAACCTTGGCCTATAAAAAAAGTGCATGTTAACACCCCATGTGGTAATCTGATTTGATGGCATTGTCTACTCCATCTATAGATTTCTCTGAATGCACCATTCCCCAGTCTAAACTAAGCCAGCTGGAGTCACAGGACTACTTTTTATTTGCATCTGTCAAGCTTCTCACAAATGCAGATCCTTCAAACAGCAAGACATTCAGACCAACATTCAAATTAATACTATTATAAATATTGATTATTTACCTTGGCAAGCATAAGGAGACTGTCTCCATTAAAAAAAAAAAAAAAAAAAGGTTTATTTAAGAGAGAGAGAGTGAGTTAGTGAGCAAGCCTGGGTGGGGGAGGGACTGAGGGAGAGAGAGAAAGAATCTCAAGCCGACTCTGCACCGAGTGCAGAGCCCAGTGGGGCTGCATCCCAGGACAACCCTGACATCATGGCTTGAGCCTAAATCAAGACTCAGATGCTTAACTCGCTGAGTCACCCAGGTGTCCCTCCATTTTTTTTCACATTTATTGAGAGCCTACTGTGTCCTAGAGCAGGGACTGCTTATCACTTAATGCACACTGATGCTTCCATTTTCACCTTATTCTACCAAATGCCTAGCACAGTGCCTGGCTCATAGAAAGAGCTTACAACATTTTGAACAGTGAATGAATAAATGAATGAATAAGACAAATGTTTAGGAACTCAGAGAGGATGAGGATTTTTAACACAGAAGGAGGTGTAAAACAGGAAGGAAGTGTTCCAGTAGAGGATAGGGGCAAAAGAGGAAGTTTGGCCAAATTCTCAACAAGAATCCTAGAAAGTTGTTGCAATGACCTCAGGGCTTTCAGCCTTGATCATATTTTATCATGAGTTGTTGTATAATGACTGTGTTGATCAAAAATCAGAACTTTGGAAGAGTGACAGGATCTTGAGTCTGGAGAGATCTAATGTACACCTAGCAGCTAGCACTGACCAGTGAATGAGCTTTAGGACCTGGGATTTTTATAATTGAATTGAAAGAAACTTATGAAATAAAATATACTGTTTCGCATTGAACTCATTAAATGAGAAAAGATAGTATCTTCTTTATAGTACTTTGAATCTCCCAAACCCTACTAGTTTGTATTATTGAAATAAATTCAGTTGTATTTCAAATCTATTATTTGTAAACACATCCTTACCACTTCTTCCAGTGGGTGTCAAGACCCCCATGTGCCTAGTGGCACAGCCATCACCACAGTAGTTATCACTAGAGTTCCCAGAGGGCAGGTGCACTAGGGGTAAAAATGGGGATTTGAGGAAATTGCGTCTCTACTGCCTACCTTGGGGGATGAGGCTTTGTTTTTTAGTTTTATTATTATTTTTTTAATTAGAAGAGCTAATGAGAAACTATACACCAGTAAGTAGAAACCTGTTCATTTCATTGTAGGCGTGTTATTGCTAAATAGCCAAATAACTTGAGGAATTGCCTAGAGTTGCTAAGAATCATTAGGATCATTAACTAGAACTTGATTAAAGATGAGCACTTCACCTGCTGGAGACTGTATCTGTTTTCTTTGCCTCCAAGAATTTGCAAAAACACGAGTACTTCCTAACAGGTTCATTGTTATTTTTTACTGTTTTTCAGAAGATAGTGATACCTTGATTTTTATGTTGCTAAACACACTTAAAAAATATATTGGCACTCATAGTTGATTTGTGAATGACCCTGAATAATTTCCAAGCTTGGGCAAAGTATATCTGGTCACTCAAAGACAGGCATATCCAGTCACAAATGGGCATCTGTTGATATAGGGACCTTTTTTTTTTTTAAATTTTTTATTTATTTATCATACTCACACAGAGAAAGAGAGAGAGAGAGAGAAAGGCAGAGACACAGGCAGAGGGAGAAGCAGGCTCCATGCCCTGGGAGCCCGACGTGGGATTCGATCCCGGGTCTCCAGGATCGCGCCCTGGGCCAAAGGCAGGTGCTAAACCGCTGCGCCACCCAGGGATCCCTGATATAGGGACCTTTTCATGTGAGCCTGACTATACGTACGTTCTGCTATCTGTATAAGGACAGGTCTTTTTTTTTTTTTTTTTTTTTTTTTTTTTTAATGATAGTCACAGAGAGAGAGAGAGGCAGAGACACAGTCAGAGGGAGAAGCAGGCTCCATGTACCGGGAGCCCGACGTGGGATTCGATCCCGGGTCGCCAGGATCGCGCCCTGGGCCAAAGGCAGGCGCCAAACCGCTGCGCCACCCAGGGATCCCTAAGGACAGGTCTTTAATGAATTCCCAGTCCCTCTAAATAGATGCTGGCAGATAACTTAGCAAAATCAGATAGCAAAATAAAATAAAATGTCAGGGCTGAAATAAGTATAATTTGCTTAGTTTTCCCTGGTTATAATTATAGTTACAAAAGAACTGTTGGAGACAAATGTTTGAGGTTTCTGACCTGTAATAGAGAAAGCAACAAAAAAAGGACAGATTACTGAAATAGGAAGGACAGGACATTTGATGCCAGCTCCTAGAAGCAGTGGAACTGTGGACCAAGCATAATTCTTGCAGGTTTATTGGCTTCTTTTTTTTTTTTAAGATTTTATTTATTCATGAGAGACACAGAGAGAGAGAGAGGCAGAGACACAGGCAGAGGGAGAAGCAGGCTCCATGCAGGGAGCCTGACGCGAGACTTGATCCCGGGTCTCCAGGATCATGCCCTGGGCTGAAGGCAATGCTAAACTGCTGAGCCACTGGGGCTGCACGGTTCATTGGCTTTTTGAAGATCTTTGCAGAGCTGCAGTGGTAGTACACATGTATTCATAGGGAGTATTATGAATGTATTTTTCATATATGTAGCATTTTAGGAATTGCTTATGAGACTTGACACATTTCTCTTTTAGCTATAGTCTACAATAAACCAAATGACTACTCTTCTTCTATCTTGAACCAAATGCAAGTAAACTGGCAGACAGCCAGATGGGACACATTTCCACAAAGGAAAGCATATGTCACCCCAGATTCTGGAGAGGAATTTGTGAATTATGGAGAATTTCAATCAGGAAGAACTGTAATTAAGGACAGCATTAACTTTACCCTCTTGTTTCCACTTTAATTCTAGTTCTAAAGCTATTTTGGAAAATGGAGGGAAGCTAAAGGAAGGTATATTCCAGAACCTTATATTCCAGGAAAATAGGTATTAATATCTTTAGGATGCACATGCACTCAGTAGCTGAAGTGTCCCTAATGGCACAGTAACCTCCCTCTCCCTCTGCCTCTCTTTCTGCCAACAGTTTGTGGCTCATCCCAACTGCCAGCAGCAGCTCCTGACAATCTGGTATGAGAACCTCTCAGGCCTACGGGAACAGACCATAGCTATCAAGTGTCTGGTTGTGCTGGTTGTGGCCTTGGGCCTTCCATTTCTTGCCATCGGCTACTGGATCGCACCTTGCAGCAGGGTACATGTTTTTCTCCATCCATTTCCTCTATGGTTGGTGTGCTATGTGCTTTTAGGACAAAAAAGGAAAAAACTCCCTACTTAAGGCTCTTATCGGTTTTACCCTGAATGTTAACTGACTCAGAAACACAAATTCTGCTTTTTAATGACTGGCTCAATTCAAATAAGGGATGAGAAAGGATCTTGTACTAGTGGGGTAGATCACATTTGAAGGCATATAATACTTAGCCTTTTAAGATAAAATCCCTGGGGTAGTCAAGAGGAAAAGCTGCTTGAGTGAAGTAGCACTTTGCTGATTCTATTGATAGCTTAACTGAGTCAACTGAGTTGGCCTGTGTTAAGAGAACAACCCTACTGCAGTGGTACCAAGGAATAGTTAACCTGGGAACTGGAAGGACAACTCACTGGAATCTGTCAAGAGATCTGAGGCTGAGTGTATTAAGTACAGTCACAAACAGTGGTGTTAATTTAAAGAATTCAAGAAAAGTGCATGCTAGCTTCTCTCAGCCCTTTGTTCCTTCAGAAGATTCTAAAAAAAGGGGGGGGGGTTTGGGGGCTTTGGATTTTGTAGATTGTTTATTTAGTTTTGATTGAATCATTTTGTTCCCTACCTTTATTCCTCTCTCAACTTGCCAGCATAGACTCAATTGAATTGTGCCTAAGAGATCCTCTGAACAAGATATGGGAAGGAATACTAGTCATGCTAACAGAATCTGTATTAGGTTAGTAAAGGGCACTGCCAGGGAGAAGAAGCCATTGTGAGATCCTTTAATCCTGTTTTTATATTCCAAAATCTGGTTTGTTTAAGTCAGAGGCAGTTTCAGGAAAAATGAGTCAAGGCCACTTGCAAATGGTCCTGGAAATCCGCCATCTCTTTGGTTCAAAGGTCTTTCTGGCAGAGTGAGTCCTGCTCTACAGGCACCATACACATGTGAGAATATTCATCCGCCTCATTCCATTGTTGAGCTGCCCCTGTAATTTAAGGCAGAAAGTTTGTCATTCTGATCGGTTTTGATGACTCGACTAAGTTCCTTTATTATGTGTCATAGGAAAGTACCTTATGATTCCTCAAATAATCAACACTGAAGACTAAAATCTATAAATGATGAAAGAGCATGCATTAAAACAAAAATCATTTCCCATGCAAATAATTTCTCTTTCTGAGGGAAATGACTTGGAAATTTCAGATTTCTGAGCGTTTGTCTCTTAGGATGGCTGTATCAGTTAAAACATTGAAGTCCGCACCTTTTTTCTCTTCACTTATAAAAGTTCAGCTCTTAGAAATGGTGTGGTGACCTCTCTGCCCATGGAGAGGGCTAAAGGAACCCACGTTTATACCTGCCCTATACCACCTAGCCTGTGGCGAAAAGATGACATAGCAAGAATTCCCCACATGTATCCCATTTTTAAGACTGCTATGCTACTTTATTTTCATGTTAATGTAAAGTTTTAAAAGATCAGCCTTGATGAGAATCAGACTTGGCAATTCCCAAGAAATCACTGTGTACTATGGATGAGCTCCCCCAAATGTGCCTCTTTGCAGCTGCAGAGTAGCATGGCGATATGTAGATGTGTTGTTTATTTTTCTATGTCTAATATGGAAAATGTGACATTTGTTAGTCTGCATTCATGTTTAACTCCAGAAATGCTTAACATTCTTCGGTTATTTGTTGACATCAAATTAAGGTTCCAGACATACAAAAACATTTGTTTGAAGTTGCAGTCTCTTAAATATGAACCTTGGTACTTCCTAAGGTCATAGACTGAGTTTGAAAGTTGGTTCTGGGTATGTGACCTAGAAAACTTACTTGATAAATCTACCAAATGTATCTAATTCTTGAGCTACAGAAGCCCTTGGGATAGGCAGAGCTGTTTTTCATTTCTACTAGAACATGGACTTTTAAGGACATCATATCACATGGGATTTTAAAGGAGTTACCTTAAAATAATTATGTACTGAACTTTAGAAATGCTTTTGTACTATTTATGTGATTTTCCAAACTCAGGGCTGACTTAATTAAGCTGACCTACTTAGAGGCTTTAGTTATTATATATCTCCTTTTTATTGAGGTAATAACATAAAATATTTACCCTTTCTAATATCTTCTGCCTTTTTAAATATCTTACAAAGTACAACTTGATTTCAGAATATTTAGAAGTGAGAACTAAAATTGACTTCTGTAGTAAGAAAGTTTTTAATGTTCAAAGGCCTTGTTAGGTACTACAAACACATCATAACATTTCAGTTACAAATGAATGAGTCTCCAAACTCATAACATTTTAATTATAATGCAATAAAGAATACACACTACACATTTCGAGTTTCTTTTCCTAGATGCTCAAAACCTAGATGTTGATTGCCTAGTCTTTCATGTAAAAATAAGAATAACCAGCATATGACTTGTGATTTTCAGAAATGCATCTGCGAATGCAGTCTACCCTAAGACAAATTGGATACTTAAAAAAATGAAGTTTGAAGACTTCTTAAAATTATTCTTGGAGGAAGCATCTCCTAAAAGGAGTAATTTTCATAATTTATAACTCTTCACAAACAGAGGCAGAATTTTGAATGCATTCTCATTTCATCTCTTTTTTTTAAAATCCTGTATAGTAGTTTTCAAAAGCAGAAGCCAAGTTTTCCAAAGTAAAAGTTGTTTCTTCTTCTTCTTCTTCTTCTTCTTCTTCTTCTTCTTCTTCTTCTTCTTCTTCGTGTTCTTCTTTTTTTGTTGTACTACAGCTGGGGAAAATTCTGCGAAGCCCTTTTATGAAGTTTGTGGCACATGCTGCTTCTTTCATCATATTCCTGGGCCTGCTTGTATTCAATGCCTCAGACAGATTTGAAGGCATTACCACGCTGCCAAATATCACTGTTATTGACTATCCCAAGCAGATCTTCAGGGTGAAAACCACCCAGTTCACGTGGACTGAGATGCTAATTATGGTCTGGGTTCTTGGTGAGCTTTCTATTTTAGTGTTCTAATTTCTATCAAAAATAGTTTCATAATGATTGCCTTTTATATTTGAAATGTTATTGTGTGTTGCATGGTGAAATCATCATTGTAAGATAAGCAGGAGAGTAAAATAATTGAATAATTTGGCAGCTTAATAATACTAAAAGGTATCCCTTAACACTAAATAAAAACTTTTATGAGTAACATGAGCCTAATTATAAATATAACATGTTTCTAACTTCTATTATTGAATAAATGTAAATTTTTTAAAAATGTGACTCGCTGTTATGATCAAATATTTAATTGAAATCCTTGTGAAATAACCCAGCCATTAACTGATGATTAAAGAACATTTTTTGCTTTCATTTCAGAAGGGTTTTTTGTTGTTGTTGTTTTTCTGTTTGTTTTGTTTTAGGAGAGTTTCTGTTTTCAGAATATTTGTTACTTCACCTCACAATAGTCCACTTTTTTGTTGTTTTTTTTTAAATATTTCATTAGCAAAGTGTAGTTGACATGCAATGTTATATAGTTTCAGGTGTACAACATAATGATTTGACAAGTCTATATATTACTCAGTGCACACTGCTGTAAGTGTAGTCGCCATACAATGTTATTACAGTATTAATTACTATATTCCTTGTGCTATGCTTTTTATCTCCATGACTTATTTATTTTATAAATTAGAAGTTTGAACCTCTTAATGTCCTTTATTTCTCCTATTCCACCCCCCCACCCCATTGGCCTCCCCTCTGGCAGCCACCACTTTGTTCTCTGTATTGAAGAGTCTGTTGTTCATTTGTTTTGATTTTTAGATTACACATGTAAGTGAAACCACATGGTATTTCTCTGACTTACTTCGCTTAGAATATACCCTCTAAGTCCAACCATGTTGTTGCAAATCTAAGATTTCATTCATTTTTATGGCCGAGTAATATTCCAGCGCACCACATCTTTGTCCATTCATT
This sequence comes from Canis lupus dingo, assembly GCF_003254725.2. Lineage (NCBI taxonomy): Eukaryota > Metazoa > Chordata > Mammalia > Carnivora > Canidae > Canis > Canis lupus. Next base: position 18,533,674 of record NC_064261.1, read on the forward strand.
GACCAGTGGGCACTTAGGTTGCTTTCATATCTTGGCTCACAAGAGCCCATTTTGAATAGCTGTGTTAAAGTTAAAACCTTTAAACAATGAGAGAAAAAAATGGAGGTAGGAACAGTTTATCTATCCATCACTAACCCAGAGTCACTTTTATCTATTCTCTCTGCTTTACCCAGAGTGTTTTTGGTGTCTTCTCAATTCCTGAATTAATAGGTTGGTTAGTCCTCTCATTAACTCCTGTGGCCTCTACCTAGGTCATATAATTATTTTATGAATTTTATTTTGAGCTATTACATTTTTAAAAATTCTGCAATATTGTCCCCTTACATGGTCAGGACATGTTGTTAAGTTGGAAATTTTGCCCTCTTCTCCAAGAATGGCATTTTCTGCTTTCAGTTTCTTCACAGTGTCCTAGGGCCCCAGCTTAAGGGGTCCTTCTTTTTCCAGTGATATGCCTCTCCTCCCTGGCATGATACTAGAAAGAGGAGAAAAGGTAGGGGAATGGTGTAAGTGTTCCTGCATGACTGAAAAACTGATCTTGTAAAACGTCTGCAGGAAGTTTCTCATGTAAGGGTTTATTTCACCAATAATTGTTATGATGTGGGAACTGTTGGGATTCACAAAGGTGAATTTTCTCCTCTCCCCAAAAGTTTCCTAGAGAAAAATAATTTGACTTGAAGAATCTTCTTTGCTTATTCTCCTTCCTTCTTTTCTGACCACCCCTCTGCAGAAGTAGCACCATTTCAGGGTACCAAATGTAGAACTATGTTTCTTTGAAATCTAACGCCGACTTAGTTGAAGATTTTTCCTCACTTATTTAACTCTGTTAAGGGCCTTAGGGAGCTGAACAATAGTTGGTGCTTTGTGGTGCCTGGTGTGGTGCTTTATATGTTGGGTATTTTATAGGTGGGGACCGATATGGACAGAATAACAGCTTCTCAGTCTAAGCTGTAAGATGTAATCTGTACCTTCCCATGTGTGACAGGGATGATGTGGTCTGAGTGTAAGGAGCTCTGGCTGGAAGGACCTAGGGAATATATTTTGCAGTTGTGGAATGTACTGGACTTTGGGATGCTCTCCATCTTCATTGCTGCTTTCACGGCCAGATTCCTAGCTTTCCTTCAGGCGACAAAAGCACAGCAGTACGTGGACAGTTATGTCCAAGAGAGTGACCTCAGTGAAGTTACACTTCCACCAGAGATCCAGTACTTCACTTATGGTAAGTTATTAGCTGCAGGATCCCTTTATATGTCAGAAAAGGAATTGAAACCACATGTGGGAAAGAAATGTCAATTTTAATAGGAGATATGTGTTGAATGTATATGAACAAAAGAGAGAGCATGCACATTGGAACTATACGAAATTAAATTCATAGCAAGACCATGACTCTTCCCTTCTTTGTTTGAGTTAATTTACTTCTCTGTGCCTCAGTTTTCAAATCTATAAAAACAAGATGTTGCAGGGTAGGAGAAAATTTCTCTTTAAACCTAACAACATAATTATTTTTTGCATATTCTTAGGGTATGAAACTAAATTAGGAGGAAAAAGTAGCTTGATATACTGATTAGGTGGAAGATGAGTCCCTGAGAGCATGGTTCAGAGGAGATAAAATAGTAAAAGGTGCTGAACTGCTATACGGGTAGTGAACAAAAATTCAGCAGAGCCAGGAAGTAGGAGCTAAAGTGACATGAGAATGTAAGCTCTGGGGAACAGGCAGAGATACTGGGGCAGATGTCCTGCCCTTCAACACAGTGTGGAAGGGAATTCATGCCTAACTTCTCTGTATCATGAAGAGCAGGGAGGCCCCAGCCGACAACCAGCGTGCAAGGATATTGACACCTCCCTTGCCCAGCACAAACCAATGGTAAGAGATATGAGCCTCCCCTCCCTTGAGGCCAGACTGGGGAGGTGAGACTAGCAAATTTTCACGTAGTTGCACAATCTTAAATCTAGAAAGGACTTTAGAATTTTATTGCCTGCCCCTTATTTTGATGATAAGGATACTCAGGCACAGAGTTCAAATGTGTTCTGATTGTGAAGAATACTTCTTTATAAGTGTAATTCAGGCTTATATTTTTGTGATAAGTACAAGTGGCATGTTAACATTATTGAAGAAGACTGGGTGCCTGCTCCAAAATATAAAATGTACGTTTCACACATTGTGAAATTTAAACACATTATCTCTTACTGTCAGCAAGCAAAGATTTTTATATGCCAAGGAGACCAGATCAAATGAGTAAATGATTACCATTTATAATTAAAGAATTAGCTTAAATTGTATTTTTGTGTAATATCTATCTTGACTATTTCAATAACCCATTTATTTAAACTTATTCATGTATATCTAATGACTGTCATCTGGAGGGAAATTTGTGAGTTCAGAATTTGCCTCTTATTGTGTGTATGATTTTGATCAAGTATTTAAGCTTTATAAGTCTTGGCTTTTGTGTCTCTAAGGAGAGAATAATAGTAACATCAAATCCATAGAGTTATAGGAAAGCACTGTGTCTGGTATACATTACACACCGAATAATAGTTAATTTTTGTTGTTGCAAGTGTCTACAATGCATCCATTCTTCTGGGAGTGACTCGGTTGGCGCAAAATTAGCCATATAGTCTTTCACTGACCTTCCAGGGAAACCAGTATCCAGTAGTCTGCTGTGAAATTACTAAGTGACCTTGAAAGGGGTAGGGTCCTCATTTAGAATTTATACCCCCAATTTTTGCATCTCCGTAGCATTTCACATTTTCCAGGAACAAGTTATATTGCTCAGATCTCACACCGACAGCACCATTGTGATTCAGTGACATTCTTACTTCTCATGATACAACATTTTACTTGCAAAAGCCGTGAGATGAACTAATTTCCCCCATGAAATATGGAAAAGAAGCTTTGTGCCAATTGAGCCTATAAAATGACAAAAGAGCTGGTCAATAAATCTAATGACTGAGGGGACAAATTAGTCAAGTCTGTTGTTTTGTCATTCTGAAGGCACCGTTTGTGTCTATTGAAGGGTTTTAACCTCTTTCTTTATCTTTTGTACTTGATTCCATTTCTACTCAATGTGAAACGGGCTTAGTATCTTTATCAGTGTTTCCTCCATTAAAAGATTCCATGTGAAGGTGGAATTCAGTTTAACATGAAAAACAGTGCCTGGCCAGTTAATTAAATCTAGAATAGTTTCAACCGAGATCAAAACCACCAACCTGAAAAATAGATATTATTTAATAAGGTATTTATTTTGCATAGCTAGCAATGAGTAGAAAGTTCCATTTCTAATCTCTCTCTCTCTCTCTCTCTCTCTCTCTCTCTTTTCCTAGCCAGAGATAAATGGCTCCCTTCTGACCCTCAGATCATATCTGAAGGCCTCTATGCTATAGCTGTTGTGCTCAGCTTCTCTCGGATCGCATATATCCTTCCTGCAAATGAGAGCTTTGGTCCCTTGCAGATCTCTCTTGGAAGGACTGTGAAGGACATTTTCAAGTTCATGGTCCTCTTTATTATGGTGTTTCTTGCCTTTATGATTGGCATGTTCATACTGTATTCTTACTATCTTGGAGCTAAAGTAAATGCTGCTTTTACCACGTAAGTAAAACATCTTATAAAAAAAAAAGTGTGATGAGAAAATTTTTAACAAACCTAGATGAAGCATACACACACACATACACACACAGTTCAGTAATGGTAATAACAATGTTTTTAAAGGAAAAAGAAAAACCATTGAAAACAATGCTTATGTGTGATTACGTTGCTCTAAAGGCTCATTTCTTTGAGCTTGGTAAATGTTGGACCACAGAACAGAATCAGACTTTAGAAAAAATTCTAGACAAACTGGCTATGTTAAGAGAATTGGGTGGCACATTTTTCATACTGGATGTCTCTTACATTATGTATGACATTAAATTTAGTTTCATCATTTTATAGCTATTACTATTAAAAAAAGAAGCATTGACCTTTATTTTAACGTATCATTAAGCAGTACAGGAGTTGAGTAAAAAGAAATTATAGGTAAATGTTGTATAGCTCACTGTAACACTAAAACCACTTCCTTCCTGTGATCACACTGGTTTCTGCACTGGAGACTCACCTTGCCTGTGATGTCTTCCTTGATTAAACTTCCGTAGGCATTGTCCCTTGAAGTTCCCTCAGCATGGAGACTTTCATTTGTGAGATCTGGTGTTTAAATGGTCAGGACGTGGGCCCTCCTTTTGTACTGTAATCATTCCAGGTAGGGAGACCATAAGCCCTCCCTGCCTCCCTTTGTACCCTGTAATGCCACAACTGGAAAGAATGTAGACCTTCAATAAGTTCCCTGTAGACTAAAATAGAATATTAAGCCCTTTCAGGCATCTGAATTGTTTTGAAATGATTTTTTTTTCTCAAATAGTTATAAAGAGCAAGTCTTAGGGGGTAAAAGAGATCTGAAACTTGCTTTATTGTAATGAAAAAAAAACTCTGTTAGAACCCACTAGGGGAGGGACAGAGAGATCCTACACACAATGCCACCCCTTTGAACTCTGGGAGAACTTATTTTATACAACACATTGTCTTCATTGTTTTGTGTGAGAATGTGGCCACTGATATGGTGAAAGAATATAGGCTGGAAAACCAGACAGACCTGGACATAGATGCAGCATCTCTGCGGATTTCTAGCTGTGGCTTTTGGCCGAGTTACTCAACAGTGTTAGTTTCCTTATTTTTAAAATAAACACAATAAGGTTGGAATCAGGTTGTTGTGAGGATTATATAAGGTCGTGTATAGAAAGTCTCTTGCCCACATTAATTGCTCAGGAACTGCCAGTGTCTTCTCCTTTTTCGCTGTCTGCCTCTTCCCACACATAGAGATTCTCAGGAATCTATATTCTTGAAGTTAGAGGTAAGAAAGTTTACAAAAGAGCAGGAGAAAGGAGTCAGAATTTGGGGATACTGTTAAACTAATGGCAGGGAACAAAGAAGTTATAGCTTCTTTTAGTTTCCTGCTACTATCTATACTATAACATCACACAATGAAATGTTTTGTAATAGAGAGTTAACTGTATAGAAGTAGGAACCTTTCTATCCTCAGGGTCTAGCACAATTTCTAGAACATAATAGGTATTCCATCAATATTTGTTGAATGATGGAATGAATAAATAAACTAGTGCTAAAACCTGTAAATCTATAGAACTGTTATTTAGAATATGTTATTTAAAAAAACACTGTTTCCATAAAGGTTTCTCTGGAAAAAGGACTGACTTTTGAACCTTCTTTGTAATGGAATTCTACATGCATAGTTATTTAATTTAAGGATTATTTTTGTGGTTCACAAATTGGTGATTACAACTTGGTTATATGCCAAAAACAGCCAAATTCAGTTGGCAAAGTTCACTCAAGGGCTAAAAGTAGGCGATCAGTTTGGTGAGGGTCTAAGTGTTCATTGCTGTGATGGAAGACTCAGTAGATTATATAAATTAAAGGAAAAGAAGAGGCATCTTTCAATCTGTTGCCTCCACTGCATTTCCAGTTCAGTATAACTTTCAGGTAGGTAATATATTTTTGTGGCAAAAAATTGATAGAGTGGAATCTACAGTGAAAATCATGTCCCCTTCTTCACCGCTAGACCCCATGCACTTATTTCTTCTTAGTTCCCAGAGGCAATTGTTTCTTTTGGATACTTTCAGAGATATTTTATCCATAAACAAGAATGTGGTGTTTGTAAACCCCTCTTTTCTAGTCAAATAGTAGAGTATTTCACATTTGCTGTCTCTTATTTTTTTCACTTAATATATCTCAGGTATCATTTTTTATAAACACATGTAGATAGAGCTGTCTCATTTTCCCAGTGGCTGCATACCATTCATATATAAATGTCAGAATTACTTACACACGCCTTTATTAGTGGATATTTAGGTGTTTTTCATTCTTCCCTACTGGTGCCATGCAGGGAATATGTTTGTACATACTTTTTTTTTTTGAAGTGAGTATGTAATTTTAATTTTAATCCTGGCCTTGTTCTACTCCAAAAAGCTTACTTAAATATCTAAACCACCTATAAAATCAACCCCCAAATTTCCATCTTTCTAGGAGAAAGGAATGGGTATTGTGGCATGATTTCAGCTTTCCTCTACTGAGTTCAGAGAATTTTGGCTTGATGATAACTTCCAGAAAAGCTAGGCATTAGCACTATTATTTAATCACATACTCCTGAAAATCTGAGAGAATGATTTCTATAAATACTGTAATAAAATAATTATACTCTTGGGGTTTGTCATGATGATCTTTAATGATGGCATTTTACATCTGCACAGAATTCAGAACCTAACTTGTTTCTTTTGACAACCTAACTTGTTTCTTTTGACTTTTTCATACTGAAAACTGTCAATTTATTTACAGTGTACCTTATTCTCTCAACAGTGTAGAAGAAAGTTTCAAGACTTTGTTTTGGTCAATATTTGGGTTGTCTGAAGTCACTTCCGTTGTGCTCAAATACGATCACAAATTCATAGAAAATATTGGATATGTTCTTTACGGAATATACAATGTAACTATGGTGGTTGTTTTACTCAACATGTTAATTGCCATGATTAATAGCTCATATCAAGAAATTGAGGTAAACTTGCTTTCTATCCATGGTGTCTATTCTTGCCATCTCATTCTAATAGCATGCTGCATCTGTTTTTGTGGCTTGTGGTGGATTTCCAGCCCTTCTAAATAAAGAGTCTTATACCCAAACAAAGGAAGCTAGGACCTTTCTCTGTGTTTTCCTCCTGGATAGATAGGCTCACAGCCTCCAGGGTTTTCTAGGAGCACAGTAGGGGCCCCATAAATTTACCATCACACCGCCTCCTCTCAGAGCATATTTCAGAAGTTTTGAAATTGAGGGCTAGAAGAAGTATTGGCTATAGGGAAATTATTCTGTCCTAGGTTGTCAGTCAACCATCTGAAAGATCCCCATAGAGGAATTACTACATGTCTGGCAGACATTGATGATGTTCTGTATCCAGTCAGAATTTTTAGTATTCTAGAAGTCACTTTACTTCGTGTTTTGAATTGGGCTTGGTTTGGTACTTTCCTTCATCATTGTATATATGTTTTGCCATGTCCTCCAGGTTAGTGTTCAGTATCTCTTTAGTGCTTTGCTGTTTGTTAAATCTGCTGAGTCTCTGTGTGTGTTTTAGAAACATATAAAATAGTTTCTCAAAGCAGAAGTTAGGTCCCCCAGAAATGAAAACTCTGGTACTCTGAATACGTGCTTAAGTGTCGAAATGGCAGTGTGGGCAGTGTGAAACAAGCAAGCCAGCTTCTTCCACCTCTGGACCCCCTTCTTTTTATTTCTTCTCTTCATCACCATGGGCCAGAACTGAGAATAAGTGTTACGGGATTTTTTTCTCTTTTGTGGGTGCCCAACCATTCTTGGTCACACCACTTCGAAGAATGAAGAGGTAGACCAGACAGAGTGGTGGGCAGCAAAGCAAGGTTCATTGAGTGATAGCAAAGTGACAGTACAAAACTCCCAAGGAGGAGGGGACCCAAGAGGGTTGCCACTGGAGTTTCTAAATCTAGGGGTTTTTATGGGCTTGCTGATTAATGCTCCCTGCAGCTGTCATCCAATCAGGTTTTTGTCACCGATCACATGGGAAAGGGTGGAGGGCTCTTTCCAGAGAGGTATAAAATCCTTTTAAGGGTGGTTTCCTTTGGGGTGGGGGGTGGGGGCTTGTCTGCTATTTTTTTTCTTTTGTTCTTGAAGTATATTATGATCTATCTACAGCCTGCCTTGGATGGGTCTAGATGAGGAGGAGACACGTAAAGAATGGGGAAGTACTCTTGAATATGTAGAATTGGCTTCTTTTCATCTTTTCTTGACCTTGAATTTTTCTTGCACTTTTGCTTTGTTTTGGCTGGTGAACAGGGCATTCTGGTTAAATTTTCAGTGGGTAGAAACAGAGGCATATGGAAGAGAAAAATTTTTGAAAATGAGTATCATAAAAGTGCTACTAAGAATATATGTAGGCCAATAGAGGTTATATGCAAATAAATGTATATAAATCTCTTATCTATTTCAAAAGCATATTTTAGGTTTGTTGTATGATCCTACTGGAATCAGTTGCTGGAATATTTCGTTTTTAAAATTTAAGTGAGAAAGTGAGGTTCTTGTCTCATAGAATCAAAGAATGAATCTTGCCCAAAAAGGAGAGTGAGTAAAGTGATGGAATTTTATTAAGCAGGAATACAGAAAAAGCTCTCAGGAGCAAAAAAGGTGAAGAAAGAGTTGCCACTGAGGGCTTTTAGGGTTGGTCTTTTATTAAGGCTAACCAGGGAACCTAAATCCTCTATTGATAGTGCCACTGAGTAAGGATTAGTGATAACACTTTTAATGGCTTACTTTATCTTTCGGTCTGGTCATTCTTTGTTGGTCCCAAGTGGCTAAGTAGCTGTTATTACAAGACTCCACTTCTGACACCTAGGACAGGGTGGTGTGGTTTGTTCCCTTCTTTCTGGTTTCCTTATATCTCCATATTTTTGGGATTTCTGTGCACCTGATCCCATTGCCTGCCCCCCACACACACACACCCCATCTCTCCCTACCTAGCCCCACCTGTCCCTTACTCAAAATGAGTCATTATTTCTTTTCTATTTTTGTGACACAGGATGACAGTGATGTAGAATGGAAGTTTGCCCGTTCAAAACTTTGGTTATCTTATTTTGATGATGGAAAAACATTACCTCCACCCTTCAGTCTAGTTCCTAGTCCGAAGTCATTTGTTTATTTCGTCATGCGAATCATTAACTTCTCCAAATGCAGGAGGAGCCGGCTGCAGAAGGATATAGAAATGGGAATGGGTAACTCCAAGTCCAGGGTAGGTATCCAAAACTCACCAACATCTGAAGATGAATGTTCTGTCTTTCTCCTTGTCTTTGATGTTTGTTCAGTAATTTTTACGTGTGAACTTAGAAGATGTTGAAAGTTACTGTCCATTTCGTAGTCTTTCACAGACAAATACTTAATATCTTCACAATGTTTCAAGAAGTCACTTAGTCTATACCTTGCTTCTGGTCAGAATTTCATACACAGTACCAGTTAAAAAATAAAAACATTTTTTTTAACTTGTTAAAAGTAAACATAAAAGTTACTGTTAGAAAACACTTTGGGTTTTTTTTTTTTTTTTGGTGTGTGTGTGTGTGTTCCATGCTTCTCAGCTGTTATTTTGACATTAGTTTTAATCTCACATTTTCCTCTTGGCTATATGCATAGTTTACTGCCATCGTATTCTTATTTGTAGAAACTCTTGATTGAGCTAAGTAATCTTTTTTCTTTACTATCATAAAATTGACACAGACCTAAGAGCATCCTCAGATATTAAACATAATATCTTTATTTTTATACATAATCAAGAACGGTTTGTCCCAAAGTTGCCCCAGTGAAGTCATACTTAGATTTTAGTTTGAGTCATACCCTGAATTTAACAAAGATGAGTTTTATGATAGTCTTTATAATCATGAACTTAATTTTCAGAGATACAATTGGTAGAGAAGGTAGAAGGATATGAGCAGGACCTCAGGTAACTGGAGCAAGACATAAAGGAGCAAACGTGTGGAATTAAGGACAAACATTATATGTTCTCATTCATTTGGGGAATATAAATAATAGTGAAAGGGAATATAAGGGAAGGGAGAAGAAATGTGTGGGAAATATCAGAAAGGGAGACAGAACGTAAAGACTGCTAACTCTGGGAAACGAACTAGGGGTGGTAGAAGGGGAGGAGGGCGGGTGGTGGGAGTGAATGGGTGACGGGCACTGGGGGTTATTCTGTATGTTGGTAAATTGAACACCAATAAAAAACAAATGAAAAAAAAAATAAAATAAAATACCATTTTTAAAAATGATCTGTAGTTGTAATACCCTGAGGGCCCACCTGATGGCGGTGTTACCTCCATAAAGTACTGGCTTGTTGAGCAGAGGTAGGTGTTTTTTCTCATTTGAAGCTGAGGAAAAAGACTGAATCACTGCAATTTAATTTATCACTTTAAAAAATAGATGTGCGGGATCCCTGGGTGGCGCAGCGGTTTGGCGCCTGCCTTTGGCCCAGGGCGCGATCCTGGAGACCCGGGATCGAATCCCACATCAGGCTCCCGGTGCATGGAGCCTGCTTCTCCCTCTGCCTATGTCTCTGCCTCTCTCTCTCTCTGTGACTATCATAAATAAATAAAAATTAAAAAAAAAAAAGATTTTATAAAAAAAAAAAAATAGATGTGCATTTTCAAGATTTGTAACACCCTGGCAATCTTAATCTTTACGTCTTTTAAACCTTTTTAAATTGACCTGGATGTGGGCTCTTTTTTTTTTTTTTTTTTTTTATATATTTTATTTATTCATGAGAGACAGAGGCAGAGACATAGGCAGAGGGAGAAGCAGGCTCCCCGCAAGAAGCCTGATGCAGCACTTGATCCCAGGATCCTGGGATCACAACCTGAGCCAAAGGCAGATGCTCAACCATTGAGCCATCCAAGCGCCCCCGGATGTGGGCTCTTAAGGCTGTTATGTTCCAAGATAATGATTTGGCTGTGTCATCCTATGATTTCAAGTAATAGCTCATATGTACACAGTGAGAAGCAGTACAATGTAAGGAAGGGAGCCTCTGTGTGAGACTCGGATACAAATTTTGGCACTTAGGGCTTACTAGCAAGTAAGTCATTTCATCACTCTGAGTCTTAGTTGTCTCATCTGAAGGAGAGGACGCTTTGTAGGGTTAATGTGAGAATGATATGAGACGTACGCAGTTCCAGCCTCAACAAATATCAGTGCCCTTCCTCATTCACAGTTTACAGAGTGCTTTGCTGTCCATTTGAACCTCATGCAACACTGTGAGGTAGGTATTATTATTCTTCCCATGTTATGGATAGGACCACTGAAACCATTAAAGGAATGCACTTACACAAGGTCAGGGAGCTAGCCAGTTGTGGAGTAGGTGTGGAATCCCAAGTCTTCCAGCATCGGATGTCTAGCTCTTTCTACTGCACAGGGCTACTTACACTCAGCACCTGTTGCTCTGGCTTGGTTTCTGTCCCATTTCCTCTCCCTGGGCTCTACCTTCAGCTGCAAGTCTCTTAAAGAGGCCAGGCTCTATTTGCCTTCCTGGGTGATTGCTGCCGCTACTGAAATTGACTGTTTTCAAGGCTCTTTGTTTCTCTGGGGATTTATTAACTGAGGCTTTATTTTTTTTTTTTTAAGATTTTATCTATTTATTCATGAGAGACACAGAGAGAGAGAGAGAGAGACAGAGACACAGGCAGAGGGAGAAGCAGGCTCCCTGCGGGGCGCCTGAAGTGGGACCTGTTCCCAGGATCCAGGGATCAGCACTGAGCCAAAGGCAGATGCTCAACCACTGAGCCACCCAGGAGTCCCAACTGAGGCTTTATTATTTAAAACCAGAATGCGGGATCCCTGGGTGGCGCAGCGGTTTAGCGCCTGCCTTTGGCCCAGGGTGTGATCCTGGAGACCCGAGATCGAATCCCACGTCGGGCTCCCGGTGCATGGAGCCTGCTTCTCCCTCTGCCTATGTCTCTGCCTCTCTCTTTTTCTCTCTCTCTGTGACTATCATAAATAAGTAGAAATTAAAAAAATAAAAATAAAAAATAAAACCAGAATGCTTTCAGGCATTGGAAATCACAACTCTTGCACTTCACACCTTAGAGTTTTCTTTCTGTAGAAAACTGACTTCACTGACTTCATTGCTGATAGTGTCACAGGGTAGAAGGGCAGAAATACTGTAAGGTGGAGAAGAGTTCTTTCAGGTGGCTTGTGGCTACCTAGGCCCCTGTAAGGGAAATGCAGCTTGCTGGAATGTGGGGAGCAGATGTGCTTCATTTAGGGTGTCCTCTCCTGCCTGTAGTGCACCATTGGCAGAAGGAATCACTTTTTTTTCAGAGAAACTGCTGGAAATAGAAAAGTTGAGCATTGATCTCTTAGGTGTCATGAGCCTTGGCTTCCCAGTCTCCCCGTATGAGGTTTAAAACTGCCATTTTGATTTTTTTTAATTGTGCATGGAGATGTTTAAATCACTTTAATATTATTAATATTAATTTATACTCTCTGTGTACTGACTTTAGTAAAAATTTGGAGAAATTATATGTCTTTTTTTTTTCTTTTTTAGAAGAGAGGAAGGAGCCTCAAGAACTCTTGTGCTAACCTGTAAAATTAACCTCAGTCAGCAGTCAGATACTGACCTCCAGTGGCAAATAGGAGAATTAATTTTATTAGCCAAGATTTTCTAGGCATGATTTTGCCACTTCGTCTTAGCATCCTGTACATTCCTGAGTTATGATGCTGGGAAGTCAGGTGGTGGGGTGAATACATATTTTTGCATAGGGGGCCCTGTGTTTGAATCATACCTTATCAGTGGCAGTTTGCCCAAGAGAAGTTAGAGGCAGGCCCTGCTCACCTACATAAAGAGTAGCCAGTAAGAGTGTGCTCCTCTTTAGAGAGCTTCAGAGTGAGTAGAAAACTACTCACTCTGAAGTAAAACCCTAAAAAAAAAGAGCAAGAAAAGAAAACAAAAATTTGTTAAGCTTATTCTATTCAAGGTTGTGGATCTGGATCAGTATAGGGCCACGATATCTAGGAAGACATTTATTTGGTTCATACTTTAGGGTTACAAAATACCAGTGAAACCATTTGAACTTGGAGTGTGTTTCCAGTCAAGTGTAGGATAGGAATATATGCTCAGGAGCAGACAGTTGCTTCCAGGCACCTTTGCGTCCTAGATGCCATGAATATATTTTGATAAGGCATACAAGTCCCCAGGAACATTTATGTTTAATATGAGCCAGATTTTAAAAATATGTTTTCATTTAAACAATTCTATTGCAGTACACTTTGTGAACATTTTGATAAACATGAGCTTTTTGCTCATGTTACATTTTGCCTTTGGAAATATATTAAATCACTTATAAAATTCAACTTCCAGAAAGTGTTCCTTAGAAATGTTGACTCCAGAAATGTTATCAAGGAGAATATAGTAGATTATATGTTTGATTTCCCAATGAATGTATTCTGATTTACTAGGTTAATTGTATTTTTTCCTAGTTAAACCTCTTCACTCAGTCTAACTCAAGAGTTTTTGAATCACACAGTTTTAACAGCATTCTCAACCAGCCAACACGTTATCAGGTAAGCATTTAGAAGACATATCTCTTTATCTGTATGTAATTCCGTGTGTGTGTGTGTGTGTGTGTGTGTGTGTGTGTGTGTAGTGAGTAGAATTATGTTCTCATGTAGCATGAGGATAGAACAAAACGGAGAAAAAATAGTCTAAGTCCTCATTCTTTTGGTTGAGGAAGAAGAGTTCTTTGTGTTATTAAAAGCAAAATGTTGCCACAATTTCCAAAGAATAACTTCAAATACCTTGAGCTGGGGAAGCAATGGAATATATGGTATATTAGGGTATATTAGGAAAATAATGCTCTCACAGTATGGGAACCTGATATATTTCTCTACATAATCCATTTTCCAATGGATTCTTAGGCTATATTGTTTCATCAGTACTACTTTAAAATATCTTTTGCATTTTGATATTAGTTGTGACATTTGAACACTAAATTCCAACTCAGAAGAGGTTGTGCTTTTTTACTTTACACCACGTGATCATTTTGATTATCAAATCTATATATTTCTGATGTGTACAAGATCACTAGAATGAAGATCCAGGAATTTATAATGTATGTGATATCAGTGGGTACAGTTTTGTACAGTTTTCATGGAAGTAGCAAATTCTGCAAAATTGCTTGGCACACTGATTATCAGAGCCTTTTAAAAGGTTAGATTATATTCCATTATACAGTTATATTTAACATGTCCTCTATACGTGGAAATAGAGGATATTGTCAATATTTAGATATTACAAGCAATACTGCAGTAAGTAACCTTGTATATATGACATTTGAAACATGTAAATCTATGAAATTGGGTACTTATTATCAAACTGATTTTGATGGAACTTGTGCCAATTTACATTCTTACAATAAATGTATGAGAGAGCCCATTTCTTCCTTAACATACTAACAGTGTGTTACCAAAGGCTTTTTATCTTTGCCAACTAGATAGGTGAGTATGGTATCACAGTGTAGTTTTATTTTGCATTCTTTGTAATGAACGAACTTGACCATCCTTTTATGTTTAGTGTTCTATTTGTCTGAGATCCTGTATATTTACTTTTCATGATGGGCTTTTTGTTTTAAATCAAGAGAATTCCTCTTTTCAGAATTCATTATTTTCAGAAAATCAACGCTTTACCTTTGATATGAGTTGAAAATTGTTTTTTTGTTGTTGTTGTTGTTGTTGTGTATCTTTTTAACATTTTCTCCTAACTTTTTGATTTTTGTATAGCCAACTCCATAAACTTTTTATGGCTTTAGATTTTGTATCCTGTTTAGAAAGATCTTCTCCCACATAATACTTAAAATTTTTTTTACACATATTTTCTTTAGTACTTTTATGGTTTCATTTTTTATATGAGAATTTTTGATCCATGTAGAATATATTTTGATGCAATGTGTAGGATGGGGATCCAAATTAATTTTTTCCACGTGATTATATGTATGTATAGATGTGTTGAATAATTAACTTTTTATTGATTTGAAATATCACCTTTATCATTTACTAAATTTATTTATCTCCTTAGATTTATTTCCAGGTTTTCTTTATGTGATAGAATCACATTATTTAAACTATTATAGTATAGAACAAAAGTCAAACAAACAAAATATATAGACACAGACCCCACATAAACATATCCTTACTTTAAGACTTATTTTATATAATGTTTTGGTTATTCTTTCCTGTTTATATTTCTATTTGAACTTTAAAGTCAGCTTGTGTAGTTTGCAAAATATTCTATTGGTATTTTTTATTGTGATTGTATTAATTTAAATAAAATTGACTTCTTTATAATGTTCTATCTTCCTTTTCAAGTACGTGATATACTTTTCCATTTATTTATATCTTAATTTGTGCACTCACTATCATTATAAGGTAGTCCTTCTATTGTTCATATTAATTAGGATTAAGTTTGGTTTTATTTTTTTTTCTTCCTCTTGAGATTTTCAAGTTTATATATCACTTTTTTGGCTCACCGTATTGTCTTTGGCCATTTTTGTGCTCTTAAAGACATGATTGGCCTTTTTAAAAATGTTTAAATGATGGCATTATGTATCTTCATCTCTTCATCTTTTCTTAAATATTTTTCTGGTGAGTTTCTTTATTTGCTATTTGTTTTTCCTTTTTTTCCTTGGACTATCTTAATATAGATCTTGTATAGATTGCTTACTGATTATCACTCAGTTTTGAATGAATAAGTTCTTGAGCCAGCTGCTTCAGGAGGTTGGAGTGCCTTTGGAGAGTTCCACAACCCCTTCTTGGCTAATAGAATTTTCCTTTAGGCACAGGATTGTATATGTGAGTTCACTTTTTCTTTATGTTTCCTTATCAGAAAATAACACTACAGGACTAGTCAGATACTTCCCCTCAACCTCACTGAATACTTTAGCAAATATGGCTTTCCATGATGATTTCTCCTTTTCTATTCTAAGCTTTTCTAGATTTTGTATTAAAAATTCAAGAGAAGTTTTCAGCCTTGGATGTCTGCTCTTGGCATTTCCTCACATCACCATTTGATCTTTTCATATAACCTTTCTAAAAAAGGGTATGGATGCCTCTGAGTTTCATCGAAGGAGTTTGTGTTTCTGTTTCTTATTCTACTTGTTGCTTTTGAATGATTTAGAAGTGGGGATATTCTCAAGTTTATTGTCAAATTCAGCTTCTTGTCTCTGAAATTGTTATACTTCTATAAACTTTGACAAATAAAATTTTAACTATCAAATTTCACATGCCAATCAAACTTTATACAAATGTCTTCATTATATTTAGATAAAATCTCTTTGTTATGCAATCCATGAGTGATAACAATTGGTTTAGTTGTTATGGATTTTTGTTTCATGCAGTGTGATTATAATATAATATTCTCTAGAGGAAGCAATATGAGACATTCACATTAAGCTTCATTCACACTGAACTTGAGGGCACATTCAGGACTCCCACTATAATGAATGGTCCTTCGTTCTAAGGTTATAAAGATACAGTCCTTGCCTTCAAGAATCTCTCCTCTGCAGTGGAAGGGTGGGGTTGAGTGGGAGGGAAGGAAAAAAAAGTAGATGAACTTTCACACTCTGGTGTGGCTATGTGGTATAGGTGAAACATAAATAAAATGGTATGGGAACCTAGGGAAACCCAGAAGAGGGGAATATTTGAAAACTGGTCAAGTAGAAGAAGCAATTTTATTCTATTCTCTTAAGAACAGAATTTGGGCCAGTGGTTGGTTAGAAGGTACAACGAAGCAGATTTAGTGCAATACAAACAAATTGTTTTTTAACTGCTATAGTTGTCTAAAAATAGATTAAATCAGCTGTCTGGAAAGAATAATAGGCTCTGAATCATAGATGTTTATTCAGAGGCTGTACAATGGTGATGGGTCAGGGTGTCTCACAAGTGAATGGTCTGAAAATATGAAAAACACATGACTTCCAGCGTTCCTTCCCTTTTTAAAATTCTACTCTACTTCTGAGTTCTTTTTTTAAATCAGTCTACCATATCATCATGCTTTAAAGAATGCTAATATTCAGATTATGGAACTACTGATGAGAGTCAAATTTGGCTTCTCTGGTATTAAATGAGAAAATGAATGTAACAGTACGTGAGAGAGTGCTTCACAATTGTTAGTTGAATTTGAATCAGTGAAAAATAAGCAAGTGAGAAAAAAAGCATTGATGCCTTTTAGGCATGAAGGGCATGCCCATATATCCACCCACCCATATTTCATTACTTCTCCCAGTCTTAATGGAGAGTTGAGAAAGGAAATCAGATTTGTTTGCAAGAGATAGTGTTCAAGGTAACTACTATCTAGGCTTTCCATACCCTAGACAGAGAAAATCCATAGTCTACTACAGAAGTTGCAGTGTCTTCATTAAAGAGTGATTCACAGGATCATACCAAGAGATTTTGATAGTTCCTGGAGGTTTGTGAACTGAGGAAATTATTCAATAGACTGCTATTCCGTTAGTTAGTAACTTGATCAAGAGGGGAAAATGATGAATCTGTTATTGGTCAATTTAGTTTTTGGGTACTGGCTTCTATTAAGGAATCAGTTGAAAAGCTAAAGATAATATTTATAATGGTAATTTTACATGTCACGTGTGAGTTTTACAATCCTTGCCTATACAACCATCATTATTAAGATTAGTTAATCAAGATTTGCTTTATAAAACCATACATGATAATGAGAGCATAATAGTTATATTAATTGAACACCTATGTAATTTACCTATATATCTCTTTAACAATGTAGATTACAACATTTCCATTATACAGATTAAGTTGCCAAGGCTCCGCAGCTTGTAAATAATGGAGTCACAACTCAAATCCAGGCAGTTTGCTCTTGCAGCCCACTTTTTTATTTTATTTTTTTTTTATTTTTATTTTTCTTTTTTTTTTTGCAGCCCACTTTTTTAACTGCTTATACAATATACTGGCTTGGGTTCATGAGACAAGCTACCTAGTAGAATGGAAATAGCTAACATTCACCCCTTCTCTGAACTGCCCGTAATTTTGGAATTCATATGAATCATCTTTCCAACATAAACTAAAGGATGGATTATTACCAGGTAGTGTCATGTGTGAAATCATTGAAAGTAATTTCAATCCAACATTAGGGGTCTTCTTGCCCTATAGAGAAGCTCAAACTTAGTACAGTGGTAGATATAAATATATTTAAGCTGTAAATATTAAGATGAAATTTCTTTAAAAAGTGAGAATTTTTATGGGATACATGGAAAACTTAAAACACCCAATTTTAAAGGGAAAAATGTAAACCTGTAACCATAATTTTTCCCATAGGCTAAAGATGAATGTATCTACCTATTTTCCCTTCAGAATTTAATCTGAGTGATGCTGTGCGGTGTTTCTAGGGAACCTGTACTCTATTTGAATTTTTAAAATATTTTATTTTCCTATCATCTTCCTTTCTGTCAGTAAATATAACTTTTCATAGATTTTTTTTTCTAAGCACAGTTTTAGATAATGTTAAATATTTTAGGGTGTATTATACTAGAGCATGTGGGTAGCAATAATGTTAGTCTTAAAATTTTATCTTTATAAATAATACTAGCAAGAACTAACCTCTTCTAAGCAGAAATTCTGCTTTTATGGGCATTTGTTGATTTAATCTGTACAACCTCTGAGTTTTTATTACCCCCATTTTTTATATGGGAAAATGGAAGCTTAGAGAGTTAAGCACCTTAGGTTCACTCAGCTAAGAAAGACCTATTCATATTCAGAGATATTTTTTTTTTTACTCTGAACTCATTCTGCCTCATTTTAATTTTTAAGCAGTTTCATTTTTTGTAGGGATAGATTTCCAAATAACACATTTCTGAATGGTTCTCAACAAGACTCTTACAAGCTCTGAATTACTCTCAGTTTATGTATTAATTACAGTTTTATTTGTAAAAGTGAAAAGTATTTGTCTGTTTATTATAATGGAAGGGCTGTTGCTGCTGGAGATGGAATAATGCTCAGGCCCAGGCTGGTGAGGCCCATCAGTTTGCTAGGCAGCATCAAAAACCTACTCAGAAGAATGTTTTATATTTTAAATTTTCAAGCACAGGATGGCACCACAAATATCTTGTTAGATATCTCTGCCACTACCACCCTTACTTACTTATTACTTATTTATTAAAAAGATTTTATTTATTTATTGCTGAGAGACACAGAGAGAGGCAGAGACATAATCAGAGGGAGAAGCAGGCTCCCTGTGGGGAGCCCAATGCGGAATTAGATCCTAGGACCCAAGGATCATGACCTGAGCCAAAGGCAGACACTCAACCACTGAGTCACTCAGGTGCCCCTACCATCTTGATTTAATAAATGTTAACATTTATTTTGCCATATTCTTTTTGGATCTTTTTTGTAAGGATTTTTTGATTCAACAAATGCCCCTACCCTATCACATTAGCCTTCATCTTTCCCCAGCTACCTTCACGATCTTGAAGTTCTACTGTGTTCCTTCCTTGTATGCTTCTATATATTTACTACTTATATAAGTATATTCATACCTTTATGTACTAGTTTTACGTGTTTTTAAAATATGCGTAAATGAATATGAATAGTATACTACATATTCTACTCTTTTTCCATTTATCTTTATGCTTTTGAGAATTACCTATATTGATACATGTGTATCTTGTTTTTCATTCTCACTGCCATAGTATAATATTCCATTTTATGAATAAACTATTTTTGTTTATTCATTCTTCTATTGATGAACATTTCACTTATTTTCCTTCTTTGACTATGATAAATAATACTATAATGAGCATCTTAGTAAATATCTCCCTTGGCACATTTTTAAGTATTTTTATCTGGATGACATACCTGGGAGTAGTTATATCAGTTTACATTTCCAGCAATATGGTACAGGAGTTTCTCACTGTTCTCAGAAGTACTTGGTATTAACAGGTTTTTAAAATTTTGCCTGCTAAAAGATGACTGCTCTGTACATCTTCAAAAATGTTGGTATCATGGAAGACAAAGGCCAAAGAATTGTTCCAGATTAAAGGAGACTAAAGATAAGTAACATCGGAAAGCAAAATTGTTCCTCAGTTAGAAAAACGAGACCAAATATGGACTATGTATTTAACAGTTCTTGACCCCATGTTAATTTTTCTAAAGTTTGATCACTGTAGCATGGTTATATAAGAGAATATTCTTGTTCTTTGGAAACACAAGTATTTAGGGATAAAGGGACATGATGTCTGAAAATTACTTTCAAATGCCTTTGCAATATAACAATAATATAGACAGTGAGATAAAGCAATTACAGCAACTTTTTCACACTGGTGAATCTAGGTGAAGAGTATATGTAAATTCATTTTACTTTCAATTCATCTGTAGATTTGAAATTTTTTCAGAAGAAAAAACTCATAGGTGTACAAGTATTCATTATTGTAATTTACTCTTCTCTGATTACTAGTGAGATTGAACATCTTTTTATATGTTTGTCATTCAGATTTCCTTTTTTGGTGAATTTAAATTCCTTTTCCTAATTCTACTTAGCCATATGTCTTCCTTATTGACTTTTCAAAATTCTATAATATTCTTCATCCCAATTCTTTGTTGGTATGTTTCGCAAACAACTTCTCTCACTCTTTGGCTTGTCTTTTAACTTTGGGTAATGGGTTCATTAAGGAGTCTCAGTCTATGAATGTACAAAACGACTTTTTTTTTCAATATTTTTCCACTAACTGCCCTACTTTGGATTGTTCTTTTCTATTGGGTGGAGGATCCCTTTATAAATCTTGTCAAGACTCCATAACTTTAAAAAGTATCTTTTTTTGCAAATAACGAGGCAGTTTTTTTAAAAACCATGAATCTCCAAATCAAATCTAAAGCTCTTCTCCTTACTCCTAGAACAAGCTAAACCTTTCCACGTCTTTAGTGGAAAAAGGTTGTGGTCTGCTTTGTATGTACCTCCCCCTGCTAACTCATCAAGGTGCTAATTCTTCACTTATATATGTGGAGGGGGAAGGAGAAAGAAGCCAAAGAGTTAGCATCTTTTCACTTGACTTAGCTGTGAGTGCAGCTTCTTCCTGTCACTACTGCTCTAACAATGATCAAGTTTAAATATCCTCACTGTGGCTAGGACTCATGTGCTGCTTCTGTAACTGGGTTGGGGGCATGTTTAAGGGTTTGAAAAGACCATGTTGGCTGCTTCCCCTTTGCACAGTTCCTGAAGCAGAGATCTGGTTCTGATTTAAGGTTCACATCCATCATCCCAGCCCCATTTATTGAGTAGACTCTCCTTTCCCACTGATGTGTATTACTGCCTTCCACCCAATATAGTGGAAATATATGTTTGCCAAATAATGGAAGTACAGGTTGACCCCATGGCTGGTCACTCTTAACTGAGTTCTTTTTTCTTCCTGACTTAATTGCCAGGAGCAGGTCAGCAAGTTTGCTGGAATCGGCATTTAACTGGGAGCAGGATGGTAGGCCTTTTGTTTAGGCAACTCTAATCTTTATGAGGGATTACCCTGGCTTTCCTCTTTCCTTTAGCTTCTGGAGAATGGAGGTGCACCATCTCCTTTCCTCCCAGAAAGAGTGAGAATAACCTCTCCACCCCAGAAGCTCATGATCCCTCCCAGGTCTTAGTCCTTTTCCTTATGTGGAGTAAGGAGAGAAGAGAATTGGTGGTAAGTACTGGTCTAGTGAATCTCAGTAAGCCTCAAGGGGAGGTGGCTGACTTCAACTGCTAGTGACACCTTAGTCTTAGGCCATAGAATGCTTAGCATCCTTTCTTATCAATTTTGGATTTATCAACAATTTCAGGACAACCAGAAAAATCCCACTTGACATAAGGTTACATTTCATTGGTATTCTTTCCTGTATAAAAGTTTCAAAATGTCTCAGTATAGTCAGATGTATTCATCTTTTCCTTATCCTTTCCTTTAGCTTTTTCAAGAAATATTTCTCTGTTCCTTTCAAAATGTTGCTTTTCACATTTAGATCTTTGGTCTATTTGACTCTTTAAAAATTTGTTTTATTTGTGGTATAAGGTAGAGATCTGATTTTAACTTTCCCATAAGGATAGTTCTTGTCTCAGTAGTTGAATAGTTTTTTCCTTCCCATGATTAGTATTACTGCCTTTCAAGTTGCTTTAGCTGATATCCATTTCTTTGTATTTTCTTTCTACAGGAATCACCTTCACTGTTCTCTAAAGTCAATTAGACCCCTGACATGTCTACTCATCATAGTGAATTGTTCCAAGGATGTTTTATTAGAGAAGGAGCTGTGTTTACTAATGCATTCCTAGCATTTAGTATAGTACCTGGCACAGAGTAGGCTCTCAACAAATACTTATTGAATGAATGAGCAAGTCCAGGCCAAGATCCACTCAGCTGTGAGTCTGCCCTAAAGTCTAGATTCCACAGAATTCGATAGGTTTTATATTTTACTGTGATTGGTAAAATGGGCTTTTCCTTTCCAGTAGCATAGTCTTTCTCGATCTGTTATTCTTTGAGATAGACATTTTGAATATTCCTAGATTTCTCCCTTTTCTTGAGCTTGGCACCTAATGGGTCATTTAGCTTCACAATTTCTAATTCCTTAAAATTAAGGTATATTTTCTGTCTTCATTTTAGCTCAGGCTTTTCCCCCACCCCTTTCCTTTATTTTCTTAATGTGATATTTGGTATATGCACAAGAATGTGCATAATAATAAATTTTAATTCGATGTATACCTATGGAAACCATGACTTGCCTAAGAATGGTAACATTATCTGTCCATTGCCTCTACGTAGGTACTCCTCCCTGGCCCACCCCTTGCCTCCACCAAAGAGGTAATCACTAAGGTAGAAGTCTGGGTATCTCATCCTCTTGCTTTGGTTTTCTTTTCAAATATAGACTTATGATATATAAAAATATTCCTAACAATGCATTATGTAGATTCATTTGCTATTGAGCTTTATAAGAATAGTTTCATACTTTGTGACGTCTGCAAAGTAAAATTTTCATTCAACATTTATGCTTCTAAGATTCATCCATACTGTTGTGTGTGGCTATGGCTCACTAATTTCATTATTTAATTTCATTAGTGGACACAATGACCTTACATTGTGTAACATACCATGGTTTCTCTATTCTCCTGTTGATATTTGTTTAGACTGTTTCCAGATTTGTATTTGCTACTTTGGACAAGATTACTATAAACACTGTTGTTTATGTCTCTTGGTCCACATATGTAGTTTTTCCAGGCTCTGTATCAAGGAGTGGACTTTCTGGGTGAAAGGATATGCAAGTGTTCAACTGTAACAGATAATGCCAAATTGCTTTTCAAAGTGATCTGTTTATACTCATACCAGTAAAGTGTTAAACTCCTCATTGACTCATTCTTTCCACATTTGGCATTATGAGATTGATTTTTTCCCTTTTTAGATGTGAAATTGTGTCTCCTTTTAATTGTAATTTGTATTTCCCCAAGAAAAGAATTTGAGATTGTTTTATATGCCTACTGACCATTCATGTTTCCATTTCTGTGTAAAATGGCTGTTTGTCTTTGCCCTTTTTTTCTATTGGGTTATTTGAGTTTTTCTTATTGAATTAAAGTTCTTCATATATCTTGGATCCAAACTTAATTCCTTATCAGTTGTAAGTATTGCCAATATTTTCTTCCAGTTAGTGGCTTGCTTTTTTACTTTCTTTATAGTAGCTCTGTAGACAGAAGTTTTCATGAAGTTTTAATAGTAATAAAGTTGAATTTATGAATCTTTTCTATTGTAATTGGAATTTTTTTATCTTGTTTGAAAAATATCCAGCTCTACACTGAATTTATAAATACATTCTCCTGTGCTTTCTCTTAAAGGATTTAGAAGTTTTATCTTTCACATTTAAGATGCATGTGGAATTAATTTTTGTGTATATGTTATGAAGTAAAGCTCCAATTTTATTTTTCCTTGTGGATAAACAATTATCCTGTAAGAGCATTTATTTAGATTGAAATATATTCACAATACATATTGCTATGAG
Source organism: Canis lupus dingo (assembly GCF_003254725.2). Lineage (NCBI taxonomy): Eukaryota > Metazoa > Chordata > Mammalia > Carnivora > Canidae > Canis > Canis lupus. Next base: position 18,557,280 of record NC_064261.1, read on the forward strand.
AAGAAGGCATATAACAGAATATATGGTATTTTGAAAGCATAAAATATGCATATAGTAATTAGTATATATATAAAATTAAAGAGACACACACCAAAATAACTATCCAAAATGATTATCTTTGGATAGTGGGACAATTGATGATCTTTATTTTTTCTTTTCTGTATTTTCCAACTTTTCTCTGATGAGCGTATATTCATGGTTTTTTAGCAGTGAGAAATAAGGTAGTATTTATAGATGATAATATAGTGTCAGTACATCTTAAAGAGAAATCATTAGTTGAAAGAGAAACCATTAATTAAAATCCTCCAACTTAACTTTTTTATAGTTTCCTTCCATTCTAAACCAGGAAAATGTTTGTAGATTATGTAGTACATCTCAATAGAAGGTAAAAAAATGGTTAAGTTCTGAAATCTGGGTGAATCTTCTGTAAATAGTTATATAAAAGTTCTCTCTCTCGAGCTGTGTTTACTTTACAGGTATGTGAGACTCTTTGGAGAATAGGACCCAGGTTACTTATGTGTATCATTGGTGATATAATTATTTCTTTTTGATCAACAGCAGATAATGAAAAGACTTATAAAACGATATGTTCTGAAAGCACAAGTGGACAAAGAAAATGATGAAGTTAATGAAGGTAAGCATCTCCAACTCGAGAAACATCCTTTTGCAACTAACTTAATGATCTCAGGATACTTTAAAAATCCAATCGAAGGGATCCCTGGGTGGCGCAGCGGTTTGGCGATCCTGGAGACCCAGGATCGAATCCCACTTCGGGCTCCCGGTGCATGGAACCTGCTTCTCCCTCTGCCTGTGTCTCTGCCTCTCTCTCTCTCACTGTGTGCCTATCATAAATTAAAAAAAAAAATCCAATCGAAGATTGATAGGAGAATCTTAGGTTACATTTCTAAACCTCTTTTAAAAGAAAAAGTTATTAAAAATGTCAATCAGAAACAGTTTATCTCTGATAAGAATGTCCTGATTCTTAGAATGTAAAACCTGCCATCTTTCTGGGAGCCTTTAAATTACATAAAAAGTATTCAGCAGTTTTAATTCCGTTGCAGTGAGTTCACGTGAGTGTTAACATTTTTCCAATGTTAACATTTTCCAATAGGATACTTGGGTGGTTGGTTCAAATAGAACCCATATTTCTTCAGAAAAATCTTTACTTTTTTTGTACAGAAAGAAATCTGTAACCCATTTTTCTCATCTGGTGTTTCTCTTTTGCCTTTCACTTTTCTCCTTGGCTCCTTATGTAAAGGTGCCTATTTTTCCAGGCATATCCTAGGCAGGGCATCTGTCTGTACTATAAAAATGTTTCACCAAAGGCTAGGCCGAAAAACAGGCCCAGAATTGGAAAGAAATCAACCTGGGAAAAATAAGTTGCCTTAAAAGTGGAAACTAGCTTCCAACAGTAATGAGATGCCACTAGATCTATCTATGCTGATAAAGAGTAGAAAGGGCTAAACTAAATAAAACTGGTGATGGGCATCAAAGCCATTACCTGATGAATGCAAGGAATCTCTTAAAAATCTGGGTCAGACCACTGATTTGTGTTTGTAGAAAAGAAGTCAATGAACATCTGATTGAGGACCAGCAAAAATCCAATCATTATGCCCTAGAAACTGTCTCAGGGAGACAGGATGGAAGGGGATTGTAGTTTAGAAAGCGGAAATCTGATTATTTGTACAATAACCTCTCTGATGGGTGCCAATGGGGAGAAGAAAAAAGTGATAATGGGGGAATTGGATGGCTGACAGCAACAAACACAAATGAGCATCTTACATGTCCTTGTACCCAAGAGGAAAATGAGTTAATGAGAATTTGGAGCTTTGAACAAAGCTCTCACTAAACTATCATACAATTTAGCATTCTTATTTAATAAATAAACTGAAGTCCAAGAGATTGAATAGTTTGTGCTTCCTGTATCACATATACACCATATAACACTTCATAGTCTCCTCATAAGTCAAAAACAAAAGAGGAGGATATGGCAGTAGGAAGGTGAAAGGAGATCTAGTGAGTTTGTAGTCCAGATGTGATACTGAGTGGTATGAGAATCTATTTCCTTCAGCAATGACTGGCCTTGTGATTTCAAATTAGATCATATTGCCAGATGGGAAAGGAAGAAGCACTTTCTTTTTTTGCATAAAAAAGGAATCTGCAAATGCTTTATATGTATTCTTGTGGAATAATTAGAATTCCTATATATATATATAACATATAAATTGTTATATATATATATGTTATGTTATATATATATATATATATATATATATATATAACATAGAATTATACTCTAAAACATCATAAAGGTGCCAGGGAATAATATAGAAGGTATGTTTTACGTATGATTCTTTAAAAAAAAAAGCTGTAGAAATACCAGTAGTTTGAAGAATCATTTCTTAGATTCAAGATAAATCTCTGCCCAAAGTTTACCTTTTAATGTCAATGGCTTATCTACATTACAATCATTTGCAAAAGAATCAGGTTGTTTTTTTTTTTTTAACATTTCGTTTATTAATTTGAGAGAGAAAATCAGTGAGAGACAGAGACAGAGGAGCAGGGGGAGAGGCCGAAGGAGAGGGAGAAGCAGACTCCCTGCTGAGTAGGGAGCCCAATGTGGGACTCAATCCCAGGAGCCCAGGATCATGACTTGAGCCAAAGACAGGTGCTTAACTGACCGAGCCACCCAGGCACCCCGAGAATTCAGTTTTTAATAGCAAACTACATACATTCAAAACACTGCCAAGCTGAATTATGGGAAGAATTGATTTTTAATAGCCAAAAGTCTCCTATGGAGATTCTTATGTGTATACACATTGCCGGTGGTATCACATCTAAATTTAATTTCACATTGTTTGTTACTTCCTAATACTTTGGTTTTCTGTGTCCCACAAAATGTTCCTTGGCCCCAAGTTCACTACCATTCCCTTCCTTAATAATCACTCCTACTTCTTTTTCTTCCCTTCTCTTACCTCAAACCTGACTTAAAATTTACTCGTTCCATGTGAGTATTTGCCTATTAAACAGATTGAATCATCTTTAGTAAAGTTTCATTTTTCTAGGAGTTTCTTCCACCCTAGCAAAGGGAGATGAGCCATTTAGGTTTCAACCCTATGTCTGAGGGAACCAAAGGGGAACTCCCTATAGACAGGATGGTGATACCCTGGCTGTAGATCAGTTCGCCAAGAAATTGCCCTATGTTAAGAGGTGACTGAGCCACAGAATAATACTTCAGCTGAGTTTTACTGTTGAAAACATGGCTGGACTATTTTTATAGCTTTTGTCAAAAATCAGCATATTTATAAAGACTAATACTTCTTAAATATCTCGAAGGAAAAAGTTTGAAAAAACTACCTTGGACTTTATGAAGCAAATGTGTTCGTATTATATGAATTTGTGTGAATTTCACTCTTTGTTCTTTTCTAAATCCAAAGAGCAAATTACCAATGATATTTTTTAAATACAAATACTGTAGGTGAATTGAAAGAAATTAAGCAAGATATCTCCAGCCTTCGTTATGAACTTTTGGAAGACAAGAGCCAAGCGACTGAGGAATTAGCTGTTCTGATTCATAAACTCAGTGAGAAACTGAATCCTAGCATGCCAAGATGTGAATGATTCAGTAACCTGGAATAATGGCTTTGACTATAGCACAAATGTGGGCAATAATATTTCTAAGTATAAAATACTTGAAATGGTGTAAATTTTTAGTATTAACTACCTTTATCATGTGAATCTTTAAAACTTAGGTCTTAATGATTTTACTGTTTTATCACATGAAAATTGTCTTCATTTTAATTGTCTGCCTTGACATTATAAACAATGACATGCCAATGTATTTAAAGGCCCAGTACTATTACATTACTGACATTTTTGTCCACTTTAGAATAAACTCTATGTCTTTGTACTTACCTGTTTGCCTCCAAGAGACTGTAAGCTTCTGGGAGACAGGGACCATGTCTTATTCATCTTTGTGTCTCCAGCATCTAGTACAGTGCCTGGTACATAGTAGGTGCTCAATAAATGTTGAAACCAACTGAACGGAACTGCCAACAAAATACAAATAAAAATAAAAAGGCCATCACTATGTAGCATTCCTTCCCTTGTCCAAGTGCTGAAGAGATTTTTTTTTTTAAATAGAAACTAAAGAAATTTTATAACCGGCTATGACTTGGTAAGATTTTCTTAGAATTTTTGGCATCACTCATAAATCCTAGGACCTTTGAGCTCTGAATGAAGAATTTAACAATGAAATAGGTAAATAGAAAGTATACTTACAGTACATATCTAAGTTTCATGGAATTGTTCAAAACAACACATTAAAGATTTTTCTAAAGTATATACATTTTGCTTTCTGTCTTACATTTTCATTACATGTCAATAATGTGAATTTGTTTGGTGGAGTGGTAAGTTCTTTTAAAGTTAGGGGCTATGCAGGGTTGCTATTTTGTTATAACCTTCTAATTTCTGCCTCTGGTGCTTTAATGCTAAGTAAGATATCAACAGCTGACTTCTATCTTGCCCATTAGCTTCATTCTGAGTTTTAGAGGGTATGTGTATGGGAAGAACCAGGAAAGAGCAATGGCTGGCTACCTGGAAACACATATCCAAGCATCACCAGGTATGTTTCATTTCCCTTTGAGGCATCTCTTGCTATCATTGCTTACGATGATTGTCATCCTTTTTCTTATGAAAGCATTTCAATTACACTTTCTATACAAAATAAATGGTGATGAATCTGTAATTGATTTACTTTATAACTAAGCTGAATGTTGGTAATATCCATACCACCTCATGACTTTAATAAGAAAGGGGATACAGGCCAGGAACTTCCCTCCTCTCTTCTCAGACCATAAAACAAAGTATTTTTTTAAAAAACCAGCTAGGTTTTAATCTCTTGTAGAGTTCTACTTATCATCCAGATTCACTTCACTCTGTTTTTGTCAAGTCTTACAGGAATACAATTTATGATCATGGCTCAAGGATAGTTTTATGGGTTCTAAAAACCAATTAAATACATGATACTTTAAAAATTATTAATAACATATAGGAGGCTTTCTAGACGTGAAAACAAAAATTAACATTAAATGGTACTACATAAAGCTCTTTAAAGATAATTTCTTATTTTCTACTTTTGAAGAGTTAAAACAGTTAAGGTAAGAAAAGAACTTTATATGCTTTTGCTACCATTGTAGAATATTTCATTAACTTTTGTGCTATGCTGATGGTATTTTGTCTTAAACATTTTTCAGACTTTATGTATTTTATATTATACCTCAGAACTGAATAAAATATTGATTATTTTATTGTTACATGTTACTATAGTTTATATTGAAACAGTTAAGATGTAGAGTTTCCATAATAGACAATACTTTGAGTCTTCTCATGTTGTCTGTGATTCCAAGAGTAAAATATTTTATCTACAGCTATAGACCAGCATATTTAGTAATATTCCTAACTGGGATTGGAAACATGTTGAATGAAAAAGTGTCAGATACCTCCAAGGACATCCAGTCTAGGATCCTTTGAGTATTGAATGAAGATAAGCTCATGGCATCTATACCCTGTGAGAAAAAATATATATATATTATATACATATAATATATATATTAGTCTATGCCTCCTACAACTATAGAGATATCAACATAGTTGTTTTTCCTTTATTTACTATGCTTTCATAAAACTGGTATGTTTCTGTTATTTCATTTTTTTTTCCTTCATAGTTTCTAGGTGGTAGCCAAGAAGGAAGATGTGATGCCAAGGTGTGGTGGATACTGTTGATACTGTTGATGTCCTGCCCAGATCATTTTTAGTGGGCCAGTGTATAGGCATCTCCCATATTCTGTGAGGGTTGGCTCCTTAGCAGTTCCCAAGTATCCCCTTCCCCAGGGAATTGCTCTCAAGTGAAAGGAAGCAGCCTTGCCCTGGATGTTATGCTTCCCCTTCTTCATGCCAATGACCAACTGACTGGGGTGGAAACAAAACGGCTGGGCCCTTGTTTCAAGGTAGGGCCAACTTTTTGGTGTAGTTCATGTTCTAGAGCTCCAGGAAGGGTTAGGCTCAGCCAGACTCCATTTGAGACCAAATCTGTGTGTTTAGCCTTTTTCTCTGTCTTACCCTGTTTCCCTTTCTCCCTTTCTGCTGAGAACATACCTTCAATAAATCACCACAACCAAATCTTGTTAGGCTTTGTCCCCAGTGAGCCCATTCTAAGACATGGGTATTACTGTGGCAATATAGGGACAAAGTAAGGGTTACTCTAGGTGATTACTGTCAAAATAATGTTTCTTTGAGGTTAATGATAGCTCTGGGCCAGCAAGTCCTTGTCCTACCCAATGTTCTAAAGGTTACATTGGGCTTGGTGGGGCACCTGGGAGAAGGGAACATTTTAACAGGACCAAAAACAATTTATTTAGCAAAAGACTAGGTATTTATGATTAATTAGAAAAGTATCAAAGTCCTATATCTCTTTTCAATTTCTCTGCTGTTCTTAGTTTTTTCCTCAGTTACAGATGAAGGAAAGGAGGCAACTCTCGAATTGCTTCTTAAGCTTACTGTTTAAAAATTTTGACACTTTGTGTTTCTGTATTAAATTGACTGAAGACCCTTGACTTAATGGACTTCACAATATGTTGAGAAGCTTATATTCATAGACTTGAAATAAAAGAGGAAAAAAAGCACAATAGTATCCAGTGTTTTCAGAGTTCTTTGCACTGTAAAAACTTGAAAATGACTTATGTTTTGTGATTATTAAAAGCAAATTTAGTACAACTTAGGATAAGTCTTTAACCCTATCATGTCCAATATGTTTCAATTTCAAATGTGTTAAGCCAACTGAAAGAAGCTTTTGTAAATAGGAAAGTGTCTTAGAAACGACATCTAAAGAGAACTGGAGCCGCATTGCTTGTTTAATAATGTGCCCTGGGACAAATCTCGTTTTATACCTTGTTCAGTCAAACAGGGTTATGCTACAAGCAGGTTCTTAGTCTTTGGGTGTCACAGAGCTGCTTCAGGGGTTGATCTCATCATCCAAGGCGGTAATGATATCTCTCCCCATGTTTCATTTTTTAAATCAATCTAATAGAGTTATTTATTACTTTAAAAAATTTTTAAATATTTCATTTATTCATAAGAGACACAGAGAGGCAGAGACTTAAGCAGAAGGAGAGGCAGGCTTCTCATGGGGAGCCTGATGTGGGACTTCATCCCAGGACCCCAGGGATCATGATCGGAACTGGAGACCCTCAACCACTGAGCCACCCAGGTGCCCTATTGCTTTTTTATAAAATGAGAGTTTGAGAGTTTCCAAATTGGTCCATGTTAGTGGAGACCAATGTATGTACTCATGAGTCACTCAGTCAACCACCGCTAGCTGTGTGATGGTTTTAACTTTAATGCAGTTTTAAATTGTTTTTTATTCTTAGTCATAAGTTGCTTAATTTATACTCATAATGATTGCTTTAAGACCACAACATAAGGTTTATAAGTTACTGAAGTGTATGATACTTCTGTAAATTTGTCTCAAGGCAATATTTATCACATCTGAAATAGAATCTTTTTTTGTTGTTTTTATTTTGGATTTTTTAATGTAACCCACCAAGATATCTCTAGTACCCTAAAATATCTTTAAAAAGAGAAATTATAGTGGCAATTTTGTCTAACTTGGCTTTTCATTTTTGTGAATAAAAACTGCCCACCCTGTTAATTATATAAGAAGTATTTAAAGTTAGTACTCTGAAACCTTTGCCATTTAGAAGCAAAACACAGCACTTAAAAAAAATCACTTGCCTTTTCTAGATGCAAAAGGAAAGAATTCCAAACATCATATTATGCAAGGTTTTTGTCTATTTTTGATTCTATATCATAGCCTCATTTCAATGTTTTAAAATAAATTTGATCTTCAAAATGAACTCTTTTCTTTTACACAATTAGCTTAAAGTAAAATAAACAGTGGGGCATCACTTGTTAAATGGAAAATAAGCATTGCCAGTATATGTTTTTATTACAAATATTGTAAAGATTGCATGAAGATGAATTTTATAATGCCTCCTTAAATAATTATAGCAACCTAACATAAAATGCCTTTTCTTTAAAGTTACATTTCTACACATTTTCTTTCTGTACAGAATTACAAAATTGCACAATAAAAAATGAAATAATTATTAAGATTCCTAAGCACTTTGAAAGATTATATACTACTATGAAAGTGGTTTGTGGATCCAAAAATGAGAACATTGGATTAATGGTTTCTAAGATTTTGCCCAGACCTGGAATACTTATTGAATTTCCCAGAGTAATTTTTAAAAAGATAATTCCTGCCCACTTCATCACATTTTCAATATTTTTATTTGTTTGTAATAATGCAAAAACATAGCAATAATAGTATCAGTATCATTTTCCTTAAGTTGTTAACATGCAATGCCAGGACTTGAAAAGGGAAGTAAGAAAATAGTGGGAAAATTTGGTACTTACTATTTTGGATAACCCTGTATCAGAACCTTGCAATCATAGAGATAGAAGAATGCCCACTTTGGAAACCATGCAGAGTGGAACAAGGATTCTGAGAATCTTTTGGTTTTTAACTTTATTTTATAACAATTTTATTTTTAAATTGCAAAATTTTATTAAAAATAATGCAAAAATCTTATGGAAAACACAAAACAAGAGAAAGTTTATAATCTTTTAATCTATAACAAAATTTTTTGATTCATTTCATAACAAGTTCTTTACTATAATTGTAATCATTGTATATACACTATTTTATATTCTCCTTTTATTATTATCCTGAACACTTCCCACATGGCTATACAGCCTTCATTATTTTCACTTTCAGTCGCTGTGTAGTAGTCTATAACGTGGATGCACCATTTTATTGGATAGGTAGGTCCTTATTTTTAATGGATCCTCAATTATGCTTTGTTACTTTCATATTTTTGTAGGCTAAATATCCATAATTGGAGTTATGAGTTAAAAATGTGATCACATATTTATAGGTTTGGACACATATTGCTACATTGCTTTTGAAAGGGTTTTATTACCAGTTAAAAGCATCACAGTTGATGAGCGCATACTCTCTCTCCAACATAGAGTGTTAAATCTTTTTCTAAATCTGAAAGGCAAAATAAAAAAGGTATCTTGCTTTAATTGTATTGATTGCAAATGAAGGTAATAGATTTCTATAAGTTTGTTCAGTTTTGTAAGTTTGTTCAGTAGCCACTTTGTGAAATGTCTGTTCATATTTTCAACTCTTTACTTACTGCAATCTTATGTTTTTATGAATTTGTATGAACTGTTTATAAAGGTGTTAAGTTTGTACATTATCTCAAATTTTTGTTTACATGTAAATTTTTGTCACATATTGAAATGTTTCATCTATATTTAGTATTTTTTTTCTTTGTGGTTTCTTCTATTCCTCTTAAGATTAGACAGTTCCTTTCTATTATGGGCTGAATTGTGTCCCACTTAAATTCATGTGTTGAAGTCCTAATCCCCAGTACCTCAGAATGCAACTATATTTGGAGATGGGACCTCTAAAAGAGGTAATTAAGTTAAAATCAATTCATTAGGGTGGGCCTTAATCCAATTTGACTGGTTTCCTGATCAGAAGAGATTAGGATAGGACACAGACTTACAAAGAGGAAAGACCTTGTGAAGATACAAGGAAAAGATGACCATCTATAAGCTAAGGTGAGATGCCTCAGAAGATTGGTTTGGTTTCCTGTTGATACTTTGATGTTATACTCCTAGCCTGTGAGACCTGTCAGAAAATAAAATTCTGTTGTTTAACGTCATCCAGTTTGTGGTACTTTGTTATTGGGCCCTAGCTAACTAATATGTCTTCCAATTCCCTAAATTCTATTAAATTCTATACAACTCTATGTTCTCATATCTCTTCTATGGCTTTATTTTTCAATTTACTTCTGAAATTTATCTGTATTTTTGTTGAGTCTAAATTGATGTGTATTTTTCCCAAATTGCTACACAGTTACTTTATCTCCAGGCACTGTTGTCTGTTTTCAATGTGGAGTTATTTTAGCCTCAGAAAAAAGAATTGTCTGGAACATTCTGGTACCAAGTAAAAACCTTCCCAGATCCCTTGCAGGAAATCATTTTTCTACCTAAAAAGCACCTCTTCTCAGGGTTTCAATTCTTGTTCCACAATCACTTGTGAACTCTCCCCTAGTAGACCTAAGAAATCAGGAAAGAGGCTGTATCTTACTCATCCATCTATAGTATTTTTGTAGGCAGAGCACTGTGTGAATTAAGGAAGGGCTGACGGAAGAATCAGGGAATGTCAGCTCAAAGTCTATAGGCCAACGATAGTCTGCAGATCCCTGAGGCCTTTTCAGGGGGTCTGTGATTTTGAACTTATTTTCATTACTCTAAGACATTATCTGCCTTTTCCACAGTGTTGACATTTGCACTGGTGGTACAAAAACAATGGTGGTTAACGGTGCTGTTACTTAAACATGAATCAAAGCAGTGGCTTCAAACTGTAGTAATAGTCATGTGTTCTTCATGACACATATTGTCAGGAAACAAAATTCTATATAGAAATGCCTTTTGTGGGGATCCCTGGGTGGCTCAGCGGTTTAGCGCCTGCCTTTGGCCCAGGGCGCGATCCTGGCGCGATCCTGGGATCCTGGGATCGAGTCCCACATCGGGCTCCTGGCATGGAGCCTGCTTCTCCCTCTGTCTGTGTCTCTGCCTCACTCTCTCTCTCTCTCTCTCCCTCTATCATGAATAAATAAATAAATAAGTAAATAAATAAATCTTAAAAAAAATAGAATGCCTTTTGTGTTGGGGCACCTGGCTCAGTTAAGTGTCTGCCTTCCACTCTCGGATCATGATCCCAGGATCCTAGGATCAAGCTCCAGTTGGGCTCCCTGTTCAGTAGAATGTCTGTTTGTCCCTGCCACTCTGGCTACTTGTGCTTTCTCTGTCTCTGTCAAATGAATAAATAAAGTCCTTTTAAAAAATGCCTTTTGTGAAGCAATAAAATTTGTTAATTTTAAGTCTCTTGAATACATTTCATTTTAAATATATGTGTGATAAAATGGGAAGTAAACATAAAGCATTTTTGCTCAATATAGAAGGGTATTGTCTCAAGGAAAAGCATTTGTGTGATTACTTGAATTGCTAGCTGCTTTTTAAAAGCACAAATGACAGAAATTATGATTATTCAGAGTTGGATATTTGGTGTACACTTTCTTGTGAATCCAAGCAGGGTGGGCAGCCCGGGTGGCTCAGCGGTTTAGCGCCACCTTTGGCCCAGGGTGTGATCCTAGAGACCGAGATCGAGTCCCACGTCGGGCTCCCTGCATGGAGCCTGCTTCTCCCTCTGCCTGTGTCTCTGCCTCTCTCTCTGTGTCTCTCATAAATAAATAAAATCTTAAAAAAAAAAAAAAAAAGAAAATCCAAGCAGGGAACATACCGTTTTAAGGAAAACAATTGACATTTGTTGTCGGTGCTTAAAATTTTAAGCACAAATTAGAATATTGCAAAATTTGTATGTCTCAGGTTGATAGCTTTCCAATACTTCAAAACTTTTCCGATGAAATCCATGGTGACATTAACATAGGATTTCTTGGATGTTGTATAATGAAGACACATTCCAGTTTGCAATTAGCTTTTCAGAAACTACTGCTTGTTGATTTTGGACCAGATTTTCTTCATGTACTTAAAAAAAAAAAAAAAAAGGCCAAATACCAACAGATTGAATGCAGTATTAAATCTGAGACTTGCCTGTCTACTATTCAGGTGGACAGTAAATAGATTTGCAAATAACACCAGTCTTTTTACCTCTTTTTTCAGTCGAAAACAGTTATTTTCACTAAATATTTATGTAACAGGTTTTTAAAATGTATTTAACAATTTCAGTTCTAATTTCTAATATGGTAAATATCGACAGATAACTCCTAAACAAAAGGTCTTTGGGGGTTCTCCAAAATGGTTTGTAAGAGTTATGTGAAGGGGTCGTAAGGCCAAAAGTTTGTAGAACCCAATTCTTTGAAGGACCCTTTCCAGGGACCGTAAAATAGACACAGGCTTCATTCCCATCAGGAGTCTACACGGAGAACTTAGAGGTGCCGCCCTAGAGGGCGGTGGGGGTGGAGCCAATAGTGCGTCTCCAGTCTCCCGGGAAACCACCTTTCTCCGGTCTCCTGGATCGTTCCGCCGTTCCTCTCTGCCTCTGATTGGACGCAGGTTAAGTCGGTGGGCGGTCCTTCGGGAGAGGGGCGGGGCCCGCCTCTCGGGAACGTATTGACGTCACGCCGACGCCGCGGCCCTGACGCCACGCCCTCGCATCCCTCAGTGAGGCTGCTGAGGTTGTTCTTTCGGGGGGACGCGAGCGTCCGCTACCCCCTCCTCAGAGGCCTGGGGCTGGCAGCCTCTGTCACGGCTCCTGTGCCGGCTCGGCGCTGCGCAGCGCGTCGGTGCCACCGTCATGGATCTAAATTTAAATCGAGCGGATTATTTACAGGTAAACCTGAGGGGATAAGGCGGGAGCCGCGGGGGGTGATTCTGCCCTTGCGCCGAGTACGGTCGGGGCCGCCCGGAGCGGGCGTGGCGGCCTAGGTGCTGCGGGGCGGGGGGCTGCGCTCGCGAGTCCCGGTCCCCGGCAGCTCCTGCTGGTTCCTGAGGGTCCGCAGGGACGTGGAAAGGAGCGGCCCACGCCCCAGCGTCGCCGGCGCCTGCCCGCTTCTGAGGATGCCTAGAATGCATGACGTGATCCCGATGCCCCTCCGGGGGGGCCCGTCGCCTCGCGTCTGCGGCTCCCTGTGGGCCCCGACGTCCCGGAGCTCCGTCTCTACCCAGCCCCTTCTCCGGAGCGCCAGAGCTCGACCTCAACCAGCCAGGTCGTAAACGCGGCAACCGTTGATTGTGCCCGCAGTTTTGTTCTAAGAGCTTAACATGCTTTAATCTTCATAAACATTTCTCTTAGGAGGTGATGTTACGACATGGGGATCCAGGGACTCGGATAAAGCAACTGGCTTAACAGCAAAATAAAAGGATGGAGTTCCTATCTGAAGCAAAGTCTCTGACGCCGGAGCTGATGCTCTCGGTTACACCATCCTGCCTCTCCTTATTTCAGCTCTGCATATTCTGTACCTCTTTTCCATCTCTTTTTTCCAGTAATCCTGTTTTGGCTAATTGTACAAAAGTTTGCCCGTCAGTTTGCCTGGAAATTATGCTTCGTTACTTTCCACCTGAATCCCTTCCATGTTGAACTGGTCACCACTTTTTGCTACTGCTTTTGTCTCCTAAATATCTCTTGACTCTGTCCCATTTTTTCCATCTCCATCTCCAGTTCAGGTTCTCATCTTCTCTTTCTCCAAGAATTGAAATAGCTTCTTTTTTTTTTTTAAATAAAGATTTTAGGGGATCCCTGGGTGGCGCAGCGGTTTAGCGCCTGCCTTTGGCCCGGGGCGCGATCCTGGAGACCTGGGATCGAATCCCACGTCGGGCTCCCGGTGCATGGAGCCTGCTTCTCCCTCTGCCTATGTCTCTGCCTCTCTCTCTCTGTGTGTGTGACTATCATAAATAAATAAAAATTAATTTAAAAAAATAAAAAAATAAATAAAGATTTTATTTATTCATGAGAGACACAGAGAGAGAGAGAGAGAGAGAGAGAGAGAGAGAGAGAGGCACAGACACAGGCAGAGGGAGAAACAGGCTCCGTGCATTGAACCCGACAGGGGACTGGATCCCAGGTCACCAGGATCACACCCTGGGCTGAAGGCGCGCTAAACCGCTTTGCTACCCCGGCTGCCCTGAAATAGCCTCTTGGTTGGGCTCCTAGCCTTCAGCTTCACCTCTCTCCAAGCCATCCTTAACATCACTTATTAGAGTGATGTTTCACAAATGCAAGTCAAAAGAAATACTTTAAACTTTAATACTACCCCTTAGAATAATGAATAAAATTGTAGTTATATACTCCCTAAATCCTTTCATGATTTATTGTTTTTTTCCAAGTTCTCTCACGTTGGCCCCATCCTTCCCACCTCCTATCCTAATGGTGCGCCAGTGATAATTCGTTGCTGAACATGCCATGCTGTTTTCATCTTCCGTAACTTTTGTGAAATAATTTGATCATCAAATTGGATGGTATTGCCATCAGCATGTTTGATATTTTAGCAAAAATCTTCTGTGTTGGATTATTAATAATTGTCATCTACTTCCAAAGATTTTTTAAATCACTTTACAACAACTATATGAAGTGTTTTTTTTTTTTTTTTAAGATTTTATTTATTCATGATAGACGTAGAGAGAGAGAGAGAGAGAGAGGCAGAGACACAGGCAGAGGGAGAAGCAGACTCCACGCCAGGAGCAGGCTCCACTCCAGGATCGCATCCCGGGCCAAAGGCAGGCGCCAAACCGCTGAGCCACCCAGGGATCCCTATATGAAGTTTTTTTTATGAAGTCTTCTAGAAATACTTGTTTGCTAAGTATTTTGCCACTAGTGTCACATTATTTTTGGCTTGACAACTTTTAGCTTGAATTTTACTATTTTGAGTGTCCTGTATTTTGACTTTTTGTGGCATATTGCATTAGAAAATAACTTCATCACTGACCATAATTATATCACTAATTGCAGTAAAAAATAAGACTCACTATGATCAGCATCTGCTGGTCCTTTTAATCTCTGATGTAATAATTTCAAGTTAGAATAACAGAAAACATTCACTAGGTGACTGGTGTATTTCCTTAGGTGGGAGTGACCTCTCAGAAGACTATGAAGCTACTTCCTGCCTCAAGGCATAAAGCTACACAAAAGGTACTGTAGAGGTACTGATTTCTCCCCATCTCTGTAGCTCTGATAGAGTAGAGGTTTATATTTCCTTATTGATAAGTTTCTCTTAAAAATACTAATGTTAAAATATAAAAAAATTTCTTTTAATTTGAACAGAGGTTGGAATACCAAAGGACATTTACAGACAGAAATTTACTTGGATGTTATAATTTTTATGTACAACCTGCAATAGATAAGCAAACATGTTGAAAAATATGTTCAATTTTCCTGTTAATAACTTACTCAGTATTTGTGTGTACCAGATTGTGTATATGAAAAAAGGAACATAAAGCACAATAGGATATAGAGAAAATACTTTTTAAGCTTTATTGTATTAATAAGTTATTGGGGTGCCTGGGTGGCTCAGTCAGTTAAGTGTCCAGCTCTTGGTTTTGGCACAGGTTTGATCTCAGGGTCCTGAGATTGGGCCTGCTGATGGGGTCTGCGTTCATTTCATAGTCTGCTTGTCCCTCTCTCTCTACAATACCCCCCACCACCACCACCACTCTACCTCATAAATAAAAATAAAATCTTTAAATAAAAGTAATTAAGTGCTTTGATTTTGAACTTTCTATTTAACTAATAATATTTTTATAGAAATATTGATCCTATGATTTCTATAAGCCAATTAAAATTTCTTAGTAGACTAGTAAGATATTTTAATAGCTGCAAAATAAATACAATATCCTGATATAATAACATTTTGTTAAGATAAATCATCAGATCTCTGTCATTTATTGTATTTGGTCTACTAGATCAGAATTTCTCAATTTTTTTGGTCTTGGGACCCTTTTACACTCTTAAATTATTGAGGATCCCAAACAACTTTTGTTTATTTGGTTTATATCTATCAATATTATTATATTAAGATTCAAACTGAGAAATGTCTAAAATATTTATTATTTTATCCTTTAAAACAACAGACCCATTACATTTACATAAATAACATTTTAATGAAAAATAACTGTTTCCAAAAATGAAAAGAGAATTGTGTTACACTTTTGCAAATCTCTAATCTGGCATAGGCAAAGACACCTGGCTTCTCATGTCTGTTTCCTACAGTCTATTGTGATAGAAGTATACAAAGAAAATCCAGCTCACACAGACATGCAGTTGAAAATAGGAGTTCTTTAAATAGCTTTCCGAGATAATTACGGCTCTTCATATATATGACACAGATGCTTGATAACTAGTAGTTTCTTAAACATTAGCTGCAATGTGGGATATGAAACCCCATTGATTAGCTTTTCATGGTACATTAAAAACCATGTGTACTTTGTTTTGTCTTTGTTTTTGTTTTTTGGGGTTTTTTGTTTGTTTATAGATTTTATTTATTCATGAGAGACACACAGAGAGAGGCAGAGACATAGGTAGAGGGAGAAGTAGTCTCCCCACTCCTCACTGGGAGCCCCATTTGGGACCAGATGCAAAGACCCCTGGATCATAACCTGAGCCAAAGGCAGATGCTCAACCACTGAGTAACCCAGGTGCCCCAAATCCATTTGTACTTTGAATGGATCTTTTACTCATGCATAGTTTTATAGTATCTTGAAATGGTCATTTGAGATTATTGGTTCATTCAGTTATGCAGATCTCCTAAATGTTGAGTGTTCAAATGTTGATTGTTCCAGGTATTATTATAGAATATCAAACAGATCACATTTGTTGATATCACTACTGATTTCATCAGAAAAGTTATTAAATGTGGAGTAGCTGTCAAGGTCACAGTAGGAGTAGATACAAGTCTTCCAAAGTACTTATTTTCACCTGAAAGCTCAAATTTTATCATTGGGAGCAAATACTGTCAATTATTTTCCTTTAAAATGAAAAGCTCAGGGGATCCCTGGGTGGCGCAGTGGTTTGGTGCCTGCCTTTGGCCCCGGGCGCGATCCTGGAGACCCGGGATCGAGTCCCACGCAGGCTCCCGGTGCATGGAGCCTGCTTCTCCCTCTGCCTATGTCTCTGCCTCTCTCTCTCTCTCTGTGTGACTATCATAAATTTAAAAAAATAAATAAATAAATAAAATGAAAAGCTCAGTTCTTTCAGTTTTTTGAGTTTTTTTATTTTAATGTCTACAAATACCCAAATGTTAATAGCAATTTGTTATTAACTGTTGATAGTTGCCAGTTGTTCTTTCATTTCTAAAATAGTGTTTCTTGGGGTGCCTACGTGGTGCAGTCGGTTAAGTGTCTGACTTGGTTTCAACTCAGGTCTGATATCAGGGTTTTGAGATCCAGCCCATATCCAACTCAGTGCTCAGGGTGGAGTCAGCTTGAGTTTCTCTCTCCTTCTGCTGGTCCCCTCCTGCTCATTCTCTCTCTGTCCCTAAAATTAAATAAATCTTAAAAAAAAAAATGTTTCTTGAAAAATGAGTAGTTCAGCTTGAAATGAAACAGTTCTATAAGTGCTTTTTGGTATGCAGCAAGTGTTTTATACATCTTCTTTCTTTTCTTTTTCTTTTTCTTTTTCTTTTTCTTTTTCTTTTTCTTTTTCTTTTTCTTTTTCTTTTTCTTTTTCTTTTTCTTTTTCTTCTTTTTCTCTTTTCCAATCATTTTAAAGGGGGAGCTGCAGAAAGAGTCTTAAGGAGACTCCACACTCCCAATGTGGGGCTAGATCTCAGGACCCTGAGATCATGATCTGAGCCTAAATCAAGAGTCTGGTGGACATTGAACCAACTGCACCACCCAGACACCCCAATTTTATACATATTTTCTATTTTCTCACACTAAATACTAAAAAGACACGACTCAGGGGCCAAAATTTAACAAGAATAATACTTTTTATTGCTTCATCAAGAACATTTTATTGCTTCATCAAGAACATTCTTACATGAAGTTGGATTTTTTTTTTCCTTACTCTCAAGTGGTGATAAAGATTACAGTGACCACTGGTATGGTTTGTTGCCATTGTTTTGGTTCTTGCCAGACACTACCAACTTTATCCACCATTGCTTTTGTACCATCTTGTAAATATCAACCTATAGAAAAAGGAAAACAAAGACTTACTTAGAGAAATAGTTTTCACTTGCCAGATACCCTATAAAGTTCTTGTTGACCCCAGGAGTTAAGGAATCACACTTTGGGAAACCCTGTAATACATAATTGTTTTACAAATTATTAGAGTAGTGCAGTGTTAAAAAAAATTCAAAACCTTAGCTATTCTTATGTATTTTTTCATCTGAATAGAAATCTGCCAATACCAAAATTCTTTTTTAAAAATATTTTATTTATTTATTTATGATAGACAGAGAGAGAGAAAGAGTCAGAGACACAGGCAGGGGGAGAAGCAGGCTCCATGCAGGGAGCCCGATGTGGGACTTGATCCCGGGACACCAGGATCACGCCCTGGGCTGAAGGCAGGTGCTTAAACCGCTGAGCCACCCAGGCTGCCACAATACCAAAATTCTATAACTGAAAGCGTGTGCATAATTATTTGTAAATGTTCATTGTTCTGGGGAAAAAGTCCATAGCTTTCATCAAATGCACAAAAGGGTTTGTGATCCCCCAACCCCAAAGTTAAGAATCAAGGGCCTAAGAATCTGCTCTATGCAACATCAACTTTTTCATATTTGAGGCTTATTGTATGTCCTAATACATGGTTACCTTTCTAATGTTTTCTGTGTGCTTGAAAAGAACATTTATAATTTAATTCCTAGGACAAGTGATTACTTATTTATGCATGTGTTTACACACATACACTATATGTATGTGCATGCAAGTATACATATGTGTATATATTTTAAATCAAAGGTAATTGTTTTTTAATCTATATCCTTATCTTTGCTTGATTATCAGTTCCTGAGAAAGAAGTGGTGAAATCTCCCTCTATATTTATTTCAAAATAATCCATTGTTTACATGTTGATAATTATTGAAGCTGAGTGATGGATACATGGAAATTCATTATAATATTCTGTCTACTTTTGTATATGTTAAAATTTTTCTATTAACAAAGGTTTTAAAAATATCAAAACGGTAAGTCACAACTTTAATTGATAATCTGTTTTGAAAGATAATTTTAACATGTTCTTATGCTCCAGTTGAGAAAAAAAGAAAATTACCTCCCTGCCATTTCTTTCTCTGTTCTCTTGTTCTGTTTACATTGTAGGAACAAAATATATGGTCAGCAAAAAAAAAAAATATGGTCAGCTACTTCCATAATGACTCTCCATACCACCAATTTGCCCTTTTCTTATAATTTCTTATAGTAGTAATTTTTATGGGAGTTACTTTCCTAGATTTTCTGATCTCTACATTTAAAGTCATAATTTATATATTGAGAATTGTGTTTCCCCCATATAAGTTAATAGGACATAATAATAATTTTAGATTCTCTTCAATCTCTTGTAGGTCGTTATTGGAGATCATGATGGGGTAGTTATGTGCTTTGGCATGAAAAAAGGAGAAGCAGTGGTATGTATAACTTTTTTTTAGGAGAAAAAAATGATTTTCTAAAGAGAAACACACTACTTATTGAATACTTTTAGTTTAAAATTGTCCGAAAAATGCATTGTAAGGGAAGTAGTTACATGAAGTATTGCTATAGGCAACACAGGAGTCATGTGCTAGATAGCTGTAAAACACCTTTGACAGCCTAGGGGTGATGTAAGTTTCTGTGCTGTGTAACTGATTACTTCAAATTTTGGTGTTTAAAACAACACACATTTATTATCTCAGTTTCTACGGATCAGGATTCGGAGCTCAGTGTCTCACATGGCTACAGTGCCAGGCTCTATTCCTTTCTGGAGTTGGAGTCCTAATCCAAGCTAAAATAACAGGATTCAGATTCTTGCTTTTGTAGGACACAGGTCCCCACTTTATTGCTGTCTGTAAGCCAGAGCCTGTTCTCAGCATCTTGAGGTTCCCACAATTCCTTGCCCTGTGGTTTTCTCACAAGCTCTCCCCTAACATGGTGACCTACTTCTTCAGGCCAGCAAGAAAATCTTCTCTTAAATAATTTAGGATACGTGTTTTTAATAAGGTTTAACCATACTGATACCACTGCTTAATGAACTGTACTTATAGATGCAGGAGTTTAGATTTTAATGATGTGGCTGATGTATGTGTGGCAATAAATGCTCTAAATTTGGAAGATATTTAGCCAGAAACCTTGAAGACTTACTGAAGTAAATATATTTGTATCTAAAGATGTTTCTATAGAACTATAATATTTTTTCTGTTTGAAATCACAGCATCTTTTACAGTAAAGGAAAATGGTTACAGTAACTTAATTTTTTCTCCAATGATTTTTGCAGGCAGTGTTCAAGACCTTACCAGGGCAGAAGATTGCAAGATTGGAGCTAGGAGGGGTTCTTAACACACCCCAGGAGAAAATTTTTATTGCTGCAGGATCTGAGATTAGAGGCTTTACAAAGAGAGGAAAACAGTTCCTCTCTTTTGAAACCAACCTCACTGAAAGCATAAAAGCTATGTATGTTTATCCTTTTTTATTTTTACATATCCATTTACAATATTTTGGATAGCTGACAAGCATCAGATGGAGTATCATATCCTAATAGGTTTCCTGGGAAATAAAATTGACTAAAGGTACCTTATTAGTCAGAAGTTTATTAACATAGAATCAGTACAAAATCAGTTGGTTGTTGAAATGTTTTTTTCTTAAGACCCTTATGGTATTTACACATTCATTTATTGACTGATTGGTTCAGTTGATTCATGAACAAAGTGTAAAAGATAAAAGTAAAAGAAATCTAGAGATATTTAGGTTTCTGTTTCTTTGCTGTCTCTGGTCATTTTGGTTGTGAGGTAGTATCATTTGTTTAAAAACTGGCTGTCAAAGTTGGTAACTACAAATAGGATATAATTTCAGGTAAGTCAGGTAAGACCCTAAATAAAAAAAAAATGACTCCCTTAATGGCTTCCTGATATATGAGATTTTGCAAGTAAAATTTTAATTTTTTTAAGTCATGCGGAGACTGGAAAGGATTTTAAGGTTTTTCTAATCCACTGTCCTCAAACCTACCACTTAGGAGAATACCTTGGAAACATAAGAGATTTCTTGTCTTACTTATACCTGCAGAATCAGAATTATTAGGAGTGGTTAAAAGAGAAATGTTCACTTGACTGTGATGCAGTCAAGTTGTCTAAGCAACCAGACCTTGGTTTGAAAACTACTAATTTATAGAGTTTTGTGTGATACACAGCTGTCCTGTATAATTCTATATAATGCACATTACAAATCCAGTATCCAGGCTGTAAGACTGTTTTGGTGATATTAGATAAAAATTATACAATGGCAATTGGGAGTGAGTTCAGTGGTTTAGTAAGAATGTATTATTTTTGAAATGGACAATTATAATTGTGAAATACTAAAAATCAAAGTAATAAATTAGTAATTTGCATAACTCCACATTCGGAAAAGTATGTGGACAGATGTTTGAGAAGGATCAGGAGTTTCCCAGCCAATAGTCTCTTTTGCTAGTTTCTTAAATGTTTTTACTGGAGTGGCAGAGGTAGGAGGGAGGGGATCTTTACTCAATTTTCAAAAATTTATTGTCTGAATTTCCAGATTTTTAAGGGTGCACAGGAAATCAAGGTTATAACTTGAAAATATTCAATAAGAAACTAAGCATGTACAAAGTTAGTTACCACTAACACATCTTTCCCTGCTTAATGCTTCCATCCTCTCCACTCTTGTCAACAACAGTGATTCCAATTATTACTTTGGAAAATGTGTAACTGCAATATAATTGCAAATGTAATGCAGATGGCTTTCAAGATGAAACTTCAAATCTTGAAAAAGATAGAATTTCATTAGATTAATAAAAATGATATTAAGAGGACTACTGAAATAATATCCAGAGCCTCAAAGTGAGGCTACTTAAGCAATAATTGAAGAAGAGAAAGTCAGTAAAGCTCATAATAGCATTGGAAATAATTTTAGTACCAAAAATTTTTAAGTAGACTTTAGAATGGTGGAGAAATAGATGAAACCTTCAAATTACTTTCTTTATGCTTATGTGGTTTTAGCAACTTAGAAATGAAAGGTAATACACTAGTATATAATTTTTGTCAAATTTCAACTCCCTCAGTGGAAACTGGATTCAATATAAGAATTAGAACATAGTTATGATTATTGCCTAAGTTTTGTTCAGTGTAATTTGAAGTGCATTTGTCTTCATTCCCTTTTTCAGGATAAAATTCTAATGAATTTTTCTCCCACTGTTTATCATTTAAAGTAGATTTGCTTCTAATAGCCTTTCTGGACAATTTCATGTAGTAGTAAGAAAGCTAACTCTAGAGCTAAAAGCTACCTGAGCTGCAATCTACTCTACTACTAGTTGTGTGCCATTAGGCAGGTTACTTGACATTTTAGTGTTCTCTGTAAAAAGGGATAATAATGGTCCCTAGTTGACAGAATTATGAAGATTAAGCTAATACATGTAATACATGTAAATCCATTAGGACAGTGCTTGGCACATAGTGCACATTCAGAAAAAGTTGCTTTTTGACATTTTTTTTTTCAAGAATAAATCAAGTGGTTTTATTTATTTTTTTATATAAATTTATTTTTTATTGGTTTTCAATTTTCCAACATCTAGAATAACACCCAGTGCTCTTCCCATCAAGTGCCCCTCTCAGTACCCATCACCCAGTCACCCCCACCCCCGGTTTTTTGACATATTAATTGTCTTCAGATACAGACAATTATCATGGTCTTTGTTTTCAGTTTTACAGAGCATAATTTTTGAGATGCCTAAGGACTTAAGATCCTAATTTTCAGCTTTTTAAAATCCGTGTTATATCAAAAGGCTACAAATTAAGTGGGGGAAATGAGGGGAAAAAACTATTCTTTAAGTCTGTGATAAAATGATAGGAATTAAGTAAACTTTTGTTTTCATCTCAAAAGAATTCAGGAATTTCCTATATTTCTTTTTGGAAATATGGATGTTTTAAATTACTTTTAATGTTCTCAGGTATATATCTGGCTCAGACCTCTTTCTCAGTGCAAGTTACATCTATAACCATTATTGTGATTGCAAAGACCAACATTATTACCTTTCTGGGGACAAAATCAATGATGTCATCTGCCTTCCAGTGGAAAGATTACCTCGTATTACACCGATATTGGCCTGCCAGGACAGAGTGCTCAGAGTTTTACAGGTTTCTGTTATTTGCATTTTTATAGTTTTTCATAATTTATGTAAATGAATATAGCTGAACAATGTGTACTTGAGATAGATTACTTACTACCGCTTTAAATGTCCTACTTAAAATTATATTTGTAAAAAATACTTTTTAATTGGTAAGCTAATTTTTTTTTTTTTTAGCTTGAGACAAATGTATTGAGAATTTTGGCAAATTTTTAGAGAGGCATATTTGGGAAAAAGGATGCTTTTCTGTCCCCATGCATAATTTCTGAGTTAGTTCAGTCAGAATGGAGTCTTTGCTACAAAGGACACTTCTCACCTTTTTTTTTTTTTTTTTTTCTTTCTTTCTTCTTCCATTACTCTTTCCTCTCCCCAAAATCAAACTAATGGAGAAAATTGGTTTGGGGAGAGGATGTTAGGTTTTAACAAAGAAGGGATAGTTGTGATCAGAGTTGTATCATTTGCACTTATTCCACATTAATGACAGTTCTGGAACAGAATAAGCACTCAGTAAATATTAGAGAAGTAAATGAATGATAGAGGGAAAAATTTTATCATCCTTACATTTCTATTAAAAACATGATTGTTTAAAACAACTGCATAAGACATTGTTATTAGTAATAATAGTTACAACTATGTCTTCTCAAAAGTGACTTTCAGTAAAATACACATACATACACATGCCAGGATCCATAAAATAAAGTTTATGCAAATAAACTACACATGCAAATAATCTAGAACGGATAGATTATTTGGGTCAGAAAGTTGGACTAATATTGGTACAGTTGAACAAAACATCTACCACTTTATTCTTTGCCATCACTAACTTTCTCACTCTGGAATTTCATAACTAGATGGCCATTTCTTGACATCAGTTCTTTAAATGGAAGGGAAAATCCAGTAATTCTGTGAGGTTTTTTTTTTTTTTTTCTATGGGAAAACAAAGTTGACATTCAAGGTTCATTCTAGGGGCCTGAATAATTAGTTTCTTCCATTGTCTGTACTCCCAAATATGAGTTGTCTGAATAAGGCTTTTAACAGGAACTGGGTAATATTCAATTAGGAATTAGTCTGGCTGATTCTAGGATTCTGCTTTGTTTAACAAGAAGAGATGGATGTGCTTACTGTAAAATTTAAAAAAAAATCACTAAGGATTTGTGGGAACTTAAAACTTTGCCTTGCTAGTCACATATTCCTACTCTCCATCGACTCCCCATTTGTAAGCAATCATTACCCCAGAGGTAGCCTTTTTAAAAAGTTTTTATGTGTATTTTTTGTGTTTATATAGTTGATATGTATGAATTTTCAGGTGTAATTTTAAATAAAAAAATAAAGTATGACTTTAACATGTTCTATATAAATTTAATTTTTTAAGAAAAATATCATTCCATATTTACTATAATTTCATGGGTTTCTTTGTTGAATGATCTATCGTGGATATTTTTTCCACTTGAGTATGAGTACTTCTACCTCATTCTTTAGCAGCTTCACAAATTATGTATACTAAATGAAAATATTACAAGTGGCAAAATTTTTAAAAAGACAAATAAATGGGCGTAATTTGTTTTCCTGTCTAAATAACTGGCTCTCATTGGAGTTGGTCTTGGAAATATCCAAATGCAGGACCAACCTTCTCCTTTAGGAAGTAACTTTGGATCTGTTTAAATGTTTGAATGTGTTCTAAGTTAAACTGGACAAAAGAAACAACTTGTTCCAGGAAAGCTTTGATAGTAAAATTTACCAGTGTTAAGTTTTCAGGCAAAGTATTTAAAATGAAAATTATTTGAAGTGTAGAATATTATATGTATTTCTTCTTGATCTTTACATTTTATATGTATTTTAAAACGAGTTAACATACACAAAATAGCTAACAAATTCAAGTTAATCACAATCTAACTTTTTCTGGCAGTTTTTATTCTACAGTTCTTTATATGAATATTGATGTTTATCTATTAGTGTCAATGTTTTAAATTTGTATTCTGTTTCAGTTTTAAAATACTTGTTCTCCTTCAGGGGTCTGATGTGATGTATGAAACTGAAGTGCCTGGCCCACCTACTGTCTTAGCACTACATAACGGAAATGGCGGTAATGATAATCAAGGGAGTGTATTGTGTTAGGTCTAGATATTTCAGGTTTAATCATTTAACTATAAATAAAGTGAATGAAAATAGGAATTGTAGAAAGAGCATGAACTAGAATTAAGACAGTTTTCGGGTAACTTGCCAGTAACTAACAGTAATGAATTATTGAACTTTAATTTTCAGTTTCCTCATCTTAAAATTAGATGATGAGGAAGGGTCTTATCCCTTATATTTATAAAATTCTGTGACTATGTAACCAACTTCCAAATTAAGTGTCTGACTTTTTATATTTTTTAAATGAGATTTTTATGTGATATTAAAAAAAATTTCAGCTATAAAGAGATTATGAGTCATGGAATAAATATAATATGTTGACTTTAATTATAATCAGGAGACTCTGGAGAAGAACTTTTGTTTGGAACATCAGATGGAAAACTTGGGCTTATTCAGATCACTACCTCCAAACCAATACACAAGTGGGAAATTCAAAATGAGAAAAAGCGGGGAGGTAGGTTCGTGATATAGATTCTGAAATTTCATTGATTATTAAATACCTAAATTATATAGTTCATTCTGTTTAATTTTTCATAGTACGTAGTAGACTTAGTAATTCACAAAGCCACCTTATTATTTATTTATCAGGTCTGTCATATTTTGGCATAATCTTTAATTAAGAAATGCTAATAGTAATTTAGGATAGATAGGCTTTTATGGGCTATTGTCCATCTATAACATCATTCTGTGGTCGAATCCATTATTCACTGTTTGGTGTAGGATATTCATTGGAATTTGAGAGTATTCGATATGAAGCAAGGAGAAAGTCCGACAGGTCTTTTCTGTTCAACGGGAATATTTGTTTCCTAAGGAATTTATAACTTTCTGAGGGAATTTATATCTGACTTAGAAGTTAGTAAGATGGCTATTTATAGGTATGGTAATTCTGTTCAGGAAAGCCTGGGTGGCTCAGTGGTTGAGCGCCTGCCTTTGGCCCAGGACTTGATCCTGGAGTCCCAGGATCTAGTTCCACATCGGGCTCCCTGTATGGAGCCTGCTTCTCCCTCTGCCTCTCTCTCTCTCTCTTTCTCTCTCATGAATAAATAAAGTCTTTTTAAAAAAGTAATTCTATTCATTTATTCCTTCAACAAGCACTTATTAGGAGAGACAGAGAATAAAGAAATAAATAAATAAGATAGCTTCATCCAGTCACCTGAAAGAAATATCAGCGGGTGATGTATTAGTGGTGGGTGAAGGAAGAAGACTATATTTAGACTGTGTGGTAATGGAAGGCATCTTTTAAGAGGTAAAATTTGAGCTGAGATCTGATTGATAAGAAAAAGAGTAGTAATATAAAAATTTGAGGCGAAATTATGTTCCAGGAAGAGGAAAAAAAAATCAAGACTTGAGGCAGAGGTAAACTTAATTCATGTGAAGAACAGAGGGAAGACTAGTGTGGCTAAATGCATTAGCATGGCAAGCAAAGAAGTCAGGGAAGTAGCATAGAGCCAAATCATGTAGATCCTTGTGGGCCTTGGGGAAGGGTTTGAATTTTAATCTAAGTGCAGTGGGAAGTCCTTGGAGAATTATAAGTGGGAGTATGACATGACCTAATCTACCAAAACAAAACAAAAAAACCTACCAGGGAGAATGGATCTGGGGGGAGGCTTCAAAATTGGAAGCATGGAGATCAGTTAGGAAGTCATCGTTATAGTTGTTATAATTTATTTTAGTCTAGGCTAGAGATATAAGCCACCTGGGCTAGGCTGATGGTAGTTGGAAATGGAAAGGAGGCAATTTCAGTATATGTTTTAGAGAGAGAGCCGATAAGATTTGCTAAGGGATTTGGTGTGGACAGTGAGAAAATAGAAGAATCAAAGAAATGGTCTAGATTTTTGGCCTGAGGAACTAGGTGATACCTTACTGAGATGAAGAAAATTGGGGAAGAAGCACTGAAAGGGTGTGAAAAAGGTGAATGAAGAGTTTTCATTGGGGCATGGAAATTTTGAGATGCAAATGTATGTCTCAAAGAAAATGCTGAATGGAGACTTGGCTACATGAGTCTGAAGCTCTGAGGAGAGGCCAGAGCTGTGGAGATATAAACTTATGATCCATTTCTATTTAGATTATATTTAAAGTCTTAGAAATAGATGAATGTGGATGGAAAAGAGGACACCTGATAGTGCTCCCAGTTTTTTTGTTTTGTTTTGTTTTTTTCCCATTCTGATTTGGTATATACATTTTTTTCATTCTTTACTTAGTATATACTTGACATAATGTTAGTTTTATTAATAACTTGTCACCTCTATCATCTTTTTTAAAGGTATTTTGTGTGTTGATAGCTTTGACATTGTGGGTGATGGGGTTAAAGATTTACTTGTTGGGAGAGATGATGGAATGGTGGAAGTATACAGTTTTGACAATGCAAATGAGCCTGTTCTACGTTTTGATCAGGTCAGTTCATTAAAAAAAGACTAAATACACTTGTTCATCAAATAATTAGAGATGACTAGGATGGTTTGGGTTTTATTAAATATATTAAAATCTTGTGTTTGGCTTAGAATAGTGTACCTTTGATATTATTAAAATCTCTAGACCACTCATGTGTTTGAATAATAGACTACTGTCTTCCAGCTACATAATAAATTACTGCTTCATTTGGTTTCTAAATATTGTATTTTGAAGTATTAAATATTTGCATTAGTTTTATAATGCATAGTAGAGTACAGGAGTAACATATGTTTGGTAACATAAGCAAAACTGTTGTTTGAAAATAATAATGTTTTAGGAGTAAACTCATATTGTTAGGACAATGTCAAAATATCCTTAAGCATAGAGAGAAAAGTTGCAATTTCACTTTTAGGCATCCAAGAGTTTACTATATGAGAAGAATTACTAGTTAAGAGTAATTTTAGTTCACAAATTTTGAATGTAGTTAACCTTGCTTATCCTAAAATAGAGAGTTACATGGGGAATCATTCTGGTGTAAATGTCATCTTTCATTTTCATGAAGTGGTATTTGCCAGTCCAGGGTGTCCCATTTTGCCTCAGGCGGGATTCATTGAGGCATTTTTAAAAAACAGAAACAACAAAACTACAACTCAGTAACAATTTTCCCTAATTTCTCTACTAGTGCTACCTTTCAGTTCCAGCTTTAACTGCACATCAGCAAATATAGATGTTTTGATGTATAGAGAAAGTATATTACATAGATAATATGGGAATAAAAATTCCCTAAAGGCTTCATATCATCTTCTTAATTCATTTACAAAACTATTTGGAAAAAACACATGAGAGGTGGTATATGGGATTCAGGTAATAGGCTAAACATATTGGGAGTTTTTCTTATGTAATTTTTTTAAAAAACTTCTTTCTTGGGGTGCCTAGGTGGCACAGTTGGTTGAGCATCTGATTTGGTTTCCTCTCAGGTCATGGGATTGAGCCCCACATCAGGCTCTGCACTCAGGAGTCTGCTTAAGTTTTTCTCTCCCTCTCCCTTTGCCCTCTCCCTCCCTATGCTATACCCATGTGGACTCATTCTTTCTAAAATAAATAAATACATCTTTAAAAACAGAAAGCAAAAATTTCTTTCTTTATATAAATAAAGGATTTTTGCTCATTAGGTGACATATAAATAAATGATTTTTGCTTATTAGGTGACTGCTGTGGCTAAGTACAACACACAAATATATGAGTCATTTCTAATCTTCTTTCTCCAAACTTGAAAGCACTGGGATTTTCTGCCATTTGTGCAGGATTTTTGCCTTCCAACCTCAGTGTTTCCACATGATAAATACTCAGTAAATGTATGTTGAATGTCTGGAGATGGGAAAATAAGTTTTATGACTTATTTTATATGTCTGACAACTTTTTATTTACAGTTATTTACAGGTACTAATGAACTGCTTGATCTTAAATTTATTTTAGATGTTGTCTGAAAGTGTCACATCTATCCAGGGTGGTTGTATAGGGAAAGATGGCTATGATGAAATTGTGGTATCCACATATTCAGGTAAGGTAAACAGTAATAGGTAAAGAAAGAATCAATAAGAAAATAGAAATTTAATACATTATTTTTGATGACTACTTTTTAAAAAAAGTGTCATTAGTAAATCAGTCTTACCAACAGCATTCAAACCTTTCTTTATTGGTTAAAAAATAAGGAGGTAAGGAATGGGTGTATTGATTTATTGATTTATAAAATATTTATAAAAAAGTTAATATTTGAATAATACTTAATTGAGAGTACTTAGCATCCTCTAGTATCTTTGAAAATTAAATGATAGTCTTTGGTTAAAAATAAGTATTTACTGAAATTATTTTATGTTTTCTTATTGTATACATTTCTTATAAAAATTTCCTTGGTTTTGAGTTGGTCATTTTTATATTTTCAAAATAGCCAATGGGAGAATTTAACTTTCCATGAAAATGAATTTTAAAAGACTGTTTTAATTCATCAGGTATTTGCTAGAATGTTTTGACTTTTTCCATACTTGAAAACTAACATTATAAGATTTCCTTAATCATAGTATTATACTACTTCAGGCAAAATAACTAGTATCTCAAAATACTTGTTATTTTTTTTTTTTTTATCATTTGAATATTTTCCAGCTTGATTTCTGTTGTTCTTCATTTTGTTTTGTTTTGTTTTTTGGGGAATAAGTCCTAGGACTAAATGAGTTTGCTCTTCGTGGACAAAGATATATATACGTTAGGGTTTTTTTAAACACCTAGCAGCACTTAATGGTGCATGATTATAATTTCATCTCTACAGGCTGGGTTACAGGTCTGACAACAGAGCCTATACATAAGGAAAGTGGGCCAGGAGAGGAACTAAAAATTAATCAGGAGATGCAGAATAAAATTTCTTCTTTAAGGTAATTTTGGATTTTTTTGTTGCCTTTTTTTTTCACTTCATGAAGTACATGTTTGTTTGTTTTTTTAATTACTAATAGATGCAGAATATTGTGCTCACTTTGGCAGCACATATACTAATAGATGCAGAATATTTTATTGGAAGGAATTATACCTTAATCCATTTATCACCTTTTTAAATGAAAGTTTATCAGTTTGAGAAAATTAGCAGTGAGTGCTAATTAATATTTTAAAGTTAGAAATATACTTTTATATGCCTTATTCTATATTAACTTTTTCTTATATCAAAAATTGTATTTTTTCACTCGTTTAGTTATAGATAGTGGTAATGTTTTGTTTTTTTCACAGGCATTAGAAAGAAACCAACACAGATGGCTGTATTCCTCATTAATTGTAATGTTTACTGCTCCTATGGACAGACCAGATTTCTTACTGAAAATGAGTAATGTTGATTCCTTTAGACACAGGGATTGCTTCTGTGGCCTATTTAATTTGACAAGTCCTATGAAAAGGGACCCCAGACTCAAGTAAAATTACTTCATATAATGAAGAAGTGGGAATTGCCGAAACTTTAATAACTACTCTCCCTACTTCAACTCTTACCAACCTCTTGGGGCAGTGAGGGCCGATCTTTTTTTGGTGGTAGTTAAGGGCTACAGAAGTTTTTAAGGCAGCAAAATGCCATAAGTACTGATTCACTAAAGCCACACAAGTTTACCACAAGCCAGTTTAGCAAAGCCACCTGGAAAGCAAGCTCCAATATTTGTACAAGAAAACCAAGTAGAGTTAATGTCTACTATTTCACATTCTCAGTATGAGACCATAAACCATCTGTTTATAGCCCAGTCTATCCCTCCTGATTCCAGCGGAATATTGAATGAGAAGCTTATGTCTGTTTTGTTTATTCAGCACTTGCAATATAGGTACATATGGAGCACTCAGTAGATATTGCTTGGACAAATAAATCTTTTCCTTTGTTTATTGCACAAATCTCTTCCAAGCTCCTCCCAGACTTTTCCCCCTAATTTGGGGCTGGCTAAGCCTCATGTTGTTGTTTCTCAGTTACTGTTTGCTTCATTTGCATATGCTTTTCCCTTTAATTGGAGTGGCTCTAAGCAATGAAGCAATGCCTTTGTAGTGCAGTCTGTAGAACTTCAGGTATAGCACTGGCTCATGATCATTTTGTGGTCCCCCAAATGTGAATATGCTGCAGCCTCCTCCTTCTTTTGTTTCCTTCTTTTGTCTGTCTTGCCTAATTCTTATTGAAAGGTAATGTTTCTGGTTTTGCACATTTTGTTTCTTCAAATTAAATCTAATACATTTCTCTGTCCCAGTACAATCAGTTTCTCTTCTGATTAGTGTTATATGTAACTGTACCTAGACTGGTGTGTTAGAATTGATTATTTGCAAGCTGCTTTGATACTTATAACTCTTTAGTAATAATGCTGGTATAGTACTGAGCTTTAACTTTTAAATTAAAGATAAATAATGTGGAATTGGTCAGTCACAGAAGCAAAATTTTGTTCCTATTAGTATCATAATTCTAGTTCAACTAATAAAAGTCCATTTTGCAGAAGTAAATGTCTCAAATGCTTGAAATCATTCTAAGAACTTCAAATATGTATACTTATAGGTGATAGAGCTGTATATATTTTCCTTTAGGAGTGAGCTGGAACATCTGCAGTATAAGGTACTACAGGAAAGAGAAAAATATCAACAGTCTTCTCAATCAAGCAAGGCAAAATCAGCAGTACCTTCATTTAGTGTAAATGACAAGTTTACATTAAATAAAGATGATGCCAGCTATAGTCTCATCTTAGAGGTGCAGACAGCAATAGATAACGTCTTAATACAGGTAAGCAAAATGGCTTATTTGTTTTATGATTGGATCTATTTGCAGACCAGTCATATGCACTAATTACTACTAAATACTTTTAATTTTAGACAGTAATTGTAAGTGTTCATCTTTTATTTATTTTTTAAGTGTTCATCTTTTAAATGTTGCATTTAGTTTAGATAATTTTAAAGGCTTATCTTAATCTTTAAGTAGATAATCAGTTTGGTCATAGATTACCTAAATTATATCTTTACTTTTTATTTATCCTATGAGCACTAAATAAGACTGATGTACTTAAGTTTCAGGAAACATCAGAAAGAACGTTAAGGGTTTCGTTCTTTGGTTGACCTTTATGAGAATTTTAAGAGATGTGAAAGAAAATTGCAGTATTTAATACCCTTATTATAACCTTTTTTTTTAAGCTCCAGATCCTAAAATGGGAGCTTACAGTACAGCTTGCTCATTAGCCACTAGTTTCCAGGTAGGTCAGTAGACAAAGTGGATAATCCCAAAGGTAGAATTGAGGGATAAAATATATAACTCCACTCAACAATATATTTAATTAGTTTTTCTTTAAATTGGATGATATTCAGGGAGTGGAGAAGGATGATAGTGGGATGAATGGAAAACAAGCAAAAGATCAAAACCCATCAGAAAATGAGAAAAAAACATGAGGAAGAAGACAAGATTTAAAAAGATTTGGGGAGAGATCAGATTTTTAATTAAATCTAAAGGCTGAAACCTGTCTTAAGTAATGCTAGCTTAAGGCTTGCATTAAACAGCTCTAGGTACATCCATTTACTTTGAACTGAGTGCAACAGCAGTGTCCAAGAAACTACTCTCCAGAGGAGATTAAATATTATCTCCTTTCTGTGTTAGAGGTGAAAATAAAATTCATAAAAATGAACTGATATAGTAAGAATAGCCACATTAGGAAGATTATACTTTTAAGGGGGTGGTAAGAGATGATAGTCTATGATCTCTGGTAATCCAAATAAGAAAGAAATAAGTCATTGGGATATAACATTTATTCTTTATTGCATTTATTTTCTAGAAGTATACATTGTCCTCACATATAAATTTAAAAAAT
Organism: Canis lupus dingo; assembly: GCF_003254725.2. Taxonomy (NCBI): domain Eukaryota; kingdom Metazoa; phylum Chordata; class Mammalia; order Carnivora; family Canidae; genus Canis; species Canis lupus. Next base: position 18,590,064 of record NC_064261.1, read on the forward strand.
TCACATGTTCAAATTTAAAGATGACTATGAAATAGAATTAAAGAGAATACTTAGAAAATATTTTGTGAAAATTTCTACTTTTCCATCTGAACCTTTTTGTTTTTTTTTTTAAATTGACTGTAGAGTGATGTTCCAATAGACTTACTTGATGTGGATAAAAATTCTGCTGTTGTCAGCTTTAGCAGCTGTGATTCTGAGGTGAGTAGAAAGTATAAAGAATTTTTCAGACACTTTCATTTCTATGACACCATTTTGAATTAAGTCTGTGATTGCTACTAGGGTTTGATATTTCTTCTTCAATCTTTTTTCATAACCTTTCCCTCAAAATCTGCATCTGCTCTTTTCCTGTATTTTCAGATAATCCATAAAACTGGGGTGTCATCCTAGATTCCTTCTTTTCTCTGATTTAAGTCCAGTTAGTTACTAGTTTATGCCAGTTCTATCTCCTTGGCTCTTACACCTCTATTCTGCTTCATTTCCACGTTTTTTCATTTATTTCTTATCTTATTAATTTGTAAAGGTTTTATTTATTTATTTATTTATTTATTTATTTATTTGAGAGAGAGGGCATGAACAAGGGGAGGGGGAGAGGGAGAAGCAGACTCCCTACTGAACAGGGAGCCCAACTACAAGGAGCTCAATCCCAAGACCCTGAGATCATGACCTGAGGCAGACACTTAACTGACTGAGCTACCCAGGTGCCGCTTCATTTCCACTTCTTTTAACTTTCCAGGCCCTTATCATGTTTGCTTGAACTACTCTTCTACCAGTTTTTCTGCCTCCAGTATTGCCTCTCACCTCTAGGCTCTGTTGTATACTGCCACCAGAGAGGTCTTCCTAGAGTATAAACGTCTCTGTGTCATTTCTTTTCTTAAAACCTTTAAAAATCCTTATTACCTGCTGCATATAAGTCTAGATTTCTCTTTGTAGCATAACAACTTCCTATGATTCAGCTCTTGATTATATCTCTAGCTTATCTCTTGCCAGCTGCTACTTTTCCTCCCATGCACATATTTCTGCCAAACCGAAGTTCTTTAAATTTCTTGAAAATGCTATATAGTTTCACACATCCTACATTTGAACATGGTCTGTTCCTTCTGTCTGTTCTTTTTCACCTTTTCTGGGCTTGCTGGATCTTGCTTAACTTTCATTTAGTAGGCATTTGTTGAGTACTCACCATGTGCAAAGTACCTTGGATGAGATTGTGTCGGAGCTTTTGGATATGCGTACTATATCACTTCTTCCTGCTTAGTACTAGCTAACTAGCAGTCTCAGAGCGAAGTGTGGCTCCTAAAGAGAGGTTAGGGTAAAGTTAGGGTCTGGAGTAGTTGTATTGGAGAAACACAAGCTAGAGCAGGAGATGGTGACTAGAGTTGGCAGGTAGTTATACACATAAAAAAGGGAGGAATAAAGAGTAGATGAAGGACAAAATTGGTGCCTATAATAGGGAATAGTTTTCAGTATAATTACATAGTAAAGGTTTTTTTGATAAGAGATTTTATAACAGTTATATTATGTAATATTTATGGTTTTTCATCCCTATTTGAGAATAAAACATAAAAGATTGGGACTTACATTTTTTATTTTCATTTAAAAAATCAAATTGATCTTAAAAAATCTTAATTTCTAAGTTGCTATGAAAGATTAACCGATTTTATTTACACCACTGCAGGATTCTTTGAAATGAGCATTTTATGCTAATTTAGAACCCATTTTCTAGAATGATGGATTTAAAAGAAAAAAAATAAACCTGTTATGGAAATTCTAAGTATATACAGAAGTAGAGACAATAGTATAATAACCTCCATGAACTCATTAACTTCAACATATGGCCAGTCTTGTTTTATCGTCTTCTCCTTCTCCCATCCCAAGCCTAATCCCAGACTTTTCATATATTTTAATCTTTATCATCTTATCCATAAATATTTAAATATATAATATTTGTTCTTAACCACACGAAAGTATAAGTTCATAGAATTCTGTTTACTAAATTTAAATGATTTGAAATTAAAATATTCAAATTCTCTTTTTGATATTGGCATCCTTTTAATTTCTTCAGTTACTTATTAAAAATAGGGAAATAGTAGTACACAAAAGTTGCATGCTAAATATTTCATGTTGCTTTGTTTTTACAATTCCTGCATACAACATTTCTCTATTTTTAGCAGTTTAATATTGTTTCAGGAAGTTATATTTGAAGTAAGCTCTCCAATTTAATTTGACAAACCTGTAATGAATGCTTATAGTATCCCAGGCACTGTGCTATTTGCTATTTGTCCTCTATAAGTATTTGTGAAAGTTAAAGACAGTCAATACCAAACACTGATGTTTTTGTCTTTTAATATTATAAACATTAGGAGTATGTGCTGTCAGTTAAAGTTTTAGGACAATTAATATTTAAATGTTATTGTAGAAGCTCAGGATGGAAAGATCATGAGCATTAGAGTCTTAAAAGGTACGAATTTGGATTCCACTTTCATTGCTTACTATCTTTTGGGAGATTCTCCTAACCTATGATGTTGCAGTTTCTTCGTCTGCTAAAACTTACTTAGTAAATAAAACTTTGCATAGGGCTGTTTGCAAGAATAAGAAAAAAGCACTTATCACAGTGTCATCCAAATGATATGTGCTTAGCAAATGTTAAGTAGCCATTATTATTGTTGATGTTTTTGTTATTAAAAACATGAATTCATCCTTTTTCCTCAACTTTGAATTCTTCCCAGTCAAATGACAACTTTCTTCTCGCCACTTATCGGTGCCAGGCAAATACCACAAGGCTGGAACTCAAGGTAAAAACATTTGAAATTAAAAAAAAAAAAAAAAAAAAATTTGAAATTACCTTTAATTGAAAACTTGAACTTTTTTCCCTCTGGTATATCTTGCAACATATGATCTCATTTCTTTGTATTTTTTTTCTCCCTGAAATGAATTGGAGTAATGACTTTTGGATGACAAGTTAGGTTTTAACTAGCGCCAACCATCATCATTTCTGCTATTGGCTTCTCTAGAATTACCCATCCTGAATTTCTTCTAAGTGGAATTTTTTTTTCTAATTTTCTATTATGAAAGTTTCAAAGGTACATAAAAGTAATGATTTTAGTTTCGGCAGTCATCAACTCATAACATTCTTGTTTATACTGTCATTGTCCATTCCAAATTATTTTGAAGCAAATACAAGATATTTTATGATTTCATTTGTAAATATTTCAGTACATATGTCCAAAAGATACTATTTGTTAAAACGTAAGCACACTACTATTATCACACCTAAGGAAAATTAATAATTCCTTACTATCATCAAATATTTAGTATTTAGATTTCACTGACTTTAATGTTTATAGTTTGATCCAGTCAAGGTCCAAATATGGTAATTTGGTTACTGAAGTATTGGAGTATTTGCCCTATATTTTTCTACCACCCAGATTTTTCTGATTGTGTTCCAATAATGTCATTTATTACCATATATTCTAAAGAAAATATTTTAATTTTTCTTTAGTAATTTAGTAATATCTCTTATAATTAAATACTGATTATAGCACACAAATCTATTTTAGTTACTTAATTTGTGTGAGGTTTCAAAAAAATTATTTTTGATACATTTATGATCTAAAAATTAAGGGTTGTAACTGTTTTCCTTGTGTTGCTGATGTTCAGAAACTCAAAGCCTGTTTTTTTCAAGAGAGATGCTGTTATACAATAACTTTTTCACATCTAGTTAAGGAAGTTCCAATTAAATTTAGGTTTTTTTCTAAACAATTTATTTTAGTCTGCATAAGTTCCTTCTTGTGGATTTTGAAAGCAAAGTTGAAAACTAGAATAAATTTATTTCTAAACGAATATACTTAAAACATATTTTGTGTAACTTCATTAAACATTTTAAGTTACATTTCCACTGAACAACACTGTGCCAATAAATTGGGAAGTAGGCCTAAAAATATTAAAAAGCTGTGTTCTTTTTTTAAAAATTGGATGCAATAATAGATGTGAAAAAATTACAAAAAGAGAAGAAAAAGTTGGAACTTATCTTGCCATATGCTAAAACATAACACAAAACTACTATAATGAAAATAGTGTAGGGTATTTATAAGACCTAAATAGGCAGAGCAACATAATAGAAATAGAGCCCACTATACATTTATGGAAATTTAATGTATGATATTTTTATGTAAGGGAAAATTCTATTAAATTACTATTTCTATTTAAAAATTGATGTTGACACAACTGGCACCTATCCAGAATAAAATCAAGTGGATTCTTATCTTAATGCCATATTTAAAAAATAAGTTCAGATGAGTTAAGTACTTTATTTTTAAAAAGAAGGAAATTTAGTTGTCTTGTAGGTAATGGGTAAATATCAATAAAATACAAAGACTGTGTATAACTTGTTATTAAAAAAAAAAAGATTTCCACAAAAGGGAGTCAAAATAGCTAACAAATACTAAAAGAAGATGTTCTACCGTATTATTTGTTAGAGAAATTCAAATTAAAATAAACAAAAAACATTTGCTATCTAAGAGACTGGCAAAAAATTTTAAAAGGGAACATCACCAGATGACAGGGATGAGAAAAAGGACACTCTCAACCATAGGTGAAGGAAATAAAAATTGTTATAACTACTTTGGAAAACTGGCAAAGTCCCATTTGGAAGAATCTATTTTATGGCAACAAAATCACAGTATCATACACAGAGATGTATATTTCATTAACCGCCCCAATGGAACCAAGGTGGACATTCAGTAATTGAATGATTGAATAAATAGCTGTTTATGCATTCCATGGAATGTAACACAGGTGCAATAAAGAATGCATTGATCTATTCCTATTAACATGGAGTAAACTCCATGAAAAATAAAATGTGAATGAAATCCCTGTATATGTAAATACATTTTACCTATGGTGGTATAAATATGAAGAAAGATATGAAAATACACACACCTGTCTGATATAACAGGTTATGAAATAGGGGGAAAGCATGGGTGGGATGGGAGTGGGTGGCATTGGAGACTCAGAGATAAGGGAAAAAAGTAATTATTAGAAATAAAAACAAAGATGTCTGATATAAAAAGAATTTATTCCTATGCAATTACGCTTTTATTTTTATACATCTGCATAGAGAAATGTGTGAAGGCATGACCAATATAGCAGTAATGATCATCTCTGGGTGGGAGGATTTTAGGTGACTTCTATGTTCATCATAATTTTTCTTTACTTATATTTTTAATAGTGAATGTGAATTATTATATAATCAAGGCAGTATGACTTTTTATTGTGGAAACAATTATGTGCCAGTGTAAGCCTATGTTTTAGAACCAAATCCTGAAATATGGCTGTATCAGATATATTTTTTATTTCCTATCTGTATTTGTATCTTTTATCTTTTTATCTTTCCTCTCTTTCCATTTAGAGCAATATTTGCAGTATAACATTTACATAAAACCTTGCTTTAAACTTTTATGTTTCCCATTTAGGTAAAACATTGATTCTCTGCTGCCCCCACCCCCCGACACGCTAGGAAAAGTGTGAATTAAAATATCAGCTAGCTTAGAGAAGCTACCATGGTAATACAAGAGGTACTACAGTCCATCTCATGAATTTGAACTGAGAGGATCAGAAAGTGGGCCAGGAAGGAGAAGCCGGACGGCTTTCCAACCCCTCTAAAATTAGTTCTTCACAGTTATGAATTATTATTTTCTGTTAAGTGTTTTTGAATTCTCAGGATGTCCAACCAGGTACATTTAAAATATCTCAAAAGAATTTCCTAATTCAAATATGTAATAATTAGATGGTGTTTATTTCTCTATTCTCATGGAAAATCAAGAATTAAGTTCTTAGATTTTTTTCTGTCAATAGCTTTTTTTTTTTTTAAGATTTTATTTATTTATTTGGGAGAGAGTAGAGTGGTGGTGAGGGGCAGAGAGTGAGGAAGAAGCAGATTCTCCTCTGATCAGGGAGCCCAACACAGAGCTCAACCCCAAGACTGAGATGACCTTGAGCCAAAGACAGACGCATAACTTACTGAGCCACCCAAGTGCCCCTCTGTCAACAGATTTTTATAATAGCTTTATGCTGTGATACCCTTACTTAACGAGAAAATGAAGTATTCCATTTAAGTTTTAATTATTTGAAAAACTTATCCTCTCAATGAAAATGTTTAAATTTTAACCGCTTTTTATGTGAATCTTATGAAATTACATTATACACCTATGTTTTTAGATGTGATAGGGTAGTGTGTGAGAATCTATGTTTTTTGGAATGGCATAGCACTGCTAAATGTAGACAAATCACCTAAAAGTATGTCATGGAGATAACTTCTATAGATAAAGTTTACCTTTGAGTACCCAAATCTTTTTATTTTTTAAAATTTTTTTAAAGATCCTATTTATTTATTCATGAGAGACACAGAGAGAGAGGCAGAAACAGGCAGAGGGAGAAGCAGGCTTCCTGCAAGGAGCCTGATGTGGGTCTCGATTCCAGGACCCTGGGATCATGACCTGAACCAAAGGTGGACGCTCAGCCACTAAGCCACCCAGGTGCCCGCCAAAATCTTTTTTAAATTTTCCTTTACTCTAGATAAAAAGCAGTTGTTAAATAGAATGTCATTATTTACTTCAGAATATTACAGAAGAGATTAAGGTCTAATTACTTGGTTACTTGTGTTGAACATTTTAAAGATGACATTTATGTTTTGTTGCTAGATTTTTAAAATTTTCTTTTCTCTTTTGTGTTAAATCAGATTCGTTCAATTGAAGGCCAATATGGCACACTTCAAGCATATGTGACTCCAAGGATTCAACCTAAAACCTGTCAGGTGCACCAGTACCTTATCAAACCGCTTTCACTCCATCAAAGAACTCACTTTATTGATCATGACAGGTAGGTCAAAGGAAGAAGCAGTTTATTTTTTAGGATATTACATGATGCAAATACACTTTTCACTTTTATAGTACAAATTCTGGTAGCTAGTTATACATTTTAAAAATTAAATATTTAAACACTATGGATTCATAATTTTAATATAAGATTTGTCTTCTTTTAAAGGTTGATTTAAGGTGAATTCTCCTGTCTTTCTCAAATATTACCATTCTGATATCAGCAGAACAATAGTTCTCTCTCCCAAACACCTATGATGAATAAATATGATTTAGCATTTCAGTTTCTCTCTGAATAGGCTCTTACTGTTACAGGATTTCTTTCTACATGGGTGCCTGCCATTCTTTGTCATGCCATTTTAAAGAATGAAAAGATAGACCAGACAGTGGTGGGTAGCAAAGCAAGCTTATTGAGCAATAGCAAAACTATAATACAAAGCTCCCAAAGAAGGAGGGAACCTGAGAGGGTTATCAATGGAGTTTCTAAGTCTGGGGGTTTCTATGGGCTGTTTTAATCTGATTAATCATCCCTGTGCCTGTCATCCAATCAAGTTTTTGTCCCCTGTCACGTGGGAAAGGGTGGAGGGCTCCTTCCAGGGAGGTGTAAAATCCTTTTAAGTGTGGTTTAGTCTCCTTGGGGTGGGGGTGGGGGTGCTTGTCCCTGCCTGCTTGCCTTCAGCTATCCTTTATCATTATTATATTAGTCTCAAACATTATATTTTCTATTTTACCTCAGGGAATACTGGTAAAGCAATTGGTTGTGATAGTCCCTTATTTCTGGATTCCATTTCAAGTGAAGCATCCTTCTGTTGGTAGTTTTTCATTTTCTTTCCTAAAGATGAGACGCCATGGACTTAAATATAAGTCTGACAGCAAGCAAGACAGGTAGTAATGTCTCCATTTTATAGATGAGAAATGGAGGCTTGGAAAAGTTAACTAACTTGTTTACAGAAAACAGTTATGGTTGGAGGCCAAAGCCCATGTTTTTTATATTGCAGTTGGTAATTTTAAAGATATGTACTTTAAATAAGATATAAGGAGAAATATTCTTAGTGAAGATTTTGAGAAAACATTAAAGAGAATAGATTCTTTATGGTTTTCTTCCTGTTTTAAAGTCTAACTTGTTGTTAATGGAGGTAGCATGCATGGTGTGCTGGAAAGAACAGCAAACTGGGAATCAAGAGACCAAGATTATAATCTTACATCTTATCTAATGTTCCTTTTTGACTTTGGGGAAAGCATTTAATCTCTCTGGGTTTAGGTTTCTTATCTGCAAATGAGAGGGTTGATCTGGATGCTCTCAAAGGTCCCATCTTGTCCTTATATTCTTTAATTCTGTGTCTTCTTAAAATTCCTCTGAATCCTTAATTCCTTGCATTTTCTTAACTGTTCACAATTATCTATTTATCTTAAATGTATTTGATTTATTTTACAACCTTTTGTGTACATGTGCATATGTATGTGTGTGATTTTGCAAAATAAGAAGTATTGTATTCCATATCCCTGCAAGATAGCAGGTATTTTTCTCTAACTTGCCCAGTGCCTCACAGCTAGTAAACAGCTAGAAAATAATGGAGCAAGGTTTCAAATCCATGTCTATTTTACTTGAAAGCCCAATTCTTCACCTTCACATTATGCTGATTCTTTCCTTCAGGAAATTCTTGTTTAAGTATATTTTGTAGTTTATATAGATGAACTTTTAAAAAATGAAGTCTACCTGAATAAACTGAATTTTATTTGTAAAGCTAATATTTTACTTAATATTAAAAATAATTTTTTTCATGAAACTGGAATTTTTATTTATCTGATGATTACTATTAATCTGAGGAAAATTAAATGGATATTTTTCTATTTGTTGAACCACTATTGCAGAATTCTGTTTGTTCATGTGTTATGCACATAAATACCTTCACATATTCCCACACACAAATCTGTACCCCCACTATTAAATTACAGACCTATGAATACACTGACTTTAACGGGCCAGTTCAGTTTTGCTGAAGTTCACTCCTGGGTGGTTTTTTGCCTACCTGAAGTTCCTGAAAAACCTCCAGCAGGAGAATGTGTGACATTTTACTTTCAGAACACCTTCCTGGATACCCAACTTGAAAGTACCTACAGGTAAATAAAACTTATTACTGGCTTGCAAATATTTTTATATAAATGGAGTTCTAATTTTTCATTTGTTTTAAGGCAGGAATAACTTGAAAATAATATGATTGAAAGCTTATACTGTTCAAGAGAATCTATTGAAAAACAAGTAGAATTAATGAGCTTAAAAAAATGATTGAATACAGATGAATATGAAAGATCAATACCTTTCCTGTTCCCAACAATAACCAGTTAGAAAATAAATTATTTTAAAAGACACTATCAGAATAACAATAACAGTAACAAAATATCCATGTAAAATCTGTAGAACTATTCATTAGAAATATGCAGAACTTACATGAGGAAAACTTTAAAATTTTATTGACATAAAAGATTTGATTAAATGTAGTAATATATTCTATAGTCATCCGTATGACGATATTGTAAACATGGCAGTCCTTCCCAAATTGTTTCAGACATTTATCCTGATTCCAGTAAAAATTCTGGTTAAATTTGTTTATGCAAAAATAGGAAATGGCTCAGAACTTGAGAGCTTAGGTTTTTGAAGCTATCATGTTAAAAGTTGGAGGTCATATTCTTCTACACTCTTAAGCTCTTCATTGCACTCCTGCTCCTTCATGTCGCTACTCACTCATCTCCCACAGGCTTCCATAATTTCTGTCTGAATACAGTAGAGGCTAAATTTTGCTTCTCCTTTGTTCCTATCTTGGAATGTGAAATGACCTGTCTTAGGTATTTATTGTTATTTGTTTGAAGTAAATAGTAATTTTTATGTAAGCTTGTTCCTTCAAATTATTCAAATTAGACTTTAAGCTCCTTATGGGCATAGTCAATTTCTTAATTATCTTTATATGTTTCCTCCAAGTACCTACTACATGGCTTTGAACATAGTGGTGCTCAAATATTTTTAGGGTACTTAAAAATACATGTAATATGGAGAAAGTGTGCTTTAGAGGCAGACATTAGGTTTGAATCATGACTCTGTGACTTATCAGCTATTTGATCTATCTGGATTATTTCACTGATTTCAGTTTTCTTTTCTGAGGGATAGAAATAATAGCACTTCAATGAGTGGTGATGATTGATTAAAGAATGTAAATCTTGTGAATCATGCCACAGTGCTAGGTACTATGTGTTTAATATTAAATATCATCAGTTAAAATTAAAGACTAGTGAAAATATCATGATTTCTAAAACATAATTGGAATCAAAATAATATAGGAGTCATCTTCCTAGAAAAAAAAAGAATTAGCATTTGTCTACAGGTAGTTAATATAAACTATTAGGGTGTGTGAAAATAAAAAAAAAGACAGCATTTCATACATGAAAGATGGTATATATATTGATTAGGAAACTTTTGATTATCATAAAAAGGAACCAAATACAGGTAGACCAACATACCAAATAAAAGCTCATATAACTTAAAAGTCCATAGTAATCTGCTTTAGGCACAACTGGGTCACTGGCTTAACTGATGTCATCAAGACCATCCCTTTCCATTGCTCAGCTCTGTTCTTGTCTCTTTTTGGCTTTCCAATTAAGTATCATTGTGGCCACCAGCAGTTCTATCCAGTTTTCTATCTTTTCAGCTAATATCGAGCCTTTCTTTCCCACTGTTTCCAATAAAAGTCCCAGGATTGAGTGTCATTGTAGAGCCATGAACCATTGTGGTCAGGAATGTCACATTTAGTGACAAATTGCTAAATGCTTCCTCCTAAAGTCTCACAAAAAGGGTTGAGGCCAGTGCCAGTGAAACTATAGTTGACTCTTAAACAACACAAGTTTAAACTGTGAGAGACCACCTATATACAGTTTTTTTAATAAATACAGTATGGTACTGTAAATGTATTTTCTTATGATTTTCTTAACATTTTCTTTTTTCTAACTTACTGTAAGAATATAGTATATAATACATATGACATACAAGATACGTGTTGATTGACTGTTTATATTATTGGTAAGGCTTCTGGTCAGCAGTAGGCTATTGCTAGTTAAGTTTTTGGGTAGTCAGAAGTTAAATTTTTTTTTTTTAATTTTTAATTTATTTATGATAGGCACACAGTGAGAGAGAGAGAGGCAGAGACACAGGCAGAGGGAGAAGCAGGCTCCATGCACCGGGAGCCTGACGTGGGATTCGATCCCGGGTCTCCAGGATCGCGCCCTGGGCCAAAGGCAGGCGCCAAACCGCTGCGCCACCCAGGGATCCCATGGGTAGTCAGAAGTTATATGCAGAGTTTTGACTGCAGGGGTTTGGCAGCCGAACCCCCCACATTGTTCGAGGGTCAACTATATGGATTGAGGAGGGTTAGAGAAAAAAGAAGTGGTTCTGTAAAGAAGATGACGGCTCCTGTGTCTGTAAGAAATGGCAATGGATGATGGGCATGGAAAAACAGAGCTATTATTCTTATGTTTAGTATCAGCTTTCTTTTAAGAATGAAGAATGTAGTCCTGTTGTAATTTGTGTGAGTACGTTGAAGAAAAATATACTTATGTGTAATAAGCAATTCTAAGTGCATTTCATATACATACAGAATTAGCTGTTGGGAATTTTATTAGTCAAAGTAAAGAAAAAAGATGCTTTAATGACTTACATGTATTGACGTATGTTTGGGAGGCATATATCTAACATCTTTTATTTAGTTTCACAATTTTGTTCACATGAAAACACATGAAAACTTTGTATAACAGTAAAAGATTACACATTTTAAGTATGCTTTATATTAATAATGAGATACGTATATAAAGAAATCTAAAATCAAATGAATTCTAAACACCAAGTACTGGTTATAAAGTATTGTATTTACTGGACCTACTTACTATATTTATTTTCTTCTAAAGTTGTTCTTTTAAAAATATATTAATTTTATAGAAAAGGAGAAGGAATTTTTAAATCTGACAACATTTCTACTATATCCATCCTCAAAGATGTGCTGTCTAAAGAAGCTACCAAAAGGAAAATTAACCTCAACATATCATACGGTAAAAAAAAAAAAAAAAAAAAAAAGAAGAAGAAAAATCATTCTTTCTGGGGTATTGGTTTTTCGTTGTTGTTACAATAAGAATGTTTCTGATCAAAGTGACTTAGCTAATCGTGCCTGGCTCACCTTCTTCTAGAGATAAATGAAGTATCCGTCAAACACACTTTAAAGCTAATCCACCCAAAGCTGGAGTACCAGTTGCTTTTGGCTAAGAAAGTGCAATTAATTGATGCTTTAAAAGTAAGTATACATTTACATGGACTCATGATCATTACTTTATGGTGATGGGATTTCTAAAATTATAGACTTTAAAGTTACATGGATTTAACTTTGAACATTAAAGGCCTTTGTTTTTTATTTTAAATAAGGAATTGCAGGTTCACGAGGGAAATACAGACTTTCTGATACCGGAATATCGCTGTATTCTAGAAGAAGCAGATCACCTACAGGAAGAATACAAAAAGCAACCTGCACATCTTGAAAGACTGTACGGTTAGTAGACTATTCTAGAAAATCTTGCTATATTTCTTTTCTGCTGGCTATTTGTGGAGGATCATGTGAGAGAAGCTAGGCAGAAAGGTAAGTGAAGATTATAAAAATCATGAACCAGTGACAACGAATTTATTTCATTGAATATTTTGTCAAATTTTTTTAATTAATATTTTTACTTGACAAAATAAAAGTTAAGTGAAATACATGTAATGCAGTAAATTAATCTGTATATGAAGAAATCTGGTGTGAAATGAATATAGCCTATGAAGTATTAAAATGTAGGCTGTATTTCACACAAATAATTTTTAGGTTATGATGATAATGTGAAATATCAAAATGCAACATTTAATATTTTTTAGACAAAATGTAAGGGATATATATGTGCTGTCAATTTACAGTTGAAAACTTGTTTTGCTTTGATGGTGACAAGTTGGGTGTTTCACAAATTGTCTTGAAAAACATCGAGAGCAAGAGAGAGACATATAGGAAGAGAGAGAAAGGATAGAACAGCTTAAGGAAAACATTTTTTTTGTGATCTTTATATAATATCTATGTGCAGAGCACGTTTCTTTACAATATCTTCATTAATCAGATATTTAATCCTTCCAACAGTTCTGCAAGGTAGATGGTGTTACCGTTATTTTTCACATTTTTTTAAACTGAAACCTGAGACTAAAAAGTTTGTTGTCACATAGGTAGTAGCACAGCCTGCATTATAATTTCCTCATCCCTAAATGCTTGCTTTTTGTACTATACCAAATCTTCTGTAGAGTCAGTTGGTATCATCAATCCACACTGATCTTTGAGCCTGCCTAATGAATTTTATACCCAGGGACTTGCTCACAAACTATAACAATAAAATCTAGTATCTTAATATTGATTATATGGCAAACACATAATCTTTTATCCTTACAATAACTTAGAAGATGGGTGGTACAAAACCATCTCTTATCACAAGTTCCAAAATCTAGAAAGCTTTGAAAACTAAAACTTTTATAAATTATTTGGCAGCAAATTTGACTTGATCTAAATTAATAATTTAATGACAAAACCTCACTTAAACTGACAATTGAGGTTATTTATAGTCATTTTTATTCTACTTAGTATGAATATTTATCGATATATTTTGCCGCAAAAACACTATTGTGTTTTTTTGGTTTTTAAAGATTTATTTATTTATTCATGAAAGAATAAATAAATAACACACAGAGAGAGGCAGGGATATAAGCATAGGGAGAAGCAGGCTCCCCTTAGGGAGCCCAATGTGGAACTCAAACCCGGATCCCAGGATCATGCCCTGAGCCAAAGGCAGAGGCTCAACCGCTGAGCCACTCAGGCGTCCCACTATTATGTTTTGTTCTCAGATGCTGCCGCTCATTTCCCTTGGATATTATGCCATATATGATGTATTCCTTTTATTATCTTTCTAAAATATGAAAAATTCTGAAACACATCTTAGATAAATTCCAAGAATATTCATCATATTAATTGAATATTTTAATTCAAATAGAACTGTTAAGAACAAGATCTGTTGGGGTACCTGGGTGGCTCAGTTGGTTAAGCATCTGCTTTATCTCAGGTTATAATCCTGAAGTCCTGGGATTGAGCCCCAAGTGGGGCTCCCTGCTCAGTGAGGAGTCTGCTTATCCCTGTCCTTCTGTTCCTCCCCGTTCACCCTGTTCAGGCTCTCTTTTGCTCCCTCTCAAATAAAAATAAAATCTTAAAAAAAAAAAAAACAAACAGAATCTGTCTACATTTTGTCAAAATGGTCAGCTTGGGAAGAAAAATAAAACCACTTGTGATGTTACATATATACCAATAGCAGTTCACAGCATGTCAGCAGTTAATTTTCTGAATTTAGTAGCTTTTAACTAATAAGAGGATTACTAGCCAAATTATTTGTTTTGAAACTTGCCTTAAAATCCCCCCAAATAAATATTTTTAAAAATATCAATACTTTTAGTTTTGTATATATTTAAAAATGCAGTTAATGAGTGCTTAGAAATAGATTCTCAGGTATCACTTTCATTAAGAACTGTGTTAATTAGAACTAATCAATGACAAGAAATTAACATTTTTCTTTATAGGCATGATCACTGATCTTTTCATAGATAAGTTCAAGTTCAAAGGCACCAATGTAAAAACCAGAGTGCCTCTTTTACTGGAGATTCTGGACAGTTACGACCAAAATGCATTGATTGCTTTCTTTGATGCTGCATGAAATGTACACAAGGTAAAGTTCCAAAGAAGTTGTCTTTTTAAACGAAATATTTTAAAACAGAATTATGGCACAAGCTAACTGTACATACTTGTATTTCAAATGCTTTTTAATATAATCTAAAAACATTTAAGATGTGACTTCCTTTACTAATGCTTCTATTTTGAGAAATGGAACTTTTTAAAAATAAAGAGAATTTTTATTTTGGAGCAAGTGGAATGATTATAAGGAATTTCAATGAACTTTTTGCAAGTGGATGTTTTAACTTTTAAATGAGAAATATTTGGAAAATAAATTCAAATATTTAACAAGCTACACCCACATATAAGCTGCTTTACAGTTTTCAAAGTATTTACATATAGTACTTCATCTGAGCTTCACAATATATATTTATTGTTATTTTGTCAAGTCGTATAAGAAAACTGATTCTCTGTGAGGTTAAGTGATGAAGAGGACATGCTGCTGTTATTTTGTAAAGCTGGGACCAGATTCCAAGTTCTGGTGCCTGGTTTGTGTCCTGGTTACTATATAAGGACCAGTTATATATTGTGAATCAGTGAGAATAACTTACTAATTATTTTTTCTAGGAGTTGAGATTGATTTGCAACTGATTTCTTTTTTTTTTTTTAAGATTTTATTTATTTATTCATGAGACACACACACACACACACACACACAGAGGCAGAGGCAGAGGCAGAGGCAGAGGCAGAGGGAGAAGCAGGCTCCATGCAGGGAGCCTGATGTGCGACTGGATCCCTGGTCTCCAGGATCACACTCTGGGCCGGAAGGCAGCGCTAAACCACTGAACCACCCAGGGATCCCCCAATTTGCAACTGATTTCACTCTTGCTAGGTAATGTTTTGTGACCCGTGCTCAGTTTGTGAGCTTGAGTATGCTCAGTGCTATAAATTTTGGCCAGGGAAATGAGCAGAGCTGCACAGATTGAAGGGATCTTCACTTGCTGTCCTATAACCAGTAGAACTGTACAAGGCTACTACATGTGAATAGTGCAGAAATAGTGATGGCCTCTTAGATTTTCCTGCACTAGTGTCCACTGACTTGTTTTATCATGTAGAGAGGGAAATAAGACTTTAAAGCTACAGAAGTTTTATTCACTAATGTTAATTCATGTTTCTTCATACTCAGGAGAATATTGTGTTTGAAGATTGTTTTAAAATGGCGTAAAGATTATATAATCATGTTTTTAAGAAGGGCATCCTCATGAATTTGTCAGAAAACAAGGTCTCTTAATTCTTTACCATTATATTAATATATGCAAGCCTTGTTTATTAAATCTGAGAACTTGTTAAAGGCACATATCACTGAGAGTTTTATTTTAAAAGGTCATGTTGTTTTTATTTAAACAGCCTTCATTGCCAAATGGAACAAAATTCTGTATCTATGTCACTAGAAATTTCACTGGGTGCTTTTTGTTGGCTGGCACAGCTGGGAAAAGCATCAAAATTAGTGACTGTCTAGTTGAGTTTCTTCCAGTACATTACTATTTGTTTATATATATGTATCAACAGTAGTTAAGGTAGCACCTACCTAATCACATCTTCATGAGGTGAATTCGGAAGCATGACTGAAGAAACCCCTAAATGATACATGACAGTACAGTCCACACTCGAGGATCAGTAAGCAAGCATGTTAATGATTTACGCACATTACATAATCACAACAGCCATACGACATGTAGCATTTTACCCCCAATTAATAGATGAGAACACTGAGAATCAGAGACGTGTCATCACGGGGCCCGCCTACCAGGCCGGTTCGCGGCTGGGTCGGATCCGAGCTTGGGAGACCAGTCAGTCCAGCCAACTGAGGGCCCCACGGCCAGCGTTAGGCAGGCGCGGCCACTAACAATTGCTGGGGTTTGACTCCGTCGGTCCTAGAGACAGCCGCGGCCCAGCACCCTCGGGTCACCAAGTGGCCCAGTTTAGTCACTAGAAGTTCAGGCCCCGCCTCTTTGGCCGGCGCAGGCGTTTTCCCTCCCGCCGCCTTTCGGCGTTTCTCCGCCCCCGCTCCGTGGCCTTCACGGCTTCCTTCATTTGTCTGCGACCGTGTCGCCTTGAGTGACGTCAGGGGCATCGGCCCTTCCCATTGGCCCATTTCAATAGTCGCGGGATACTTGAACTGCACGAACAGCCGCCGCTCCGGCGGGCTGCTCGCTACATCTCGGGGGCGTCTTGAGCCCTCCACGCCCGGCAGTTCCTGCCTGAGCCTTTCGCAACGTCCTCGGAGCTGCGCGATCCCGAGCGAGCAGGCTGGCCCGGACTGCCGCGGGCGGCTGCGGCTGGAGCGTTTCTCGGCGGGGTCGGCGGGACGCAGTACACGCTGCTTGGCGCCGCAGGCTGATCCCGCCGCGACCCGGGGAGCAGTGATGTTGGGCAGCTCGGAGCCTGGGCCTGAGGCCCGCGAGGCGGGCTCGTCGCTGCTAACGTTGCAGCATACGGCGCTCCAAGAGGACCAGGAGAACATCAACCCCGAGAAGGCGGCGCCCGCCCAGCAGCCCCGGACCCGGGCCGGGTTGGCGGTCCTGAAGGCCGGGAACCAGCGCGTCCCAGCGCCGCAGCAGAGGCCCAAGACACGGCGGGTAAAGAGATGAACGATATCTGCAGGCGAGGAGGGCCGAGCGGGAGTTTTGCACGAGGTTTGAGCAGGCCGGGGAGCGTGGCGAGAAAGCATCTTCCGAGCTGTTGTAAGGGAGGCCTGGGTCTGCAGTCCCCTTGATGCCTAGTGTTCTGGCGCGGGGGATGCCACGTAAATCTTTCCCATAGCTCTCTTCGCCAGCGCTGTGTGTTTTGCTCCCTGTCTGCTCTTTATTTGGTATATTTTCCGATAGAATATGAGGGTCAGACCGAGCACCACGACGTATGTCCGCGCTTTCTTCGCCGCTTTAAACCCCAGGCACTGCCCTAGGATCTGGACCCCCTTCCTGCTCGCCATTTGGTTAAGATTACCTTTACTTTAGGAAAGAGTATAAAAAATAATTTGCTTTTACTAAATTCCGCCATTTTACCGGATTTGCTCTGTTGCTCCACCCTGGGGCCAAAGCGGTGAACCAACACCTCTTTGCCGGCTCTCCTAAACTTGTCATCATTCAGCCTGCTACCCCACTCCTCTTGTGGCCTTGATTAGTTTTGCATAAATGCATTTAGTGTGATTCTATAACTTATGTAGAAATGCCGCTAACGAACTTGAACATCCCTTTCTTCAGCTATTCAAACTTTACTGCCTGGATTTTGTCCCAGATAGTTTAATTTCCTTAGAGTATTTGGGAGTGAAAACAGAAACTGAGAACCGTAAGGGGAAGAAAGCAAGCAGAACTCCATTTAATAGGCTCAAAGCTAGCTATTCATTTCTTTTTAGGTTGCACCTCTTAAGGATCTTCCTATAAATGATGAACAAGTCACTATTCCTCCCTGGAAAGCAAACAGTAAACAGCCTGCATTTACCATTCATGTGGATGAAACAGAAGAAGAGACTCAGAAGAGGCCAGCTGAATCTAAAAAAACAGAACATGAAAATGTCCTGGCTTTTAATTCAGCTATTACTCTACCTGGACCAAGAAAACCACTGGTACCTCTTGATTATCCAATGGATGGTAGTTTTGGTAAGTTTTAAAGAACATCTGTATCAAATCAATGTAATCCTAAAGTGATTATGGATTAATGATAGTTTCATTTTAAGACATTATTTTACCTGACCCTTACTATATAATGAATTTGGTGTAATGTAACAAAGTTTAGAAAGGGTATGATTCATCTCCGATCTCACAGCTCATACATTGACCTAGTGACCTATAAATCCTAACTGGGTGCTCCTTCCTTCCCATATTACTGCCAATCACATCAATTTAATTAGATCTCAAACCCTTATTTTAATCTGACCCTGGAAATATTTGCCTGCTTGGGAGAATAGATTTGAACCGTATTCATAAACTCACTGTGTACATACCACTTACGAGAGTATTTGAATAGGATACAGCTTTCAATATTGTGATATCTAACATCTCTTACAGCTTAAAATTTTCTGTAAATCCAGTCTGATACCAGAGAGGGACACTGTCCTCCTGTGAGGCAAGAGTTGAATCATGACTGCAGCTAACCACATATAAAATGAAGTAGCTGCTATAAAGCAAGCTCTGCCAACAGTTTATGCGTGCAACTTCTTTACCATACATAGATAGGTCTGTTGAGTCACTGGATAATTCATTCGTTTCATCTCATTTAGGTTTTAGTTCTGAGAAGTGGTCTGGGAATAGCAGGAAAATCCTTTGGAAATAAAGTAATTTTTGTATTTTTCTTGAAAATTTATAACAAACTTTAACCTTACAATGAAACTTGAAAAGAGTAATGAATGATATTCTTTGCCTCAAAAAGTAATTTAAAATTACAAAACATGAAACATTTGGTGATTATAGTGTTAATTTGTTTGAATTGCTCATAACAAACCTAATTTTAATTAACATTAACCCTGCTTTTAGTTATTGCTACATTGTTCTTTGAATATGTCAGACTTTGGGGTCAGCACTCTTAAGGTAAATACTACATAATACCACAAAACTTGGATTTTAACTGTCTTTGCAGAATCACTGTGCCATTTGCTCTTCTCTCATGGAATATGATTGATACTTAAACATAATAATACATTTTCAAGCACACTCTTTTAGTGGCCTAGCAGTATTTTCTCTTGTTGATTAAAACCAAGTGGACTGGGGATCCCTGGGTGGCTCAGCGGTTTAGCGCCAGCCTTGGGCCCAGGGTGTGATCCTGGAGTCCCGGGATCGAGTCGCGCGTCAGGCTCCCTGCATGGAGCCTGCTTCTTCCTCTGCCTGTGTCTCTGCCTCTCTCTGTCTCTCATGAATAAATACATACTTAAAAAAAAAGTGGACTGAGGTACTAAAACCAGAGTGAAATATTGTTTCTTTGCCATGAGAAGCCCTTTTTAATTGGATGAAATAAATGCTTTTGAATGGGATGCCTTACAAAGCCAATCAGTTTGACTGTTAATTAGAAAATTAAACTATGAACTTAATCATACTTTTATATCCTCCCAGAGTCACCACATACTATGGACATATCAATTGTATTAGAAGATGAAAAGCCATTGAGTGTCAATGAAGTTCCAGACTACCATGAGGACATTCACACATACCTTAGGGAAATGGAGGTAACAGCTCTGGAATCCAGTTTTTATACTGTTATTCATTGTGGCAAAATGAAACCAAGGGGATGATTTTAAGTTTTTTAACTGCTAGTGGATTATTCTGTTGTATTTAGGTTTCTGGTATGTAGCATCTTTGTTAATGGTAGAATAATCTAATTGTAATTTTAACATTATACTAAGTAACTTTCTCAACAGGTTAAATGTAAGCCTAAAGTGGGTTACATGAAGAAACAGCCAGACATCACTAACAGTATGAGGGCTATCCTTGTGGACTGGTTAGTTGAAGTAGGAGAAGAATATAAACTACAGAATGAGACCCTGCATTTGGCTGTGAACTACATTGATAGGTTCCTTTCATCGATGTCTGTGTTGAGAGGAAAACTTCAGCTTGTGGGCACTGCTGCTATGCTCTTGGCCTCGTAAGTCCAACCTGGTTTGTTGGATTAAAAGTGATAACTTCTTGTGTAGGGAAGAAGTTGTGATTTTTAACATTGTGACATTTTAATATACACAAGGCAGAGAGTGACTACTTTAAGGGGTAGCAGTATGAAACAGAGTAAGAAACTAATTTAGGACATTAATTTTCCCAGATCTAGATTTCAGGGAATTTTCTTGAATGAAGATGGGAGACGGGCTATATTTTAATATGCTAGGACTAGATTACCAAGTTTAAAAGTGGTTCCTTCCATCAAAAAGTACTTTCTGGCATGAAATCTTCTCACCATTAAGACATGGAAACTAAATTCAAAAACTAAAAATGTTTATTTTTCTAAGAATTTCCTAAATTTTTAGTTACTTGGTGAATTCTGGCATTGTGGTGGAGTATAGGTTTTGGATTCATTCCATGTATTCTGCTAAAGGGATTTCAGAATTAGATAAACAGCTTGCTCTGCTAAAGGGATTTCAGAATTAGATAAACAGCTTGCTTCTCTTTTTGGAAGAACTGATTACTCAAAACTTTTTTCATTGTAGAAAGTTTGAAGAAATATACCCCCCAGAAGTAGCAGAGTTTGTGTACATTACAGATGATACCTATACCAAGAAACAGGTCCTGAGAATGGAGCACCTAGTTTTGAAAGTGCTTGCTTTTGACCTAGCTGCACCAACAGTAAATCAGTTTCTTACCCAATACTTTCTGCACCAGCAGTCTGCCAACTGCAAAGTTGAAAGTTTAGCAATGGTAAGTTCTTTTCATTTTGTTGAATGAAGATTTTTAGGTCACATAGTTTAATTACATAGCTTTGGTCAAGGGATTTAGTATTTCAGGGACAAAGTAGTGTTGCCGCATAAAAAGAGCCTACCATTGGCAAAAGAGAACATGAATTGGGAAAGTACCAGGAGTATAGTGGTATAAGGATGAAGTCTTAGGAAATGGTAGCCAGAAGAGTTGTTTTAAAAATTATTAAAAGAGGAAAAAGTTCAGGATGAGAATGGAGCAAAAAACACTAAGATAATGGATAAGGCTATGGGAGGTTTTTTCTTTGGTTGCCATAGAGCCAGTCTTAAAGAGTGGAAAATGTTAGGGCAGAAGGCAAAAATTTGAGGTTTGAATTCTAGAGCTCTTGTAATCATCAAGTGTATTTACTTTTTCATTCCAGTTTTTGGGAGAATTAAGTCTGATCGATGCTGACCCCTACCTAAAGTATCTCCCATCAGTTATTGCTGCAGCAGCCTTTCATTTAGCACTCTACACAGTCACAGGACAGAGCTGGGTATGTATTGCCATGCTTCACATGTCTACCTAGCAATTTGAATATTTAGGCCAGATAAGTTAGATAACTGTACAAGTGTTGGTGGTCTAGAGGTACCTACCTGGAAAAACAGTTCAAAAAAATCTAAGCTGCTTAAAGTTTACCTGTTTAGTAATATGTTTGTTACATAGAAAGCTTAGTTATTGCTTGGATTTGGAAGATGTGACCTACTACTGACAGGTAAAGTAATAAAAATTGATCAAAGTCAGCATAAAAGATGGATTTACAGCTTGAGAACACTAGATTGGTTAGTTGGAGGTGTTAGTCCTAAATTTAATGAAATTCAAGCTTAATACCAACTACTAACTCATTGTGTTTAGTGTTGCTAAAAACAAAACTCAGTGGTTCTCTACTCCTTTCTCTGCAGCCTGAATCTTTAGTTCAAAAGACTGGATATACCTTGGAAAGTCTTAAGCCTTGTCTCATGGACCTTCACCAGACCTACCTCAGAGCACCACAGCATGCACAACAGTCTATAAGAGAAAAGTATAAAAGTTCAAAGTAAGAATTAACATAAATAGGTATTAAAGAAGCTTGCTTTTCCTGGCTACTGTAGGATTCTGAGATCCTTGACATTTTATCAAAGGATTCAAAAGAGGCACAGCCTCCTCTTGGCAAGCCAACTGTTTTGAGCAAGTTGTAGTTAGAGGCTTTATGTTCTCCATTTGAGGGAGAGGAGGGGAGAGGAATGGGGCATGCATGCATGCTTTGTGGACCAGTGATTTAATAACCATTAATTCAGAATAGAAATAGCATTTTTGAGTTCCTAATTAGATGTATCATTCCATGATCTTACCTGATGAACATTTACTGTTTTTTCCTACTTACAGGTATCATGGTGTTTCTCTCCTCAACCCACCAGAGACACTAAATGTCTAACAGCGAAAGACTGCCTTTATTTTCTAAGATGTAAATCACTCAACGTATATGGTGTACAGTTTTTGTAAGGTTTTAATTTTACAATCATTCTGAATAGTTATGGTCAAGTACAAATTATGGTATCTATTACTTTTTAAATGGTTTTAATTTGTATATCTTTTGTACATGTAACTATCTTAGTTATTTGGCTAATTTTAAGTGGTTTTGTTAAAGTATTAATGATGCCACCTGTCAGCACAATAAGAGTAAGAACTAATAAATGGATTTGGAAAATTTGGTTTGTAAGTCAAATTGGTTTGACTTTAAGATACCACTCAGAAGAATTAATGTGATTTTACTATAGAAGGGGACTGGGAAGGCTTCTCTTGAAATTAAAAATAGTTTTAGGGAAACATTGAAGTTTTAATATTCAGTTTCCTAAGCAACTGGATCAATTTTGTGACTTGAGCATAATCTAAGCATATCTGGAATAAATCTGTGCTTATTTATCAGTTGTGATGATCCTGAGAATCTTTCAGCCCTTTGAACACACTATGAAAGTGCTTTTTCTTTCCTCAACTTTTACACTTTACAATTATTTAAAACCTGTTAAGTTGTCCAGAAGGTTAATATTTTAAAGCATAATGTAAAATGCTATGTAAAGAATCAACTAGATTTTATAATGGATTTGTGAGTAGAAAAATACCCAAAGTTATTAGCACTGAATAAATATCCTTTTAATAGTTATATATACAAACATACAACTCTATGCACTTCAATTGGCAGCTCTCTTCTTTTTTCTCTTTTTCACCGGCTTTTTACTTGGTGCTTTTTCTTGTTTTGCACTGATGGTTTGTGTTCTGTGAATAAAATAAATTAACATTTTACTAACAGTATTAGCATTATAAAGGTGAGACCATGGATGGTTTACCAGACTTACACCATTTGCTCATTAAATTTTGGACCACCAAAATAGGAGGCCTTATTTTTTTTTCTAGTAGAACATACAACATTTGCCAATTATGAGAATAAAATGAGGTAACTTTAAAGGCATCCATCCAGTTTTTCAGTAAGAACAGCTGGAATTTGAATAAAATAGGGGTGTCTTTGTTTATAGTAGGATGAGAATAAAACCACAGAAGTCTTGAGTATGTGTATACATTTGAAATAAACCAGAAATTTGTTACCTTATTTTCTTTGGGTTCTTGTCTGGTTCTAAAATGATCATTTCTTCTTCTTCACTGTCTGAGAGTACTATAGGGGCATCTTTAAGAAAATAATTAAGAAATTAAGGAAACTATCTAAGTATAATCACGTGGAAAATTTCTACATAGGTTTATGTCAGCAGTTCTGATACTCTGTTTGCATACAAATAGCCCCAACTATTCTGGAGTTTACAGAACTACTTGGTTCTTTCCTTCCCTAAAGTAACTCCTTGGAGCTCTGAAAAATAACATACTTCTTTCCTAAAATTCTGTAATTAATTATATGTATAATTCTGTAATTTATACTTCTTTCCTAAAAATTCTGTAATTATATTCTACTTTGTACATGTCATAATGGGGCAAAATCTATGTATCTTCTATTCTGAAAGGAAAATACAAAAAAAACAATTATTGGGTCAAAGGTATATACATTCTAAAAAATTTATTGCTAAATCCACCCAAAATACTGTTCCAATTTAAATGAAAAACCTGTTTTTCCTATATGCACCCTTGCCAATGGTGGTTTTTAAGATTTTATCTAAGAGCAGAGGAAGAGACTCTGAACTGAGGATGAAGTCCCACATGAGGCTTGATCCCAAAACCTGAGTCAAAACCAGTCAGACTTTACCTACTGAGCCACTAGATGCCCCAATTTCTAATATTCTCTGATAGAAATCTCTGCTTTGAATTTATTTGTTACCACTAGAGTTGCCCATTAAATATATTACTGGCCATTTATATCTGAGAATTACTTTGTATCATTTGCCAATTTTTCTCCTGAGCCTTAATAATATATATATATACTATATACAATGTGGATTAGCCCTCTTCCTAGTTGGCATATCAATTCTTTATAGTTTTCAGTTAAGTTTCTTTTTAGTGTTTATATGCTTTAGAAAGACTTTACCTGTTTTTATCCTCCCAATTATCTTAGGTCTACTTTCATTCAGTTGAAAATATTACTCTTCCAAGCGGTAATTGAATGTTTAGCTATTAATCTTACTAATCTTAGAAAAATATTTCAAAAATATCTAAAAAGAGGCCTATGCAAAGATGCTTTACTCTAGCACTGTAACAGAAAATGGCAACATTTATCAACGAGGGAATTTCGTTAAGCCAACCTAGTTAATGTCAAAGCTAGAATTCAATGCAGCATTTAAAAATGTGGCTGATGACATGAAAAAGTTCTAAGGATTCATTCACAGTCCCTGTGTTTAAGCAGCTTATTCTGGTGGAAATACACAGTAAATAAATACATGGAACAAGGTCTGGAAGAGTAATACCAAAAGAAGTAACCACTGGGAAAGCTGAATAAGGCTCCCAATCAATGGGGATTATTTTTTCTCACAAAACACCCCGGCAGGGCAGCCCCGGTGGCTCAGCACAGTTTAGCACCGCCTTTGGCCCAGGGCATGATCCTGGAGGATCCTGGAGGATCAAGTCCCACATCGGGCTCCCTGCATGGAGCCTGCTTCTCCCTCTGCCTATGTCTCTGCCTCTGTCTCTCATAAATAAATAAAATCTTAAAAAAACGAAAACAAACAAAAAAACACCCCAGCAGCCTCTCAGTAATGTTTATAGATAATAACTTCTTTCCTTGAAGGTAGGCAGGTATGTGCATTCCATACCTAAACAGTATAACCTAATTTTTTCAGCCAGATTTTAATAATTACACCCTTTAGTTCTCTGCCAGCCTACTTGCTACATCCAACCTTGGAGGATAAGTTTTACCACATAAAAAAAGCCCAATTCATGATTATTATGAGCTAAGCAAGAATTTTTACTAACAGTAAAAGTTAAAACAATTTTCTCAAGTTCTACAGCTTTCAGAATGCAAAGAATATCTTATCCAGGACTACCAGTATTCTAAGCAATTCTAGAATTTTGTATGTTCTAATACTGCTCTATTAACAGCCATACATGGCTGTTTACTTTTCTATTAACTAAAATTAAGATTTAGAATTTAATTTTCTGTCACAAACCACATTTCAAATGTTCAATATCTGCATGTGGCTAGTGGCTATTATACTGAACAGTGTACATAAAGATCTCTAACATTACAGACAGTTCCACTTGTACAGCTCTAATACCTGTTATATGGGCTTTTTATATTTGAGTCTAGAAACTACAAAGAGAAAATAGCATGCAGGAATGAATCCTTAGGAAACCCATCCCTTTAAAACTGGCCAGATATAAAAGGAAAAAAGAACAAAACATTTTTAAACTAAAAATGCCACTACATACAAAAGAGTACCACTAACTCCACAAAGATAAGCACATTATTTTAGAAAAGAATTGGGGTTAAATATGAACAGATTCAAACCACAAAATATTTAGCTCCTCTGAAAAAGGAACTGCTAATAAAAGAGCTGTAATACACATAATATATTACATAAAAGCCATAAAGCGTTACCTACCTTGGCTCCCAATATTGGAGACTTCTACTCCAGTGTCCATTTTTATAGTATCAAGAATGATAGCTTCATCAGTGCCATCTTCATCCTCCTCTTCCTTCTCAGACTCTTCAAGATCACCCCAGGAGTTTTCTATTCCTTCTCCAATTTGGGCAGTTCCAGGAGTCCAAAGCACAGGATTAGAAACACTTAACAAGTTAAGAAAACTATGAATAACAAATGCTGTGATTTGATGCAGTGTTGAAAAAAGATGAGAGTAAAAGTTTTAAGACTGAAGTGTGCATCATTTGTGCAAAATTTCACTAACAGCTGCGCTATGGATGGCTGAACAATGAGAAAGAAAAAACATGTAACTAAGGTTAAGATTTTATGGAAACAATGGTGAGAAATACTGAGACATACTGGCTCTCAACAGTTCCAATCATAAATCTGGCAAGTGTATGAAAAATTTCCAAGAACAATGTGTAACAGTATATATAATGCTTGATTATGCCAATGAGATTAAAGAATAATTTTCCAAAGGAAAATAAAATGCTGTAAATTGGCTAAGATGGAAAATTTTCTGTTTTTGTAGGATAGATGAAGAGGTGGATATTATGTCAGACTTAAGACTAGTCACTGTCTTGTATCTTAAATGTGTTCTCTATCAAAGCAGTGTTTCAGAAGGTAAACCTCAGTATGTACACCCTTCACATATACCTAATACTGCCAAAAGTGTTATGAATCATGTTACTGAAAAAATCATCCAATAAAGATACACTTCTGAAGGAGGTTCAGCTTCAGCAATAATTTCTTCTGCTTTCTCTTCTACGTCGGAGGTATCGATAGGGGCCTTCTCCATTTTAAATGCTGTGATTCTTTGACTTGCTATGGACTCTGCAAAGCCAAATTTTCCACCTTCTTTCCTGTGTGGGTTTTATTTGGGAGTGGGAGGCATGGAGGAGGGGGGTATGATAATGGAAGAGAAAACAGGAAGGGAAAAGTTAACTATTTCATCCTTTTGATGGAGAAACATTGGAAAAAAACTAACTTAACCTCACCAATTTACTATGCTTATCAAAAGTAATAATTAAAAAGAAAGTTACTATAATTACCATTTATTGAACCATGTGCCAAGCAAGTGTTAAGTGCTCTAAGTATATTATTCTTTAATCCTTAAATCAGCCCTACCAAGTAAGTCTTATCTCCCATATTTCAGAAGACTTGGAAGTGCTACATTATAGAAGCAGCAGAGTGTCAACCCACTTTGTGTTTCTTCTGTTAATTTGAGCTACCAAATCCTTTTTTTTCTGAAGAAAATGATACTTTTTTTAAAGAAAAATATATGGCTTCTCAATACAGACTATATTTAAATTGGAATACAACACTTCAACTTAGATTAACAGATAAGGAAAAATGGGAGTGCAAAAATTATATTGTTACCCTTGTGCAAGAAAAGTCCCTAACAGAAAAATCTGTTAAAAATAAAAAGACCATTTAGTTTTAAACTTACCTAACTTTCTGGTCATTCTCCAAAGCCTTCTGTATTAGCTCTGTAATTTCCAGTACTTTCACACCAGCTATTTTACTACATCTCAAAACCTATTTATAAAAGTGCATTCTGTTATTTAAAGACAACAAACCACATAGCTTTCTCTAACAAAGCTATAAACATGAGAATAGTTTTTCTACTTTTAAAATTTAAGCCTGACCTTTTCAAATATGAAAATACAGTATAAACACAAATTAATGCAAAATGTGAGAGCTGTTTTAAAATGTCTGAAGGATTATCATGTTAAGAAAACAGACGCAAGGGACGCCTGGGTGGCTCAGTGATTGAGCATCTGCCTTCAGCTCAGGGTATGATCTTGGGGTCTTGGGATCGAGTCCCGCATTGGGTTCCCCACGGGGAGCCTGCTTCTCCCTCTCTGCCTCTCTCTCTGGGTCTCTCATGAATAAATAAAATCTTAAAAAAAAAAAAAAAAAAAGGAAAAAAAAGACTCAAAAACTTCCCTGACAGTGCAAAAAATACCACTGAAAAGGCCACACACATACATTATATACTCAGGGATGCACTAACTACCTTTCTATGTGAGTGATTCAAAGCATCGGTTCAAGACATGGCTGCAATATCCCCTGGGAAATTTTTATAAAGCAAAGACTCCCAGGCCTCAGTGATCTAATGGATCAGAATCTCTGCAAATAGGGATCTGGTAATGGTCACAATACTGGTAATAGAAACTAACATTTTACGGCATACTTAATATATGCTACTACTCAGTGCAACGTACCCATGTGTTTATCCTTACATTCTTTAACAAGGTGTTGACAATAACATTATTCCTGGTTTTGCAGATAAAGAACCCAAGGCACAAAAATATGAAATTATTTGCAAAAGGTCAATTAGTATAAGGCAGAACTAGAATTCCAACTAAAGCAGCCATGTGCCCCACCTGTGCTATATGCTAATCTATTTTCTAGAAGCCTTCATGGGAATCTGATACATAGCTGGATTTGAGAACTACTGCTTATTGAACCCAACTTCTGAGAATAAAATTATCTTTTTACCTAATTCATTCATTCCTTCCTTCCTCCCTCCCTTCCTTCCTTCCCCTTTTTTGGAAGAGGAATACAAATCTCTTTCCTCACTGGGAAGAAAAGTGTTCCTTTATGTTGAAGGGCCATACCCTGGAGGGCCATACATGGGAGCAGCATGGAAGACTGGTAGCCACCAGTCAACAGAATGTAATAATATTGAAACCAGATTCTAACATCGCCTGGAATCAATCACTGAAAATATCTTTAATGGCTTTTAGTTAAAAAGCAAGCAAAAACAAAACAAAACAAAAAATAAGAACAAGCTTCTAAAAAGAAGAGACCTATTCTTAATAGGACATTAATCAAAGCACTAACTTGATCTTTCAGCAGCATTATCCCACCACTGGATTGGATAGTACAAATCTCTCGATGCTTGTTCATGGCAATCACCAGCAGGCCATCCATTACACGTTCTTCTCGTTCATTGGGATCCACCAATAAATATGTGCTGAAATGAATGTTAAATGGACCTGAGCAAATCTGAGGTTGAATGCTTATCAATCTTAAGATAATATTTTTAAAAGATAGTATTAATAAAGTCAACATGGTGAAGGTCTGAGCCTATAGATGTGAATCCCTTTAATAGGAGAAGAAATGAGAATTACAGTTTTTATGAACAAAATAAATGCTAAGTGGGTATCACTAGTTATTACAGTAAAATCACTTAAGTTCATATTGTTGTTTTTTTTTTTTAATAATATATAATCTAAATCTAATGCTATCACTTTGGTTAAATGACTTGTGGCTTATCAATAAAACCTTAGATGGGGCGCCTGCGTGGCTCAGTCAGTTAAGCATCTGCCTTCGTCTCAGGTCATGATCTCAGGGTCCTGGAACTGAGTCACATGTCAGGCTACCCACTCAGCAGGGAGTCAGCTTCTCCCTCTCCCACTGCCCCCCTCCAATTGTGCGCACAAGCATTCTCATAAATAAGTTTTAAAATATTTTTGAAAACTTAGATAACATTCATTTTTAAATTTTAAATGTTACCTAGTGTGTTGCAGATTATGAAGTTCTTCTAGGTTTAGCTAATGGCTCATTAAAAAAATACTATTGGCCTTTAGTCACATGTGACTATTAAGCCTCTGAAGTGTGCTAGTCCAAATCAGGATGTACAGGAGTGAAAAATACTAGATTTCAAAGACTTAGTAGAAATACAAGAATGTAAAATATCTCATGAATAATTTTATATTAAATATTAAGGTAATAGTTTACACATAAATAAAATATATATAAAAATTAATTTTCCCTCTTTCTTCTTACTTTTAATGTGGCTACTGGAAAACTTAAAATTACATGTACTGCTCATGTTGTGTTTTTACTGGAGAGTGCTGGTCTATATCCCACTAATGAAATTCTGCACTACAATGACTAAAAGTTGAAGAGTTCCCTTGTTTTTAGTCATAAGATCGTTAAAACATCTGATTTATACCTCCCTTTGTTTCTGAAGAGATTTAAGGCTCAAATTTTCATTTAAAGGCACCATAACATGAACCTAAGACTCCAGTTTTTCTGCTGTAGAAAGTTAGCAGTGAACTGTGAAGAAACTACTAAAGAGATAAAACTAGATTTATCCCATCTGTGAACCATTACCCCTTGTAACCTGCTCCTACAACCACTCCATCTAATATGCTCCAAAGTCCCATCTTCCATTAACTTACAGTAATTCTCACCCTACTCTCCCAAATTAGAGCCTAGCACACAACTCTGTTAACATCGATGCATCTCTAGCACCACCATGCTGCAGTAACTTTGTAAGTATCCTTTGAAAAGTGTTGTGAACTCTCTTCATTATAGAAGAGTTTGTCACTTCTATTGAGAATGCTCTTTGCCAACTAATGCTCTTCCAAGGAAAGAAAAAAGGTGCTTTAATATTAAAGGAGGTATTTGTTCCTTTGTCCAGGGAACATTTGAACAGAACAAAAAAGTTCCTAGCTGTATGTACAATTTCAGCCCATGACAAGAACGAGACTTACCCTTGCTGGAAGAAGGCAAAACTGACACAGATGGGCATGTGGTGGATGCTTAAAGGTACAGGATCACGCTCTTCAGGTGTATACTGTTTGAAAATAAAAATTCCTTTAATCCTCAGTTAAGTACCTAAATAACTCTTTTACAATTACCTATTTGACTTTGCCACTCATGTTCCTTAGAACTTTATACATATGTCAAAAAGGTTTTTTAATGTATAAATAACATAAAATCCATTAACAATGAATATTATGGATAAATATTGTTTGTAGTACTTTATAGTTATGTAATCCAGTTGACTTTTCCATTATCCCACCAAATCTTAAGCTTATTTGCAGTCACTTCTCCCACTCCCAACCACGAGCATTCCATGCAAGTAGAATCAAGTAATTTTGTCTTTTACATGTGCTTCTTTTGAAGTTAGCATGTTTCATCCATCTTGTATATGCATTACTACTTTGGTTCTTTTTACTGCTGAATATATAGATATAGCACAATTTGTTTTTCAACTTAGCAGTTGATGAACATTTGGATTCTTTCCAGTTTTGTGCTATGACTAATGCTGTCATTCACCATTCCCATGAAAGTCTCTGACTGAAAATGCCCTATCTTTTCTCCTGAGTAGATTCCCAGGCATGGAATTGCTGGGCTGTATAAATTGACAATTATCTTTTTAAGAAACTGCCAAACTCTTCCAACGTGGCTATATATTCTAGGTTACCACTAGCAATAACTCTACAATATTTTTAAATTGATCACTCTTTTACTTCCTCATACCAATTCCCTTCTCTAAAGGAACATGTCTCTATAGTTAAGAAACCTTTGTCTGTACATTTAAGTCGTTAGAGCCTAGCCTATTGCCTAAAAGCAGCACATGAACACCTAACTGCTCAGAATTTTGGGCATCTGATGTTTCCTTTCACAACTTTAAGACTCAAACTATCCAAAGTGTACTTTCATTATTCCAGCATGAATTCAAATATAAATTGAAATGAACATACTGAACACAAAAGAGAGGGGCAACGTAAAGAGTATATGTCAACAGTTTTCAAAATGTAGCCCTAACAGTGGCAGCATCATTATCATCTAGAAACTCTGTTAGAAGTACTTTGTAGGTTCTACCCCTACCCTACTCTGAGGGTAGAGCATAGCAGTATGTTTTAATGAGTCTTCTAGTTGTTTCTGATGGACTTTTGCCAGAGAGTACGCACAAGTATCTCAACATGCTGCGAATCATGTATCTCTCACACATGTGGCTCCTCAACATAAATCAACCACTTCATCTCATGCTCAATCCCAAGAAAAAGTCATCTAGTTTTATCCTAGAAAACCAAGACAGGGTGTGCTTTTATTGACAGATACTTTAATACAAGAGATGGAAGAGATTTCAAGGACAATTTTGACCAATATCATTTTTGCCTTATCAACAAATATTAGAACATACTTAATTACCATCTACAATAAGAATTCACTAATAACAAGTTGCCTACACATCAAGGATACTCATTCATTTATAGGGAGAAAACTGGCTTAAATTACGGGAGCTTACCAGTGTTACTTCATCTCCTTGGACAGAGACATCAGGTCTTCGGAAGTGGCACAAGGCTACAATTGCAGCAATGCTGGCAGCGTCAATAATATTCCCATCATGATTTAATAAATGTAGGTCCACACGTATTTGCCAAACCTGAATGTGAATTTAAAACAAAAATAAATCCTAAAGGATCACAACCATTGGGTAGTTATAAGCAAAATAATACTGTGTGCAAATTTTTCTCTTGCTGTTAAAACATGGAGTTACTCCTATTCTACCAATAAAATGTATTAAGAGAAATGTTAAGCCAGGCCAACATCTGAAGTACCAACAGTTCACCCTTCTGAGTCATCTGACAACAGTAAAATATACTCTCTAAATAAACAGAACCACTACACAATAGTACTAAGATTTTCCCAACCCTAAATATATTTTTATTGTGTCTCCTAACTTAAAAACCTCAAACTTTTAGGTTTTACTTCACAATATTTATAATAACACTACAAGTAATTCAAATAGAAAGTATTATATTCAAGGATAGAATGTGGAAAGTGACTTCTCCAGAAACAAAAAAGATAGTCAAAATACCCTAATCAAGGGTAAAGTTCTAAAACATCATCATGCACACAATTCATTGAGAGCAGTATTTCCAATGTTAGTCTGTCACTGCCTCCTCGTGTAGCCCTACATAAGTCAATAAACCTACACAAAAGGATTTAATCGGTTCTTCAGTTCTTTCATTCGTAAAAAAGGAACACATTAACTGCTTCTATCAACCCAAAGAACATAAGAAAATAGAATATATGAAAAACCACAAGTTCTTTAAATAACACATTTTTATACACATCTAGATTGATACTTTCACTGAGGTTTATTGTCTCTTCAGAGAGAGATGACATAAAATTCTATGGGTAGCACTCAGGAACATTTTAAGTGAAGTGAATCAGTATAAAACTAAGTTAACAGAAGCTCTGAGAATAAAAGTACAGATACAGGAATCCATGAATCAACAATACTCAGCCTAAGATTAAGAATTTTGGGCATATTCCCCACCTTTTCACCAGCAACAACACAGAGAGATTCAGTGTCTATACACTTCGAATTTCTTAGACATCTTTCCAAGAGTCGATTCAACTTCACCAAGAGATCTGACTGCCTATGAAAATAGGAATGGGCTAATGTCATGAAATATAACACCAGGCATTAAAACAATAGCTCACTGCTGTTAGGTTCTCCTCTGGCTAAAGCAGCTTTTAAAAAAAAAAAAAAAAAAAAAAAAAGGTTTAAATACCTGCCAGGTTCAAAAGCTGGAGCAGCCATCTGAGAGAGTTCAAGGTTAAAAAAAAGAATACCTTCTGTTGCCCTATTGAGTTTTGGAGAAACAAGTTCACAGGAAACCTGTCCAAGAACTCTGTAAAGATAAAGCACAAATCTGTTAACTAAATATATCTCCTTTCCAATTAAAAATTAACCTAAAACAGATACCAATTAAGTTTTGATCTTACTCTGAGTAATCACACACTCAGTATGATGTACTATTAGAGGCTGAAATCACAAATAGAGTTTAGAATATATACAGAAATAAAACACATATTGGTGTACTCAAAAAGATGGTACGAAAAAACAACTCTTGGGATCCCTGGGTGGCGCAGCGGTTTGGCGCCTACCTTTGGCCCAGGGTGTGATCCTGGAGACCCGGGATCGAATCCCACGGCAGGCTCCCTGCATGGAGCCTGCTTCTCCCTCTGCCTGTGTCTCTGCCTCTCTCTTTGTGTGACTATCATGAATAAATAAATAAAATCTTAAAAAAAAAAAAAACTCTTCCTATAATACTATTCCATAGATTTTATTTTTAAAAATCAATGATCTTTGCTTTTGTAAAACAACTATTTATCAACACAAGATGGCATGAAAACTTGAGATTTCTTAAGAGTTTTCATATGGCATGGCTAGCTAACGTTACCTGAACAATATTTTTACAGCTTCCAAATGAATATTAAAAACCTAATTCTCATGTCAGGAAAATGAGAAAAGTAGGACCATTTAATGGGAAGTACAGGAAACAAATTCAGGGCAATTACTGCTGGCTTGAAGAGATCAGAAAACTACGTGATACTCATGGGATGAAAAATACATTTTATGATACTCATGGAACAAAAAATACGTTTATGGTTAAAAATCTTAAATGTGAACTATAAATCCGCAAAACTCTCGCATTTAAGAAAATATACTTATTTTGGCAGCAAAACAAAGAAGTCTGTGCACACTTCTTAGCTGCTTTGTAAACAACTGATTCAGTAAGGTTCTTTTAAAATTCTCCCTGTTGGGCTTTCATCTAATTCGAATCCTTTATTACCTTGTCTTCCCAAGCTCCACAATACAGCACCCATAATCTGTTCCAAATGAGATCTTTATGTTCCTATAATCATAGGTTTGTCTGCCATCCAGCCGCTGTAAGCAGAACATTCATTCATTTAGTCCTTCAACAAGTATTTATTGAGCAGCTACTCTATGCCGGAGCTAAACATGGGGCGGGGGGGCGCGGCGGCGATTCCTAACCACTCCCCCATCCCATCGGAAAGTGGAATCTCGGTCCCTGAGCACTAATAGTTGCTGGTGTGATTCCAGCCTTGAACCCAACTGGAGCCAAGAAAAAAAAAAAAAAAAAAAAAACTTGAGGGATTGGGGCATTTCCCCTCAGGGGCTCTCCCCCCACCTCGTACCTGTCCCCCCTCCCCCCCGGCCTGCGAAGGCCAGCTCCGTTGGACCCCCTCACCCCTCCGCCCCCCTCTCCCCCCCCATCTCCCCCCCCTCCCCCCCCTCGCTTGCGAAGGCCATCTCCGTTGGACCCCTCACCCCTCCGCCCCCGGACCCCCCTCGCCCTCCCGCCCCCCCTAACCTCCCCCCCGGCCTGCGAAGGCCAGCTCCGTTGGACCCCCCACCCCTCCGCCCCCCCCGACCCCCCCTCGCCCTCCCGCCCCCCCTAACCTCCCCGCCCCGGCCTGCGAAGGCCAGCTCCGTTGGACCCCCCACCCCTCCGCCCCCCCCGACCTACCCCCCGGCCTGCGAAGGCCAGCTCCGTTGGACCCTTCACCCCTCCGCCCCCCCGGACCCCCCTCGGCCACCCCGTAACCTCTCTACCCCCCGCCCCGCCCACCCCCGCGCTTGCGACTGCCAGCTCGGTTGGTCCAAGCCGGAAGGCTGCCGGCGGCCGCGCGACCAGACCGCCCTCGCACCGCGAAGCTCTCCGGGGCCATTTACCTTCTTCTCCTCGATGGCGCGGAGTAGGAAACGGCGCTCACAATTTGAAAGTGGTGTCTCCTTCATGCTGCAGGCACACGGAACACACCAGCACCGGAATCCGCTGGGAGAAGTGATCTGGATCCCCCTTCACGCGCGCCCCGCGGGCTCCGACGCGCAGGAAACCTACGTCATCAAAGCTCGGCGGCTGAGGAGGGGCGAGGCGGGGGCCGCCCCAGTGCGCAAGCGCGGAGGCCTGCGGGCGCTCGCGTGCAGAGCAGAGTGGGAGAGGCGAGCGCGCTGGCGGAGAGGCGGGTGTAACTATCAGGCATAGAAGTCGATATCCGCATGGGGCTTTCACATTCCACCGTTTCATCAGTTCTAACGGGGTAGCTAGACAGGTATTGTTACTCACAGAGATGAAGAACTTGGGATTCAGCCGCTAGGAAGCTGCAGAGGCCAAGTCTGTAAACGTTTTCAGAGGAGAAACCCCGGAGCGAACGCGCGAAGGGGTGGGGGAGGAGGAGAAACTGGGGTGAGGGGGGTATTAACTGCGGGCTCAAGGTGAAATCTCGTAGACTTGAGGAGTTGACAAGAATTGGGAATATTAACCACTTTGTAACTAACAGCGTTATAATTAATCCCCGCTAGCCTTGACTAAGTGTGTGTGTGTGTGTGTGTTTTCAGTCTCCGCAGTTATTTCAAGCTGATAAACTTAATTTCATGGGCATAGAGGAACCGGATGCTCGCGCCGACCACCTGGCATTTTTTTTTTTTTTTTTTTTTTTTTTTTTTTTGGAGAGGCGGTACCGAGAAATAGTTAAAAGCAGGAACTCCAGACGATCCAGATTGAAATTCTGCCTCTGCCCTTGACTAACAGGTCTGCGACCTTGGCCGAGTTAGTGTATGGGCTTCACATTATTCATCTGCAAAGTAGGAGTGATACGCCTATTTATTATGAGGGATGAAAACGAGTTAACACATGTAAAATGCTTAGAACAGTGTCTGGAACGAGTAAGTCCTATGCAAGTGTTTGCATATTATGTGGTTGACATTTGCTTCAGAGGTAATAGGCACTACGATTCCTTTTCAGGTTCCAGTCCACTACTTTTGTTTCATCTTACAGGATTTTTCCCCTAAGGGTGATGACATTGTAGTCTCAGTTTGTAGCACTTGCTATCCACATACTCAATAAATTCTTTTTTTTTTTTTTTCTTTGGTGGGGGGATGCGCTTCTATGTCCCAAGAATAATTCAAATGCTGGAGAACAGTGGTGGACAAAATCCTGTTTCCTCGAGGAACTTCTATTCTCTTTTTAGAAGAGACAAACAATAAAAACTTTAAAAAAAAAAAAAAACAAGTTCAGATATTGAATGCCATCTGAGAATGGGGTGGCTATTTTAATAGGGGTAGTTGCAGGAAGAAGTTTTGTAGAGGTGGCATTTGAGTTAAGGGAATTGTCAGTGATGACAAGGAGCAGCCATGATATCAACCTGGAGGAAAGGATAAGTGTTTCAATCAGGAGGACCATCGAGAGTCAAAAAAAATGAGATAGGATGAGTTTAACATGACCTGGTGACAAATTGTGAAAGAGGAAAGTGGACAGAAATCATGTCCACATGCTCAGACAGTTGATTGATTTTCAAAACAGGAAAAGGAGATTACGGAGTATAGGCATTCAAGCTCTTTAACAACATGAGTTCTTTTATACTACAGTTTCTCAACAGGACTCCAGGCTAATTTCATCATTTCTTTGAGTGGACATTTACTAATTTCTCTTTTCATCAGAAATGAAGTGGGGCTTTATTGAAGTAATCTAGCCTTTCCGGGGGAGCAGCCTGGTAGAGGAAAAAAAAAATGGGAGTTTGGCTTCAGATAAACGTCAGTTCAAATGGATTTTGGGTGAGTGAGGTAATCTGTGTGAGCTTCAGCTTCTGTATCTTAGTTTGGAAATAAGTAATTACTTTGTATTAAGTTGAAAAAATAGCACAGTGTTTTAGGCAAAATAGCTATTCAAATATTAGTTTCCCTTTTTTGGCTTGCCAAAGGCTTCCCTTGAAATTATCCAGAGTCACCATGTCAGCTTGCTGTTGCTTGATTAATTTGCCTTTGCTTTTCTCCACTTTGGTAGGATTTCCACCTTTCTTTCCTACTTTCACTATTATGTTATCGTAATTTTAACACTGCAGCATCTGCCTTTTATTAGAGTTAATACAAAGATGTATAACACATGTCCACTCACGTCTGCGTACCATCACAAAATATATTTACTTCACAATCTCATTTTTAGAAATGTTTGAAACACTCAAGGGACTTTGGCTTCATGTTTTCAGGCGAAAAAAGTTTTTGAAGTTTGAAAAGGGCTTCAGATAATATTGTACATTCTGTTCTTTAAGAAGAATCGGTTTGAATCAGCATATTAAACTGGACTATCTGCCTGAATATAACCTGCTTTACAGCAAAATATTTGAGTACACATCTTTTTTCCCTCTTTATTAGACATCTTTGCTTTGTCTGACCATCATCTTTCTATTTTATTGGAGAATGCCCTGTCCCGATCCCACATTATTCTGGTGTCAATGTGTTAATAGCAGGCATGGGTATAACCAGATCCTACCAATCATGGAGCCCCAACCCTCTCTCCTCATTGCCTATTCACCCAGGTAGGACTACATAGAGTCCCTTCGTCAGTTTTGACATGTGAAATCTGGGAGACAGTAGGTCTTTCCTTCTCTATTATGAACTGTAAGGACGATGCAAGTCTGGAACTGTTAGGGGCCGCCTTGCCACCACATGGAGAG
This sequence comes from Canis lupus dingo, assembly GCF_003254725.2. Lineage (NCBI taxonomy): Eukaryota > Metazoa > Chordata > Mammalia > Carnivora > Canidae > Canis > Canis lupus. The sequence continues at coordinate 18,628,259 of NC_064261.1, forward strand.
AATGTGTTTGAAAATGAAGTCAGACAGAGGCCAGTAAAATGAGAAATAAGGGAGAGAAGTGGAGCCCTTATGTAGAAATAGTTTGCACCATTTCTTGGACTTCCCAGTTGATGAGCCAATACATTTGAATTGGTCTTTGGTTAAGGGTGTCCAGAAGAATCCTGACTAAATACACTTCTACTAGATTATAAGGATCCATGTCTTATTAATCTTTATATCTCCCACTGAAATTGGTAGTATGCTTTGTGAGTCAATGGATGAATGGCCTATTATAGTACATCTGGTGAAAGAAATTAATAGGCGGATGAATAAATGAACAAGTGGAATCTTTCAATTTTGTTTGCCATATAATATGTCTGCTGTACAATTTGTCTATATAGAAATTGGTTTTCCAAAAATTATCCTGGAAGGAAATAATGCAAAATGTTAAGATGGTTTTATCTCTGGGTGGTGGGATTCTGGGATTTTTTTTTTTTCTTTTTGAACTTTCTTCTTTATATATTTTCCAAATCTTCTGTAAGGCATATGAATAGCTTTTATCATCAGAAAAAAATAAAAATGTATTTTTCTTTTCTTGTTCTGACACATTTATCAATTTAAAGAGATTTTGACTTACAACTACATTTTAGCAAAGACATTTGTTTTGCTGTTTTTCAAGACTCAAACTGGAAACTATGTAGTTAATATGTGAAAACGTTTTATGTATTGACAACTGCTGTGGTCTGAATATTTCTGTCCCCCTGCAAATTCATATGTTGAAATTCTAATCCCCCAAAGTGATCACATTAGGAGGTAGGAAGGGGAGGATGGAACCTTCATGAATGGAATTAGTAGGTTTATAAAAGAGATCCCACTGAGCTCCCTGGCCCCTTCCACCACATGAGGATACCATAAGAAGTCTGTGACTCAGAGAGCTCTCACCCAGTCATGTCAGGACCCCAATTTCAGTCTTTCAGCCTCCAGGAATGGTGAGAAATAAATTTCTATTGTTTATGAGACACCGAGTCTGTGGTATTTTTGGTTATAGCAGCCCAAACAGACTAAGACAAAAATGATTGAACACTAATAAGTCACATGTAGTATGTATTTCCTTTCCATATTTTTCTTCATATTATGAACTTAAAACCCTAGATTATCAAGTTCATCTCTAACTTCTATGGAATGGTTAAAAGAGCTTCCTTTTCTTATCATTTGCTATTTATATATGATCTCATTATTAAGATTTTTCTATATGTTTAGAGGAATAAAAAATTATATCTTCAACTTATAAATACAATAAGATGAAGGGAGAGGAGAAGCAAGGAATATTTTGATTTGCATTGTTCACTGATAGTTGTAACATGTGAGTAATCCTGAACACAAAGAAAATTAGGCAAATTCTCAGCTTCCACCCTAGACTTACTGAATCAGAAACTCTGCAAAAGGGGCCCTACCATCTGTGTTTAAAAAAAAACTCCTCCAGCTGATTTTTATGCACACTAAAGTTAGAGAAGCCCTAATCAAACTTTCTTACAGAAAGTGATATGCCTGGTCTTTTCCATAGCTCTGGGATTCCCAGTCTTATGCAAAAATGTGCTTGCAGATGTTACCCACTCCCCTTCCCCAGGGAACACTGCTAACTGAGGGCTTAGAGACTTCTGGAGGAAAGTGGAGGCAGAAAAGGGATTACAGAGCTCCTAATATGTGCTAGACAGTGTGATTTGTGCCAGCAAAGTTGTGCTTCCTTACAATGATTGGCTTCTTTGACTTAACAATATGCATTAAGTTTCTTGCATGTCTTCTTGTGGCTTTCTTTTTTATTACTGAATAATACTCCATTCTATGGGTGTGCCATAATTTCTCTATCCATTCACCTATTAAAGGACATCTTGGTTGCTTCCAAGTTTTTGACAATTAGGAATAAAGCTGCTATAAACATTCAGATACAGGTTTTTGTGTGGACATCAGTTTTCAACTCATTTGGATAAATACCAAAGTGCACAATTGCTGGATCATATGGTAAGAATATGTTCAGCATTGTAAAGAAACCTGTCAGACTGTATTCCAGAGTGGCTGTACCATTTTGCATTCCAACCAACAGTGAAGATCTTATTGCGTTACATCTGCACCACCATTTGCTGTTGTCAGTGTTTTGGATCTTGACCATTCTAATAGGTCTATGGTGGTATCTTGTTATTTTAATTTGTGATTCCTTACTGGCATATGATATTAATATATGTTGAGCAAATACATTTGCTTATTTGTCATTTACAAATCTTTGGTGAGGTGTCCAGATCTTTTGCTTATTTTCAAATTGAGTTTTATATTTTCTTATTCTTGAGTTTTAAGAGTGCTTTATAAAAAAAAAAAAACAAAAACACTTTTTTAAAGAGTTCTTTGTATATTTTGGATGATACATATATGTTTTGCAATATTTTCTCCCAGTCCGTGGCTTGCCTTCTCATTCTCTTGACGGTGTCTTTTACATTACAGAAGTTTTTAATTTTAATTGAATCCAACTTGCCAGCGTTTTTTTTTTTTAATACTATCTTTGGCATTATATCTAAAAAATCATCATCCCCAAGCCCATGGTCATTTAGATGGTCTCTTGTGTTCTTAAGTGTTGTCTACCTTTTTCCATTAGAGCCCTTAGCATATTAATTATAGTTATTTTAAAATTCCTGGTCCTATCATTCCACATTCCTTGCCATATCTGAGACAGTTTCTGAGGTTTGCTCTGTCATCTTCAAACTATATATTTTTGTCTATTAGTATGCCTTGTAACTTATTGTTGAAAACCAGACATCATGTACTGGATAAAAGTAACTGGAATATATAACCACCTAGTGTTGGTAAGGTGTGGGAAGGGGGAAGCATTCTGTAGTCCTATGATTTGGTCTTAGTCTTTTAGTGAGCCTGGGCCCCTAGGCTGTGACCTTTACAAGTGATTCTCAGTTCCCCACCCCATCCTCCTTAGGTAAGACAGGAAAACTAATGGGGAATGGAGTTGGGTCTTTCTTTTCCCCCAAGTTAGGTGGACTGTGGTAAAACCCCAGTCTCTTGGGCTCTGGTGACATAGTTTCTCTTGAGGACAAGCCTTATTAAGAAGAACAGAGTGTTCTGGCCCTATGTCAGAATGGCTAACTGTTCCCCTCCCCTTGCCAGAAGCATGAGAAGACTTTTCCCCCCAATATTCACTGTGAGAGCCTGGTAGGGCTTCTGGAGGTAAAACTCACGAAAGAGTGGGAGTCATCCCATGAGTGACCCCCCAATGGAGAGTTTTTAACTATCAGACTTGTCTGCATTGAACTCCAGCAATTAGTCCATTCATTACTGCTCAGGTGTTCTACCATAGAGGTTCCTGTTGAGGTTTCTGTATGTGAGTTTCTGTTCTGGTAAGTTGTAGTTCTCTGTATCAGTCTGTCTGCCTCTCCAGATTTTGTGACAGTGTTTTGGTTTATGACAGATCTAATAAAAGTTGTCAATTTTTTAGTTCAGCTTTTTTTCTTTTCATGTGGGCAGAAATGACCATTTCCAAGATGACTGTGTGCTAGACCAGCATTGGAAGTCACATGAGGAACACCAAAAACTTAAATTCTTTTATTTATCAAACATGCATATAATTCTATGTTCCAGGCCTTGATTTAAGCATTTATAAATATTAATCCTAATAACTACCCTACGAGGTAGATCAAATTATCATCTCTGTTTTGCAGTTGGGGAAACCTAAGGCACCGAGAGATTAAGGATTTGCCTAGGGTCAAAAGTAAGTCATGAAACCAGAACTCATTTGCAGGTTATCCACTACCCTGTGCTGCTGCTTATAAATGAGAATCCATTTCTATTCCAAGTATGTGATCTTCATCTTAATACCAAATCAATTTATTTTCTTTCTCTGTGAGGATCTTAACTTTCCCCTTTCAGTTCTACTTACATCTACAGTTGACCCTTGAATAACATGGGTTTGAACTGTATGGGTCCACTTATATGTGATTTTTTTCTGATAAATACAATACAGTACTGTAAATGTGTTTCCTTAATGTTTTCTCTCACTTATTTTGTTGTAAGGCTACAGTATATGTAACATACAAAATATATTTAATTGATTATGTTATTAGTAAGCCTCTGGTCATCAGTAAGCTCCTAGTAGTTAAGTTTTGGGGGAGTCAGAAGTTATATACAGATTTTTGACACTGTGGGGGGTCAGCACCCTTAACCTCTGCATTGTTCAAAGGTTCACCATACATAGATAAGAAAGCTGCTATTATATTACCCAAACTCCATTTCTTATGCTTAGACTTGACATGCAATTAGAAGTACAACCATGAAGTGGGCTCATTAATGCAGAGAGACATGATGAGAACCAACTGTAATCCCAAAGCTTGCATACAGAAGGAGTAAGATTGTAATTTAGCTTTTATTAATAAGCAATAGGAGAACTTCTACGTGCAAAAGTGGTGTTGGTGATTGAGTGACTCTTACAGAATATGTCATTTGTATGACCGTTAGCCCTAAAGCCCAGGATGCTGCACCTATATCATGGATCAACTCTTTATCCACATTAATGATTTAAGAAGAAATGCTTCTACTTCTTGTTTTCACTTTGTGTACCTCTTCCTGAAGTTGCCTAAGAAGGAAAGCTCAGATTGTTTCCAAGCAGCAGTGTCAGCAGAAATGGGAGAATACCAGATGACAGTGACTCTCAAAAGGTGATAGTGGATAGCTGAGGCAAGAAGGTGGTTTCATGTGGGCACATTTCTCTAACAAGCAATAAAGTAGGGGCGCCTGGGTGGCTCAGTCCATCAAACATCCTACATGTCCCACTTGGGCTCAGGTCATGGTCTCATGATCTCAGGGTCCATGGGATCAAGCCCCACATCAGACCCCCAACACAGCAGGGAGTCTGCTTCTCCCTCTTCCTTTGCCCCTCACCTTGCTGGTGCTCTCTTTCTCTCAAATAAATAAAATCTTAAAAAAAAAAAAAAAAACAAGCAAGAAAGTATTATTTTGAGGTAGTACTTCAGTGGTAGGCAGCCTCAAAGATGGCCCCCAGTGATCCCCACCTCCTGTTTCAAGACCTGCATAATCTTCTCCCTTTGAGTAACTTGCCTCAAACCAATAGACGCCCTCAACATTGAGGGGATGACACATCTGTGATTATAAGAGAATGTAACTTCCATATTCCTACAAGTTTCTCTCCCTTGTTGGCTGCGATGAAGCGTATTTATATTTCTATGTTAGGGGGGCCACATGGCAAGTAAGGATGTCCTCCAACCAACAGCCATGTAGATACTGAGGTCCACAATCCACAACTCCCATGGAACTGAATACTGCCAATGATCACCTAAGTGAGCTTGGAAAAAGATCCTTCCCAACTTGAGCTTTCAGGTAACACACCCCAGCCCTGCTTGATAGTGGCCTTAAGCAGGCCCAGCTGATCTGTGCCCGGATTCCTGACTCAGAAACTATGAGATAATAGACGTTTATTGTTTAAGCTGCTAAGTAGCAATAGACAGCTAATGCAATTTCTAGCACAAACTCTTAGGTAAGCATTACTTCTGGATTTCATATTTCCACTCACCTATTCTCATCTTCTTGATAGTGCAAAGAAAATCTATATTTAACATTTTTTGCAACTTTATCAAAATGTTGCTAAAATATTTTGTGAAGAAATTTGTAACACATAAATGCTGATTCTGTGTCACTAAAGTATGCTTTCCTTAGTGACCAGGAAATTTTTTGATGATCTTTAAGAGGTCAACTGGAAGGAAAGCATGGTTTGTATCTCAAGAATCTTGCTATAGTTAATTAAGTCCTACTAGACTAGAACTATCATTTTTATCTCTGGCAATATAAAATATATGGGAAATTACTTCTAATGTGCAGATGGAAAAGCCTTTACCAACTTTGCTCTTACTTAAAAAAAAAAAGTCTGTTGAAAGTCATTGACAAGCAAAAATCCTTTCAGCAATGGATTTTTTTTTACCTGATCCAGTAATGTTATCTGAAAAGGCAAATTCATATTGGAATCTCTGTTATGAGTACATATCTATAAAGAGAAATACCAGTATTTGGATTGGAAAAGAAGGCTGAAATTAACATAGATATCTATTACATCTCTAACAGAGATGAACTATTACGGAGATTACAGATATCTATTACAATTTTATTAGATAAAATTTAAAGTGGCACTTTAAATTTTATTTCTAATATTACTGATAAAATTAGATTGTGTAGCAAATAGGAATTTGAAAGAATTCAGTCATTTATATAAATATTTTTTTTGTGAGTGAACCATGTGCCAGGCTCTATTCTAAGCACTAGAATATGTAGTAAACAAAATAATAGACAATATTCCCTTGGAGCTTATGTTATAGAGACAGGGGCACAGTAAAATAATCAACAAACAAGCAAATAATAATGCCTGGCAATGACAAGTGATACAAAGAACAGTAAAACCAGGTTTGGGTGAGAGAGTGGCCAGAAGGTTACTATGCGGATGACATAATCAGGAAGGGGCCTCTCTGATGAGCAGGCATTTGAGGAAAGCTGGAAATGTGGGGAATGAATGTGGTGGACTTTCGTATTCCAGATGACCAAATAGGCTGTGGAGGAAGGTTGCTGGAAACAAATAAATGACTTCTTCGAGGTTCTATGGCATGTACTATATACAGCTGGACATAGTTTTATGAGAGGTAATTTAAAAAGCCTGGGCTGTAGAGCTAACCTCCTGGTTTAAAGTCCAATTCTAACTTATTAGCTGGGTGACCTTGGGCAAGTTGTAAACTTCTCTGAAAAAAAAAGAGGCTAATAATTACACCCTCATAAAGTGGTCATGAGGGTTAAATAATGTGCAAAAAGTACTTAGAACAGGCTTCAGCCCATATTTAGTAATAATAAACATTAGCTACTGTTCTTAATAAGTTTCCTCTGTTACAATATTTATTCTTTATTAAATAAGGTCAACACATAGCACTCTCTGGAGATATAACGATCTGCCTCTTATAAGATGAGGGCTCTAGCCTTCAAATTTGCAAACCCAAATTCCTAAGTAGCTTTCCTGGCCTCCTGGAAAGTTTTAGCACAGGAACCAGGAACTAGCTTTTCAGACACATTAGGTATAAAATCCATTGTTAAAACAAAGGTCTAAAGAAGCAAGTGTCAAAGATTCTTTGAAATCATCTAAGAAAGTCACACATTTTCTAAAATGTAATTTTTATAGTGGTTTGGGCATCAGGAAGCCTTGGGTTTAGATCCTGGCTTGGGAAACATTGGTGTCTTGGACCTATCATCCTACCTCTCTAAACCAGAGTTGTTATAGCTGATACTCTTACAGCATCTATTACATGCCAGATACTTTTCTAAGAAGTTTACATAGATTAGCTCTTTCTTTACAAAGTGGTTACTATTACCATCTTCGTTCTACAAATGAGTGAGCAAATTGAGGCAGAGATCAAGTGACTTTCTCAAGGTCACAGCCATTTAAGTGACAGAGTCAGGATTTGAATAGATTCTGGGGCTCCAAGTGTGTGTGCTTAAAAGCCTCATACTCTACTGCCTCCATAATAGTGGAGAACTATTCTACCTCATAGGTAGAACTATATTAAAAGAGGTTGTGTGTAAGCACTCAGCACAGTGCAAGACACTAAGTAAATGCTCAATAACTATTTGTTGATGATTGGCTATACAAAGTCATAGTAAATTATATCATAGTTAATAGACTATCTGCATACTTTATAATGGCTGAATAATTTCCATTATTTTTCATGTTTTTAGATAATCTTGTATATATTACATCAACTTGCAAATCCATTATAGTCTAATAACCCTATTGGATTACCTGGCAAAATTTGTTTGTACCGAGCGCATGCTGGTCACCTCTTATGTTTCTAAATGCCCACAGACCATCTGTTTGAGAATCTATTTTAGAATTTTACTTGCAATCAGTGTCAAGCTCATCATTTACATATTTGCCTTCTTTGCATTTTTGGAACTTGGGGAACTTCTAGTTCTCTTTAGGATGAAAATCTAGTTTATATTACTGGCATACTTCATTAGTAATGAAGACCATTAGAAATTTTCTACGTAGTTTTCAATTTTTTGCTAAAGTAACGGGATGATTGCATTATACTAGAAAAGCATTTGAATCATACAACTAGCAAATCACTTCTATTTCAAACCCATAACTGTATCAGTTTGTGGGGCTGATCCAGCATAAAATTAGATTACTCATCTGTTAGAGGAAATTTTCCAACAGGAAAATTTAGGTAGGATATGAGTCATATAATCTGACATTCTTCTGCTATCTAAATAAATCCTATTTCTTTTAACTAAACCATATGTTTTAAAGGAGTAAAGAAGAAATAAAAATGTAAAATTTTTGTGCATAGAACCCCTTGACCAATTAGATATTTTATACATTTGAATTTCTGAATTATAGTTGTACCTTGAAAATAGGTCATTTTCTTTGCAGCAAACCTTTCCAAGTGCATTTCTTTCTTAAATGATTTCTGGTTACTTAAATATAGCAAAGAAATAAAGCTATGCATATTTTTGTTTTCTGTGTAGATGGTACTCTCTAAAAGCAAAAGCTAGTATAAACATTTTGAAATATTGAAATGTATAGTACATGGTCTCCCTTCTTAAATTTTCTAAAGGTCACTGGCATTGTTGGGAGATGAGAATTAAACTACAAAACTTCAGTTTGTCAAATTGTATTTTATTTATCAGTCTACACTTAAAATGGTAATAAGTTGCTTCCATGGAGAAGTTTTGGTACAACAGTTGGAATCAGGGCACCATTGACATGAGTTTGGCCTTGGCCACAGGACCAGAGGTTGTGCTCCACCCCCTGTCCTCTATCCTCCTTTAGTTTGGTCTGCTGAGAGCTGAGGAGCTTTGTAGTATAACTACAAAGGATGGAGGTGGTAAGAGAAGGAAAACAAGACAGAGCAGACCCTTGGTGGATCTCAGAGGAACACTCCTATATTAGCTGAGAATTTAAAGTTCACGTGAGTGTGTCTCTGTGTGTGTTTGTGGATTTAGATAGACTTACAACTCCTTATTGTTAAAACCAATGAAAATTGAATCTCTTGCTTGATTTTTCTGCATCATTTGATATCATTTGTCTTCTTGAGATGCTTTTGTCCTATGATTTTAGTGGCCTTCTTGAAATACTTTTTTTTTCCCTTTTGACTTTCATGACTTCTAATTCTCCTGATTTTTCTACCTTATGTGACTATTCCTTTTTAGTTCTCTTTGGGGAATTTTTCTACCTCAGTTCACATCTGAAGTGTCAGTGTTTCATTGAATTCTGTCTCAGAAAATTTCTCCCTTGTTTACATTCTCCCTGGTTTTCACTTCCCTGATTTCAATTATCGGTTGTGTGCTGATTACTCCCAAAGGTATTGTGGGATTTCAGAACTCAATCCAGACCTCTTCTGGATTCTAGATTTCTTTAGATGTTCTGTGGACATTTCAAATTCATTGTGTTCACAGCTGAACTCATTATCACTCTTCCCAAACTTTTTTTCCTTATATTCTCTCTAGTGAATGGTAGCACTCCAGTAGCCAGTATGTAAGAGTGTCATTCCTTTTTTTTTTTTTTAAGATTTTATTTATTTGAGAGAGAGAAGGAGAGAGGGAGAGAGGGAAAGAGAGAACACAAGCAGGGAAAATGGCAGGCAGAGGGAAAGGGAAAAGCAGACTCCTCACTGAGCAGGGAACCTAACATGGGGCTCAATCCCAGGATAATGGGATCACAACCTGAACCAAAGGCAGACACTTAACCAACTGAGCCACCCAGGCACCCCTTAGGGTGTCATTCTTGACTCCATTCTTACCATATCCACCTTTTCTCATAACTTACCAAGTCCAGTGGAGGCTACCTATCAAACACCTAATCCGTTGATACCTATCAATGGGTTCTCTCCTGACCCCGTTGTCATGACCATAATTCAAGTCACTATTGTCTTTTCTCTAAGTTATTGTATTGGCCACCAACTTAGCCTCCCAGTCTCCAACCTTTCCTTCTTCCTCTTCATTTTCCACATCACATATGATGCTTCTAAAACACAAATCCAATCATGCTGTTTTACATACAACCCTTCTATGACTTCACATTACTTTAAAGTAAATTCCAAACTCTACACCATGGTTTACAATACCTTTTCTAATTTAGTCTCTGTTTATTTTTCCAGTCCCACTTATACACACTTTTCTTTCTATCTACAACTTTATTGAATTATTTTCAATTACTCAAAGGCACCAATTTCTCTCTCACCTCCAAGCATTTGCATTGGGATTCTCTTTGCTTGAAGTACTTTCTTCCACATTTTCTCTCTGGCCAACTCCTAACCATTCTTTATGTTTCAGCAAGAAGTCTTTCCTGAAATGCCAGACTGGGTGGAGTGCCCACTCTGTGCTTTTAGAGCATTTATGGGATGCATTTAAAGTGGTCTGTTTGCTCGGTCTCTCTATTAAGCTCCATGAGGAGAATCTGTTTCATTCAGTTTTCTATCCCCTGCACCTAGGCCTGAACATGGCAGATACTTAGTAAATATTGAATAAATGAGAGAAAATCAAGACCAAGATGAAAATGGAAATGTATTTGTCTGGCACCACAGGCCTATATTGTACTACTGAGCAAGAGTAATCTTCACAGTCACATTTGCATTCTTTCTGTGTTCCAGGCACCTTTCAAAGCAATTTCCATACATGTGCTTTTCCCAACAATCCTAAATAGATGAGGATTTTGATGCCTAGATAATGAGGTAACTAGCCAGAGGTAAGACATTTGTTAATTTGGTGCTTTCGCTTCTTTGGTAGGGGAGCTGTGAGTCTTCACTATGTGTAACAAAATATGTTACTAATCATATTTTGCATCAAAGTACCACTAACATGATTATGACAGACTTCAAGTTTGAGGCTTCAGGTTCTCCAAAACAAGTTTTAAAAGTCTTTAAATTAGAAAATGTCATTTTATTTTAAATAGCCATTCATCCTTTTTATGAAAAACTGTTATATAAAATTATTTTTCAGAACCTTTTTCAACATTATATAAATAATGTAAAATTTCAATGAGACTACCCTCCTTTATTCAAAATAGTTTCAAAGCCTTCTTGAGAAGGACAGATGGGGGATGCCTGGGTGGCTCAGTGGGTTCGTGCCTGCCTTCGGCCCAGGGCATGATCCCAGAGACTCAGGATCTGGTCCTACGTGGGGCTCCCTACATGGAGGCTGCTTCTCCCTCTCCATATGTCTCTGCCTCTCTGTGTGTCTCTCATGAATAAATAAATAAAAATCTTAAAAAAAAAAGAGAAGGACAGATGGTGTTTTCATCATCTACAATATTATGAAGGATACCAAAGTCAGTTGAGGTGAGGCAAAGTATAATGTTTCATAGCACCAGGCCATTAATTTAAGATGCATAAAGAAATTTGTTCAGAATTGGAAATCTTTACAGGATCCCAAAAAACCCACAACATATTTAGCCATCCAAATTGCATTTCACAAGCTTCCCAGTGCATTCTATTTTTCTGCAAGAGATTAGTCAATATTTTGGTAATCAGATTTTGAACAGGCTGTTTGAAACTCTGCTTTTCACAGAGAAGGTGATCAGGGTATATGTTGATGGAGTGCTTTTAAGTGGCAACACTTTCAGCTTTATATAAGCCAGTTGATTAATGTTGTGTAAAAATTAATCCATGGCAATAAGCACTGGAAAGAGTTATATAAAACTTAAACCAGTAAATGTACTTAGAGTGGTGAGATTTTATTTTTCCCCCTTAATTTTGTGGAGATGCTGTATGTGCCATAGACAAAAATCAGGGAGAGATACAAGGTCTGTCTAGCAACTTCTGGCTCATGTCTACCTGAACTCTTAGAAAGCAGCCTTGTCACCCTGTGGCCTCTCCCTGCAGGCTGTGATGTCTATTTTGGCTCAAGACTTGTGACATCAGTTAATAAGCTTTCTTCTGTCCCAAAGCACAAAATTAACTGTGCTTATTTGATTAGCCCAAATGCTGTAAAAACCCTATGCTCAGAAGCACATGGTTGGGTTGGGTATTTAAGAGCTTCCAGTGGAGCCCAGGGATAGAAACAGGGATGGTGGCGGATGCTTTCTCCTCTACCCCTCATTGTGGGTGTCATACTGCTGGAGAAGAAATAAGGGAACAGCTGGAGCGAGGCAGGGCCCTTGGCAGAAGAACATGGTATCAGAACCCAATTTGGCAAAGCAGAAAGTGGTTGGTAGTTACATCAGGAGTGCCAGCTCCTTTCCAGCTGCCAAGAGAGAATGGCTGTGGGTGGGTTGGTAGAACAAAGAGGCAAAGGGAACAACACAAGCCCATTTCCAAGGAGGGGTAGGAAATAAGTGTGCAGAAACTGCCCTCAGAGATGTGACATGCTAGTGGCTACTCTGTGTGTCTTGTCGTAATCTGTATTAAGTGAATTACAGATGAGGTAAGGTTGCCATGTACTGCCAGAAACTGTGTACTTGACACTCAGTGATACACTTCTAATGAAGCCAAAGTGGGCTTTGTTCATGGATTCACTCTGACGCCACACAGGATGTTAAGAAACTAGCACAGGGCTCCTGGCATCTCTATGACAGCACAGTCTTGGCACAAAAAAGCAGCCCATTAGAATTTTGAGGCTCTTGTATGACTTCTGATCCAGAAGAGGGCTCCTTGAGTTTCAGAGAAACATGTTAGTTTCTAGATCCCTAGAACTCCAGGGATCCACCAGGCTTGCCAAAGTAGATTAAGTAGACCAATTTACCATATATGACCCCTTGAAAATAATATGTCTAAATATAAATGAGCAATCTTCCAGCAGGAGAAATGAAATATTATTATTTAGTATATTGACTCCTTATCTTTAGTTCTCTTCTTACAGACCCTCCGTGTAGAACTGCCACTAAGTGTCATATCTCTGCTGGCATCTTCCTCATTGCCTTTTTCCCAGTACTCCTTGATAATGGGTACTGCTTGATCCTTTTGCCTTTTTGTTCTACCTACCCACTGCAGTCCCTTTTTTTTTTTTTTTTAACTTTTTGTCAGCCCAATAACAAGCAGTGGGCCCAAAAGAAACCAACTACAAAGCCTTGAAATAAATGTTTATATCAGTTTTATTTTACTAATCCCACCTCATTCTGCTTGTCCACATCACTTTGATACATACAATATTAATATATATAGTTCTTTTCCATATTCTGCCCTGTACTTGTCATCTATTTCTTTGATCTCTCAGTTTAGTCTCTTCTTAAGCAGAAAATAAAAATTACTTAAAGATGGGAATGTGTCTTTTATTATTTGGTATTCTATCTAATGCATAAAGGGTGAACTGTGAACAATACAGTGATAGAGTTAATACCAAGTGTTTTTATTTCTTTACTCAGTGCCTGAGACAATGCATGTACAATTAGACCTTTAAAAACCTTTTGTGTTTTATGAAATGATTTTCTATGTACTTTTGATTGTGAATCTATCTAGAACAAGTTGTTTGACTTCCTTCAATATAGTTTTATTTATATTTTATTTTTTTAAGATTTTATTTATTTATATGAGAGAGTGAGAGTCGGTGAGAGGGAGAGAGAATGTGAAGCCGACTCCACACTGAGCACAGAGCCTGACACGGGGCTCAATCCCACAACCACAAGTCCATGACCTCAGTGGAAACCAAGAGTCTGACGCTCAACTGATGGAGGCACCCAGGCATCCCTCAACATAGTTTTATTAACATACTTTCCAGATCTAGATTTTTATGATATAACAATAAAACAACCCACCCCTAAATTACTACTTTATGTTTTTTTCTAAAATCTTCTGAAATATAACAACAAAATATGTTTGAATGACCAGTGTTGATGTTATTAAATTTGAAAATGACTCCAAATGACTTTTCGGACTTAGAGTATGCTCATTTTTGAAAATGATTCAGGAATCTCTACCCATGTCTCTTCACATTGGTGGAATTGAATTTGTGCACTTTGCAGAAATCACTTTGTTCTAAATTGAAGACTGTAGTTGGGATCAAATTAGATTATGTATGTGAAAGCACCCTGTTAATCGATCTATAAATATATGTCATTAGTATGAGTAAGGATGATGGTCGTCAGTAAATAAATTAAGGTAGTGTGGAACTGGGACCTCACTGGGTGTGGCATGAGATAACGAAATAACTAGGTGCCACCAATTGAGTGCTTCTGAAACTGTAATGTGCATAGGAATCACCCGGAGAAATTGTTAAACCGCTGCTTCTGCTTCAAAAGCCTGGACTCAGGCCTGAGTGTCTTAATTTCTAACAAGCTTCCAGGTGATGCCAACACTGCTGATCCACAGAAAACACTTTAAGCAGTTAAGGTTCCAAGCCTTCACAAAAGTTGTTGATTAAGAAAAAATAAATAAAAAGGAAAGAAGATAAAGCCAAGGACTATATTCTTCGAAGTGCAGCCCATCTATAATGGGCTCATATTACATAACCTTGGCACTTTGCACCCCTAAACACACACACACACACACACACACACACACACACACCTATAAGTACCTGAACAACTCCAAACAAGTTTGAGGTGGGAGGAGAAGGTGGTTAGGATGTAAGAAAATAAATAGGATCTTTTTAAGGATTTTTTTTATCACAATCCCCCTAAAAGCTTTTTGAAAAAGCTATATTTCTGCTAGACTATTTAAATTGACATTTAACATTTTTATTATAAATTTAAATAGCACCAAGGATGTTGTTTATGGCATACTTTAAAGTTATTGTATCACTCTTCAATGAAAATGGAAAATCCAGTTATTTGAACCCATTATCATCCACTTAAAACATTAATAAACAAGTTCCTCTCTAACAGGCAGTAATTTCAAGTAGTTTTTTTTTTTTCAACTTCCTTTCTATTTCACTTCTCTATAGATTTTTATCCTAATGGGCTTTTATGTTGAAAGTCTTTTATTGGTTATGTTATCATACTTCTTCACATCAACTGTATATCCTATTACCATATATGTAAAACAATTTGTTTTGTATTGGCTTATTATAAACACAAGTAACATTTGATTAGCATAAATTATGAATTTTGATAAACAATTATTATGTGACTATTAGTTGGCACAAATATCCCAAACAATACACAGAGGAGGCATAGAGCAAATTTATTGGGAAGTCTCATATCTAAGAGCCAGCAGGAGAGCATAGAGGATCTCTCAAGATCTCACCCAGCAATGAGAAGTATTTAGACCCAGAACCTCACCCAAGACATTGTGAGGGGGCAGGGAGCATTTATTTGACTATGTAACAATAGGAGCCTCCTAGACGTAAGGATGACTTTCATAGAAAAGTGAAGAAGTTGGAGCCTAGGCTGGCATCAGCTAGAAGCCTTATCACTGTATTTTTTAGCTGGCTCATTGCTGGGTTGCCCGCTGGGGTAAGGAGAGAGAGCCACTGGAGCTAGTCAGCAAAAGGTTTTTGTTTCTTGTCACCTGGAAAGGAAGTGTCTTTGTTTTCTTTTGTTTTGTTTAAGAAGTGTCTATGGAACTTCCTAAGTGAGATGGATGGGGGAGAATGTATTATGATGCCTTGATTAAAGAAAATATTTTAAAATTATTTCTGAATTTGGAAATGTGTAATTTTAAGATTGGGAATAGGTAGGAGATTAGTCTTGTTAAAATGGGAGGAAATTTGGAAAGAGGAGTAGGAAAAAGAGAGACCCTTGACATATTACCAAGTGAAAGAACCCAATTCGAAAAGGCTATTTACTGTATTATTTCAGCAAAACTGAAATAGGCAAAACTGTGTTCTGAAAAAGGCAAAAAACTGTGGAGCCAGTAAAAAGATCATATATTGCCAGGGATTAGTGGGAAGGGAGAAATGAAACTACTCTGTAGGATACTATAATGGTGGATATATGTCATTATACATTTGTCAAAACCCATAGAATATTCACCACTAAGAGTGAACTCTGGTGTAAACTATGGATTTAGGGGTATTATGATGTAGGTCAACATAGGTTCATCGACCATAACAAATGTAGCATTCTGAGGGAAGAGGTTGATTATTGGGGAGGCTGTGTGTATGTAGGGACAGAGGTTATATGGGAACTCTGTACTTTCTACTCAATTTTGTTATATACCTAAAACTCATCTAAAAAATAAAGTCTAATAAGAAAGAGAGACCTCTGAAAGCAAGCAGTAGGAGAAAAGATGGGGGAAGCTTATATTATTCATTTGGGGGAACGCTGTATCTGGTGCACCAATTATTAAAGGTACTAGTTGGTTTCCAAAGCCTCCAATTATAATTGGCTTTACTATAAGGAAGATTGTTATGAACACATGAGCAGCAACGATTACATTATAGATTTGGTCATCCCTACCAGGGCGCTGGGTTGACCTAGTTTGACTCAAATGAATAGACTAAGGGCTGTACCCACTATACTGGCCCATGCACTGAATAAAAGATAAAGGGCACCAATGTCTTTATGATTAGTGGAAAATAGTGGTTTATGAACATAGGTAAAATGGCTGATGAAAGCATTAGACTGTAAATCTAAAAATAGTGGTTTAAGTCCTCTTTTTACCAAGTTCTGTGGTGAAATATCTTATTGAATTGCACATTTAAATGCTCGTATGCTCTTTAGAAAGTCTTCATATACCTTTCATATACCTGAAACCTGGTTTGAAGATCTCTGGTCTAAGGTTATGGGAGAGTGAATAGACAAGAAAAATGTAGGAAAGATGGGTTATTCATTAAATAAATGGTTTTGGGAAAACTGGGTAGTCATATGGAAAAAAGAAGAAGGGCGGATCTCTGCCTTACACCTCATCAAAAATTAAGTTCTGAATGGATAAAAAATTTGAACATTAAAAAAGCCATGTTATGGCCAACAAGCACATGAGAAAATGCTCCGCATCACTTGCCATCAGGGAGATACAAATCAAAACCACAATGAGATACCACCTCACACCTGTGAGAATGGGGAAAATTAATAAGGGAGGAAACCACAAATGTTGGAGAGGATGCGGAGAAAGAGGAACCCTCCTGCATTGTTGGTGGGAATGTGAACTGGTGCAGCCACTCTGGAAAACTGTGTGGAGATTCCTCAAAGACTTAAAAATAGATCTGCCCTATGACCCAGCAATTGCACTGCTGGGGATTTACCCCAAAGATATAGATGCAGTGAAACGCCGGGACACCTGCACCCCGATGTTTATAGCAGCAATGTCTACAATAGCCAAACTGTGGAAGGAGCCTCGGTGTCCATCGAAAGATGAATGGATAAAGAAGATGTGTTTCATGTATACAATGGAATATTACTCAGAATATTAGAAATGACAAATACCCACCATTTGCTTCGATGTGGATGGAACTGGAGGGTATTATGCTGTGAAATAAGTCAATTGGAGAAGGGCAAACATTATATGGTCTCATTCATTTGGGGAATATAAAAAATAGTGAAAGGGAATAAAGGGGAAAGGATAAAAAAATGAGTGGGAAATATCAGAAAGGGAGACAGAACATGAGAGACTCCTAACTCTGGGAAACAAACTAGGGGAGGTGGAAGGGGAGGTGGGCGGGGGTGGGGGTGACTGGGTGACAGGCACTGAGGGGAGCACTTGACAGGATGAGCACTGGGGTTATTCTATATGTTGGCAAATTGAACACCAATAAAAAATTAAAAAAAATTAAAAAGCCATGTAAATAGTAGAAACATGATCTGGAGAGTGACAGATGTGATTAGTGAGGTAGGCAATGAAACAACAGCTGGTTTGTGTAATAACAAGAGGGCCCACAGATCAGCACTGTGTGTTAACTGTGTGTTAATATCATGACTTGTGAAATAATAATAGTTAAGTTGTATTGAGCATTTACAATGTTCTGGGCAATGTTCTAAGCTCTTTCCATGTATTAATCCATTTAATCTTCACAACAACCTGTGTTGAGACCTCCATTTCTCAGATGAGCAGTTGAGTCAGAAAATTGAAGTCACATGCTGGCTGGGATGGAAGCCAAGATTTATTAATTCAAACAGTCTGGCTCTATAGCCCAGGGACTTAATCACCATACTCTGCTACGAGACAGTGCTTATTTCTACGTGTTTTTAAAAATATTAGATATACAGATTAATAAGTATTAAATTTTGACAAGTTGTATCTGTAGTGCTAAGTTTAAACAACTTGTGCATTTTCTTCCCTTTAGAAAAGCTTTAGAGAAAGACTTTTTTATTTAATAGTTGACTGAAAAAACAGAATTGTTTTATCCCTAATATATTTTACTAACTGAAGAGTATAATTTCCACATCTTTGCAGGCTTACTTCACAACTTAATTCATGGTATTTTAAAAAATCACAGTGTGTACAATAGTTTTAGAAACACACTGTTATTATGCATTAATTACTTTACAAACATGATTATCAATAGTTTATCATGGAGTGATGGTCAAACAATTGTCCTTTAAATTAATTTTCTGCTTGTGTTGAAGTTGAGAGCAAATGTTGTCACATTATTTCCTTGGCAGAGTAAATCTGGAAACCTTGTTAGAAAAGCATGAATACCAAACAGCTCTAGCTTTATAATACTGTTGTGAAATGATTATTGTGATGTTACAAAAGATATAAAATAATGGATTGTCAGATACTTGATAACAAAAATGCTCAATATTCTCTATTATTAAATAAGCCTTAAGAAGAGATCAATTTTTGTTCAAGATTAGATGAAAAATAGTAAAGCTATTTTCTTGTGGTGGGATGTAGAAAGCTTCATTTTAAAGCCTGTACAATGGAGTTTTTGTTTTGATTTTTAAATTTGTATTTTAATTCTAGTTAGATAATATGTTGTGTTGTATTAGTCTCCGGTGTACAGTATAGTGATTCAGCAACTCCATACATCGCCCTATGCTCATCACAGGTGTACTCCTTAATCTCCATCACGTATTTCATCCATCTCCCCACCTTCCTCTCCTCTCGTAACCATCAGTGTGTTCTTCGTAGTTAAGTGTCCATTTCTTGGTTTGTCTCTCTCTTCACACCCCCCACACACACCATGTTCATTTGTTTTGTTTCTTAAATTTCACATATATGCCACTTCTTTGTCCATTCATCAATCTATGGACACTTGGGCTGCTTCCATATCTTGGCTATTGTAAGTAATGCTGCTATAAACATAGGGATGCATGTATCTTTTGAGTTGGAGTTTTTGTATTTTGAGGGTAAATACCTAGTAGTGCAATTGTTGGATCATAGGGTAGTTCTATCTTTAACTTTTTGAGGAAACTCCATACTGTTTCTTTAGAGTGGCTGTACCAGTTTGCATTCCTACCAACAGTGCAAGAGGGTTCCCTTTTCACTACATCCTTGCCAGCACTTGTTGTTTCTTATGTTGTTGATCTTAGCCACAGTGGAGTTGTATTTCTTCTAATCTGAAAGAGAATATAAACAGTGGATATAGTTACACTATGTATGAAGTCTTATCCTCAACAGCCCACCTAAGAGGTCTTATTAATACAACCTTTCTCTTATACTCTTTCTTACTTGGAAATAATTTGGGTTTGATCAGAGACATCGAAGTGATATGTGTAGTACTCAGGAGGAGAATATCTTCTTGGTGGCTTGTAGAATTCCTTATCAGTAGGGTCGCTTTTATTTAAAAGGGAATTTGATAGGTCTGTAGGAGATAGGTAGGTGTGAGCTAGCTCAGATTATTGCTTAAGTTTCCTGAATAGCAATGAAAGCAAAGGAAAGAAATCATAACTTTGTTGGGGGAAGAGAGTGTTAAAAGGAGGGAGCACCCAAAGTTGTGTGAACAGCCAACCAGGGCCTTTGGGAACAACAGAGCTATTTAATGGGTATGTGTTTGCTCTGTGGTCAATCTTCCTTCAGTAAATTCTGTGTTGTTCAGTCATGCTTTGTGGAGTGATTTTCTCTTTTAGAAGAACCTGTGCTGTGCTGAGTCCTACTTGTGGTTTGCACATAGTGAAAAAGTGGTTGCTTTTGGGAGCAGCTGATATGTAGGTTATGCGTGAATAATTCTGCTTACTTAAAGGAAAAATGTCATGGCTGGGGGTGAGCAGTGAGCAGTGGTTAACTAACCTCTTCTGTTAATGTGTCAGAAGCCCTTCTGGGAACAAATTGCCTTCTTTTCAAGATAGAAGGCACTCTGGGTTCCAAGCCTACCGTGTCGTCGTGGCAGCTGGGAGCAATTCACACAGATACTCTCACTCTTCCACCACCCCTGGTTTTGGCAGGAAAAATGATAAGTCATTTGAATTTTGGAACTAGTAGGGACATGGAGATAATTATGTTCAATCCCCTGATTTAGGGAACAGAAGCGTAGAGAAGTTAGACATGCCTAATGTTATGGCTCATGCTAGCAGGGGATGGTGAGAATCCAGGCTTCTTGAGTTTTCAACCAGTGTTCTTCCCACAACACCAGAGAACCTAAAGAAATCTGGAGAAGGAGGAAAAATCATACTGGAAAATATAGCTAAGGCATCAGCAAAATGATGAAACTGATATATGGCTGTTTTCCTCTTGTGATAGACTTTTTTTCCATCTGACAAAATATACAAGATAGAAGAAAACATGAGGAGCCAAAAAATATGTAGGTAGCAGGTGCTGAGTTTTGTGTAATGAGTTGTGTGTTCATTTTTCGCATAGGTGAGAAATGGTTCAACCACCAGCTGGGGTAGGTGGAGAAAGAAAATTCTTCATGGTGTAAGTTTCAATCATAGCCCACCGGCTTAGCCATACAACACATGAAGAGATCATGATTATGAAGGGCCACACAGAAGAACCAGGTGCGCAACAGCCTACAAGGAATATGCATTTTCTTCAGATGTCACAAAGCTTCATTTTCATTACTGAGTAATTGCTGTAATAGCATCACTCAGTTCAACCAACAGTACTGTGATGGAGCAAAAGAAAACCTCAAGACAGTATTAGTATTCTAGTACCACTAATTCACAAACACCTTGAACGTTCTCTTTTTACAATGTTTTTGAGATCACAGAAAATAATAGGACAATCTCTTTATTGCTGAATTTACAATCTATACCTTTTGAATTCTTGAAAACTACTTTAAAGGTTGCTCTCTCTATGGTGCCATTCATCTTGGTGTTTAGATGCTTACATTCATTAAACTAAATGAAAGCTCAAAAAGAAACTTTGTCTCTTTTAAGCCAGCAGCTTCTAGTCTGAAGTAATGATTTCATTGGGAGAGGGTGAGGAGGTTCCTTGGCTAGATTCACAGTGGCTTCTAGACAGCTGATACAAAAACTGGAGGGAGGCTTCGGTGGGGAGTATGGTCAGGATTATAAAAGGAATATCCAGATATATTTTCAAGTGGAGGCCTTAGAGTCACTCACCCTCTCACCAAGAGTTTCTATTTAGGTTCTAACCAGTATTGAAGACAACAGGCCTTATGATATGACATATTGAAGACAACAGGCCTTATGATATGACATATTGAAGAGTCAATAATACCAAACCAATACCTTAATGACTGTGGAATTGGTCTCTCTATACAGAAAATCCCAAGGAAAACTAATGTTCACATATATTAAATAGCATTGTGCTTTCTGCATTAAGCATACTTACACTCTATAAGAAATAGTTCTTCAGGGTTATATATGTGTATCTTCTTAAAGCCAATAGCCAAAGTAGACTATTTTAATGATTTAGGTCATATAGTAAAGCTCCTGTATTACTCAAAATAAAAGATACTACAAAAGTGAGATATGCATACAATGAAATATGTATTAATTAGGGATCTCCAGAACAGAACCAAAGGAAGATAGATAATTTATTATTAAAATACATAACTAGGGGAATCTGCTTTACTTAGTCTATTAATTGAATGTTAATTTCATTCAGAAACAGCCTCACAGACATACCCAAATAATGTTTGACCAAATATCTGGACATCCTGTGGTCCAAAAAAGTTGACAAATGAAATGAACCATTACAGAATACTATTCAGCCTTATGAAGGAGGAAAATTCTGACACATGCTATAATAGGATGAACCTCGAGGACATTATGGTGAGTTAAATAAGCCAGCCACAAAAGGACAAATACTGTATGATTTCACCTATATAAGGTACCTAGAGTAGTAAATTGATAGAGAAAGAAAGTAGAATGGTGGTTGCCAGGGACTAGGGGAAAGGGAAATTGGGAGTTATTGTGGAATGAGGACAGAGTTTCAGTTTTGCAAGTTGAAAATATTCTGGAGATGGATAGTCATGATGGTTGTACAACATTATGCATGTGTTTAATACTGCTGAACTGTACACTTAAAAATGGTTAAGATGATAAATTTTATCTTAAGTATGTTTTACCACAATAAAAGGAGAAGGAGGATTCTGGGAAGATGATGGATTACCAAGCACTAAGAATCTGTCTCCCTACCTAAACAGCAATTGCACTGGCAGCAGGATCTGTCTCATATAACTATTTTGGAACTCCAGAGTCTATTGCAGGCTTGCAGTCTCCAGAATCTTGAACATAAATTATGGTAACAGAGATTACAGGCTCTGAGTAACAGTGATTGTGAGATCTGGGTAACAGTGACCATCGACTCTGTGTAATTCCATTTTCCCTTTTACTCCTCTAGCCCACGGGGCTATAACCTTGTGGTGTCTTACCTTCTCCTTTTTGTTCCGTGTACTCATTCAACAGCTGTCTAACCAATTTCCCTGCTTTAGATACCTACGATGGTTTAGTTTTCTTTTTTGAAAACAGTAGAGTGTATAGGGCTGGTACTAGGACTCAAGTCTATTCATTGCCAGTTTGCTTGTGTATATCTAGAGGGCATATTGGATCCCTAGATCTGGGAATGCAGGCCCTAGTTGTTGGGGTCCCCAGATCTTAGAAGCTGGTATTTTACAAGGAATATGGGTTATAGACAAATTCTACTTTTTTCTAATTTCATTTTCTATTGTGGCAGTCCAATTTTAGTCCTATGTATGTGTACATGCACCTGCAAGCCCACAGCTCTGATTATTATCAACTCATATAGAAGCTTGCAGACCTTCCATTAGAGATGACAATTTCACCAGTGCCATTATTGAAGTTGTGCTAAACAAAAGATATATTGCTCTATAATGCTCAATTTTTTTATTTTGCTACATGACATAGTATTGATCAAGTCTAGAGTCAAGCCACAGTCACATTGACTTTTTCTAGTGTTACTGCTAACTTACTGGAAAGAGTCTAAATTAAAGAAAGAATGTTTGGCTGTTAGCACAATCTGTCACTTAATTTTTTTCAATATTGGACAGACTTGGGCATCTTCTGTTGTGTTTTAAGACATTCTAAACCAAGGACATGGTCTAGAATTATTCTTAGTGGTGAATTCTGGGTTTCAAAGGCTACCCACATAGGATGATCTCCCACATACCACTCAAATAAATTTCTTCCTTAGATTTCCCTCCCTCCCCTCCTTCCTTCCTTCCCACTGGAATTCCTAAATGGTTATGTAGAGATTTAAGCAGTTTATCATTTACATTTTACTTATTTCTTGAAGAGTATCTCATTTTGAAGTATTGCAAAACTGAAGTCATTCTTTTGGGATGGAGCAGGAAAAGAGATGAGGGTGTAGAAAGAAATCCTATTGTTGGGGTCTTACAATAACTGTTGGTTAACTTAATATGACTCCTTGAGGTAGAACAACTCACTTTTCTGCTCTTCTACAGCAGTAAACGTTCCCATAAATTTTCTAATTCTGACCTACAGGGTTGTAGGGATTATAAAGAGTGTAAATAAGGGGCAATTCCAAGGAAGCCCAGTTTGTGTCACCTAGAAGTGAACATAATGGTACATTTGTGCATGGGGAAGAAGCAAAGGACGGGGTGGAAGAGGGATATGGACAGTATTGGCTAGGATAATGGGGTCATTAAGAATTGCCAGGATCACTGGGGTAATTCAGGTCCTGATTAGATAGGACAGAGCTTTCTAGGGCCTGGACGCTTCCATAGAGTATGGATCTCATCCTCAGCACATGCAGGAGTGCTTTACAGGAGATTCCATCTGAGCAGAAAGCATCTACCTATAATTCGGTTCTTAAGGTCCAGAACACCTGGAAGGGTATGCAGTTACTTAACAAGCCAGTGTTGACAATCATGGTCAACAGCACATTTTGAGGCCAGAGCATGGCACAAAATATTTCTTCTGTTTCATTTCAGACCAAACTGAGTTAGCCTTAGAAAGATACCTGGAAATCTTTTTTTTTTTTTTTAATTTAATTTTTTTTTTTTATTCTCCTAGTTTTGTCCTTCC
The DNA here is from genome assembly GCF_003254725.2 of Canis lupus dingo. Taxonomy (NCBI): domain Eukaryota; kingdom Metazoa; phylum Chordata; class Mammalia; order Carnivora; family Canidae; genus Canis; species Canis lupus. The sequence goes on from NC_064261.1 coordinate 18,652,506, forward strand.
TTTGTCTTGCAGAAACTGCTTCCATCCTCCAGGTACCTCCAATGGGTAAGTCCCAGTAGTTTTCACCCAGGGATGGTGACAATAGAATTTTACAGCCCCTCCTTGGTATTTTCTTAGGTCTTTAGACTCTTTAGAGAAGCACATTTATAAGACAAACTCTCCAATTGCTACTTTTAATCAATTCTCATAGTTTTGATGCTTGTTATGATAAAAGATTCATCCCTAACAGAGGGTGAGTAGGAACACAGCAGGCCAAGGGATGGAGAACCCTATTCTGATATACACCATGGCTGTCTATAGGTCAGGACCTGGCGCAGCCCTGGGCAATATCCAGTTGTTTTAAGACTTGTAAGGAGGAAACTGAGAAGGTGAGGGATACATAAAGTCTGATTAAGAGTAGTGGACGTATTAAATGGAAGCATATTTGGGGTCAAATTTGTGGGCAGTGGTATGAGATTATAATGACGTAGCCCTCTGCCTACTTTATCCATTTGTGCACAAGGGCTTTCTTTTTAGATGCTAGAACCAACCAAGCTCTTATATTTGGTATGTGTCCTTTCTGCCCTTTAAAATGCTTGGGTTTTCTTTCTATGGATTTTCATTAATATGTATATCTTGGTAGAGAAAGAGTGCATCTTATTTCTTTGGAGTCATTTATATAATAGAAACTGAGATTTAGATCATCTTATGAGGTGTATAAATATGATCAGAGGCTAAAAAGCATTGAAAGCATCTAATAAGTGTAATACATTATTTTTTTGTTATAGCAACGTTATTTTGAATACAAATTCTATTGAGAGTGACTGAGGATTTATTAGTTAATATTTATAAATCTATTTATGCTGCTTCCATTTAAGATAAATGGAAAATCTAAACAGTTATGGTCAGAAAGGCTGAAATGAGTTTGATCTTGGTTACATAAAACTTTCATCTGTTGACCTTTTTCCTCAATGTCTGCAGGCAAACACTCACTCATCTGAAGTTTTGACCTTGAAGATTTCAAAGGAAGGAGCTGAGATGCAAGTAAGCAGAAGGTATGGGTTTCTTGAAATTTATTTTCTTTAAATTTGACACTCGAAGGAAAAAAAATATGGTCATCAATTTGATGGTCATACACAAGAAAGGGGTACTTACCCTGTGAGGCAGTATATCATGGGAGTTGAGAATGAAAGCTTTGGAGCCATACTCCCTGAGTTCACATCCCAGTTTTGCCACCTGTTAACTGTGTGGCATTAAGCAGGTCACTTAAATTCTCTGTGTTTCAATTTCCATCCTTTGATTGCTTAGGTATTTGGATGGCAATGTGCCAAATGGTATATGCCTTTTCTACCAAACACTTTATTGATTTTGAGTAATATATGCAAAGTGTGTAAGTAATGCTTTAGCAGTTAGTATTTGCATATGCAAGCTGCCATTAACCAGTATACTTTGTACAATAAGAAGATCTACTGGAAAACCAATGGAAACTTACTGAATGGAAGACAGGCAGAAAGCCAAGTTTGGGAAAAGGGCAGGAGTCAAAGATGCCACGGAGGCAGGCAACAAGAGCCACACCCAGGTCACTTCTGGGACTGGTCTGGCTTTCAGAGCTCCTCTGCTACCGGGATGCTTCTGACCTCCAAACATTTTCTCCTGTTCTATCTGCTCCCAAGTTTGAGAGTCCTGGAATCAAGGATGTTTGGTTGAGTTTCTTGCACGGCTCTTCCTGCCCTTCTCCCTGCACTGTATCAGGAGTGGGTAAGAGATGTATTTGACCCTCTTGGTTTCCATAACAGGAGGTGGCAGTGGAAAGCAGTCACTGGAATCCATCCTTCTGTCAAGATTAGATAAAATGGAGAATTCTTACCAGTAGGAACATGTGGTGTTTCTGCATAGAAAAAAAGAAATCACAAATCTCTGCTTTACTTACATAAGACTTCAAATTTTCCTCAGTAGCTCCATGAGCCATAGTATAATGGTAAATAACAACTGGCTCGCTGGCCCTGATTTGTAGCATTTGTACATTTCCAAGGGCAAACACTCCTACTGTGGCCAATTTCAGGCTACCTGCATGACATCTGAACACAGTTGAGAAGAGAGGTACAGTAACATACTATTATATAATATTTTAGCCATACAGCTACAACACATGTACATAACTTCAAGGGCACAGATGATAGGGAAATGTAAAATAATTCAGAAGTAATGAGTTTTAAGTATTTATTACCTTTGTTGTTAATATAATTTATTTAATTGTAAATTTGTATGATCTAATTTTTAATAATAGCTATATTTTAACAAATGGCTTGCAAAATTTTCAAAAAAATTTTGTGAACCAGCTCACCAATGCCTATGAGATGGATCAATAATGTTATTTTTTAAATATATATATATTTTATTTATTTATGATAGTCACACACAGAGAGAGAGAGGCAGAGACACAGGCAGAGGGAGAAGCAGGCTCCATGCACCGGGAGCCTGACGTGGGATTTGATCCCGGGTCTCCAGGATCGCCCCTGGGCCAAAGGCAGGCGCCACCACTGCGCCACCCAGGGATCCCAATAATGTTATTGAGAGAGAGATTTCTTACACAGTGCAAGGCTTGGTGAGAGGCCTAGGACCTGGACATTTTGTACAGTACATTTTTATTCATTGGGGATCCTCAGTAACAGATTAATAATAGTATCTGACATTTATCTAACAAAACATATTCTTATTCAACATCCCATTCATTTATTATTCTCACAACAAACCCAGGGAAAAGGTAAGCAAGGTATATTACAGGTGAGGGAACTGAGAGAACTGAAGTGAACACTGACAGATGGAGTGGAAACTCGATTTGGGTCCCTGAGACTTCCAGTTCACAGCGTATTCCATATCATCCTGTTGCTTTGAATCCTTTCCCACTCTGGAACAGCCATTTATTATGGGCAGAGCAGTAAATAATCTGTGAAGTGTATGTCAGGCCTTATTTCCTGAATTCTGCCCAGGGGGCCCTCCTGTATCTTTACAAATAAAAAAATGAAATAAAATCAGAGGCCCACAGAATGGACAATGGTAATGTGTTGCATTAGCAGTGTTGATGGCCAGACTCCAAGGTGGCCCCATTAGCCATCCTTACCCCTGGTGTTCATGTCCTTGGACTCCTTCACTGAATAAGGAAGGCTACGTGTGTAACTAATAGAAGTGACATCACAGAAGTGATGGTATACCACTTTTTAAAATATTTTATTTATTTATTCATGAGAGACACAGAGAAGCAGGCTCCTCATGGGGAGCCCGATGCGGGACTTGATCCCAGGATCCTGGGATCAGGCCCTGAGCTGAAGGCAGTCGCTCAACCACTGAGCTACCCAGATGCCCCGGTATACCACTTCTTAAGCTAGCTGCAAAGAGCACTGCAATTTCTGCTTTGGTCTCTTGGGTCACTTGCTCTGGGGGAGGCCAGCACAGTGTTGTAAGCACACACACACAGCCCACATGGCAAAGAGCTGAGGCCTACCAGCAACAGCCAGCACGACTTGTCAGCCATATAAGTGACCTACCTGGGAAAGGTGGAAGTGGATACTCTAGTTCCATTCAAACTTCCAGGTGACGTGGCCTTGCCTGACATCCAGCTGTAACCTCATGAGAAACCCCAGGCCAGAATCACCAACTTAAGTTCTACCAAACTCTTGACTCTGAGAGTTTCTCAAACAGTGTGAGAGAACTAATTTTTGTGTTGTCTTAAGCCACTAAGTTTTGGGTAATTTGTTACACAGCAGCAGATAAACTGCATTTCTTTACAAGCTGCACTAGATCTGCTATGGGTGATCTTAAATACAGAGAGGTGTTAGGGACTTAAAGGCACATCTCAAGTAATCGTTTATTGTTTCGTTTTTGCTTTCCACCAAGGAAATTCAATTTCAAGTCAAGGTTCTGAAGCTTTGTACAATATAACTTTTGAAATGCATTTTGTTCTTAATGTTTTCCTAAATGACCTCTTGTCCACAAGAAGAGCACTCTCTTAAGCGCATCTGCAACTCTGAAGGGCAAGGCAACCTGAACTGGAATTCACTGGCACTGTTAAGTCATCTCATCATAGCCCTTTAGACCCCCCACCTTCACTACTATTTCTAATTCTTTTGGGTTTCTGGGCCCTGGCAGCTTTTCCCTTTGGGAAAACCAGGACCGGGGGAAAAATAATCAAAGAAGTTAATTGGGAAGGGAGGGGGCCTAGGGACCCATTGGATGTTGGGGGTGGAAATCTTAAGCTCGTTTGCAAACCACCAGCCCCAACACCCCTTGGGAAACTGAGCCTTGACCCGTTCTCCAGGTGTCCCCGCCCGCTAAATTGGCTCCTAGAAAAATCCGCTCTCCTCTCCAAGAGCTCAGGAGAGGATCTCAGCGAAGCGGGAGGCTCTTGTGCCTGCTGGGAGAGGCGGAGCTGAGATTAACCAGCTCCTTGGCGCGTTTCCTCCGAGCTGGGGGAGGTCGAGCACCGACGGGGAGTAGGCGCCCAACCTGGGGGGCCCGTCCGCGGGCGGAGGAGACCGGCAGGTGGGGAGAGCGGGCGGCAAGCCTTGCGGGCACTGCCACGGAGCGCCGGCGCCTCCAGCATGGAGTGGGAGCTTAACTTTCTGCTCTACCTGGCGCTCTTCTTCTTCTTGCTCTTCTTACTTTTCCTCCTGCTCTTCGTGGTCATCAAGCAGCTGAAGAACTCCGTGGCCAGCACGGCCGGGGCGCTGCAGCCCGGGCGTCTCTCCGTGCACCGGGAGCCCTGGGGCTTCTCCCGCGAGCAAGCGGTGTGACCCGTAAGGCGCGAGCGCCCGCGGGAGGGCGCGGAGCTGCGCGGGCGCCGGCCTGGCTCTCAGCCTCGACTCCCCGACCGCCAGGTCCCAGGGCCAGGCCAGGTTTTAAACTCCGGCAGGTGCGTTCGGGTGTGCGAGGGGTCGGCGGTGGGGCGAGTTCCCTGGCCCCTCGGGGGTGGGGGGGCGGGCTCTGGGCTGGAAGCACGCTCGGTTGCCAGGCTCGGCGGGTGTATGGGGTCTAGGCTGGTGCTGTGCCCGCAGGCACCGACCCTCCGCCTTTCGGGGTGGGGAGCGATGGAGACACAGACGTTCAGCTGTCGGAGCCGGGATGGCTTCGGGCACCTGCAAGCTCTTCCTCCCCGCCCCACTGCGTTTTAGCTTGTCCGGAAAGCATGAGAACTAAATCATTCAGTTAATTCAATCCAGCCACTTCCAAACCAAATTCGATTCCAAAAATCGCATGTCAACGTAAATGTCCAAATTATTGAGAGAGTGTGGGCTCTGGGACAGGAAGCGGGAGGAAACAGTGCACCCCTCGAAGTATGCCAAATACTGCTTTCAATGTCTTTGCGCTTTGCTAGACGCTAACTGGGGTTCCTCTGACCGTGCCCGAGAGGATGCAGTGGCCCTTCTTCCCCGTAATCTCTACTCTTGTAGCCACCGACTCATTGATGCCTTCAGAGTTGCCACAGCAGGTGGATTTAGAATCTGGAACAGGCGGGAGGGTGAGCGTTAGCGAGTCATTTGGGAGATGCCTTGGGGTGGTGAAAAGAGGTGCTGTTCACACATTGTAGGGCAACAGGAAAAAAGAGGACGGGGAGGAGCGAGGCTGTCGTTTCAGGTTGTAAGACTAGACCGTTTGCCAGAAGATTGGCAGGCAGCATTAAACATATTAACGTGCCCTAAGCATCCTCCAGGCAATGTCAGCTTGGGGGAATAACAGTTTCATCTTTCAGACGCTTTTTCTTCAATTTATGTCGTCTCGAGTTCTGGAGTCGAGCTGTTGCCCTGGGTTGGTGCACTGAAGGCCGCCACTGCAGTTACAGCCGGCAAGGAGCGCCCCTGCCCAGAGAGGACCCCAACCACCCGAGTTGGACATTTTCTGCAATGGTAAGCAGGGGGGCCTCCTTGATTTCACTTTGTCCCTGGTTGTAGCTGAACTTCTAAAGACCCAGAGCCTAAAACAGTGAGAGGTTAGGATGGAGGAAGTGGGTGCAATGAAAGGGCTCTCTCTCTCTCTCTCCCTGTTAGAACCCAATGAGCTCTCTACTAGAACTGAGGCACCCTACTGATTCCTAACTGCAAGAATCAGTGTCTATGCAGAGGAGCATAGAAATTAGGATGGGATGTGAGGAATGTTTACAATTATAATAATCATTTTGGAAAACAGTACAGGGGGTCTTGGAGTTAGTTGAAATACACAATGCAGACATAATTTGTCTTCTGTAAGGGAAGATTCTGGTTCAGTCATGTTAAGGTGGGATAAGCTGTCCATGTCATGACTGGATATTGAAAGCATTTATTAATTTTAGGTACAGGGGTCATGTAGAGAGGATAAAAACAACAAAATACTAAGTTTTGCCTAAGTTGACAATATGAAAGTGAAGTGGAAGATTATTTTGATAATTCAAGGGGAGGAAAAATACTGTCATGTTGGTAAATGATTATGGGGAAAATTTTCTGGCTGAGACATTCAGATATTTTCCCCTACTTCTATTTCATTTTTGTGTTTTTAATGAAGCATAGGGATGTGTGTATATATATTTCTCTTTATATAGAAGCATATATGTAATTCTCTCTATATAAATAATTCTATATCTCTATCTACCTGTCTATACTTCTCTTTATCCAGGCCATAGTACGATTTGTTTTGAATTTCCAGTTTGAATCCTGGAATCAACTGCAGTGACTCTATCTTGTATTTTTTTTTTATTTATTTATGATAGTCACAGAGAGAGAGAGAGGCAGAGACACAGGCAGAGGGAGAAGCAGGCTCCATGCACCGGGAGCCCGATGTGGGATTCGATCCCGGGTCTCCAGGATCGCGCCCTGGCCCAAAGGCAGGCGCCAAACCGCTGCGCCACCCAGGGATCCCTCTATCTTGTATTTTGAACAATAGTTCTCTAATTGGTTGAGACCCCTGCAGTGACTTTTAGTTATTGGGTTGGATGATTAATATGGACATTGAAGATGAGTGTGGGAGTAGTTTATTAGCAATTACAGTTGTTTACAAGGATGGAAAACAGTCACTTCATACTTTATAAATAACCAGAAGGCAAATTATTTTAACTACCTCCTTGACTTCTTGAGTTTGTAATACTTTAATCTTCCCAGTGGTGCAGCTGGCATCCAGAGGTTTAAACCTACCCTTACTCTTCTAGAGACAAGACTAGAGAACTCAGGGTGAGTAGTTTGCTGCCATCCCTGTGTAAAGCCAAGCCCTGTATGGTTCTACTGACTCTGCTTTCTGTGAAAGGAGTGGTCACTTTTCTATCTTGTGCCCAGTGCCATTTTATAACCCCCTTGTAATCTAATTATTAGTTGCTAAATTCCCATTTGTCTCAGCCGAAAAAGAAAAAAAAGAATATTTATTCCTGTTATTCAGTCTCTGCTTGGAACTTGGCCCTAAACTCTGAAAATTAAAGTCCCTCTCATTTGCTCTCAGAACTTGCTGCTGTTAATCTCCTGCTTTACCTTTGCTTAGTTAGGCACTCTGCTTTTGAATCTTGGACACCCGTATATAAGCTGCCTTTTTCTATTCATTTATTCAACTATCGTTTTTCCAAAACTCAACAAAGACCGATCTCCTAAATTAGAACTGCTTTTGACCTCACTTTTTTTTTTTCTATCTGTATATTCTTGATATAATGCTCTGACACCCACAATGCTCTAGATTCCTAGTTTGTATGTGTTGGCTGCTCTATCTGTTGACCACATTCTGATCCTGACTATCACTATACCAAGTCTATTTTTGAAGATGGTATGCATGTGGGCTAGACATTAAAACATTTGAAAAGTCAGGAATGTTTAAAATAACTGCTCATTATACAAGTATAACTTGATCATAGAAAATTCTTATGTTCTATTTCCAATGAACAGTTTTTAGGGATTCTTCAGCAATGTTAGAAGCTGAGTTGAATTTCTTACATTATAAGGAAATAGGCCATAATTCAATTATTAGGAAATACTAGTATATTACTTCAAGTTTCCTTATTTCATTGTTGTCTTTAAATTTCAGTTGTTTGAAATGACTTCAAATCTTATTAAGATAATCTTGATTGTTTCTCTGATTTCCAAACCTGTAAGTGCAATGAATCAGCAGTTCCGCTTGGAAAGATAACCATTTTAAGTTGAATGAGAATGACATCACACTCACACCTGCAAAGTCTGAAATGTCTAATAAAGTAGATTCCTATGTTTGAACTTCAATTTTGGGGCACAGCTGTAGATGCAGGACGGATGCCATCTGGTGCAGTTCCACAGAAAAAGAGATAAAATTTACCCAGAGTGTGCCATGCACTGGCTTTTCTGGGAATGACAAGGTGCCAGGATTTGTTTTTGGTTCATTTGCAGGGGTGGAAACTTGGAACTAGGTGAGTAAAATACATGCAATATCTCCATTTATAGCTTGACATTTTGTATTTCCAATTTTGTTTATACTTTCAAAATAAGTGCAAAAGAGTTAACTTTTAAAAAAATGCCCCCCCAAAATAAAAAAAAATGCCCTCAAATTTAAACATTGTAACTAGTTAAAACATTTAGGATAGTGGGAAATGTTTACTTTTTCTAACTCGTAACTACTAAGCTAGGGACTTTTAGAATACTAATGGTACTAATGCAGTACATGGAACATATTTACAGAGTACTGCACTTTGGTTTTAATTTCTATAGCTACTCTGAGGTAGATGTGCTTATTTAAGCTAAAACCACAATTAAAACTCTGGTATCATTAGCAAATCACTGTCAGGTGTCTGTGTCACATACAAGGGAAAGTTAAAAATTAAGCTGCAGATCTTTGAGGTTAATTTTTTGGTGGGGAGGTTTGAATCAGTGGAATAAATTCTCAACTCTACATTTCTTACTGTGTCCACACAAAATAAAATTATAGATTAAATAATGACCTGATTAATTATCTGAGTAGTTAGCATCTTAGTACGTAGGAATGGGGGCAATCAGAGGGCAGACGTGTGCTTAAAACCATAGTCAGAACATAATAGGCACTCAGAAAAATACTTCCTGATGAATTAAGCTAAAAATCCTCTTATTCTCCTTAATAGTAGCTATTTTATGTAATAACCCTAATGATTTCTTCCACTATTGTGCTATATAGACATGGGTAGGTTGAAGTTAAATTTTTTTTAAAAAATTTATTCATGAGAGACACAGAGAGGCAAAGGCATAGGCAGAGGGAGAGCAGGCTCCCTACGGGGAGCCTGTTGCAGAACTGGATCCTAGGATACTGGGATCATGACCAGAATGGAAGGTAGGCACTCAACCACTGAGCCACTCAGGTGCCCCTGAAGATAAAATTTTTTACTTAACTTTTGTTTTATTAGTATGACTCTATGAGGTTACTTGAACTTTATTGAATATATATAGATTCTTCAGGCAAGTTGGGTTTTTTGTTTTGTTTTGTTTGTTTTACATTAAAATGAAATCTTGCTTTCCTATTGGGAATTAAGATGGATTGCTATCTCAGTAATAGAGGAGGAAGTTACTGGACCAAACTGTAGCTTATACATATAAGAATAGTATAGTAGGAGTTTTGTTTTGTTCTCATGTGTCAAGGAGGTTAGCTCACAGATGTCAGGGTCAAGGTAGCCCCTGAGGTTCCTCTGGCTTTTCCCTTAGGTTCCAAGATGTTTGCTGCAGCTCCCCCAAGAAGTTGAAGGAAACTGAAAGGGAAAACAGGGCGCATCATTTTGATTCTGCTTCCTCTTAAAGAGCTTTCTCAGAAGCCTAACAACTTTTACTTACATATCATTGGCTAGACTGTCATATCTGCAAGGTTGCATGAGAACTGTCATTTTTGTAGCTGGACATATGACTGCCTTCGACAAAAAAATCTGAGGAGATCTAAGGAAAAAAGATTGATGGTGGATCTTTGGGGGAACAAACTAGCAATCTGTGCCCTGACTACAAAATACAGTTTTAAAGGAACATGATGATTGAAAGAGAACAAAATTGTAACTCATTCACAATTAATAGTACTCCAAGCAACACTGCTCTGCTCAGAGAGTGAGCAGAGTGAAGACATCCTAGGTTGTTTTCTTGAAACACCTGCCAGGACTGGCTTTCCCAGCCAGCCAGTATGGTTGCCCCACATCAGGATTTCCTAGAAGAGGACCCTGGGAACCTGTACACTTCCTTGAAGGACATAATCTATAGAAGTTTGGAATGGGAGAAAGAATGCGCTACCTTGCTGCTTTCCCATCTGCCTCATGTATCTCTAATTTTCCTTACAGATTTTTGGTAGCGTCTAGTTTGTGTTTGATCCCTGGAAAGGGATCATCCCTTTCATACATAGGAGAAGTTAATCTGTGTAAAGAAAGGCTACTTTACTCCCTTCTGTGACTCCACCACCCATCTAGGAATATCCTGGGAGAAGAATTGCTTCTCAAAGCTCATTCCGTAATCAGCCTACATCCTGCCTAAGCAAAGGGAGAAGAAACACTTCCCACATCCCAAGGCTGTCCAAAAGAACTTTCTGTGATGACAGAAATGTTCTATATTTTCACTGTCCAATATGGTAGCCACTAGCCATGTGTGTCTAGTGAATGCTTAAAATGTGGCTAGTGTGACCGAGGAAGTAAACTTTCATTTTACTTAATTTTAAAACATTAAAATGTGGCTAGTGGCTGTTGTGTTGTGCAGCACAGTACACAACCTTCTTTTTCTTGTGTTTTATAACCACCTGGGAAGGGTTTGAGCCAGTCATGTGCTTGATGTTCCATGGTCTTCATTATTCTACTTGGTCTTTGAACTTGTGTCCCAGGGAAAAGGAAAAATGGAATCTTGGAACTAAATTCAAGATGTTAACTTGACATCTATACATTGTATGTATTTCTGTATAAATGGAATGATCTCCTAGGAATAGGTCCTGTGATTGATTTTTGTGACAATTGATGATGGAAAAATGGTGGTCGTATTGGTCCACTTAACATTCCTAGTGAATATTATGTGTTCCTAGTCAGAGTGAGTCAGCAGGAATCATTTTGCCGTGTTGCACAATTCATTCTGGTTTATTTTTGTAATATTGTGGCTGCTAAATGATTATTCCATGTGTGTTTTTCAAAATACTTAGTGGTTTATATTTTTTAAAAGGCTGTGAAATAAAAAAATATATGTAACTCAGTTATTGTGTGTGTGAATTATTCTTACGCATAATTTTTAAAGAGATAGGATGAGATTAATGGACAGAAGGAAACATTTATTTTTATATCAGATTTTTTAATGGGCATGTCTGTATGTCAATTTATCTTTTAAAAATATTAAATAATATTTTCATCATATGCAGAGTTTGGGTAAAATATTAGGGTGGTAATGGTATTGGGGTAATTTTTTCCTGGTTGTTTTTCTATGCTGAACATCACTTGGATCTTGTTTCTCTACAGTGCCCCGTTTGGGGTTGTCTTTTATTATTGAGTTATAGGAATTCTTGATATATTCTAGATACTATTGATTTATTGCATATATACATTTTTAAAAAACATATTTTATCTATTTATTCATGAGAGACACACAGAGAGAGGTAGAGACACAGGCAGAGGGAGAAGCAGGCTCCTCTCAGGGAGCCCAATATGGGACTCGATCCCTGGCCTCTGGAATCTCGCCCTGAGCCAAAGGCAGATGCTCAACCCTGAGCCACCCAGATGTCCCAATGATATATATGCTTTAAAGCAATTTTATCCTAGTTTGTGGCTAGCCTATTCATTTTCTTAGCAATGTTTTTAAAAGAGATAGCTTGAATTTTGAAATTAGATGTATCCACCTTTTTTTTTAAGATTTTATTTATTTATTCATGAGATACAGAGATTGAGAGAGAGAGAGAGAGAGAGAGAGAGGCATAGACAAGGCAGAGGGAGAAGCAGGCTCCACGCAGGGAGCCTGACATGGAACTTGATCTTGGGTCTCTAAGATGGAGCCCTGGGCTGAAGGTGGCGCTAAACTGCTGAGCCACCCAGGAAGCCCTGTATCCACCTTTTTATGTTTATTGCTTTCTAGGTGCTAAGAGACTTTTGCCTATCTTTAGGTCACAAAAATATTCTATGCTTTTTTTCTCTACTAGAAGCTTTACAGCTTTAAGTTTTACTATATCTGCTACCCATCTTAAATTAATTATTGTGTAGAATGAGATGAAGATTAAAATTCTTTTTTCTACCCATTTCTTGAGAAGACTTTTCTCTCCCCATTAGATTGCTTTGGCATCCTCATAAAAAATAAAATGATCATGTATGCGTGGGAATATTTCTGGGCTCTGTTGACTTCCACAAGGTTATTCTCATCCATTACAACACTGTCTTGATTACTGTCGTTTTATAATCAGTCTTGGTATTCACTACAAAATGTTATCGAATCTGAACTTTAATAATAAACTACTAAAGTCTTGGTCTACGTGCAAAAAGGGGCTCCAGTAATTTCAGTTGAAAATGGTCAAATGCAATAAGAGAACCCCACCCCAATACCACGCTTCTTTTATTCTTGATCCTAGTTCTACCCTGATTCTAGATTTGGAGTAGTACGTGGTGAAAAGGGATGTCCTTGTGTTTCTACTTACCTGCATAACTAGTAAATATCTTTTTTTCCCTGTCTTTAGAATTGAGAGCAAACTACTTTTAAAAGGGACTACATTTTCTACCATATAGAAAGCTAAAGTGATGCAAAACAAAACAAAGCACAGAAGTTCATGTGTTGCTAAAATCTCATCTTTGTTATTAATATAGTATTAACCACAGATTGAATTGCCTGGCTCAGTATTAGGACATTCATTTTGATGTTTACCCTAACCTCAGTGGTATATTTGAATGTTGGGATATCTGATCATGCTTCTTAGAAATTTATCTAGGGTGATTTGATTGGTACCATGACCCATGCCCCTTTTTACTTGCACGCAGTTTTCCAGACACTACTTCTTGTCCTGTACACATCTCAACTTGGAACTCACTGCAGAGTCTCAACCCATTAGAGGAAAAGTGAATGGTCCCCTCCATCTCCAACTATGTAATCTCAGTCCCTCCTTGGAGATAACTGTTAACAGTTTGAGGTATATCTTTTGAAATGAGTTTCTGTGTATTTGCCACTCATAGTTAACCAGTCACATTCATTCATATTTGCATGCAGATACACAAAAGGTTTTTTTTTTTTTAATATAGATGTCAGAGTATTGAGAGTCTACAATTTGCTTTCTTCTCTAATATATTGTGGCAGGTTGTATTTTCCAAAAGATGGCCAGAACAGTGTCTCCCATTTCACATGCTCTTACAATATGATTTAATATTGAGTTGGAGAGTCTATATCCCCTCTCTTTGAATTTGGGCAGGCTTGTGACAACAGAAAGAAATGACACTGTCTGACTTAAGAAGCTAGGTCAGAAAAGCAATGCAATTTCCCCATTGTTTGATGAAATACCCACATTTGGAGCCCTGATTTCCCATTAAGATTGAATTATCCTGAGGCCATCATCATTCTCTGAAGAAGACCATGCGGAGAGGCCCTGTGTTGGTGCTCTAGTCCAGAGCCCCAGCTAATGAATAACTCCCAGTTGAGGCCCTACACTTTATGGAGTAGAGACCAGCCAGGCTCACTGGACCCTGTCTGAATCCTAATTAAGTCACTAAGTTTGGGAGAGTTCATTACAGCCATAGTAACTGGAACATATGTTTTAAAAATTTTCATGAAAATAGAATCATCCTTATTGTTTTAAATTGTTGCAGAGAATCCTCAGCAATTCATTTAACAGATGAGCTATTGATGAACATTAAGTCTGTTGCAAATTTTTCTAAGGTTGTATTCACAGAAGTATTTCTGGGTCAAATGGTTTGGAAATCTTAAGAGTCAGTAGATACAGACAGTCTCCATCCTAAATGACTGCCAGAATATATCAATCCACTCTCCACAGTATTGACAGTATGGGTCTTTTAAAAATTTGCCATTATAGTGAATAAAAAATACAATAAAACCTTATAGGTTTGATTTGAAACATTATGAGGGATTTGTTCCTCTTGTGTTTGTTTTGTTTTAAGGGTGGCAAGGGGCAGAAAGAGAGAGAAAGAGAGGGAGAAAATATTAAGGAGGCTCCATGCCCAGCATGAACTTAACATGTGGTTCTATCTCACCACCCTGAGATCATGACCTGAACCAAAATTAAGAGTCAGATGCTTAACTGATGAGCCACCCAGGCACCCCTGTTTCTCATGTTTTATGTTTATTGGCCACTTTAATTTCTTCTTCTCTATATGTCTATTCAAATCCTTTACCCATTTTTAATAGGTTGTTTATATATATAGTACAGATATATAATGGCTATAATACAGATATATAATGAATATTTCAAATGGCCATAGATATAAAATAATTAAATATATATATACAGTTATTAGTCACTTGTCAGTTGAAAGCTAAAATTGTTTTCTCCTGGTGAGTTGTGTATGTTTTAACTTTGTTTTATTTGTTTATTTTATTTATTTATTATTTTTCAAATTTTTATTTAAATTCTAGTTATTGACATAGAGTATAATATTGGTTTCCACAGTAGAATTTAGTGATTCATCACTTACATATAACACCCAGTATCATGAGAGCCCTCCTCAATACCCATCTCCTTCCATCAACCCTCAGTTTGTTTCCTATAGCTAAGTCTCCTATAGTGTTCTTCTTCCTTCCTTCTTTTCCTTTCTTTTTTTTTCTCCTTCCTTCCTCCCTCCCTCCCTTCCTTCCCCTCCCTTTTTCTTTCTTTCTCCCTTCCTTCTTCCCTCCCTCTCTCCCTCCCTTCCTTCCTTCCTTCCTTCCTTCCTTCCTTCCTTCCTTCCTTCCTTCCTTCCTTCCTTCCTTCCTTCCTTCTCATATGTTCATCTGATTTATTTCCTAAATTCCACATATGAGTGAAATCATCTGCCTCTCTCTGACTGACTTATTTTGCTTAGCATAATATACTCTTCCTCCATCCACATCATTACAAATGGCAAGATTTCATTATTTTTGATGGCTGAGTAATATTCCTGTGTGTGTGTGTGTGTGTGTGTGTGTGTGTGTGTGTATGTGTGTGACAACTTCATCCATTTGTCAGTCAATGGACATTTTAGTCTCTTTCCATAGTTTGGCTATTGTTGATAACGCTGCTATAAACACTGAGGTACATGTACCTCTTCGAATCAATATTTTTGTATCCTTTGGGTAAGTACCTAGTAGTGCAATTGCTGGATCATAGGATAGTTATATTTTTAACTTTTTGAGGAACCTCAATACTGTTTTCCAGAGTGGCTATACCAGTTTAACTTTGTTTTTTATTTCATCGTACTGAAGTTTAAAATTGTATATACATAATGTTTAATCTCCATAACAATACACTGTAGTAGAACAATTATCTCCCTCATTTTATCTTCATTATTCAAAAATTTCTTGGCTATTATGCAGTGTGTGTGTGTTTCACATAAGAAGTTAAGAATCAATTTATCAATTTCCGTTAAACAAAATTCCTTTGGATTTTGGTTCGGATTGCATTGAATTTCTACCTCAATTTTGGGGAAAAAAATTAACACCTTTTTTGTATACTTTAGTGATGGCTTAGATTGTTTGTTTCATATGGGCAATCTTGGATATTCCTGATTAAGTTTATGTTTAAGCATTTTATAGTTTTGGTTGATGATATATAGAGGATATTTAGTAGTTATTGCTCATAAAAGAAGGCAATTGATTTTTAAAAAAGTTTTTATTTATTTATTCATGAGACACACACACACACACACAGAGGCAGAGACAGAGGGGGAGAAGCAGACTCCCTGTGGGGAGCCTGATGTGGGACTCGATCCCAGGACCCTGGGATCATGCCTTGGGCCGAAAGCAGACGCTCAACTGCTGAGCCACCCAGGCATCCCGAAAGCAATTGATTTTTGTACATCATCTCATATCTGGCTCTTATTAAACTCTTCTGTTCATTGTAATAACAATTTTTCACTGATTTTCACCTGGATTTCCTAGGTAGTCAGTCATACTGTACAAATACTGAGTTTTATTTCTTTGCAACCTGAATTAATGCAGTTTATTTCATTTCTTTTCATTTAATCATGACCAGGACAGCTAGCATGATGTTGAATACTACTGGTGATAATGGGCATTCTTGTCTTTTATCTTATTACTAATTTAAATGATTATACTTCTAATGCTTAACCTTTAAGTATTATATTTGCTACAGGTTTCATATATTTTCTCATCATTTTTTCCTTTTCATTTTTTCATGGGAATGCTTGTTTGTTTTTCTGACCTGTTTTCTTTTTCTCAACTATATGTTGTGAGCAGCTTTCCAAATCCAGAAGTATATAAATAAATAATTTTAAATGTCTGCATAATATTTCATTGAATACACATACTAAAATTTATTTACCTAACATTGTATTAATAAACAAGTATATATATGTAATATGTTAATATATATAAGCTACACTGCTTTAAATCTCTGTACAAACAATGTTCACATCTGTTTGATTCATGGCAGTTGGATAGCTTGTGTAAATGTAGTTATCTAACTAACTTTATTGTACAAATTCTTAAGGCCTGAATTGCCCTCCAGAAAGGATACACCAATTTATGCTGCCATCAACATGAATGAGTATGCCCATTTCCCTCTACCCCTGTCAACTCTGTGTTTTGAGGATTTTTTTAATCTACAAATTTGATAGGTAAAAAAGTGATTATTTGTTGCTTTTATTAGCATTAATTTTGGTATTAGTTTCAACATTGAAAATTTCTCTTTCTTCTTTTGTGAGTTGCTATTCATATCTTGCCCTTTCTTCCTATTGGTGCATTCTTTAGTTCCTTATTGATTTTTTGTTGATATTTACTTTTATTCCCTTGGAGAATGTTATTTTATTTTATTTATAAATAGGAAAACAATGAGGCTAAATCACACTCCCCTCTCTAATTTCCATTCTCCATTTCTTCTTTATGGTCACTATGTTCTTATGTATACTTCTGGACTTATGAAATATATATTCATGCATATATATCCTTTTTATTCACACGAACGAAGCTACACTATTTGCATGTTGTTTTGTATCTTACATTAAAAAATGTAACAAATATTCCCTATTCATTTATTCAGTAAATACTTATTGAGCACTCACTATATACCAGGCACAATCCTAGTTACTTGGTATATATCAGCGAACAACAAAAAAAGAATTCCTTCCCTCATGGAGCTTACTTACATTCTGTTTGTAGGGCTGCCTGTTTTTAGCTGTTCTATAGTATTCCATGTGTACAGGAAGCATAATTTACTTATCCAACTCATTCTTAATAGATATTTAGTTGTTTCTAGGCATTTGCTATTACCAACAATGCTACATAATTTTTTGACATAAATCTTGAATCAATATGTCCATATATCTATAGGGAGAGAGAGAGAGAAGCAGGTGCCCCACAGGGAGCCCTATGTGGGACTCGATCCTAGGACCGAAGGATCAGGACCTGAACTGAAGGCAGATACTCAACCACTAGGCCACCCAGGCATCCCAAGAATTTCGTTTTTCTTTCTCATTTTCAACTTAAATGATCTCCCAGTGATAATTTGTGAATTTCTCTCATCCTCTATTGGCTAGCTCTAACCTGTTTAAGAGGTATTATTAAAAACAGGCCATGGAGCCAGACTCTTGCATTTATATCCCAGGCCCATCACCTCTCTGTGCTTCAGCTTACCATCTGAAAAGTAGAGACAATAATACTTGCAAAATACCTTGAACATATGTGACCATATGTGACATATAGTACATGCTCAACAAATGTTAGCTAGTCTTTCTATTCAACAAGGTATACTTCTTCCATCATTTTATTTTAGGTGATTGTCCCATCTCACAATAGCTGCTTTTGTCTAATACAAGCATTTGTTTTTCCTTGCTGAAATTTCAAGTTAAGTTGATTTATAACCTATGTTTTGTTAATTTGTATGTAGACATGTGAGTTTGTAGTACTGTCCCCACTTCAATATCTTGTGCAGTTTTTTTTTGTTGTTGTTTTGTTTTGTTTTGTTTTTGCCAAGACTTGTTAGTCTGCTCCAATGCTATTGCCCTTCTCATGTCATACCTGGTATTCTCAGTAGGTGTATAGTTTTATCTTCCCTTCCACATGTCCGATTGGTACTTTCCTGCCAAGTGTATTCCTTCCACCCCATGCAAACCCACTCCAGCCTGCAGAAGCCCACTGTCCCAGAAATCTAAATTCATCCCTACCCATAAAGGAAGCTGGCTGGTCATCCCTCACATCCTTCTTTATCTTGCAAAGTCACAGCCTTTATCTGGAAGTCGAGATAAAAATACATCCTGTGCCCTGGGGTTTTTCAGCTTTCTGTCCAGAACTTTAAAATGCACAGAAAGACATTTTGGAGAGTTCCACCTGTATTCTATGAACCATTAGCAGTTAGTAGTACTGAGGATTTAATCATTGTTGGCAGACTCTGACCTAACTTGGTTATAATCAAGAGCCAAAAATACATGGACACATGGATAATGAGGATCTGAGTAGTCGGGAAGGAGAGAGATGCAAGGTTAGGTTCTAAATATTTCCAGTGTGAACTTTCTGATGTTCGGGAGGGTCTGAAGGGTTATCCACTCATTATGTTTGTGAGGTTTCTGCCTACCATGGCAGCTGAAGGTGCTCCCAGGGTCTCCACACGTCTGCCCTCTCCAGTGTAGGTTCTGTGATGAAGAACAAGGGTGGCAGGGACTGCGGTGTTTTTCATATTCATTATACCTAGAGCTTTTATTTCATGTAGACAGTCTGTGAATTATAATAGACACCTTTTCCATATGTATAATCTTAACCAAGTCCTTTCTCCTGTAGGAATTTATGATGTATAACAAGATGAGAGCTCAAACCTCAGATGTGAGCTTCTCACCACATTCATTAAATTTCTAGCCTCTCTATTTTCATATGTGAAACTTTTGTGCTAGGAGAGGGAGGCTGCCTTGAGTATTTCATCTTACCCCTTAGATCTGCCCTCAAAAGTCACAGTTCCCTTCAAAAATGGGCTTTGCGTAGTCTTTTGATGATCTCCACTGGCACCCACCACATGTCTTCCTCTTAGAGGAATGATAATACGAGTGTCTGTAATGTTAAGTGTTTACCATGTAGCAGGCACTGTGCTCATATGTGGTTACCAGTCCTGACAATACCCTTGAGGAGAGTGCTGTTATTATGCTGATTGTTTTTCCCAAACCTGCTTTCCTTTTCCTCCTTTGCACCCACAGCTTTGACGTCCCCAAATCACCGGGCTCTCTGCTGTGACCAGAGGACTTGGCAGCCTCACTTTGGGGGACAAATTGCCAGTCTGATCTAAACTATTCAGCGCATGAGCTCTTATGGCCACCAGGTGGGAGTATTGGGATTATAAAGAACTCCAGTAAACAGGTTCAGTGCAATTGTGTGGAGATCCACCTGGAATAGTCTGCTTGTGATTTTAACAGGTAAAATACCTTTCTAAATCAAAGCCATATTTCTTTTGTAAAAGCACATTTTAAGTATTTCAAGATACCAGAAAGTGAATTATCTCAGGAGCATTGCACTGTTTTGAAGATTTTCTACATGTTGGAACTCTACACACACCCACCCTTGAGCATAAACATCCTTAGATTTACAGTTATTATTAATTCTAATGGTTTCTGTGAATGCATAGTTTAGGGTTTCCTAGGCTGGTGCTTCTCACATTTGCTCCCAGTAGCAGAGGAGAGACAGTAAACATGTCTCCCAAGAACTGTGAACTCGCCTACAATGGCCCCTGGGGTCATTCAAAGGCAATACTGCCTTTGAAGATTCAGGTTTCACTTCACAAGTTGTGCAGTTTTTAATATATATCAATGTTTTTAATTACAAAAATGACATTAAGGAACACAGCCATGGCTGGGAAATGTGGCACACTTATCCCACAGTCAGTTTTGAGAGACTGGCTTTAAGATTTCTAGAAGGACAGGAAAAGAGTAGACATGCCAATAGGGAGCTCTTCGATGTATGTCTCCCTTGGGATTTCCAGGTGGTTATCTTCTGTGATGTTTCACTTCTATTTGTTGCATCTTGGCCTTGCATATTTGTTTTTATTAATAGTTTGGCTGTTTTTCCAATAAGCATGGTTTTACAAAAACATGGCTCAAATTTTGGCCTTTGGTAATGCCCTTTCTTCAATTCCCAGGATTACACTCACTCTTACTTTCATGATAACTCCAGACTCCTTCCTAAATTAAACCTTTTTGATGAGACAACTTTCTTATTTCCACACTGTTCATGTTGTGAGACTTTTTTGTTTTAAAAATAACTAATGTATATAGCAGTCCTGCGACTTTTAGAACAAATTTAAAACCATTCCTATACAAGATCATCACAAATGATAGGAGAAAAGCATGACTAATAAAAACTGAACTATTAATATTTATAATAATAATATTAATAATGATGGTGATGAAAAATGATACATATGAAAAGAAGCCAGGGAGAATGTTAGTTCATAGGATCTTGATTCAGGGCCCATTCTTTATCTTCAGACATCCTGAATTTTTGCCAAACTCAAAACAGAAACGACTCTGGTGACTGGAAACACATTTTGGTGAATTAGCACATTAGCACAATTAGAAGTGCTTTGCTGCTTTATAGTTTTATTTCAAACTCTCTTTTACTCCCTCCCACCCCCCATATATATATATTCTTTATTATCTAGTATCTTTGAGATGTTAGAATTAGTACATATCTGCAGGCAGGATGCTGCAGAATGCTTTGTCAACATGACTGACACAGGAACTTATTATCTTCATGTGATTTCAATATAGGATTAACTCAGGGAGGTCAAACGTTTATTGAAAATGCCATGTTCTATGACTTTCATGTTAGCAGTTGTGGTAGACTGTATTATTTGTTCAAAACATTGTTTCTACAGAATCCCTCACTGGGGAGGGAGTTGAATCTGTCAGCCTTGGCCTCATACCTTACTTTGGCCAATGTGACACGTGCCTCATTCAAGACAATGCTTTAAGAGCCACCTCACCATTTACTCCCTGCTCTTCCCCTCTGCAATGAGAACAACATCTCCTTCCATCTGGATCCTGGGGGGAGAAAATCATGTGAAACAGAGCCACAGCATATCCTTATGCGGCAGAAACAAATCTCTTTTGTTAATCACTGAGATCCTGGGATCATTTGTTGTAACCTAACAATGGCTATGTGATGTACCAGTGAAATCTTTATCAGGCCATTTTACCTATCCATGAACGATGGTAGTTGGTCCTACATATAGTGTATCTGTATTATATATTAGTCAATGCAAGAGCAAATTTAGCTGGAGATCAGTAGCCATTGATTATGTTCAGCAAAATCCTTTTTTAAATTTTACTTTTGAATACATATGTATTCATAGGATATGTAGAGTCTAATTTTTCCACATTCTTCCTCTTCCACTACAAGTTTTTAGAAAAGCCCCATAACTAGGTTTGGTATACAGACACATAATACATTGTCTAATCAACTAGTTTTCCCAGCGTAGTTATATGGTATGATGAAGCAGCCAAGATTCCTGGGTTTCAAGGGGCTGTAGGTCGGGTTCCCTGGAGAGAAGAATTTGAGATGGAGATGAGTATATAAGAAGTTTACTAAGGAGAGCCCTTGGAATGAATACTTATGGAAGGGAAGCAAAAGGAAGGGAAAGGAACATGATCGAGCACAAAGAAAATTTGAGTCATAATGTAGTCTGGACTCACCCAACCTCACAAGGAGTTCTTAAACTGGGGTGGGCCTTCAGAGTTGTCTCAAGTTGCGATGGTTTTGTGGGTGGGGTGGAAACTTTATACTGTACATTAACCAATCATTAGATGTGGACTTCCTAAGGGTGCACGACCTCAGGCAAGGCAACTCTCTAGCTGAGGTAATCCCCACAGAGGGCTGACAGCTCGACTCTCTGCTGACCACACTCTGAAATTCTGGGGGAATAAGTCCTTTGTCTCAAAGGGGTCCTGGATGGCACACCACTGCCTCCCCTGAAATCCTCCCTTTGGGCTGCTCAGATTCATTTCATTATGAAAGTTCTGGGAGCAGATCTTCCAGGATTTTGTTAAGCTTCTTTCCTGAGGGAAACTTAAAAGAGGAAGATTGTCCGGGTGTGAATGACAGCCCCTGTTGCTGTCATTGGTCTTAGAACTGCAACTGGAATTCACTCTTGCTCCCATGTGATCCGGTCTAGGTGACTCTCATTCTCAGCTTCTCTGCTGGTTGCTGGCAGCCTACCTACCATCATGATTTTGTCTCTGGTGACCATGACCTTCTCAGGCTGTGGCTTGAATATTTGTCCGTTTACTATCAAAATTGAACAAGGGAGTACACAGAGGAGCTCATCATGTAACAGTAGCTCTTACCTCCTCTTCATGATTGGAGTTGGTTATCTCAGCCAGGTTGTAGCTCCATTTCTTGTTTGCTAGTCTCTCATCAAGAGGGTCCCAAAGTGTCAGCTATAACTTGTGGGACTCTTGCTGTGTCCTGTGGGGAAAGTTTGCCCTTTGTAAATTATGACCTCTAAACCTGCAGAACCCAGAACTGGCAGGACAGTAAGCACAAATTCTCCAAGTGGATTACTGGGAGTTGTAGCAAATAGGCCATTTCTGCTTTCATCCCTTGATTCCTGGACCCATGTAGTCTATTTATTGGGGGCACAATACAATATAAGTCATCTGATAATGTTTATTGCAGGATCCTGGACGATACTGCCCTATCTTCCAAGACTTTGGAAAGTGATATGTGCTAATAAGAAAAAAAAAAAAAAAAAAAAAGCAGAGAGGCAAAGGGAAGTATAGGATGGAATGTTAAAATTGTAGAGTAGCCTAGGCAGGCCTTTCCTAACAGTGACATTTGAGTAAAGATCTAAAGGAAGAGAGAAATCTAGGGTAATTTTATTCCAGACTCGGGGAGCAGAAAGTGCCAGGCCTGTGGTAGTAGTCTTCCTGGCATGAAGTGGTCAGTGTGCCAAGAGTGGGGAAAGAGAAGCCTGGTGTCAGTGGATGACATTAGAGTGGTGATAGGTGACCATATCATGTAGGGTCTTAGAAGTTGTTGTAAAATGTTTGCTTGTACTCTGAGTGAACTGAGAAAACACTGGAAAATCCTGAATAAGAAATCCTATGATATGATTTAGGTTTTACCAGAATCTCTATGACATGTTATTGAGGATAGAGCAAAAGGGAAAAGGGGGAAGCAGAGATACCAGTGACAAGGCTGTAACCTTAAAGGTAAAAGGTAAGAGATGGTGGTGGTTGGACCAGGATGACAGTGACAGTGGGAGTGGTTTTACCGATCAGAGCTTCCAGAGGCACCAGTCATAATACGTTCAATGTCAGGAGGGCTTCTTAGAATTGTATAACGTGGCAGTACTGGATTAGTAAAATTCTTGCTACATTTTGATGTAGAGGCAACCAGATTTGCTGCTATAGAAAGTGAGAAGAAAAAAGGTTTGAAGGATGGCTTGAAGGGTTCTGGCCTGAGCAACCAGGAAGTTGGGGTTGCCATGAATTGAAATGGAGAAGACAGTGGGAGGAACATATTGAGGGGTGGGAGCAATATTAGGAACTCAGTTGTCGACACATTAAGGTTGAATTGCCTTTGAGATATTCAGTCAGCGCCTAGATCTGTGAGCCTGAAAACCACGGGAGGTGTTTTGAGTTCCATACTTGGGAATCATTAACATAGATAGAATTTGAAGCCCCGAGGATGAAGGGGATGGCTTACTAAGTGTGCTGAGAATAAATGAGATCAGCTAAAGAGTGAGTGTGCGTGAATTAAAAAAGGAGACTGAACCAAGCGAGAGACTGAACCAGATGCACTCCATGTTCAGAATCCGGGCAAATGAGGAGGATCTAGCAAAAGAGACGGAGCAGGAGCAGTTCAGAGATGGGAGAAATCCAGGCCAGAGAGCCATCTTGGAAGCCAAGTGAACAGGGTGCTTGAAGAAGAGACACAGAAGGAATGAAGTAGCCAGGCACAAGTTCTTGGGGACTTTTATCAGGGTTGGTTCTCTGGACTGTTTAAATCTCCATATTTAGTATAGTGTTAGATAATGCCATGCAGCATCAGGGCATGTGCATTCTTGCATCCCGTTGGAACTTTGACAATAAAGGTCCAGCTTATCATTTTCAGAGCAAGTCTGGTATTCTAGAGGAGGGATCCACAGGCATTGAAGACATTTCAAAGCATGCAATCAGGACTATAGTTCTCTCATTTCTATCTTTCTTAAAACACCTATTTTAACAAGTTGTTTTTGGGCCCTTGCCTGGAAAGCTAAAAAAAGCCAGAAGCTGTCTGTTGTTTTAAGCCTACAGCCTAGCACGATACATGAGAAGAATGTGACAACATCCATTGCTGGATTTATGCTGGAGCACGGCTAAAGCTGTGCTCAGAAGCCCCAGCAAATAAAAATAACATGGAAATTCTTTAAAAGAAAAGACTTTTAAAGCATTCAATGCTATTCTTTTCAAATTTAAGTTTCATTCACAGGAAAGTTATTGAAACTGTTATACCTTTGAGAAAATTTCTTTTTAAAGTTAAAGGAAACAAAAATTTACATTTTTAAAAGATTTTTGAATAGCTTATTATGAATAAGAAACTTTGTTAAGCAACAATCTATTTCTAGCATATTTTGGTTAGACAGATATTTATGAAAATTAATTTAATTAATTTCTTAAAACTCTGGACTTAAATATTATCAGAAATAACTGGGTGTTACTGAATATTGCCCCAATCTGTATTCTATAGACCCCAAGTCCTTTTACAAGGTCTTTTTTTTAGCATCTTAGTGAATCTGTGGCTTGAGGCCATAATCCTTTTTTTTTTTTTTTTTAAGATTTTATTGGGACACCTGGGTGGCTCAGCAATTGAACCTTTGCCTTTGCCTTCAGCTCAGGGTGTGATCCTGGAGTCCCAGGATCGAGTCCCACGTTGGGGTTCCTGCATGAAGCCTGCTTCTCCCTCTGCCTATGTGCTTCTTTCTCTCTCTGTCTCTCATGAATAAATAAAATCTTAAAAAAAAAAAAGATTTTATCTATTTATTTGACAGAGAGAGAGAGAGAAAGAGAGCGTGAAAGCACAAGCAGGAGGAGCAGCAGAGGGAGAGGGAGAAGCAGGCTCCTGCTGAGCAGGAAGCCAAATGCAGGGCTCCATCCAAAAGTCCTGGGATAATGACCTGAGCCAAAGGCAGACGTGTAACCCACTGAGCCACCCAGGCACCCCATAATCCTTCCTTATAACCTCTGCTAAGTGATGGAATAGGGCCGGTCGCTTGATGACCCCTTGAGAAACCACTTGGGGGCGACATCTCACGCCAATCCCCATGGCCTGTGAGCCCTGCCAAAGGGAGTGTTGGATCCCCAAAGCCCCAAACCTTGGTTGAGAAATCTGGGAGTGGGCAGCCCAGTTTGGAGCTGTTTCCTTTCTGCTAACTCAGCCCCGGGGCAGCTCTTTTTCCTTGTGAAAACAGGTCCTTCACCTGCTGCTTGAGGCTTTTTTTTTTTTTTTTTTTTTCTCTAAAGCAGGAATTTTCCAAACATGAGCTGCTGGCTTATGATAGCAATTCAGTGAGGGGGGAGAAGGGTGGTATTCATAATTCCACAAGGACAACAGGTGTGAGCTGGAACTGTTCCGGACAGACCAGGACATGTATGTACTCACCCACTAGTTTGAGACCAACATGAAAGAGAATGGGATGGAATCAGGACAGAAAGGATCAGTGTGTCATTTTTGAAATTACGAATAGTGTTTTATGAAACTTGCCAGGAGCATTTCTTATTGGAGTGAAAGACAGAAATGTTGGAAAAGTCATCTCTCTCTAGGGCTAAGACTGGTGTGTAGAGGGGGCCCTGGAGGAGGTCATTATGCTTTCCTTCTGCTCTGTTGTTCTCACCTGGCCCACCTCCTTCCACCCTGAAGTTCTCTAACAAAGCAACTCTCACCACTAAAGTCCTCCTGCCTGAACCCCAGTACCCAGCCTGGATTAAGCCAAGTTCTCTAACACCTAATGCTTACAGGATAATACTTTTCTTGCCTGGAATCATTGAGAAATATGAGTGGCTCATCAATCATAAGGGTATTGAAATGTGGTGAAATAGAAGAAGAAATAGAAGAAATATAAATATACATATTTTTTTCTCCACTAGCTCCTTGAGGGTAAGAGCCTTCTGAGAGAATAGCACCGACCTAGCAGGTAGAGGCTGTCAGGAGCTGCTTACTGAACGCCCCCTGCTCCGATGATTGGATTTCCCCTCCCAGCCTGCCCTGCGGAAACTGATACCCAAACTGAAACCTGAGTGTGCTGTTTCCTAAGTGATGTAACTGCCTGGAACCACTCCAGTGTTTTCTCTCATAAGGATAAGTGTCCAGTAGGAGAAAATGTACATTCTGGAAGTAATACTGCAATGGGGGATAATTCACATAAAGCAGTCAGCTCAGTGCTTGGTGTCCAGGAAGTGCTCAGTAACCTTGACCTGCTGTCAAGACTGTGAAGTAAGCAGAGTAAAGATAAAACAACACAGGGGAAAAAAAAATGGTGTCCCTTCACAGAATGAGGTAAAGCTTTAAAACTTAGGTTGGTGGTTCTGTTGGTTAGGTAAAAATTAGTGATTATTTTTAAGTGATACTGTTGGTTTGTCCTCAGGACCCTTGACCAACTTACTTTTTTATGTCTTCTCTGTGCTCTCTCTGTGCCCAGATAATGCAGAGCCAGGTTTTTGCCCCAGGTTGAGAGGCAAGACTAATGGGTTTATTAGCTCCAGGGCTACTTCCTCTGAAATGGAAATATCTGTGGTTTGGAGCAGGGGGGCTCCTGCTCCGGACTTTGCTGGTAGTCTGAGATTCACGGCCTTCCAAGCAGATGAGCAGGGATTCTCGACCTCAGCACAGTTGACATTTTGGGTGGGACAACTCTTTGTTGTGCGAGGCTGGCCTGTGTGTACGATGTTTAGCAGCGTGCTGGTCTAGAGTCATTAGATGCCAGGAGCATCTCTATCCTCAAGTTGTGCAAACAGAAATGTTTTCAGACATTACCAAATGTCCCCTGGGGGTGAAAATGGCCCCAGACAAGAACCACTGAGATAAAGGGCGAAATTTAAGATAATAGTCCCAAAGCACACCAGCATTAAGTAACTTTAAATATATATATTTGGACTCCAATGATATATATATATTAGTCCATATGTATATGGACTTAACAAGTAGCCATGTTAAAGGACACTTTTGCAAGGTTCATTACTGCTGCTGTATTATGAATAATATAATTGAAAATGTCTCACCTTTTAAAATGCAGCAAAAATCAAGAAATGACTCCCTCACATTTCCCACGTAGTCCACGCCCAAGCACTGCCTTCTGCTTACAGTGTGCACTTCCCTTCCTGGGCAAACTCCGACTCCCTCTCTGACGCCCAGCTCACATGTCACATTTTTTTTTTAAAAGAATTCCATGTGTTCCGGTGGCATTTTATGTATATCTTCTATCGCCATTTTTACATTTCATTATAATTATTTATGGGTCTGTTTCCCCAGCAAGGGTGGGGACTGTCTTGTTTTCCACTAGCAGCCCTCACGCAGCAGAGCACCCTTCACAAAGCTTTTCCACAGTACCTGGCTCAGAGCCGGTTGCCAGAGAGGCTGTGTAGAAGGTGAATGTTGGAGTTTCAGTCTTCTGCTTTTTATTAACTCTGACTTTGGAGGAGTCACTTAACTCTGAAAAATTTAGCTTCTTCACTCAGAAAATGAAGAATAATATTTGCACCTTGATGGGTAGTGTTGTGATTTAAAAGCATGGAGTTATGTTGGTGCTTCTTTGGGAAATGAACTGTGGCCTGTGGTGGGCGAGGAAATAGAAAATCCATCCCTAGAGTTTTGTAGTTGGGCATAGCATAGTTTTGACTGAGGACCCCCAGAAGAAATTTTATGCATTATTAATTATTTGATTAGGACTATGTAATAATTTCATGATGACTTGTCTGAAAAAATATTTTTCTTAATTCTACTTTAACTCCCAGAAATATATCCAGTGAACTACATTCAGGGCTGGAGGGAGGCCTAAAAACTGCCATTATTTGGATATTACTGTTTTTGAGACCTCATTAGCACCCTAGGCTGAGGAAGCCTGGTGACACTGGCTTATATCCTCCTAAGTTGGGGCAGGGGAACTGTATAGGGAACATTTAATTACATTCCTGTGATTCATCTGCTCTCTGCATATTCCACTGGGAGGCAACTTGGAACAGAAAGATAATGGGTTCTGGGGCCAGATGATCCACTTGCTAGTGTATAATCTCTGACAATTCGCTTGTATGTCTGAGCCTCATTTTCCACATCTTTTAAAAATGAGAATAATAATAGTAATATCTCTCTCATAATTGTTTTTGAAAATGTAGAGATCACTTACAGTGGACTTTTAAGAAAATGAAACTACTCTGTATGATATGGTAATGGTGGATACATGTCATTATACATTTGTCCATACCAATAGACTGTATACCACCAAGAGTGAACCCTAATGTAAACTATAGACTTTGAGTGATTGATGTGTCAGTGTAGGTTCATGAATTGTAACACATGTAGCACTATGGCAGGGAATGTTGATAATGGGGGAGGCTCTCCATGAGTGGAAAATCTCTATGCCATTCCCTCAATTTTTCTTTGAACCTAAAACTGCTCTAAAAAGTAAAGCCCATCAGTAAAATAAAAAATAAAAGAGGTTGCATATATAAAACATCTAACAAGGAGTACTTGCCCAATATTAGCTACATTTCGTTCACAGATGACAGAGAACATTGATATATCATCTACTGTCTACCATGTGGTATGTTCCCGACTTGCCTCCTTGCTCAAAGGCTGTGAGGCAAAGACCCCTGAACCCATGCCAGAAATTCTTCCAGTATTAATAGGGGGTCTTATTATCGCCTAGCCATAATAACAATATCAACCACAACAAACATGTAGCAAATATTATTGTGCTTGCAATTTTCCACATGCTTCAACAACATAACTCAACAATCTTACAAAGGAAATCCTATTATTACCATTCAACAGATTAATTGAGGTGCAAATGGGTTAATTGTACAATGTCACACAGTTGAATAGTGGGGGGAACCGAGATGAAAAACACTGACATAAAAAAAAAAGAAAAGAAAAGAAAAACACAGACACCTGCTATTGGAAGTACATCTTCTTAACCACTGGGCCTCAGTCTGATGGCAGGTCATTGCTTTGATCACTTCAACAAACACACACTGAACAGTTATTTTGTTCCAGGCCTTGAAATTCTGAGTGAAGATAAATAAGATGTACTTGCAGTCTTCAAGGAGTTCACAGTGTAGTAGAGGAGACAAACCTGTAAAAACATGATTTCCACGTAAGGTCATAAGAACAACAATAAAGACTGGTGTTGAGTATAACAAAAGCATCAACGTGGCAGCTCTCTGGGCAATGTCCTCCCAAGAGAGGAAGGAGCCCCTTGAATGGATTAAATAGATGAACAGCCTTGCAATAGCTGTGAGTACTCAGCAACAGGTTTGGCTGGTCAGACATAGATAACTCACAATAAACTTGGCTTGAAACCTATCTAAAGATAATTCAGGTTTTCCTCAGTCACTCAGTTCATTATTTTACTGCCTGGATTATCTTTGAAAAAAAAAAAAACCTGATAGTAAAATATTCTATGACTTAGATGGGAGGCAGTTGCTGATACTTGCTCTTATTATCAATGAAACTGATAAACTAAAGCAGATACTCAACTTGTTTTACAAAAATTAAAAAGTACTGTCCTTTGATGTTTATATCTTCTGATGAGACTGTGTTTTCTGCAGTATTAGACTGCAATAGGGTGATCTCAAGCTTTGTTCTCACCAGGAGGAAATTAGAAAGAAATGGTACAGATTATGTCCTTTCTCTATGAGGCCATCTTCTATGTTTCATCTGCTTGTTTTGTGAGTTGTTAGGGAAAATGTGAAATGGCAGGACACTTCAGGAAGGTTGCCTTCCAAGTGGATTTGTTCTCTGCTAATTTTCACCGTTGGCCTGGGAAGGAACTGTGGTCTCAGAGAAAAAGCCATTATTCTAGGAACGCCTATCTGTAATGAGTGCATTGTGGCTTTCAACCAACACATCACTTAAAGGATGGAAAACTGGTGTGTGTACTCAGTGCCTGTGGCTTTCCTTCCAACTGAGGGGAGAAATGAGTTCTTCTGAATTCTAATGCTGCAATCTGCAAAGTAGTCCTTGCCTCACCAAAAAAAAGACTATGAATTTAGGGAGGCTTCTTACGCAGATCTCCCAGGTAGCTGGATTAAAATATGTAGGAGGAGTTTCAAGCATTTTATAAAAGCCAGTAAGAGAGGATTGCAAGCATGGTGAAATTGCCTTCATTATGAAACAAGGTCTTCTGTTGTGAGAGGAAACATTCCACGGGGACTTGCTGGTGGCCCTGGAAAGGGAAGGTACTGTCAGGGGACAAGAGGTCTGCTGAGGCGGGGAAGCTATGCTGAGCCAATGCTTTCTCTTGTACTAACAGACTCTTAGCATTGCAGAAGGCATTTCAGTGAACTAGGGCGGTGCCTCTCAAGACTTTTTTTTTCTCTTTGTCCCAAACACCTGGCAGATACGAAATATTTTTAGAAACTGAGGAGAGGGATGAGGTTGGCAGGTGGGGAAAGCAAGGCAGTTTAAAACAACAACAACAACAACAACAACAACAAACCAAGCAGGTGAGTGGGAATTTACATGATCAGCTGTGAGGAGCCAACTTTGTTCTGTGAGCTGCTCTCCTTTGGGACATCTGTGACTGAGGCCACCAGCCTCAAAAGTTATACTGGTTCAGATGTAGACTACTGCTGCGTATTTGTTGGTCGTAAGTTTGTTCTCTGGAATTTCTCAGAACATGTGTGCTGGCCCTTCCCCCATGACTATTCTTCAAATATTTGGAGTCAGATCCCCTTGAACACTTGTTTTCTAGATTAAGTTTCGGCTTTTTTTCTAGCCCATCCTACATCTCTTTCCAGGTCCTCGCCCTGTGCCAGGTGACACCAGGTAATCTGCAAAACAAATCCATGATAGTGTGTCAGCCAGTGGTAATAAGTTACTCTTATGTCTACAATTGCAAAGCAGGAAGAGACCTTGGAGGTCAGCTCTACCCAATTCCACCAAAGAACTAAAGAATGCCCTAATAGAAGAAAGGGCGATGTATGAATAGGCAACTCACAAAAGAAGAAAGAGAAATGATCAATGTTCGAACTGATAACAAGATGAATGCTGATAAAAACAACAAATGATCACTTTTTTACCTATCAAATTTGTAGATTAAAAAGATCCTCAAACACAGAGTTGGCAGGGGTAGAGGGAAGTGGGGACACTCATTCACTGTTGATGGCAGCATAAATTGGTATATTCTTTATCCATGGAAAAGAGTAGAGACTGTGTCACACAAGTTGTTGGTGGGTAAATTAGGACAAAAATGCAAGTTTCTGAACACTCAGCGTAGCACAGGGTATGTGCCAGGCCGCATTCCTGGGAAACATTTTAACGGGCAGCAAATCAAACAGTAACTAACCTAGGATAGACTAACAATACAATAAAGAAGCCAGCCTGCTATAGCTTTTTGCCTATTTCAATCCACTCCATATCATTTAATTTTACAGAAGAAGATCATCCCCAAATCAGTGGAGCTCCATTTGTTTTTTCTTATTAAGATAATGGTTTGTTAGTATTGTTTTGTTTGATGAAATACACACAAAAAGCAACCTGCTTTTTTCTTACTTTTGGTTGGTAATACTTTGCCTTCAAGGATGAAATTCTATAGAATCTAGCAACTTATTTCCAAAATTGAAGGATCCTTAAAGGACTAAATAATATTATGTAGCAGCTGTATCATTTACTATGAAGGAAGGAAAGAGAGAGAAATTCAAAGCAATATTATTGGTGTGAATATTTTGCATGGAAATACACAAAAAGTTCATTTTCTTAAATAAACCATTAATTTTGAAATAGTTTAAGGTTTATAGAAAAATTGCAAACAAAAAAAAAGAAAAATTGCAAACATATCAGAGTTCCATGTACCCCACACCCAATTTCCCCTAGTATTAACATCTTACATTAGTATATTACCTATAACACAGTTAATGAACTAATATTAATACATTATTACTCACCAAGGTATTTTCTTTATTCATATTTCTTTTGTTTTTGTCTAATGTCCTTTTTCTGTTCCAGGATTCAATCCAGGATATAACGTTACATGAAATCATTGTGTCTTTTTAAGTTATGATATATTTGGTTATGGCAGTTTCTTTGATTTCCCTGTTTTTGCTGGCTTTCACAATTTTGAGAAGTATTGGTGAGGTATTTTGTAGAAAGTCTCTCAATCAAGACTTATCTGATTTTTTCCTTATGATTAGACTGGGCTTCTGAATTTTATAGAGGAAGACCAACAACAAATTGTATCAGGAGTATATGCTATCAATATGACTTACAGCTGTTGATGTTGACCTTGATCACCTGGCTGACGTGGTGTTTGTTAGGTTTCTCCACCATAAAGTGACTCTTGCTTTCCCCTTTTCATACTGTACTCTTTGGAAGGAAGTTACTACTATATGTGGCCCACACTTAAGAGATCAGGAGTTATGCTTGGCCTCCTTCTATGAGCCATTTTGAATAAACTTTTGTGAAATGTATAAGGTTTGTATCTAGTTTTATTTTTTTATCTTGCATATAAACGCCCACTGGTTGCAGCCCCATTTAACCACTATCCTTTCTCCATTGAATTGCCTTTGTGACTTTGTAAAAATCAAATAACTAGATTTGTGTGGATCATTCATGTGACATTAAAGGTTCATTTGAAGGTGATTTCTAAGAAAATTAGTCGGATTTTATTTTATTTTGCTAGTTTCTATAATTTAATTTTATCGAATCTTTTATTTCTACATATGTAGTTATCATGGTAGCCTTTGAGAGTGACACCTCTTAATAAGAAACAAAAAGTCTTGGGGCACCTGGAGTGGTTCAGTTGGTTAAGCGTTTGACTCTTAATTTCAGCTCAGGTCATGATCTCAGGGTTCTGAGATCCAGCTTGCCCAGCAAGGAACCTTCTTTTTTTTTTTTTTTTTTTTTTTTTTTTTTAGCAAGGAACCTTCTTAAGATTCTCTCTCCCTCTCTCCCTGCCTGCCCTTTCCTGCTTGTGCTCCCACTCTTGTGAATGCTCTGTCTCTCAATAGATAAATAGATAGATAAATAAGATATTAAAAATGTTGAAAAAAGAAAAGAAAACGTCTTTAACTTCAATTTCCTTTTCTGTAGGTAAGGTTAGCAGAATGTTAGGGTGAGAAAGGGAATTGAGAAATTTCCACTCTAATAATAGTGTTTGTCTTGCGAGAAAAACAAGATGCCCATGAATTACTTGCTCAGGATCAAACACTTGGTAAGTCATTAGGCCACTGACCAATGATCAGTGACTCAACTGAGTACTCCCGCCAAGCCTGTCTCCCTATATGGTATCCTAGTTTAAACAGAGACTTCTGCCTTTCTAGATCTTTCTCCCCAGTCACACTAATTCATGGATATACATGCTTCTCAGCTGACTGAGTAAACATTGCATCATTCACAAAGCTAACTAGAAAACTAGCCCAGGTGTAATCATTCTGAGAAGCCAGGTTGGTAAAAGCATGGCATTAATGAGGTAACTCCTGAATTCTTGCACCCTTATTTTTGATCTGTAGCCAAACTGCATTTATAAAACTTCTTAACAATCTTGGAAGCATTTGCTTCTGGTCACAAATGGAACTCAGTGAGAAAATGTTGGAGTTTTATATATAATCTGCTGTTATTGGGAAAAAAATAGCTCAATGGGCATATCCTGATAATAATAAGTCAAGAAGATAATTTTCGTACGAGAAAAACAATAATGCACCATCCTTGTGTGGGTGAGCATTATATGAAGTGATTGCTTTGTTCACAAGTAAATAGACATATGAAGAGATCATGGATTACTGGATAAATGGAGAGAAAAGATTTTAGCTATAAACTTGACATTTTGATTTCACAAAATTTGTTTTTTAAAAGATTCTATTTATTTATTTGAGAGAGAGAGAACATGAGCTAAGGGGGAGGCAGATGGAGAAGGAGAAGCAGGTTCCCCGCTGAGCAGAGAGCCTGATGTAGGACTCAATCCCAGAATCCTGGGATCATGACCCAAGCCAAAGGCAGATGCTTAACTGACTGAGCCACCCAAGTGCCCCTCTTTTTTTTTAATATTTTATTTATTTGAGAGAGACTGAGAGAAAGAAGGAAGAGAGGGAGGGGTGGAGGGAGAGGGAGAAGCAGACTCCCTGCTCAATAGGGAGCCTGATTATGGGGCTTGATTCCAGAACTCTGGGATCATGATCTGAGCCAAAGGCAGATGCCCAACTGACTGAACCACCCAGGACCCCCATGATTTCACAAAATTTCTTAAATGATTAAGTGGATTTATAAATCTACAAATATTTAGGTTGCAATGCGATCACAAGATACATCTTAGTCTTTCATACATTATCTAAAGCAGCAAAAATGATGTTGGACAGTGAAAGCTAGCTTCATGAGTTGAGTACTTCATTTTACTCTTTTATTAAACTTTATTTAGATCTACTGCTATAATTGTCTTGCCATCTTTTAAAATATATTTGATTCCTTTAAATCTCTCCATTATTGCCAAAGCCATTATAATTAATTATTAAAATAATCATTTATTAGGCATCTACTCTGTGCCTCATAATATCCTAGAGCATATTTATGCTCATTATTCTTATGAAATTTTCACAATAATTCTGAGGTAGATTGTATTACTGTCTTCATCTTGTAGTGATTAAGAAAACAATAGTCCTATAATTTATGTTCAAAAATTGTCATGACTTGTACTTAACACATCCCAGTTGAAACACCAACTTCTCATGTCCCTGATCATACCAGGCTGTCCATAAGATTGAGTCATTCATTATTTCATACTAAGGCAAAAATGATGACAAAGTTTTGATATATCTGTATAGAAGAGACTTGGAGAAATCAAATGAAATCAAATCAAATGGTAAATTTTTCTGGGAGTGAAAATACACTATTGGGAAAAGGAGTGCAGGAGACAGGGAGGGATTTCATACTGAGGAATCCACTGTCCTTTCAAGTACATTTCTTAAATGTTTACCTGGTAATATGGTAAACCATCTCATCTGTCAACAAGAACAGTGTGTACCCAAGAATGAAGACTTGGTTTATTCAGGGAGTATTGCTAGTAAAAGTAATGGCCTATGTATGTGGTGGAATTTTCAGTACAAATTACCAACCCGCAGGTGGGATAAATGAACTAACTGTACTTCTGCAGCTAAGAATTCATAGGTGGCAATTATAATAATTAAAGTGAGTCCATGCAAAGGCTGTAAAAAGGTAATTTAGGTGGTGGTTAATAATGGAGCACTATTTTTGATCAAATTTCACATGCTTGTTTTTATTTTCTATTTTTTGTCTACCTAAAATTAGACATATTTCTTCTGAGTTTTTGGTAATTGCAGACAAGCACTATCGGGAGCATGGCTTCAAGACTACATCTCTGTGCAATTTTGGCTTAATTGGAATGCTCACATTCTTACGGTTTGAGGCCATGGGAAAGCAAAACATTTTGGTGACCTAAATAATTTGATCCATCGAGGTCCTGCATCTCTTTAACCAAAACATTGTTATCTATGGCTGTTGCAGCTGGAGAAGATGGGTACTCTAGATAGCATCGTGACTCAAAGCAAGGGCTCTGGCCTGAGTTCTAACTTTGCCACTGATTAGTCTTTGGACCATAAGCATTTGTTTAACCATCTTGTACCTCAGTTTCCTCATTTTGTAAAGTTGGGGCAATAATAGCACAGCATTTATTTCACAGAATTGTTGTGAGAAATCAAAGAATCACTTGGAACAATGCCTGGCACAACATTAGCATTCAATAAATGCTAGTTTCTTGATATATGTTGTGCTCCACAGTTCATATCTATATTTAAACTAATAATATACATTCTTCTCATCTGTTTTTCCTGAGTACATTCATCATACTTATTTTAAATGTTTTTGATAACTAAAATATATGTATTAACAGCATGTCTGTTTCTATTTTTTCTTTATAGTTTTTGTCTCCTGGAAAGTCTGTTAAATGTCTCCTGAAAGTACCATTGTATTTTAAGCCTTGTAGAGGCGTAGGGGTGAAATCTTTCTCCGGAGAGGCTTTACCCCTTCCTCTGCTAGGAAGCTGACCACTTTAACACAATCAAAGATAGATCTGACTGCTGGCTGCATTACAAGGCTTTTGTTTTTTGTTTTAGCTTTTATTTATTTTTTTTGAACAATGTTAAATTCACAGAAATGTAGAGCAGAAAGTACAGAGTTCCTGTATGTTCCTGACCCTACAAATGTAGTGCCTTCCCCACTATCAACATCTCTTACCAGAATGGTGCTTTTTTTTTTTTTATCAGGGATGGTTCTACATTGATGCATCATTATACTCACTCTAGGTGAGTGAACCCATTCTCTCAGTTCTGACAAATGTATATGACAGGTATCCACCATCACAGTATCATAAAGACTAGCTTCAGTGCCTTAAAAATCCTCTATGCTCCACCTATCTATCCCTCCCAAGCCCAAACTCCTGGCAACTACTGATCTTATTTTTGTCCTCATAGTTTTGCCTTTTCCAGAATGTCACATGGCACATTATAGTCTTTGTGAGGTTCATTTCCAGCTCAGATCCATCCCTGTTTCTAGAGAGGAAGCCTCTGCTATAGACTGAATGTTTATGTCTCCCCAAAACCCATAGGTTGAAATTCTCACCCTGAAGGTGATGGTATTATGAAGTGGGGCCTTTGGAAGGTAATTAGGTCATGAGGGTGGAGTCCCCATGAATGGGAGTAGTGCCCTTACAGAAGAGACTCTTGTCCTTCCCACCATGTGAGGACTTAGTGAAAAGATGATTGTCTATGATCCAGGAAGTCAGCTCTCACCAGACACTAAATTTGTTGATGCCTTGATCT
The DNA here is from genome assembly GCF_003254725.2 of Canis lupus dingo. Lineage (NCBI taxonomy): Eukaryota > Metazoa > Chordata > Mammalia > Carnivora > Canidae > Canis > Canis lupus. Next base: position 18,689,548 of record NC_064261.1, read on the forward strand.
TGGACTTTGCAGCCTCCAGAACTATGAAAAATAATGCATAATATTTTTGTTATAGCAAAACACCCTCCTAAGATTCCAATTGAGGACCTGTGGTGTCCACTGTGACCCTTTCCTCCTGGTGAGTCTTTTGAGACTCCAAAATCTTAGCTGTACTTTCACAGACGTTCTGCTTAGTTTCTTAATATCCTGTGCAGGCAGCATCGGAATTTGGGAAAACAGGTCAAGTGTCAGGCTCGATTTTCCACCCACTCTTCTCACTGGCAACCCAGACTCCTAAGAATCCAACTTTTCTCTCCAGTTCCCAAAACTGCCAAAAATTCTGCTGCCTTCTTGGCCTCTTGGTGACCTCCTGCCCACATCCACAGCCTGGCTTTTGGCTTCTTGCCCAGTGCTCAGAGTAGGCAAATGCTATCTTACCAGAGGAAAAAATCAGTTGCAGAATGCCAAGTCTCCTAAGTTTCTTTCTTCTCCATAATCTTGTTGTTCAAGGATGAGTTTCCCCAGAAGTTCCTCTCGCCTTCAGGCACAAAACACAGATGTTTTGTGTACTTTATGCAGCTTTTGTAAACATCCACGGAGAGAGCGCTGGCCTTCATCTTGGTTGAAGGTGGCAGTCCTAACATATGTTCATGATAGATGTTTTTGTATTCCTTAGTTATTCCATGAAGATTAACAACAATATAAACAGTTTAGCCAAGCAATTTACCTATTCTATAAACCACATGGCTGATTTTATGGATGATTCGTCATTTGCAAGTAAATCTGTACTTTAATTAATTTAGTTTAGCATGTTGTTACCTTAACATATTTGAACATCTCATGTGTAAAGACTTGTGAATTTTCAAATGAATTTTCAAATTAATAATCTGGTGATCATAATCACCATATTTGTTTAGTATTTAGTATATGAATTTCAACTAACCAGTAGAGATACTATGAAAATATGATTTTATTTTTTTGTAAGTCAACTTAATTTCCGTCTTGGGCTTCCATTTTACTTGGGTGGCAGAAACTTAGTCTTGGTTAATTTGTGGATTTCCCTAAGATTGTGTTTAAGTAAGAAGGGACTTATGTAGTACCAAAGCATCAGGGTTGGGAGGGATCTAATGCTTAATGTCATCTGTCCAGGATGTATCCAGGGACATAAGAATAATCCAGTCTCCCCATTCAGTAGTCCAGCCTGGCATTTCTTAACCATCACTCTTATTTATAAGGCCCCTTTAGATCTGCTGTGTTTCTCCATTTACCTTTTTTTTTTTTCATTCTTGAATATGCGAGAAACTCTCTGGTGCTCCTGAGCCAGTCTAGTGGAATGAGATTGTCCTAGCTGTCTAGACACTGTACCTGTTTGTTTGTTTGTTTTTTCCCTATAGGGCTTTCTGCCTCCCTGGAGTTAAGTTCTGACTCTTTTGGATCAGTCTCCCAATTTCAAGGCAAAGGTAGAGGGATGATTCACAATGCTTTTCCCCAATATTTTGTTTTTACTATGCATCCTTTCAATTTTCCTAAACACTTACATTTTTGGAACTCAAAATCCAGCAATAGTTTGCTCTCTGTTGTCCCATGTATTCCCTGGAGCAATGATAACAGATTAACCTAGCTGGAAAGGGGACAATGAAATACTGGTGAGAAAAGCAAAGCACAGCATTGGTTACTATTTAAAAAAAAAATGATTGTACTACATTCATTCAATAAACCCTTAATTATTGAGCTCCTAACGTATGCCAGGCAAAATGCTGGACACTAGACTGTAATGATGAATGAGATACAGTCCTCAGTTCAACTGCCTCCAGAGCCAACGGGAGACACACACAGACAAGAAAGAGACAGTTTCAAGATTTCTGGTGAAATACGGCAGAGTAAACACACATTTACTCATCCTCCCACCTCAAATTTTATAAATGTAACAGTATGGGGTTTTCTGTTGTTTGTTTGTTTGGCACAAACCTATAAAGGCAAAGAGAGAGAGAGAGAGAGAGAGATACTTATAAGTAGAGGATATGGCAGCAATGGAATGTTGGAAACTAGAAAGCAGATGAACTAGTGGCAAAACTGAATTAACAATTAAAACTCAGGAAAGCTGAGAAGGCTGATTGAACTACAGGAGCTCAGAAAGATTTAGAAATACCAGAATAGGGGTACAGATGGTGTTGACAGTGGGAGGGCTAGTTGCAGGTCTGTAAGAGAAATGAATTTTCAGCCAAATTTCTACTTTCCAGGTGAGAAAGTGGTTGAGTCCACTAGGGGAGGCTAACTAAACAAACAAACAAACAAAAAATGACACAAACAAAAACAATAAAACAACCTAGCCAGAGCACCCTACAGGGATGTGTACCTGCCTATTCCAATCAGGTTATTTTCTTTCTTTAGTTTTAGTTGTGAGCAGACAGCCAAGGATTACCAGGCAATTAAGGAAAGCCTATGCCACGACCAATAGAATCAAATCAAGCTAACATGTGAAGAAAATAGAGATTATGTATGGAGCAGAAGAAAACTTTAAAAACAAACTTTATAGTTCATATCCACATGTGGTAGAAAGAGATATCGCATCTGGACAAAATGAGAAGGGCTCTAGAATGAAACTTCAGAAAACAAAAATTGCCCTTTGAATTTAAATAGAAAATTTTGGAAGAAAGTTTGGGAGATACATTTCTGGAAGAGACAATCTTCCAGAAAATCAATCAAAAATAAAGAAATGGAAAATGGAAGGGAAAAGGAAAAGATTGGCGATCAGGAGGCCCAACACTCTAATAAACAGGAATTCTAGAGAGAGCGAATACAAAAGATGGGGTAGGGTACTTTTGAAGAAATAATGAAGAAGATTCCCTGAATAGATGGTATGAGTTTGTAGCCTGACAGAGCTCCCTTATGCCCTACATAATGCGTGCCATGACATAACTCACACTGAAGCATGCTATTGCAACATTCCAGAACTTTGGAGATAAAGAAAAGATCCTACAAATTCTTGGGGATTAAAAACATACAAAAGATCCAGAATCAGAAAAGCACCAGATTTTTCACCTACCCCATGAAAAGCTAGAAGTCAGTGGAGTAATCCTTTCGAAATTCAGATGGAAAATTATTCTAGATCTTGATTTCTGTTCTGCCAAATTTTCTAACAAGTGTGAAGACAGAATAAAGACATTTTATTCAGGCATGTTTTAAGACTTTTTACCTCCTTAAGATATTTGTAAATGACTTATCTGATAAAGTGCTAAGAATCAAAATCTTTAAAGAATTTGTCAAACTCAGCACCCAAAAAACAAACAAAAAAAATCTAGTCAGGAAATGGGTAGAAGGCATGAACAGATATCTCTCCAAAGAAGACATACAAATGGCCAACAGACACATGAAAAAATGCTCCACATCACTGGGCATCAGGGAAATACAAGTCAAAACCACAATGAGACACCACCTCACACCAGTCAGAATGGCTAAAATTAACAACATAGGAGAAACAATAGGTATTGGCGAGGATGCAGAGGAAGGGGAACCCTTTTATGCTATTGGTGGGAAAGCAAACAGGTGCAGCAGCTCTGGAAAACAGTGTGGAGGTTTATCAAAAAGTTAAATATATATATATAAAAAGTTAAATATAGAACTACCTGATGATCCAGCAATTAATTGCACTACTAGGTCTTTATCCAAAGGATACAAACATAGTGATTTCAAGGGGCACATGCACCCAACCTTTACAACAGCAATGTCTGCAATAGCTAAAATATGGAAAGAGTCCAGATGTCCATCGATGGATGAATAGACAAAGAAGATATGGTATATATATATATATATATATATACAATGGAATATTACTCAGCCATCAAGAATAATGAAATCTTGCCATTTGAGATGATGTGGATAGAACTAGAGAGTGTTATGCTAAACAAAGTAAGTCAGAGAAAGACAAATACCATATGATTTCACTTATATGTGGTATTTGAGAAACAAAACGGATGAACATAAGAGAAGGGGAGGAAAATAAGATGTAAATAGAAGGAGAAAAACCATAAGAGAGTCTTAATTACAGGAAACAAACTGAGGATTGCTGGAGGGGAAGGGGGTGGAGGGATGGGGTAACTGAGTGATGGGCATTAAGGAGGGCATGTGGTGTTACGAGCACTGGGTGATACGTGCAACTCATGAATCACTAAATTCTACCGCTGTACTTAATAATGCAGTATATATTACTTAAATTGAATTTAAAGACAAAAGAAAAACAATATTATCTCCTTTTCAGGAAAATACTGGAGAATGTGTTCCACAAAACAAGGAAAGAAACCAAGAAGAAGATACAGGATCCAGGAAACAAGACCTGAACCAGGAATGAGGCAAAGGGATGTCCAGGTAGGTTGACCAATTGTTCCAATTTGTCTAGACCTGAGGAAGGGGTGTGCGAGATGTGGGATTTTCAGCTTTAAAACTGGGCCAGTCTCTGGGAAATTAGGATGAGTTAGGTTATCCTACATCTAGGGTAACAGTGAGGAGAAGTCTCAGGCAGGGGGCTGGCAGCAGATATAGAACAACTGGACCAGACAGGATGGAAAGCTTGCTTTGGAAGGGTTGTCTGGAGGGGTGCCTGGGTGGCTCAGTGTGAGTGTTTGTCTTTGGCTCAGATTGTGATCCCAGGATCCTGGATTGAGTCCCGCATCAGGCTCCCTGCAGGGAGCCTGCTTCTCCCTTTGCCTATGTCTCTGCCTCTCTCTGTGTCTCTCATGAATAAATAAATAAAATCTTTTAAAAAATAGAAAGGTTGCCTATAAAATACATCCAGGGGAAAACACATACATTCAGACTTAACATACGTGTGTGTCTGTATTTTCTGGTGAATTTGCATGTATTAAATATTAAAGAAATTCCTCTTTTGGGAGGAATTTAAAGATAATTAAAGGCACACAGGCAATGATACCAATGAGGGTAGTGGAAACAATAGGGAAAACAAAAAGCTACAGATGAAAGAAAGCGAAATTGGGACATTAACATGGCTCTTCAATGAATTATATTTACATAATTGTGCTAATGTAAGCACTAAATATTGCTCTGCCTAGAAGTTCTATCTATTGTACTAGTGGAGAAAGAGTGAGCAAGAGAGAGAGTGTGTGAAGAAAGTTCATAAATCATTGTCTTCAATGCTATGGAGTCAATAGGTCCTATAAAAAAGCACATGTTTAAAAACATGGAGACTAATTCTAGAAAAAAAATAGTTAAAAGAGTTGAAAAAATCTACTTTTGAAAAATGGAACTTAATAGTAGGAGCAAGTAAGGGGAGAGACTTAAATTTTAAACATATTAAAAAACTTGACTTATAGAATTATGAACATGAATGTCTTTGAAAGAATATTTTTAAAAGTAGTTATACTTAACAGCTTATATTTTAACTTCATTTGTATAATTGTCATTCAGTTTTTAATTTTAATGCAATCAAATGGGTTAGTTTTTCTTTTTTTTTAAGATTTTATTTATTTATTTGATACAGAAAGAGAGAGTGTGCACAAGCAGGGGGAGCAGCAAGCAGAAGGGGAGTGAGAAGCAGGCTTCCCCATCTCAGAGGGAAGCACATGGTGGGGCTCCATCCCAGGACCCTGGGATCATGGCCTGCTCTGATGCCAGAGGCTTAACTGAGTGAGCCACCCACATGCCCAGGTTAGTTTGTCTTTTATGATTTGTTTTTTGATGTCTTAATTCCTTCATGACTATGATACCAAAACATAAGGTACAGTGAAAGAATTGTTGGAGTACATGTATTAAATTTGAAACATACCAAGAAATACGAGTAATGCTATATATTGTTTTTTTTTTTAAGATTTTATTTATTTATTCATGAGAATACACAGAGAGGAGAGAGAGAGAGGCAGAGGGAGAAGCAGGCTCCATGCAGGGAGCCTGACGTGGGACTCGATCCCGGGTCTCCAGGATCACGCCCTGGGCTGTAGACGGCGCTAAACCGCTGAGCCACCGGGGCTGCCCTATATATTGTTTTTGATTAAAAACACAAATAACTAAGATATATAAGCAGGGAATCACAATGGCAGTACTATTCTGTGTCTAACATTTTATTTCATTTTAAAATATGTGTAATGAACGAGGTGTTAATTGTAACAAGGTTTTAATTGGTAACAAAGTATCACTTTAAGTTTTTCTATAGTTTGAGATATTTCACAGTTAAAAAGAAAATCAACAGGCAGCCACAATATACAGATATACTTTATCTGTATATATTTATGTAAAGTATATATTTATGCAATACATATATATATTTATGTAAAATATACTGTATCTGTATATACAGATACAATATACTTTACCATAGTCCAAGGTACTTGGTACTAGGGCGCCCAGAGAAAGGCACCTAACCCAGATTAGGGGCGTTGGTTAGGAGAGACTTCACAAAGCCAGGGCATCCAAGCTACCACCATTTAGGGAAACACTGACAGCACTGGAGGTGAGGGGCTGCAGGTAGAGCTGTATTTCCCTAAGAAATTAAGGGGCATTTGGGATATGCGTGTTGGGCAAAAAAAAAAAGACCCTACAAACCATGTTCCCGAGGTAAGTGTGAATCGTAAAGGGTGTTGAGCAGCAAGGCCAAAGGGAATCCCAGGAGACCTGGTGAAGAACCTGGTCTGTATTTAATTGGTAGAAGCTCGAATTCTATACAAAATTGTCCCAACCTCCTACCCCCGCAACGATGCCTTCTGCCTCACTGAGCCTATAGTTTGTGCCTTTTCTGCCTTGTCTTTCTAGGTGCGAGCACAGTGCCCTGGCTCCTAACTGCTCTCCCTGATGTCAGGTGCAGGCCGCTGGGCTTCTCCGGTCTGGGCTAAGTGTGTCAAATGCTCCCTTTTCTGTTCCAACGGCGGCTCCCATGTGTCCCTCTGCAGTCGCAGTTCACAACTGTGAAGGATTTGTCAGTGTGTTTTTCCCTTTTAGTCTCCTTTCTGTGCCAGCACCCGTCCTCCTCTGCACGTGTGCGATTCCTGGACGCTGAGTCACGCTCGGGGCAGCCGGCCAGGGCCTGGACTCCTTTGCTGAGCCCTGCTCCCTGGGCCTTCCTGCTGTGCGGAGGGTCCCCTGCCTGTGTGTGCTGAGCAGGGCAGGCTCAGAAGTGAGAATTGCATGCTTTTCTACCCAAGTCCAGCTCGAGAGAGGAATGGGCTTGTGGTAAGAATCAGTGTGTATTTATCATGGCTCTGGAGGCTTGGGGTTTATTTTCCTCAAAGGTAGCTTTCTGAAATATTTGGAAATATTTGCTTAGTTTCACTTGTGTGATGTGGAGGCTCTTTCAATTTGGTGTCCCGAATCCCCTGTTTACACCTTCTAAAGCAGAAGTTATCTTTCTAGTGGGGAAACATAATTCAGTTTTGATATTAGGCAATATTTTTAAATGCTGTCTTTTTTAGAATGAGCTAAAATTTACATAAAGTGAAATGAATATAGGTAAATCCTAAATCACGGGTTTTGATAACTATATACTCCTATGTGGTTGTCACCCAAATCAAGTAAAGAATGTTTCCATTGCTCCCAGAAAATTCTCCTGTTCCTTCTATTAGTCAACTTTACCCCTATAAGAACTGCTCTTTTTCTTTTTTAAGATTTTATTTATTATTCATGAGATACACACACACACACACACACACACACACACACACACACACAGAGGCAGAGACATCTGCCTTCTCCCTCCGGGAGGGAGGGAGAAGCAGACTTCCTTTGGGGAGCCTGATTCCATTCTTGATCCTGGGACCCTTATCCCAAGAGCCTGGGATCACAACCTGAGCCCAAGGCAGGTGCTCAACCACTGAGCCACCCAGGCATCCCGGCTCTCGGTTTCTATCACTATAGCCTAGTTTTCATGTTGCTGAACTTCATGCAAGTGGAATCCGAGAGAATGTATATTTTTGTGTCTTATTTCTTTTATTCAACATGTTTTTGAGATTATTCCACGTTGTGACCTTTTCTATTGCTGAATACCATCCCAATACATGAGTATTCCATTTATTTATCTATTCTCATTTTGATGATGATTGTTCCTACACACTAAATTTTAAAATAAATAAACTGTTTAAGTTTAGAACTTTCCTTTATAGTGGAGAATTTTCTTTATGAAATCAAAATTACATTCCTAACTGATTATCTAGAAAATTGGAATTAGATTCTCTGTTCGTATTCTGTAGACTTTGATTCTTTGAAAGATAGAAATTGGAATGTAAAGGAAAATGTGTTTTGGTGGGTCCCTCAGTTTCCATTCTGAATCTTTAAAGCCACATTAAATAATAATAGAACTTTGAACTCTTCCTTTGTGTATTACTGTATGAATATCGAGCAGCTAATTCACCCAAACGCATTTTTAGAGAAGGGAGGATCAGAGGGAGAAGGAGAGAGAGAATCATCAGCAGGCTCCACACTCAGCACTAGCCCCCCCCACCACGAGGTCCTGGATCTCACAACTTTGAGATCATGACCTGAGCTGAAATCTGTTGGACACGTAACTGACTGAACTACCCAGGCAACTCAAACACATTTTTTAAACACAATCATTTTTACTGTGTTTCCAAATCAAAGTGCAGAAATAAAACAATTCATAGACATCATTCAAAAGCAAGAGCTTGAGTTAGAGACTGAGCCCCTAAACTTGGAACTTGGATCTAGAACTTCATTCATGTTGACCTCTGTAGCTAAACTATTTGAATTAGTCATCTGTTGCTCTGTAACAGAATCCCCAGACTTGGTGGCTTAAAACAGAAAATATTTTTTTTAATTTTGTCATTTCTGTGGGTCAGAAATTTAGGAGCTGGTTAGCTGAGTAGAGGTGGCTCAGGGTCTCGCATGAGGTTGCTGTCAAGAAATCAGAATGTATGATGAAGAGGAATCTTAAGAAAGAAAAATGAGAGAAAAGATGCTTATGATGGGTCTTGAAGGAGGAATAGGAGCTCACCCCTGAACTAAGAGAAATGTACGGGAAGGAAGGTAGAGGCAGGCAGGGGAGATAAAAATGCAAAACCAGGAACCTTTAAATAGTTTATTAGCAAGAAAGCAGCCAGTGGGAGTAAATCTGGTAGAAAAGTTCAAGAAAGTCATTATATATGTTGTTAAAGAATTCTGACTATTGGGGCACTTGGGTGGTTCAGTGGTTGAGCATCTGCCTTTGGCTCAGGTCCTGATCCCAGAGTCCTGGGATGGAGTCGTGAATCAGGCTCCTCTTCCCGCAGGGAGCCTGCTTCTCCCTCTGCCTATATCTCTGCCTCCCTCTCTCTGTGTCTCTCATGAAAAAAGGAAATAAAATCTTAAAAAAAAATTCTGACTATTTTCCGTAAGCAATTTGGATCTGCTGAAAATCTATTGATTTGCATTTAGAAGGTAAATTAGAGGAGAAAGTAAGAGGCTAATGGAAGACTATTGTAATACGAGGTGGGGAGAGGGAGCCAATATAAGACAAGGAGAGCTGTTATTAGAATCTGCTCCTTCATAGGTGGTGGTGGATGGGGTTGGTGAGGGACGTGAAGGATGTAGAAGTACTGCTAGAGTTGTGCATGAATGATTAACACTGATGTCTTTAACCAGGGCAGGGAATGTGAAAGAAAGAGTTAATCTTAGAGGCAAAATGATGAGTTAGGTTTGGACATGTTGGCTTTGAGTTAGCCATCGGACATCCTTGTTGAGATATGAGTAACAGACAGGTAGACAAATGAGTCTAGAGTTCATTTGGTGATTTAGATGTGTAGTTGGCAATGGGCAGGCTTGCTGCAGGCTGAGTGACATGGAAACAAATGGAACATGGAGCTATAGCTCAGCAAGAAATCCCTCACATAGATCTGTGCTTCTCAACTGGGACAATTTTGCCCCACAGGGGACATTTGCCAATGTTGGGAGTTATTTTTATTTGTCACGATGTGTGTGTGGGAGGTGCTACTGACAAATAGTGGGTAGAGTCTGGAGATGCTGCCCAACACCCTACAATGCACAGGACAGCTCTGTTTGTCCCCTACAACCAATAATTATCCAGCCCAAAAGGTCAATTGTGCCATGGTTGACTCAAAGGAGCACGTGACTCTTGATCTTGGGCTTGTGAGTTCAAGCCCCATGTTAGTTATAGAGATTACTAGAAAATAAATAAACAAATGGATAAATAAATAAACAAACTTTAAAAAAATAATGGCCATGGTTGAGAAACCCTGATTTACAAAAATAATCTCTTCTAGGAAATTCTCTACCAGATCATGTGATTATGGTGCGGGGTGTGACTAGGGTCCAATCAGATTTTTCCAAGTTGAACTTTCCCAAGTTCAACTTGGGAAAGAAAGCTTTTATAAAGCTGGAAGAATGTGATCCTGAGGTAATGGTAGCCATGTTTTGCCACAAGGAGAAAGCTGGTGTATGAGAGAGAAAAAAGAGACAGAGAGAGCTATGTGCATATCATCTATCCTACTTCCCCTTTATTGGCATTTCTGTTTTTTTTTTTTCCTCCTGTGAACTTAATGTGGGAGTGAAATTTCCTACTTCCGTAAAGTTGAAACTGCATCTTACTTTCCAAGCCCTTGAGGCTAGAGAGAGCATATGATTAGGTTGTACCAGTCAGAATGGACCATGGGGGACTGATTCAGGAGAGGGTAACTCTGTCAGGGCTGGGCCACACCTGCTCTACTCAGTAGCCCTTGGCTTCTAAACCTTGCATATAGTTGCAAAGCCACTGGGTATCTCATAGGAAAATTGAGGACAAAGTAGCAGGCTCATGATAGTGGCAGGAAAAAGAAATCATCCAGAGCTTAGAGGTTGGATCCATGTGGTTTGTGAAAGGGAAAGATCATATGCTGTGGGGTCACAGTGATACGGTTAGATCAATCTGGCAGGACCTCGCCCTAAATAGACAAAATGCCATCACCACGAACCTGGGCATGTCTTCTGTGAGGCCTGGGGACATTTGAGAAGCCACCTCCCTACACCCCGTAGACATCTCCCAAATTGATGTCTCCTGGTATGTTTGCTGATGGCATCTCCTTTATGTTATTTTAATGTAACTGCCAAATTTATGCAGCAACACGCTTATTTTTGGCAAGGCTCCAACTCAGTTGAACCAATCTGGGTTCGGTTGAGAAAAGAAAGGCCACTCTGTTTAATATAGTTACGAAAAGCTTAATATAAGGTATTAGTGGCTTCCCCAATTGCTAGAAAAATGGCAGTGCAGATCAGGGAAGCCACCAGTGAATACCTCATTCTGAAGTGCCAAAGACAGTAGGGGTTCTCAGGAGATTGCCAGGGAGCTGCTGCAATCCTCAGAAAGCCCACTGACTGTCTTGTTCCGCAGCCTTACACTGGGAACCACCGGTTCACCAGACCTTTTCAGGAACTTGCGAGGAATTTTGTGTGCGGCCATGCCCCCAGTGCAACTCTCACCTCTACTGTTTTCTAAATCTTGGCAAATGCTTCTCCTTGACAAACTCTAGCAAGGGATTCTGGGGAATGTAGTTCCAGGCTCTTCAACCACAGTGGAACCCAGACTTTGTCAAGAGATGTGCCTGGTATGACTGTGGTGTGACCACTTCAGGCAAGGTAAGGACACAAATGTTCCACGGAACTCACCTTCTGGAGATCTTGGCAGAGTAGCATGGAGAGATCTAAGAGGCAATAGGGCTGAAGTTCTAGCAGGTTTGTTCTATGCCCAGCATTAGTTTGCCAGTGGTAGCTTCTGCATGGAGAAGCAGGCAGTGAGATATGGCTGTTGTCCAGCCTGCATGCCCCCCCAAAATGATCTCCTCGTCTTGCCAGACATTGTGCCAAGGTGCCTAAAAATCCTTTAATAATTCCTTGCTTCCGATAGTTAGAATGGGTTCTTATTTTTTACAGTTAAAGATCTTGCTGGACACCTTATAAAAATCCCTCTTTTAAGGTAAGCTAGCTTGAATTGGGTTTCTGTCACTTTAAACTAAGAGAGTCCTGATTTAAACAGCTTTGTTAATTTGGGCTGAAAGAAAGAAGCTAGTGGAGGGAAAGGATTTAAATACAGATAAGTGTAAGATCATAATCCTGGGGAATGAACCTTAAACCTCAGGTAGGAAGAGGAGCTTCTCATCCTCTGAGCGAGAAGGGCCGTAAGAATGGGTGTGGACACGATGTATTTGTGGGAGAAGGATGAGAATTCAGGGCAAGTGGGCCTGTTAAGCGGGAATTAAGGCCATTTGCTGGGAGAGATGGCTAGGATCTTAAGTACAATTGAAGACTAAAATCAATATCATGAGGGGTGGAAAAAGAGCTGCACAAGGACAAGGGTTGCTAAGAAATATTGAGGGTCCCACTGAGACTGATTACCCCAAATTTGTTGCAGGGCCAATCTATGGTATGATTGGTTATGTCCACTGACACTCAGCAGCCCACATATGGGGCATGTGATGGCGTGGTCAGGTCATTGGGGCATGTGAAGACAGTAGACTGGACTGTGAAGGGGGTAATAATGACAAGATGGTGGCTGCTATGTCTGCTGACAGGCTGGGGGTTGGGCAGAAAAGACAGAAGCAGGAGAAAGGTTGGTAGGCTGGGAGTAAAGAGAGGAAGTAGAGGTTTGCATCGTGTCGGAGAGTCATAGGAGACAGGCCTGGAATGGTGCGAGAATGTGGAAGACAGGAGGAAGCTGTCAGGGAGTGGGGATTAGATTGGAAGATTTTAGAGGAGAATGGCAGTGTCCAGCGTGTGAGGGTGACTGTTACAGCATCTTTTAGAGAGTGAGTCCTCTTCCTCCCCTTTCTCAGGCAAAATCCCTCCTCAGTTGTTCTGCTCTGAATGTTCATTCTCATTTTATACAAGTAACAAGATGGCATAAAGTGGGGGAGGAATGGGGTATTATAGTTCTAGCTTTGATCCCTGTTTGACTGACTTCGGAGATAGGCACATACCCACCCTGAGGAGGCTTTCCTTGGATAAACCTACCTTTGCTCTCTTACCTCTACCCCAATGTTAATGGAATTCTGCTGTGTCACCTCCTTTAATTTGTTTGACTGCCTGCTCTAACTGGACAGATCCTGTGCATCTTTTTTTTTTTAAATCACTGTATCCTCAGTGCCAGGGTCTGACACAATTAATTTGTTGAATGAGTGGAGAAAGAACCCCAGATAAAGTAACCAGTGCTGAGAGGACCATAAACTTACCCCAGGAGTAGGAGTGGGTTGGAGCTGGAGGTGAGTGCTGAGAAGTTGGCTATTGATAGGAAAGGCCTACGGCCCTGGAGCAGTGGATTCAGGGGACTTAATTTTGGTTTTTGAGTGGGATGGGAGGGGGACTGAATCATCAGCATGGAAAATGAGGGTGGGGTTTAGTGGTGAGAGATTTTTGGAAGGAGAATGAGGGATGAGAAATTGAAACCAGTCTTCCTGTTATTTTTAGGCATTAAATAAATGAGCTCATCTAATGCTAACCACCACCCCAAATTAGGAAAAATCAAATCATTGTCCAAGGTCACACACTAGTAATGTCATAAAACAAAACTTTACCCACCCAGGGATAAGTCGTCTCCAGAATTCAGAATTCTTGTCTGAGAATATTATCTATTTCTCTGGTAAAATTTTCTTACAAGGTTTCCTTTTAACTTTTTTTTTTCAATCTTCCTCACCCTGAATATCACTGGTTTGCAGTTAATAGCAGCCATTGTTAAACATAAAAACCCCACAGCACACCACAATGGATTCATTCATCCATTCACTCATTCTTTCAAAATATTCAATGTGCAGCTACTAAGTGCTGGGCACCATGCAAGGTGCTGGGGATTCAGTAATAAACTAGAAAAAGTAGCCTTTTATAAGTAGGCTGAGTATTTTTACTGTGTGTTATTGCTAATAACTCTGAAAATTTCAATCAAGCTTAAAACATTCTGTCTGAAAGTTTCTTTTTTTAAAATGAATTTTATTTTATTTTAAGATTTTAGTTATTTATTCGTGAGAGGCACAGAGAGAGAGAGAGGCAGAGACACAGGCAGAGGGAGAAGCAGGCTCCATGCAGGGAGCCCGACATGGGACTTGGACTCGATCCAGGGACTCCAGGATCACTCCCTGAGCCGAAGGCAGATGCTCAACTGCTGAGCCACCCAGCATCCCTGTCTGAAAGATTCTTATGAGAATTTTCTTTACCTAATTATTTATCCACGACCTGCATTCCAGTTTCCTGCTAAGGAAGTTGATTCACATTTTACTGGATAAATACATATATTGTTTTAAATAAAAACAGTGGAAGGACATCTAAAGCTAAACGTCTCCTGAGGAGTCTCTGCTTTTAATTTCTGTGTGCACATGGATCTCAGGAAGGGGAGATTAAAGGGTCTTCTAATAATTTAACACTGTTGGCTCAGGACAAGATTCTGAAAGTAAGTCTGGACCAATTTTCCCTAAGGACACTATAATCACTTGAGATCTGAAGTACAAGGATGGGGAAACCACTAGAATGCTAGCTGCATTCCCGTGTCACTGCTGGGATATACAAGTGAGGGGGGCAACAGGGAAAAATCTGCAGAGGAATGCACCTGCACTTCTCACCCCGAGATCCTCATGGGTGGACGAGCTGAGGCCAGGTTGATGGCTTGAATTAAAATTCAAGGGATCCCTGGGTGGCGCAGCGGTTTGGCGCCTGCCTTTGGCCCAGGGCGCGATCCTGGAGACCCGGGATCGAGTCCGGCGTCGGGCTCCCGGCATGGAGCCTGCTTCTCCTTCTGCCTGTGTCTCTGCCTCTCTCTCTCTCTCTATGTCTATCATGAATAAATAAAAATTAAAAAAAAAATAAAATTCAAGTAGTTCTTCTGGAGTCCTTGGCACCATCCCATGGGGACCACAGAGGCTTGCATGTGGAGAAGAGTCTAGCTTAGCTGCATGTCAATAGGAGCCACAGATGGAAGATTCTGGATGAGAGAAAAATAGGAGGCAGAAGGGAAATGGCACCAGGAATCATCAGGTTGGCTCCCAAAAGTAGAGGCCTGCCAGGCTTGAATTGGCTGGTGATAGGACAGGCCCTGTGGCAGTAGAGCAGTGGGACCAAGAAGGTTAATTTTGTTTTCATTGTGAGAGTGGGGACTGAGTCCTCAGAATAGGAGCTGAGCGTTATAGTTTTTGGGTGGTAGAGCCATGGAGGAATGAAACCAATCTAACCAGTTGTTAGGCATTTTCACAAATTAGCTCATTTAATCCCAACCACCACTTACTTACTTACTTACTTACTTTATTTATTTATTTATTTATTTATTTATTTATTTATTTATTTATTTTCTAACCACTACTTTATTTTTTAATATTTATTTTATTTTTAAAAGACTTTATTTCTCTCTCTCTCTCTCTCTCTCACACACACACACACACACACACAAGAATGCACCCAAGCAGGCGGAGCAGCAGGCAGAGAGAGAGGGAGAAAAAGATATGCAGAGAGATATGAAGCTCAATCCCAGGACCCTGGGATCATGACCTGAACCAAAGGCAGAAGCTCAACCAATTGAGCTACCTAGGTGCCTGGTAACCACCACTTTAGATAAGGAAACCTAGGATCACATGCCTGGTGTGCAGCACAGTGGGGATTTGAACCTAGTTCTCCCTGACCTCAGTGGGTGTGCTCTTTCCAGCTCTAGTGTGAGAGCCAGGGCATTCCTACTTTCCCTTTTTATCTATCTCCTGCCTTACTCCATAGGCATTCTCTCATTTCCTCTGCCTATTATAATTCATGTTCCCGTCTTCTCCCTTTCTCCTTTTAGTAATCACAATTTATAACAACTATATTTATTAAACAAAATCAATTTTATTTTATTTTTTTAAAGATTTTATTTATGAGGGGGAGAGAGAGCAAGCGAGAGAGTGAGCCTGCGCATGGGAAAGGGCAGAGGGAGGGAGAGAGAATCTCAAGCTGACTCTGCAGTGAGCATGGAGCCAGATGCAGGGTTCAATCTCATGACCCTGAAATCATGATCTGAGCTGAAATCAAGAGTCAGACACTTAAGCAACTGAGCCACCCAGGTGCCCCTAAACAAAATCAAGTTTTAAAGTAGGCTAGTTGAAAATATGTAGTCTTTTAAAACACAAGACTCCTACTCTTCTAAAATGAGGAAAAAGTTTTCTTGTACTAACTTATGCAAAGCCTATTACTCATTTTTCTCTCTCTTTATGGATCATTATATTCAGGGAAAACAGTAGGTCAATGGATATATGATCAAAATATTAGAGCTGACAGATGTAGAAATTGCAGCATCAGGAAGCTTAGTGACTTGTTTAGGATAAAATGGCTAGTTCCTGAATGATCCAAATAATCGAGGGCAAGAGTGAAAGTGGGAAATCCTGAGTTTACAAATAAATTGAGTTTCAAAAGTTTGTTTGTAAATCAGTTATTTGACTTTTGGTATATTTCCTCAATGAAAAGAAAATTTTAGGTAGGAATGCAACCCGATTATCTTACCAGAAAATAGCTGAAATCTATTATTATTATTTTTAAAGATTTTATTTATTTATTCATGAGAGACACAGAGAGAGACAGAGACAGAGACAGAGACAGAGAGGCAGAGAGACACAGGCAGAGGGAGAAGCAGGCTCCATGCAGGGATCCTGACATGGGACTTGATCCGGGTTCTCTAGGATCACGCCCTGGGCTGAAGGCAGTGCTAAACTGCTGGGCCACCGGGGCTGCCCTGAAATCTATTAATTGTTCCCAAGAATAGTAAAACAACCCCAAATTGTTATGCAATACTTAAATTTAACACAGTATTAAGAGAACACACTGAGTGAGAAGGATTTTAATTTTAAATGCATGAAAGAGAAGCTTAATTGAGAGAATGAATGAATGAACTGGAGGGTCTGGTGGAGATTCTGAGAATGACTTTTGGACTCTGATCAGAGACTTTTGGAAATGGATGATTGATACAGTTTTTAATAGATAGTAAAGGAAATTTCCTTACTGGCCATTATTTATTATACCCAGGAGTTTAAAAACCATTCATTCAAAATCCATCAATTGAATATACTATTCAAAGCAGCATCTAAGTCACAGTTTCTCTCTACGCACTTTTCACTCTCTGCACAAAAAAGCACTTTCCTTCTGGTTTTGCTGTCCCTAACCAGAGATCATCCTTTTTTTTTTTTCTTCATTGAATGACAAAATATCCTCCCTAGAAGCCTAATTCAAATGTCATCTCAATTTTTAGAATCCCTTGACAAGACATTAGCGGTCCCTCCTCTGAAACCGGTTGCATTTTGATTGCATTTCTTTTATGATGTAGTTTGTCTCCTGTTTTAGTTTTTGGGTGCCCAGTACATAGTTATCAAATGCAATTAAATTATAATAATTCCGTTTCTCCTCAAGAAATGCTTTAAAATCACCTTTGCCAAATGATATTCCTAGGTCACCTGGGTGGCTCAGCAATTGAGCATCTGCCTTTGTCTAGAGTGTGATCCTGGAGTCCTGAGATGGAGTCCCTCATTGGACTTCCTGCATGGAACCTGCTTCTCCCTTTGCCTCTCTCTCTCTGTCTCTCATGAATAAATAAACAAAATCTTAAAAAAAATAATATTCCCCTCATCCCTAGTCCCTAACCCTACTTTATTTTCTTTATAGTAGCTATCATACTGGACATAATAGATATTTGTTTATTGCCTGTCTCCTCCATCAGAATGTATGACCTACTTTGTTTCATTTACTGCATTATCCTTTCCCCAGCACCTAGAATGGTGTCTGGTTCAGAGTAGGAGTTGAATAAATCAATGTAACTGGAAGCAAAAGAATACTAACTGGGGTATATAAGACACTGGATTTCATAATTCATTAGTTCTATCAGAGCTTAGCTGCAGGACACAGAGCAAGTCATTAACCCATGATGGGCCTTTCCCTATAGAATCAATAAGATTTTTAGGTCTCATGTAATTTCATTACTCTGAGAGTAGGAAATGAGAGACAATGAACAAATCGAGTTCAGGTAGATGTGTGTGTGTGGGGGGGGGGGAAGAACGCTCTAGGCCAGTTACAGGAGCTACGTGGTGAAAGGCACAAAGAAAGCAAAAAGCATAAGTGAGGACAGAAAGATGCAGAGCAAGGGCTGCCTTCAGGCGCATGAGCCTGTCAAGAATGTCATGGGAGCTGTGAAGTGGAGAGCTGGGGGCCATACAGAGATGTTGGCCTGGTTGGGAAGAGGCTCCCAGAGAAGAGGAAAGGCAACTAATAAAAGGGGGCGGGGGTAACGTGTATGTTGCAAGCTCCACATACTTTTAAATTTTGCCTTCTTTTCCAGTAAACAACCACTCTGCTGCGACTTTGTCAGGCTCTGATTAAACATGTGGCTCACACGTGAAAGCAAATGAAATGTTCTATACAAAGAATCACATTTAAAAAAAAAAGAATCACATTAGTTCTCCATTTAATTTGACAAGACTTCTGGACTCCTCAAAGCAGGCTGGATTCTAATCTCTTATCCTGACATCTCCGCAGCACTGCTCTTCTCATCTGAGAGTATGTTATCTCTGTCTAGTGTCGCAAGCTTCTCCTATGGCCTGGTCGCCCCTGCCCTGGTGCCTCTCCTCCCCCACACCAGGGAGCCTAAGAAGGGCGCTATTTTTCTTTTCCTGTGCCAGCCTGGTACAGTATCCCGGAGTCAGTCTCTGTCTCTCACTCTCCTATACTTACGCATATTTCTTTTTTCTTTAATATTTTATTTACGAGAGAGAGAGAGAGAGAGAGAGAGAGAGAGAGAGAGAGAGGCAGAGACACAGGCAGAGGGGGAAGCAGGCCCCATGCAGGGAGCCCGATGCAGGACTCTTTCCCGGGTCTCCAGGATCACGCCCTGGGCAGAAGGTGGTGCTAAACCGCTGCGCCACCCGGGCTGGGCTGTCCACTTGTTCATACTTACTACAGACTATAGCTCAAAGTTAAGTTTCATTAAAGGTCTAGGCTTGGTTTGTAAAATAGGATCTGACCCAGGCAGGGGTTTTGAAATTTCCTACAGAGGCTGCCAAAGGGCTGCATGCATTACAGAGAGGGCCATGGAAGAAGTAACCACGGACCCTTTTTGTTTGCTTAGAAACACACTTGGGAAATGGTCCTCAAAGCTTCACCCGTTTTCTATACCAAGGTCATTGCCGCCCTGTCCTTGGGCGCAGGGACCGTCTCGCCTTGCAAGAAGTGAGCCGGCGCGGGCAGCGACGCAGCAGCTGAGGCCGCCGTTCCTGCGGCCACGGAGGGAGGAGGAGCCCCAGGGCCCCACGGCCCGGAGTCCCGCCCGCAGTCCCCACGCCCTCCCCGCGGCCCTTTGGCGGCAGCGCCCCCTCCGGCTTCCAGGCGGCGGCCGCACCCCGGCTGCGCGGCCCAGGACCCGCGGCGCCCCGCGCAGGCGCACTGAGGCCGGGGAGGGGGCGGGCCGGGCTCGCGGGGCCGGCCGCGGGGTGCGAGGGAGGGGCGCGGCGGGCGGGCGGCGTTTCCGCTGCTCCCAGGGCGCTCGCAGCCGCTGCCCGGAGCCTCTTCTGCTCGCGTCCCCGGCCCGGCTCCCTGCGAGGCTCGGCGCGCTTAGGTCCCGGTGCACCCTCGGGTGAGCGCTCGCCCAGCGGGGCTGGGGCTGGGGCTGGGGCTGCGGCTGCGGCTGCGTCGGGGAGGGGGCCGCGGGCAGGACCGGCCTGGGGCTCGCTAAACCCGCCGTGTCTGTCTGTCTGTCTTGCAGTTTGGCATCCCCCTGCCTGGACCCGAGCAGTCGCCATGGCACAGGTACGGCCGTGCGCCCCGGCGCGGCGCGCGCGTTCGCCCGCTTGTAGGCTGACTCCGGGGGCTATAGGGCTGGTCGGAGCCAGAAGAGTCGCGGCCCGCGGAGGGCGCCTCCGGGAATCGGCCCCCCGCCCCGCTGCTGCGCCCCCGGCTCCTCCCGCGTCGTGCCCGCCCGAACCTGCCCCCGAGCGGCCCGTGGGGCGCGGCCGCGGGTGACGTGGCGGGCTCTGGGCGCCCCCTCGCCGCGAGGGACTGTCGGGCGCCCGCGCTGGATCCCGAGATGCCGCGTAACCCGGCCGGGCAGGGAGCGCTCCTCGCGCTCGGGCGGCGGGAGCGGCTTTGTCCCACGTCTGGCTTTGGTTGCCTGCCTGCCTTCCCTCCCTTCCTCTCCTCTCCCCTCCTTTCCCTCCTCTCCCCTCCTTTCCCTCCTCTCCCCTCCTTTCCCTCCTCTCCCCTCCTTCCCCCTCCTTTCTCTCCTCTCCCCTCCTTTCCCTCCTCTCCCCTCCTTCCTCTCCTCTCCCCTCCTTCCTCTCCTCTCCCCTCCTTACCCCTCCCTCCCCTCCTTACCCCTCCCTCCCCTCCATTTCCTCCTCTCCCCTCCTTTCCCTCCTCTCCCCCTCCTTTCTCTCCTCTCCCCTCCTTTCCTCCTCTCCTCTCCCTCCCCTCCTTCCCCTCCCCTCCTCTCCCCTCCCCCCTCCTTCCTCTCCTCTCCCCTCCTTCCCCTCCCCTCCATTTCCTCCTCTCCCCTCCTTTCCCTCCTCTCCCCTCCCCTCCTTTCCCTCCTCTCCCCTCCTTTCCCTCCTCTCCCCTCCTTTCCCTCCTCTCCCCTCCTTTCCCTCCTCTCCCCTCCTTTCCCTCCTCTCCCCTCCTTCCTCTCCTCTCCCCTCCTTCCCCTCCTTTCCCTCCTCTCCCCTCCCCTCCTTTCTCTCCTCTCCCCTCCCCTCCTTTTCCTCCTCTCCCCTCCTTCCCCTCCTCTCCCCTCCTTTCCTACCGTTCCCTGTGTTATTTTAATACCAAGGGTGGGCAATGGCTTTTTCCAGTAGAGCTCTGGTGAGCTTTTTCCAGTTGCTCAACCCAGTTTTACAGAAGGGAACTGTTCCTTGTAGGCACTGCTTCGCCCCCCCCGCCCCCAGCAAAGCAAAAGATTACACAGAAGAGCTGTTTTTCCTTAAGTAACCAACTCGTGGAACGAGTTCTAAATTGAATTTGCCTTGGGAATGTTTCAGAATTTGATTACCTAATATTGGCCTTCTTTGCTCTTCTTAATATTTATCGAAAATACGGGAAAGAAAAAAAATCATTCATACAGCAGTCTTTTATTTTTTTTTAAAGACTTTATTCACGAGAGAGACAGAAAGAGAGAGAGAGTGAGTGAGAGAGAGAGAGAGGCAGAGGGAGAAGCAGGCTCCATGCAGGGAGCCTGACGCCGGACTTGATCTGGGACTCCAGGATCACCACCTGGGTGGAAGGCAGAGCTAAACCGCTGAGCCACCCAGGCATCCACACAGAATTCTTTTTAAAAGTGACTGTGTTGGGGGGATCCCTGGGTGGCTCAGCGACTTGGCGCCTGCCTTTGGCCCAGGGTGTGACCCTGGAGTCCCGGGATCAAGTCCCTGCATGGAGCCTGCTTCTCCATCTGCCTGTGTCTCTGCCTTTCTCTCTCTCTCTCTATCATGAATAAATAAATAAAATCTTAAAAAAAAAAATGACTGTGTTGTACAGTCTTTTGTGAATAGAATATCAGTGCTAACAACTCCACTGCAAAACCAATTTTACAGATCTCAGCAATCAAACTGGCTTGTCCAGATAATTTTTCTAAAACCAGTATCTTAACTGTTCAGACAATGCTCTCTTTATACTCTGAATTTATTAAAACAACAACAAAAAAGATGCAAACAAAACTGACATCAAAATTGAGTAAGGCTTCAAGGTCCTTTCCAAGAGAAAATGGGAGGTTTATGGTGACTTGGTAACTTTATTAAATTTGTGCAGTGCTTTCATTGTTAGTTACTTCCTCATTTTCACTTAAGAAGCCAATTCTCATATTACTTCAAATGGAAACTTTGGTTTAGGTTCTTCTCATGTAAAGGATATTTTTAGGTGGAATTAACTTTCCTTCACTAAGGGTTGTTTTTCTTATCCTGATATATTGTTGTGGTGATGTACATGATGATTGAACAAATATCAAAGAATAATTCCCTTTATCCTTGCTCATTTGGCTGTTTCTTGAATCTCTTTTGTAAGTTGACCCAGTGATGTCTGAAGTTTCTCAATCAATTCCTTTTAATTATGTGGACTCCAGATAGCACAAACGAACAGGTTTTTCAAATTGTGAACTTAGTAATTTCAAATAATGAAAAGTTTAAAGGCTACTATATATAGAAAATCTGGGGGATCTCTGGGTGGCGCAGCGGTTTGGCGCCTGCCTTTGGCCCAGGGCGTGATCCTGGAGACCTGGGATCGAATCCCACGTCAGGCTCCCGGTGCATGGAGCCTGCTTCTCCCTCTGCCTCTCTCTCTCTCTCTCTCTCTCTCTCTCTCTGTGACTATCATAAATAAAAAAAAATTAAAAGAAAATCTGGGAGAATGGTGGTTTGCATTATAAAATTAGGTGTCTTTTCTCTATCACAGTATAATTCCAGGACTGTTTTCTACCAAAACCAGTTTTTAGTCATCATAAAAGCTGCAAATAATGTTAAGAAAGCTACAGTGTTGAATTTTGTAATAGCTTTGTTATTTGTTCTCCTTGGAAATCATGAAAGTAAAACATTTTGTTAAAATGTTTAATATTAAGATAGAGTTTTGTTGTTTTTATACTTATACATTTAATGGTATGCAGGATGCCCACATTAAAGACTTGCACTTCTGCTTGTCAAAAAATTCCCTTGGACCCCAGCGTAATTGTAGGAAAGCTGAAGTAGTTTCAGTGTTAGATTTCAAATGGTTTCTATGGTAGCACATTTTGTTGACCTGTGGTTATGGGAACCAGGGATGCCTGAGACTTAGAGGTGCACATTTCATCAGTTTAAAACATATCATTAAATATTATCTCTTATTTACTGAAGAATTAAAATGTAGACTCCCACAGCAGTAATTCTTCATGTTTATAAACTGTACCTTCCATACCAGTGTTTTGTCTTTTTACTTGACCTAGGGATCGCCCTGCCAATCTGCAGAGATCCAGGAATCAATTATATATGTAGCTCATGGCCATGACTGTCTTGTTAAGAATTTTATGAGAAAGCATTGACTGATTGATCTTTGATAGATAATTGAAGTTTCTGTTTTTATATAAAAAATATTAGGGATGCATTGTACTCTTGTGTATATTTATATTGATGTTTTTTGTTTATTATATAAGTTATAAATTTTTATCTTATAATTAATAAATTCATATCAATGCAAATTTTTAAAATTTTACCCTAATAATATCGGTATAGGGAGACAAAGCCATGACAGATATTGTGAACTGCATAAAAAAGTGCTTTATATTATCATATTGGGTAAATACTTTCAGAGCTGGAGGTATTTGTGAAATAACCACCACTTGGGCTCTGCCCTTCTCTTTCTGGTCCTAACCCTCATCCACTAGCATTGAAACATGGGGGTCTACCAGTTGACTATTACCATGGAGAGAAGTAGTCTAACACGAGGCTTCTCAGTCTTTCTCAAAGAGAACACACAGGTTAATTATATCTTCTCCATGACATACAAGAAAAATATGGATTACAAATGTACTTACATATAAATGATTCCTGGATAATATTTTTTTATAGCTTTAAAATCCTTCACTTGAATGGTTTTGTATTTATCTGATTTGGAACCTGTTATTTTAGAATAAATTTTGCTAAATGAATGATAAATTATTATATTATTGAATCACTGACATTTTCTACTGTGCTAAATATGAGTTCAAGCTAGTTCAAGATCTTTAATAAGGAATGGCCAAAGAGCCTTTAATTGCCTGAATTATCTATATATAGTAAAATTTTTTTAACCTTTATAAATTTAAATTCAGTTTGCCAACATATAGTATAACATCCAGTGCTCATCTCATGTGCCCTCCTTAATGCCCTTCACCCATTCCCCATCCCCCTACCCACCTCCCCTTCTGCAGCCCTTTGTTTCCCAGAGTTTGGAGTCTCTTATGGTTTGTCTTCCTCTCTAATTTTTCCCTGCTCAGTTTCCCCCTTCCCTATGGTCTCTTTCACTACTTCTTATATTCCATATATGAGAGAAACCATAAGATAATTGTCTTTCTCTGATTGACTTATTTCACTCAGCATGATACCCTCCAGTCCCATCCATGTCATTGTAAATGGTAGTATTCATCCTTTCTGATGGCTGAGTAAATTCCATTGTATACATATACCACATTTCTTTGTAGTAAAATATAGATTAGGATTACCTGTTTACCCGTGACCTGTGGGTCTTTGGGTTACTGTCTCTCAGTTCCTGATACCTCTGACTCTTGTTTATATTTTGGATGCTGAGAAAAATCTAGATCCCAAATTGCTTGGCTGCTTTACAAGTCACTGAGCAATTCATTGGCATTCAGTAAACCTTAATTGCCTTATCTAGATCTAGTCCCCCTGGACACAGGTGGCAAGCTAGTGAGTTGGGCAATCTGTGCTTTGTTTTGTTTTGTTTTAGTGACTTAGAAATGTAAAGTGATAGGAATATAATATTTTTACATCCTAGATCGATTTCTGAAATAAATTTTATTCATATAACTTGTATATTATCTAAAACTGTTGATCTTTACAAAAACTAGTATTCCTAAGATCTTTGCTTTAAGTGTTTTTTGGACCCACACAGCCTTTCAGTGGTTTGTGTAATTTTAGTAGTTTATATAGTATGTTTAGTAGTTTATATAATATGTAAACCTATATGCAATTGATTTACTAGAATGAATGTATATTCTAGTTGGTATCATTTCTTTGGACACTTGTTCCTAACTGTTCTCTTTGCTTCCCATTCATGCATGCATTCATGAATGTATGAAGTTTTTGAGTTCCCACTATGTACCAGGTATTGTTAGATGTGGGAAATAAAAAAGGAAATGGAACAAAAATTTATTTGTATAACAGATGCATTGCTAAGTCTGTTTATGCATTATTTAGTGCTCGTAATACAGTTTCGGAAGGAAGTATTACTATTTCAATTTCACAGAAGGGAAAATTGAGTTTACTTACCAGGCAGCAATAGGATGGGACAAGGAGGAAAGACATTTGTAGAGACAACACCCGCAAAGATGAATGCTCAGAAATATGAAGGAGTTTGGCTTGGCCAGGAGTATGGTATTGCTGGAGTGAAGCTGCCATCAGGTGGGTAGATGGAGCCCTGTCTTGGAAAGGGATGCTGGAAGGAGCTAGAGAATACGAACCATTTTGTAGGTAAGGAGAGCTATCAAGGAGTTGTGAGTTGTAAATACAATAGCTTTGTATTTAACAAAGATCACCCTGGTACCAGTGTGACGTTGCTTTTCTGAGGGCCGCAGAGACTGCATGGTGGTGCAGGGGGGTGGGAGGGAAAGAGAGAGAAGCTGGATATTGGAAGACTACTTAGGAATCTGCTGCTGTGATCACAGGGAAATCTTAAAGACAAGCTAAGCAGTGGTTGGAACTTTATTTTTTTTTAATAATAAATTTATTTTTTATTGGTGTTCAATTTGCCAACATACAGAATAACATCCAGTGCGCATCCCGTCGAGTGCCCCCCTCAGTGCCCGTCACCCATTCACTCCCACCCCCCGCCTTCCTCCCCTTCCACCACCCCTAGTTCGTTTCCCAGAGTTAGGAGTCTTCATGTTCTGTCTCCCTTTCAGATATTTCCTACCCATTTCTTCTCCCTTCCCTTCTGTTCCCTTTCACTATTATTTATATTCCCCAAATGAATGAGACCATATAATGTTTGTCCTTCTCCGATTGACTTACTTCACTCAGCATAATACCCTCCAGTTCCATCCACGTTGAAGCAAATGGTGGGTATTTGTCATTTCTAATGGCTGAGGAATATTCCATTGTATACATAGACCACATCTTCTTTATCCATTCATCTTTTGATGGACACCGAGGTTGGAACTTTAGATAGGAGGGGACTGAGAGAGTAGGCAATAGGATGCATGAGTGGGGTCGTAGTTGGTGGTGAAGGATCTGGTCAGAGTCAAGAAGAGTGGCTTGCTTAATTGCATGGTTCATTTGTGTTTTTACGAAAAGAATACAGGTTTGAGGTGGGGGACAAGACAGTAGATTTGTTAAATTTGAGTTCTTATAAAACATTTAGAAGGCGCTGTCTGTATGATATTTAAATCCTCTGTCACCTCTGTAGGTCATTTATTTATGTTTTATTTCTCTTCCTACAACTAAGATGATTTGAGGCTAACATTTCCTACCTTTGTGTAGGACCAGACATATTTATTAGATTTCTGCCCCTTGTTTAGATAGAAAAGGAGATAAAATTGTGAATCCATGTACTCTTCTCTAAAATGAGAAATCTGTAATCTTGTTTTCTGAAACATTGGTGAATGAATTGGTTAGTGATACAGCTTTTCAAGTACTGTACATAGAATGCTCAGTTGAACAATTAGGTAAAACAGCCCCCCCACCCTCGCCAAATGTGTACTCATTGGAGGCTAATGCATTTGCCTACTTTAATTCAAGGGATCACCATTATTCATGGACAGTGTAACTTTCTATTTGTTGGTATTCGCCAACGGAAGGCATTTTTATACTGGCAGGGAGTCATAGTCATGGGAGCATTAAAGAACAACAAAAACCTAAATCATATTGGTAAAATCTTTATTTCATTATCAAAACTTCTACCTCTGTGCATATAACTTAAATTATTTACAGTGTTGCTTTTTCCCCTTACGCTTGATTTTAAGAAAGGGATCAAAGGCAATGTTTCAAAGCCAATATGAATTTAAGACTTCGGACTTAATTTTCACTGTTTTTGATGGAATTGGAGCAAAGGTATGAATTAAGGGCTTGAGATCTTATTTCTCACCCCCTGGTGTTTTTGTTTGTATCCCTCAGTCTTCTTGGAGGTTCTAGTTTTTTTCTTTTTTTCTTTTTTTAAAAACTTTTAAAAGAAATATTTATTTGACAGAGAACAGAAGGGAGGAGCAGGAGAGGGAGAAGCAGGCTGAAGGCAGATGCTTAACTGAGCTACCCAAGCGCCCCTAGTTTTTGTTTTTGTTTTTTTTTCCCCTGTTATTTATTTTACCTTGCAACTTAGATAATAATCATGTCATGCTGATTTTCCCCTCTTTTCTTGCTCATTTTATTTTCCTTGTACAGTGATTTTTAATTTTTTTCTTTGCTCATCAGCAGGACCCATTATTATAGGAAATATTACTGGGCCTGTACTGTGTACATCAGATAGGACCTGAACTCCTGTGGCTGGGGAGTGAGAGCTCATTTGTCATTCCACTTCCCCACTTTTTTTGGTGTTCTCTCCAGAGGCTTTTTGTGACACCCGAACCTCAGAAGAACCATACTTAAAAATCACTGTGTGACTGCTTAGCAGTTGCTCAGCGGTACTGGTTTGCTTCATAGTTAGTATTATGTGGAATGTTGCATAGATGTTTGATTAAGTATTGGTTTCATTGGAGACAGATTTAAAGAGGGTTTAGTTGTCTTCTCTACCTTCAGGAAAGCTTCAGTTTAAAATGTTCCAGACAGGGGTGCCTGAGCGGCTCAGCAATTGAGCATCTGCCTTCAGCTCAGGGCGTGATCCTGGGGTCCTGGCATCGAGTCCTGAATTGGGCTCCCAGCAGGGAACTTGCTCCTAACTCTGCTTTTGTCTCTGTGTCTCTCATGAATAAATAAAATCTTAAAAAAATAAAATGTTCCAGACAAGTGAAAGTTTTCTCATCTTTAAATTTGAAGTTGTTGTTTCTGTATTTTTTTTCCTGTTTCTTTAAATTCTGTCTATGAAAGCAACCCTTCCCTTGTTTTTTGGTTTAATTTTATTCATTTTATTTTGGCATACCTAGTCTGAAGGGAAAGAACTTTCTCATTTAGAATAAACGGACAAAAAAAGCCAACAAAATTATAGAGCTAGCAGAGTGGATAATTTTGAAGGTGAGAGTTAAAAAAGCAAATTCTATGTTTTGGCCATGTATTGTCTGAGAATAATAGTTGTCTGAGATAATAATTCCCTTGATCAGGCCTTGGTGGCAGGGAATGAAGGTGATTAAGGATGGACCAGGATTGGGTGAAGGAACAGTATCTGCTTACGGTTGGAATTAACCCTGGTAAGGTATAAATGTTTAACTTGAGGCTAGTGGATACTATGGGACAACGGAAAAGCCCTCTTGTGTGAGTCATGGAAAGTCACATTGGCCTACTGCAGACAATTTTGTGTGGGCAGGAATGGGGTTTGGACAGGATGTCCAAACAAGGTTTCTGCCCATGTGACTCACATCTGTGATTCACATCTGGTCTCTTACTACCACTACGTGGCTTTGGCTCTCTTTGACAGTGACTCGGATCGTGTGGAATGTAGCATGTGCTTCCCAATTTCTAGAAAGCTCTCAACAATACAACCAGCAGTTATTTCCTCTTCATAGTTAGTAGCCGAGATTCTGAGGATACTCCTCTTCCTTCCCTCTTCCACCTCATTTCCTTCAATCTCAGTGGTCAGATGTCTTTTTAAGGCAAATCTCTCTTGTCTCCTCTGTTCTTAACCTCTCTACCTGCTAGCAACTCCATAGACTTATAAACTGGATAAAGTTAGAGTGAGTTTTTAAAAGCATTTTTTTTTTAACCCATCATTTGTAAAATCAGAGTTCATGGAGGTGCTCTGCCTGACAATTCACTTTTTGGTGTTCTCCAATCAGGCTTTTACCGCTATCATAGACCTTGTCCTTACCAGATCCGGCACACACTTTTCACTCTCACTTGCTGTTTGACTTCTCTGTGATATTGGACATTGCCTTTTCTTCCTTTCTTCCTGGAACATTTTTCTCCTTTGGGTTCTCCATGCCATCACCCTCTTTGGAGATTTTCTTTTTGTCTTTGGGAGGCTATGCAGCATCATGATTAATAGCCTGCAGTTCCCTGGCCTGTATTCAAGTACCAGCTCTGCTACTTTGCTTGAGGTTCCCTTGGATGATTTTCCAAACCTTTCTAAGTCAGTATGTTTCTTCATCTGTAAGATGAGATGATCCATGTGAAGCTCTGAACATCATGCTTGGCTCATTGCCACATGGAGCAAATATTACCTGCCCAGTGCAGGGGCTTGAACTCATGATCCTGAGAAGGGGACCTGAGCTGAGATCAAGAGTCAGATGCTTAACCGACTGAGCCACCCAGGCACCCCTTAGCTGCCATTCCGATTGGAGGTGACCTTCCCTTTTCTGCTGGCTCTCCTTGCCACCCCACTAGCATTGCCTTTTGCGATAGCCTCCTCACACAGCTCCAGTTACCACCTATGTGCTATGGTAACTGACACAGCCTGCTTCTCTTCCAGTATGCCTACTGGAGAGAAATGTAAAACCAGTCGTTCTATTCCCCATCCAAAAAAGGGATCATCCTAATTGGTTCCCTTCTGCTTTGGTTCCATTCCTGTCTTTTTTCTTTCCATTTTCACTGCTACTAGCTTTGATCAGGTCCTATCTTCGTCTGTGTTAGTTGTCTTTAAAACAGTCTAACTGTCTCCACTCTTGCACAGTCCATTCCATCATCTCCACTGCTGCCCTGGTAATACTACTGTGCAGAGCTGACACTGTTCTTCCCTACTGAAACATCTCTACTGACTTCCCCTTGTCTACAGGATAAAGTTGGCACTTCTTAGCATGGCTTTCCAGCTTCCCCTCACCTCCCACCATGACTTTTCCCTCATTTGTTTTTCTGTGCCTACTTACTACTTGTTTCATTCTGTTCAGACTCTTAACCCTTTGTCGAAAGCAAGATTTTTTCATCCTTTCATGTTTTTATGCATGCTGGGTTATACCTTCCTGTATTTCTCTATTTTCCTGAACTTGCCTTGGAAAATCACAGGCAACTTTCAAGAGATTTTTTGGGGAAGTTTTCCTGGTATCTTTTCTTTCCACTCTCCCCAGCTTAGTACCTCCTTTATGTGTTTATGTACCCTGATGAAGCCTGTGTGTGTATATACTCTACTGTACTAGATTATTTACATGCCTGTCATGTTCTGTTGACTTTAGAGAGCATCATTTTTTCCTAGTGATTAGTACAATACTTGGCATGTGGAAAGCAATCAAAAAATGGTTATTGAGTGAATGAACAGACAGGGGAACTAAGTTACCGGTCAATCCTAAATTCACACATTGAAAGCATATGTGGTATTTATTCATTTTTTATGATGATACATTGATGGTGTCTTCATAATCAATTTAAAGTGGCCCCACTAAGCGGAGGAAAACTACAGTGTGATCTGAGAGATATGACTTTCCTATTCCTTGCCAATTTTGGAATACTGTTTTCTCAAATCTTATCAATTTCTCTCTTAATCTAGATTCATAAATATGAATCAACTTATGTTGAACCATATGAAACTGCCAGAAATTTTTTCCTTGTAGGTGGTTGTGCTTCTATGCATTCATAATAAAGCACACATGATTATAAACCCAACAGGTATTCTCAACCTTCCCTCCCTTATAGCTGTTTTTTTTTAGCTTTATTTTTTTATTTTTATTTTTTAAAAGATTTATTTATTTTAGGGAGAGGGAGAGTGTGTGCACATGCATGAGAGCAACGGGAGGGGCAGACTGAGAGGGAGAGAGAGTCTCAAGCAGACTCCTCGCTGAGTGTGGAGCCAAGGTAGGGCTCCATCTCATGACCCCGAGATCACAATCTGACCCAAAACCAAGAGTTGGACACTCAACCAACTGAGTCACCGAGGTGCCCCTCTTCAGTATTACATAGAACCTTAACAGGAGTTTTGAAGGATTTTAAAAGTATTTATAAGTAAAAGTAAATGCTGAGATCCTCCTTTTATCATAAGATAAAAGTTTAGGACTCAGTATTGATAAAGCCTTCTAATTCTAAAGAACTAATGATATTACAGATTTTGAGGAGGAAACTTTAAAATATTTTGATGATTAAAAGCACTACACATATGATAAAATCAGTATAACAAGAAACCTTATGAAGAATGTCTTCCAATATACTTTCAATATAAAATTCTAAACTCAAAGATTTAGCATATGAATTATCAAATATCTTTTCAGGCTCTACCAGGTTATTTTAAAATTCCTAAGTAAATATAAAGAAACAGGAGTAAATGACAAGTTATGTAGTAAGAGTATTGCTTTGAGTTGAATGCCTAGGGTAGGAGTTTTAATGAAGTTTTAGTGAAGTTTTAATGAAGGTTCAGCATGTTCCTCGATCAAAGTGGCAAGAGACTTGAAGGAATCCTGTAAGGAAGTGCCTTTTGTGGATCAGGGGTGTCATTGGGGCTTAGACACTGGGGGTGATGCCCAAGAGAAGAGGGCCTTGGGAGCCAGACTTACCATTAATGGTATTAGAGGTGGGCCAGTTTGCTAATCCAAACTGTAAGTGGTCCTCTTCCCATTTTATTTTTTTTATTTTATTATTTTATTTTATTTTATTTTATTTTATTTTATTTTATTTTATTTTATTATTTTATTTTATTAAGATTTTATTTATTCATGAGAGACACACACACACACACACACAGAGACAGAGTGTAGGCAGAGGGAGAACCAGGCTCCATGCAGGGAGCCCAACGTGGGACCCGATCCCGGGACCCCAGGATCACGCCCAGGTCCAAAGGCAGGCGCTAAACTGCTGAGCCACCCAGGGATCCCCTCCTCTTCCCATTTTAAATGGGGTTATCAAATGGTAAATTTATTTAAAGACTGATATATATAGAGAGCAATGGGTTGCTTTGTTATTATTTGCTTTGTCGTATTAGTCATGCCATGAACTAATCACTGTGTTTCCTGTCTCAGGTTCTTAAAGGCACCGTGACTCCCTTCCCTGGATTTGATGAGCGGGCTGATGCAGAAGTTCTTCGGAAGGCCATGAAAGGCCTGGGTAAATTCAACCTTTCTTTTGTTCTTAAAAAAAAAGGGATCCCTGGGTGGCACAGCGGTTTGGCGCCTGCCTTTGGCCCAGGGCGCGATCCTGGAGTCCTGGGATCGAATCCCACATCGGGCTCCCGGTGCATGGAGCCTGCTTCTCCCTCTGCCTATGTCTCTGCCTCTCTCTCTCTCTCTCTGTGACTATCATAAATAAATAAAAAAAAAAAAAAAAAAAAAAAGCCGTTTTGTTTTTCCAAACAAAAAGTGACTAATTTACAGTAAGATCAATTTTAGAATATTTTTAGTTAAAATGTATAGAAAGAGAGAAGATACATGAAGGTCACAAAATAATATGACTCATCATCCCTAATATTCAGTCTCTGAACTGAATATGAGGTTAAATTTGGCCTCTTTGTTTTTTAGCTTTTCAGCTTTACTTGGAAGGTAGCTGACCAAGTGGATCAGCAGACATTCCTAAGAATGATCAGCTCTCTAGTTCTGCAGTCTCTTACATTCAAATATCTTCTCTTTCCCCAGTCTCCTGTCTAGCCATGTATAAACCTCTCATCTTGGGGATTTCTACACAGAACTGATCCTCTGTCCTCAGGCTCCTTCTACACTTGTGTCCATGTGTGGGGATCCACTTTCTTCAAATTTGGCTCTAACCCCATCAACTCTCCATTTGAACATCTTGTGAGATTTCCTGTTGTAGCAGGATTAGCATTAGCTTTCTGGCCATGCAAGGTCTTCATTAGTAACCCAGCCCACTTTGTTGGACTCAGCTCACATTGCTGCTCCTTGTGTTCTTTGACCCAGCCATTCTGGGTTATTTGCTATTCATGAAACCCTGTATTTTCCTACTGCTGAGCTTTTCCCTCATTTTTCTTTTTTTAAGGATTTTATTTATTTATTCATGAGAGACACAGAGAGATGGGGGGGCGGGGCAGAGACATAGGCAGAGGGAGAAGCAGGCCCCATGCAGGGAGCCCAATGTAGGACTCCATCTGGGACCCTGGGATCACACCCTAAGCCAAAGGCAGATGCTCTACTGCTGAGCCACTCAGGCGTCCCGCTTTTCCCTCATTTTAAAAGCCTGTCGTCTTTCTTTATATCATTGCCTGATAAAACCCTTCCATCCTTCATGACTCTTTTGGGTGTCACCTTCTCCATGAAGCTTTTCCCAAAACTCTTCCCACCTATCAGCAAGAGAACCTCTTTTGAAACCCAATTCAACACCTGGACCTCTCCTAAGGCACTTGTAACATTCTGCCTTAGCTCAAGGTTGTCTGTGTGTTTTTGCATTTTTTTACCCTAAATTGTAACTTGAAACCAGGGTCTATATCTTTCTCCTCTCTTAATCTCCTATAACACTTAATACATGCCCTGTGAATATCCATTGTTTAAGGAACTATTTGTTGCAAGAAAAACTAGGTGCACTAAGTTTCTAAAAAGTTAGGAGTATTTTTCTTCCTACTTCACAAAATACATCAGGAAGGGGGTGTATTTTATATTGAAAATATAACATGTTATGTATTGTACATTTTGTAGTTTAATAAATTATTTAATGAAATCTATTTTATGAAGTAAGGAATCAAAGTGACTAGCGAGCTGGTCCCAAAGGTTTTTGAGACAGTGGGCATGTGGGAGCCAAGATTTAATTCTTTGAACATAAATTGCAGGCACTGATGAGGAGAGCATCTTGACTCTGTTGACATCTCGCAGTAATGCTCAGCGCCAGGAAATCGCCGCGGCTTTTAAAACTCTATTTGGCAGGGTAAGACTGCACCTCATCTTGAGTTAGAATGTGAGAGCCCCTCTATGGCTTAAGACTAGTTTGAACTCTCTGAATATTCTTTTGTAAACATTATTCCATTATTCTGACTTTGCTATTCCTTTTCTCTTTGCAAGTTTCTTGATTATCAGCTGTTGGTTTACAGTGCTTACCCAACTTATCTCCATAATTATTTTTCCTTGCTTGATGCTACAGAAGTGCCAAAAGATCCCATGGTGATAGCTGCCTCTCTTCTTCCCTGCTTCCCACTAAGGATTGTTTGATTAGCAATTTTCTAAATGTGAATCTCTATGATAGTCTGTTTTGTTGTGACAGAGTCACAGTCTTGGTTCCTTGTGGATTGGTATTTTAATAAATGAGTTTTTAATTCATTGATTTAAATGCTCTTATTTGAGTAACAGCTCAAAGTGAAAACTAAATTTGTTACTTAAATGAATTATTGCATATATGAAAAGCTTAAACATAGTTTTGTTATCCTGAAATTTCTGTTCATCATTTAAATAAGGAACATATGCAAAGCAAACAAATAAAAAGAGTATTCTAAATATAATTTCTGGTTTCCTGTGCTGAAACTGAGATGAATAGGGAATACTACTTTTCTTTTCACAATTATATACACAATTTCTCCATAGTAGCAGCTGTTTCTCAGTAGTGAGGAGCATAATTATAAACATAATTCATTATATATTAGAATATTAATAGATATTAAGAGAAAAAATTCTCTTTAGGTATGATAGGCCAGATTTTATCATTTGTAAAAATGCATTTATGATCTATTTTGGGAAAATTGTTTTTAAAGGTACACATGTTTCTCAGAACAGTATTTATAAACTATCTTTAAGCTATTTTTATTCATTTTTTAACTGTTAAGTTCAGAAAAACATCTCTTAAAAACAAATACCTTGACACATAAGTGGCTTTCATTTGGCTTAAGCTTTAGGTCAGATGTCAAAAGTACATTATTCAAAACTGTGAGGTTTTGTTTAATTCACATGCCCTTTTTCTACTCAGAGATAGCAACATAAATAATTCATTAGAGCAAAGGGCTATGCTTTATATTTAAGAAGAATCTCTTTAAAATTTTTCCCTGGTTAACAAATTTGTATTTTCTGTGACTTAGGACCTTCTGGATGACCTGAAATCAGAACTGACTGGAAAATTTGAAAAATTAATTGTGGCTCTGATGAAACCCTCTAGGCTTTATGATGCCTATGAACTGAAGCATGCTCTTAAGGTAAAAGAATTAGTAAAAGGAACATACCTATCATGAATAATATTATAATATTATTTTGTGTTGGTAATTACACTTATAGTTAACTTATAGTTAACCCAATAACAGTGGCTATTTAAAATTTTAATATTTTTTGTAGCTTTCCATATTTTATTTTCATGTCTGTTTTCTAATTTTCAGCTGTGTTTAAAAAATGTTACAGGTAAAGGGGAAAGGAAAAAAAATAAGTGGGAAATATCAGAAAGGGAGACAGAACATGGAAGACTCCTAACTCTGGGAAACGAACTAGGGGTGGTAGAAGGGGAGGAGGGCGGGAGGTGGGGGTGACTGGGTGGCGGGCACTGAGGTGGGCACTTGACGGGATGAGCACTGGGTATTATTCTGTATGTTGGCAAATTGTACACCAATAAAAAATAAATTTATTATTAAAAAAAATGTTACAGGTTAAGTATTTTCTCTTTAAAAATAGAAAGTTGCCTGGGACGCCTGGGTGGCTCACTTGTTGAGCATCTGCCTTTGGCTCAGGTCGTGATCCTGGGTCCCAGGATCGAGTCCCACATAGGGTTCCCCACAGGGAGCCTGGTTCTCCCTCTGCCTGTGTCTCCGCCTCTTTCTCTCTGTCTCTCATGAAAAAATAAAATCTTAAAAATTAAGAAGTAAATAAAATAGCTGCCTGATTATGAAACAAGAATACTGTTAATCATTTTAGGTTAAAAAATGATACAGAAAGAATTTTCAGATAGGAGAGATTTTCTAATGCCTTTTCCTTTCCTTCTTTCCTATACTTCTAAATACTAAAATAATATATGTAATATTAAAATAGTAGCTGATAATCTTGTTATAATTTCATTGTAGCAAATAACTAAATGTATATTCCCTTTACTGATGTTTGGAATATTACATAAATATGACTACATTGAAACATTTGTTTAGACTTATGGGACAGGAAGTAGTACAATCAGTGGTAGATTTTGAATCAATGAAGTGAGATTTAACAACAAGGAGATAGTATAGCACAGGGATTGTTACTTATGGAGTGAAAGGAGAAGAGGGCTTCTCAAGTTAGGAGCCTTTCTGTGCTTACTCAGCATTTCTGGGCTTCATTTTCCTACAGTGCTTCTTTTGGAATAAACAAAATCTCAGGTTATTGGGAAATGGCCTTTTGGTGGAGTACTTCTCAAATGTCAGGAGTAATTGAAATTCTGCCAGAAGCAGAAACATAGGTTTTTCAATGCTTGATTTTTGTAAAAGATACAGAGATATAAAGAGAATAAGACTTAAATATACTTTAAAAATTAAGTTCAGCTCTAGTATTGCTTCTGTCTTCTAATTTAGTAGTGTAGATAGACTTTTATAATCAGAAAAAGGAAAACCAACTAAAATTACAGTTGACCTTTGAATGACACAGGCTTGAATTGAACATACATTGATTTTTTTACATTACAGTATAGTTACTGTATTTTCTCTTTCTTATGATTTTCTTAATAACATTTCTCTATTGTAAGAATATAGTATGTAATACATATGTACTTACATGTTAATTGACTATTATCAGTAAGGCTTCTGGTGAGCAGTAGACTCTTAGTAGTTCAGTTTTTGGAGAGTTAGAAGTTATCTACAAATTTTCAACTTGGGAGGCGGTCATTGCTCCTAACTCACACATTGTTCAAGGGTCATCTGCATTTTCCAAAAATTCAGAAAACATGTTTTGATTCCTTTGTATTGATCCAGTTCTTAATAATGAAGCAATGCTACATTTATTATTTTCTTTGGTACAGAATTGGAAATTCCATAGAGAACTTAATTTGAGGGCAATGGGTTTTAAGATACAGATTGTTTAAGTATCAGTGCTCCTCCATGTAAATTTATGTCAAACTTTCAGTTTCACTCTTTTAGCCTTTTAAATTTCATGTTTTATTAACATGTTTTACTTTTAAACTATTTAGAACAAAACTGATAAAATTACAAATTTACATAGTCTGTTATGTGTTATATATTACATACATGCAATAAGCATTGTTTTTCATTAGACAAAAAAGGATAACATTGTCTTTGGAAATAAATTTAATTGGAAATTTTTTATTTCTATAACTAATAACTTGCATACAATGAAGTGAATATTAAGTTGGATAATTTATATATTTATATAATTATGCAATTTGGGTAACACCTATTCTAGGAAAATAACTTTATTTAATTTTATTGACATCCATTCTCTATTAAAAATAAATTTCCAAACAGGGAGCTGGGACAAATGAAAAAGTGCTGACAGAAATTATTGCCTCAAGGACACCTGAAGAATTGAGAGCCATAAAACAAGTTTATGAAGAAGGTAAATGTTTTGAATTATATTATCCCTTCATCTCCACTGTCACTTTTTCATTTTTCTAAAGTGAGTGCAGCTCTTTGTAGTTACAGGAAGCAGGCTGTACATGATTGCTAAATGAACGAATGAGCAAATGAATAAGTACAATTCAAGCTAGTTTTCTTCTTCAATAAGGAAAATACTGCTTTTTTACTATACCTATCTCTATTTTGGTACTTAAGAGAAGCTTCTGATGAAGATGGGAGTTTACTTTTATGTAGAATTTGCAACTAGTGTAGAGATACAGAGGTTGTTTTCTTTTACATGAACTTCAAGATGTAGGTGACTTTTCTTCCTGAAAATAAAATCAATTTTATGTTAGTAGAAGTTAAGAGTTTTAGCTTAAAGTCCTTTTTGGAATTTAGGAAAAGAAACTGCCCAAACCAGAGTTGATAAAAATGTTTGAGTAAATGTGTGTCATTGTAGCTAATGGCAATGCTTGAATACTCTGCATTTTAATTTTTCCCTTTGGTGTGCCTTACTTTTTTTGTGAAAAGAAATCTGTATTTCTAAAAAATCTAAATCTAAATCTAAAGTATATTCTGTAGGTGGAACCAAGAAAATGAAATAAAAAGTAAAGGTAGAGTGTTCTTTTCTCATCAGATTTTCTGTATCAGACTCTTACCTGACTGAGGAGGAGCAGACTATCCAAGTTGTCAGCTCAATCAACAGACCAACAAGCTGAGTGCCTTTAGCTAGGAAAATGGGTCCCTATCTTGGCATTATTTTATTAATCTTAATTTTTAAAAAATTTTTATTTATTTATGATAGTCACACAGAGAGAGGGGCAGAGACACAGGCAGAGGGAGAAGCAGGCTCCATGCACTGGGAGCCCGATGTGGGATTCGATCCCGGGTCTCCAGGATCACGCCCTGGGCCAAAGGCAGGCACTAAACCGCTGCGCCACCCAGGGATCCCTATTTTATTAATCTTAGAAGTAAGATTGTAACTCAGCAAATCAGAACAGTATGAAATTTAAATAATTAACTTTCTGAAGTGCTGGATCTTTTTGTCCTGCTTCTCTTTGTATAGTTGGATAGGTCCCAACCATTAAAGCAGAGGAAATACATGTAACTTAACTACAGAACATCACCTGTGAGTTTTATTTGATACAATATTCAAAGATCTCCTTCTTTTTTTAAAGAGTTTATTTATTTATTTATGAGGCACACACACACACACACACACACACACAGAGAGAGAGAGAGAGAGGCAGAGACATAGCAGAGAGAGAAGTAGGCTTCCTGCAGGGAACCCAATGTGGGACTCAATCCCGGGACCCTGGGATCACACCCTGAGCTGAAGGCAGATGCTCAGCCACTAAGCCACCCACCCAGGCATTCCTCAAAGATTTCTTTATAGGGATGTTGACATTTGTGAGTGATCCTTTGTATGCTGGATGACAAGTGGGATACTGTAAGGATATAATAATGGTGTATGGTCACATACTATGTACTAGCTGTGTGTCTGGTGGTATCCTGGCTATCATGAATGACCTAAAAGATAAATATAACATAGCTCCTGTCCTCAAGGAATTTGCAATCTATTTAGGGGTGACATGACTTAGAAACTCTAGCAGTTGTTAAAGGATAGCAAAACACAAACTAAAGTCAAATATCAAAAATGTTTAAATGCAAGAATTCACTTAGAGCAGAGAGATCATCAAGGCTTTTGATGTTAGGAGAGGCTCTGTGGTGCAGTCAGACAAAGTTTCAAGATGAGATAGGTTTTGGGTAGGTGAAGAAAACATCTTTGGTGTGTTAGTCCCTGTCTGCAATGGCATGGTGACTGGAGTGAGAACAGTATACTGAAGGAGTGAAAAGAACCTGGCCGTCATGGAGGTATATCTGTGTCTCCTGTGGGAGGTCAACTGAGTAAATGCAGGCTGTGTTCTTGATTGTTTTACATGACTGGATGAGAAGTTTGCACTTGATTCAGAGGTAGTTTAAGTTCTTGAATGAGCAGTGGAGTATTGAAGGAACAATTGAAGGAGAAAGGAGATTTGAATCAAGAGGCTGATTAGGTAGCTGCACATGTGAGGAGGAAAGCTAGGCAGTTATGGTCCAACCTAGCTGGGCCATAGGTTGGTGGGAGGTAGGAAGGGGAGTAAATCACAGAGAGGAGAGCTATTTCAAAAGATTTGGTCATTAATTATATATAGGTTTTGTAGTAGACCAAGGGATAGAAGAAGATTCCTTCAATGTTTTGTATTTGGGTAACTGGTTAAAATATGCATGTAGCTTTTATGGACCTTTTAAAATAGAAGTGTTAGGCTTTTAAAGTTTGTCTGCTTTCAAATAATGATTAAATATTTAAACGTCTTAGAGCTGCCTTTAATAGCAGCTGTTTGAGAGTTGGTGAAAAGGGCATGTAGACTTTTGTAGATACCCATTCTCCTCTTTCCTATGGCATTATGTTGAATAACTGGAAATAGAGGTGGGAAGGGGCATATTTTAAAATATCACTGCTGTCTCTCAAAGTTAACTTTATTTGCTGCCGAGGAGAAAATACCGTATTAGGGGAAAGAATAGCCATGACTAAAGAAAGAAAACTCAGAATTTTAGAGGATAGAAGACCTTTGGAAACTAATCATGAAAAACATTTTTTTAAAAAAGCAATACAGAGTTTAAAATTACAATCAATTATATGTTAGAGGCTTTCCCATACGATCACATGTCTACAGAGTAACAGCTGCATTGGTTGAGAGCATTTCTAAATGGCTGAGTCATGGATTTAGGCTTGAATTGAGTGCTTTTCGGGGACTCTGTTTTCTACCTGCAACTCATTTAAGTATTTGCCTTTAGTCTTTATAGTACTCAGAGTTGGAGTAGAGAACATTTACACTAATAAAATATTTCTTCCTTTATGTCTGTTCCATTTGATTAATGGGGTAGGATATCTTTTTTTAGCTTAAAGAAGTTATAAGTAAGTATGAAATTATTCTGTTGCAGAATATGGCTCAAGCCTGGAAGATGATGTGGTGGGGGATACCTCAGGCTACTACCAGAGGATGTTGGTGGTTCTCCTTCAGGTACTGGGTGGAAACTATTTAAAGTTTGATTAAAAAATCTGAAGCTGGACTGATCTGAATCTAGATAAGTAAGGTCATTTAAAATTCTCTAATCATTTCTGGTACTTGCTTGATTGTGGCTGTATGTTGCCTGTGTGTGTTTGTGTTTCAGAATATCTGACCTTAACTCTTAATAGCGCCTAACTTATTTTTAATTTTTTAAAGATATCATTGTTTCATTCATAGGATTTAAAATAAAGAGGATCAAAAAAAAAATAAAGAGGATCAGATTGATTTGGACAGTGCTATGTGATGATGTGAAATATTGTAGAATTGGTATCTTAAAGTCATATTATTCCTAAGAGAAAAGCTTTATGTGCACAACCATCAAGTGGAACCAATTTTCCTTTTGAATAAAAATGCTCATGTAATTCAATAATGTGACATTATCTCTTAAAGGCTAATAGAGACCCTGATGCTGGAATTGATGAAGCACAAGTTGAACAAGATGCTCAGGTGAGATGTGATAACTGTGAAATCAATGCTGTGGAAACTCCTAATATATATTGTGATAGTATCTAAAAATAATCTTATTGATGAATGCCTTACAAATCATAAGATTCGTGTAAGTATATTTTTCTCATATTGATCTGACAACTATTTTGTCCTAAAAGTGAAATGAAATAAAATGAATTATATATAGTGAATTTTGCCTAGATTTTTTTGGGGGGAGCGATTATGGAAACTCACAAAATAGATCATTTTACTGAGAATCACAGGTATTATTAATTCCAGTGCCAGTGAGGCAGTAGGTGTCCTTGGCAGGAGAGGATAAAGAAAAAAGAATAAGGTATTTTAGTGATAGATGGTGTTTTAATATGTAGTAGATTACAAGTTAACTGTACTATTTAGGAATTCTTCTACCTTTCTTTTGATAGAATTCTTTTTTTTAAAAAAGATTTTATTTATTTATTTATTTATTTATTTAATTAATTAATTTATTTATTTATTTATTCGTTCATTCATTCATGAAAGACACAGAGAGAGAGAGGGGCAGAGACACAGGCAGAGGGAGAAGCAGGCTCCATGCACTGGGAGCCTGATATGGGACTCGATGCCGGGACTCCAGGATTACACCCTGGGCCAAAGGCAGGCACTAAACCACTGAGCCACCCAGGGATCCCCTTGATAGAATTCTAAATAGGATTGTTCTCTTGTCAGCGCTTTTTAATGATATCCAAATGAAATTCTGTACTTAAATGGCTTTCAAATGTAGTATAATCTCACTGTGGTTAATAAGTAATCCCATGTTAACTATGGAGAACAAACTGATGGTTACCAGAGGGAAGGTGGGTGGGGGAAATGGGTGGAATTGGTGATGGGGGTTAAAGAGTGCACTTATCATGATGAGCACTCAGTAGTGTATAGAATTGTTGAATCACATATCATACACCTGAAACTAATAAAACATACTGTGTGTTAAGTATACTGGGATTAAAATATGTTTTAAAATCTTAAAAACATAAGTAGTTAAATGTGGGAAATAAATGTTAGGAAATTTGAAACATGAGACTTGAAAAATGGAAATTGGTAATAAAGGATTATTTGCCATCATGGAATCACATACCATAATCCTGTCTCTCTGGCCACATATTTGAAGTAATATGCAATTCTGATTGTTAGTCAAACATCACTGAAAAAGGAAGAGCCATATTCACTCTTCCAGTTGACTGTACACTATGAAACAACCATTTCTCTCTACAGAGCACTCAGTGTATAGCAGTACTCGTCAGACTTTTTTTTTTTAAAGCTTTTATTTGTTTATTCATGAGAGACACAGAAGCCAGAGACATAGGCATAGGGAAAAGAAGACTCCTCACAGGGAGCCTGATGGGGGGCTTGATCCTGGAACTCCGGGATCATGCCCTGAGCTGAAGGCAGAAGCTCAACCACTGAACCACCCAGGCATCCCACTTCCCAGATTTTTAAATGCATGTGAATCACCTGGGGATCTCCTTAAAAGGAGAGAGGGAGAGAGAGCAGGAGCAGGGGGAGGGGCAGAGGGAGAAGCAGACTCCTCACTGATCAGGGAGCTTGATGTGGGGCTTGATCCCAGGACTCTGGGATCATGACCCGAGCTGAGGCAGACATTTAACCCACTGAGACACCCAGGCACCCTGGATTCTGTAGTTCTAATAAGCTCTCAGATCATGCCTCTGTGGTCCTGGGTACCAGGGCTATATAGGTGTCACTTCCTGATGTGCAGAGAATGTGACCATTCAGAACCATGAAGGGGAAACTTTATACATCTGAAAACTGTTTTATGAAGATATTCCTTGAATAGAATTCAAGCTTTCTTTACTCTTTCAGTGTTCAGAAACAACATAGAACATGGTACACTGACTATTAGTTTTTGATTCTTTAAAATGTATTATAGAGGCACCTGGCTAGCTCATTTGGTTGGGTGTCTAATGCTTGATTTCTGCTCAGGTCTTGACCTCAGAATCCTGAGATGGGCTGCCTCAGGGCCTCAGGCTCTGTGCTCAACAGGGAGTCTGCTTCTTTTTTTCTCCCTTTCCTTCTGCCCTTCCTCTTGCTCACATCCACATGTGAGCTGTCTCTCCAACCAATCAATAAATCAGTCTTTGAAACAAAAGTATTATTAATAAATTCAGCTTATTAAAAATAATTATCCTTTTGGTGTTATGTAAAAAGGAGAAATTGCTATTTCTTTCTTAGCAAGAGTAGCTGGACTGTTACCACTAATGGGAATTTAAGATTTCTTAATTGAGAGTAAGCCAAGACAACCAAAGGGCCCTTTTATAAGCTCTTAGAGTTTTTTCTCTACTGATACTTGGCACTAAGAGGATTCCTTTTATTTCAGGAATTTGATAAGCCACAGTAAATTGTTCACCTGGGAATTTAACATTTTATAGATAATCCACTTTACTTTCATTCATTCATTCATTCATTCATTTATTTTCTTACATTTTTAATATGTTAAACTGATTTTACCTCCTCCTCCTCCGAATCCTGGTTTCCTGATCTTGGAGAGAAACCTGAATTTTTAGGGGAAGGAGGGGGAAAAAAAGGGAAAGAGAAAGAAATCAATGTTTATTGAGTATCTACAATTGATTACATAACACTGATGGATTCATTATATAAGTTACATAATCTCCATTAATGACTCTGTAGAAATATTATTCCTACTCTATAGGTGAAGATACTGAGACTTAAGAGATTAAGTAACTCATCTAAGATCTCACAGATAAGGATGAGACCCAGATTTTTTTACTGCAAAAAATCTGTACTTTGCACTGAACCAGAGGTTATCAAACTATGCTAAACCATAAAGCCCTCTCTGAGGGAAGGGGGAAGGGTGAGCAGATGTGAAGGTCCCTCATGCAGAGCAGCTCCTTGGGTATTTGGAATCCTCATTTAGAAGAAAGCACTCTTACATTAAAGTGAAACCAAAAAAACTTGTAAATATTGTTCTGCATGAAGATTATCATTACTGCATATTATTTCCATAGTAGTTTAAAATAGATATTGATCTCAAACATGATTCTTTCAAGAAAATGAAGAAATTATAATTTTAAATAGCTAACTCACAAATTATAACAGGCTTAATTGCTGTATCTACTAAAGAGAACTTCTAGAAATATGGAATAGTTCTTAAGAAAGGAGTGCTTCAGCAATGGTTGCAGTATTTTAGAGGATGCACCTTCTCTTTTAGGTGTTAATGTGTATGTATGTATATCTTATCTATGTGTAGAAAACATACTAGAGGTAATAACCAATATCTTTAGGATATTGGCATTCATAGTAATTTTTTTCTTATTTATATTTTATCTCTTGTACAAAATTT
Organism: Canis lupus dingo; assembly: GCF_003254725.2. NCBI lineage: Eukaryota > Metazoa > Chordata > Mammalia > Carnivora > Canidae > Canis > Canis lupus. The sequence continues at coordinate 18,733,516 of NC_064261.1, forward strand.
CTCAGTGAACATGTGTTATTTTTGTTATTAGATTTAAAAAGTTATTTTAACACAGATCTATAATACCATGGTATAGTTCTAAAGTTGAAATATTTGCATGACTTTCATAGTAAATATTTTCAGTTTTGAAGAACATGCTCACATGACCAAGGTTGTTATTATTTATTTTTATCATTAAGATAAATTATTTTCAAAATTAAGTATAAAAATACAACACATTTTTCAAAATTCCCTGGAAATACAACAAAAAATATTTGTTTATATGAACCCTAAAAAGCATATATTTTCCATGTAAAACAGTAAAAATAGACACTCAAACTATTCAAGTATATGTTAATTTCCTGCTGTATGCCAGGCATTGTGCTATACCCACAACCTTTTAAAAATTCATTGTGATCTTTTAGAAGTGTGAAAACTCTTTGTAGCTAGTTTTGATTAAACTGCAGTTGAAAGAGGAAATATGGAGTTTATGTTTTATCATGTGTTGCTGAACAGCTGCCAAGTAAACAAAACAAAACCTAGACAATTTAGCTCCTTAGCTAAATTCTTTTCCAATCTGTAAGTGGATTTGTCAATGGTGAGGTAATCAGAAATTTCCACCAACCACACTGTTGTCCTTGAAAGCCTGGAAATGCAGTGGACATTTTGGGAACATTTAATCACCAGATTGATGTGATTTATTGCTTTGACTTATTAATCTCTGTGGTACAGTTCAGTGGCATGCTCCAAAGTAGCTCCAAATGCACCTCACTGAGTTTAGGAAACATTAGAATTGAAAAGTATATGATGATGAATCAGGCAAATTATTGTACAGGGAGTAAAACACAGGTGTCATTCAGAACCTGGAAAGGAGATGGAGGAACAGTTTACTAACTGAGGTTGAAATCTTCACAGGCTTTGTTTCAGGCTGGAGAACTGAAATGGGGGACGGATGAAGAAAAGTTTATCACCATCTTTGGAACACGAAGTGTGTCTCATTTGAGAAGGGGTAAGTGAAAAAAATGTGTCTGGTACAGGTACTTTGGTTAATTTTGAAAGCACAGGAGCCAATATGCTAAAATATGTGCTATATAACAGGTACTTCCTGAGTGAATCAGTTTTTGTATTTCTTCCTTTTGGTAACCTTGAAAAATCTCATAATCCTCTTAGCTGCTATTATAATTTTTACAAAACTAGAGATCCTTAGTCCCCCCTTTACTATCAGGGTGATGAGGCAACTAAGCCTCTAGACACTAATCACTGAGCTATGGCTCACTTCAAGTATTTCCTCCTAAATAGTGGTATTTATCAGTTCTTGTGGTATCAAGTGGGAATGAGGTCAAGTGATAGGAAGCCATACTAACTGGGGCTTTAAAAATTTTTTTTCTGTAGGTAAGCTTCCTTGGCTGATTTGGCAGGACCTGGGCTCTTTCTGTTTTTCTTTTCCACTGTCCTTGGTGTTTTGGGGTTTTCTTTCTCATGCTCTGTACCTCATTGTCATAGGGTGGCTTACTGTAGCTCCAAATTTATCAATATTAACAGCAAGAAGAAAGGAAAGGGGTAAATTAATCATATCTGCTTATCAGCTCTTAATAAGGAAAGATTTCTCAGAATCCTGTCCAGCAGATTTACCTTTGGTTCTCATTGGTTGTAACTAGTAAGTAGAGGCTAGAAATTGAGTGAACAAAGAACATTTATAATCCATTGTTTAGGGCTTGGTATATTGAAGCTCTGTGACAAAGTCAGTTTTGTCGGCAAGGAAAAAGGGGAAATTTGTGTTCAGTAGGACAATACTTGGTTAGAAAAAATATTTACTTTCTGTACAGAATGATCTTTACATGATTGAGAAATTATTTTCCTTTTTTATAGTGTTTGATAAATACATGACTATATCAGGATTTCAAATTGAGGAAACCATTGACCGGGAGACTTCTGGTAATTTGGAGCAACTACTCCTTGCTGTTGGTAGGTAGTTTTACAATGTATATAATATTTATGGTGTTAAGAGCCAAAGTATTTTATTCAATTGAAGTGGTATCTGAAAATAACCACTTCTTTCTTTATGAAAAGAAGGGCTTATTATGATATTTGAGTGAAGCAAACTCCCAAATTTCCAATTCAAAGTCTATTTTGATGTTGGAAATGCATGATTATATGGTTAGTTCATCTAATCCTGTAGAAATACTAAACCAACTGTTTAAAAATCATTTTGAAGCTGTATTAAAAATGCTATTTTATTATGAATCTGAAGTGTGGGCATTATCTCAGATGCTTGTAAATATTATTTCTGATACTTGGTGAAATTTTAGTATCCTTTTGAATACTGTCCTCACAGCTTTGAGGCAGAATTGGCATCTAAATTAGAAAAAAATGTCTTTTGTATGATGGAAGATATGATGATGGTTGTTTTCAGATTATTTTGGAAATTTATTTTAGCTAAATATTCAGAATGATATGGAAAAACTGGGGAACTGAGGTGTGCTGTTTACTGTAGGATAATATACTCTTTAAATCCAGGGAGAATCTAGTCTGAGTTCCCAGTGACCCTAGTTTTCATATGGGTTGGGAGTGAAGCGCTTTCTGCTCTTTGTTTTAAGTATTTGATATTGAGCTTGAGTTTTTGTGATGCCTTCTGGAGAATAAGTTAAAGATGTGTGTGAACTGGCACTAGTAGTAGCCTTTGATTTGATTTCCACGGCTAATTTTAGTTAGAAAGATTTCAGACAGACCCTTAATAATTAAATGCACTTAAAATAATGACATTTTTGGTTACTGTTTAAGTTTTGTTTAAACACTGGAAAAGAGGGAATAATTCCACCTCCCAGTCCATGGACTGTAATTTCTGTGTATATGTTAAAGAATTTTCATACTGATAGTTTCTGAAGCTGAGCTGAGGTCTGAGCAGCCTTGACACTGAGTAGATACGTACATGTTCAGGGAAGATGTATGTATCTGAGACACCCTCAGTTTATCTGGATGTCTCTACTGAATTGGGTAAGTCTCATGCTGCTCTGTGTGGATCACAGATAGTAAAGAATATGAAGAGAATATCTAGGTTAAGATTACAGAAATTTCAATAAGTCTGAGATTTGTCAAAGATTAGTTTGCGTTATTTGCTTGAATATATTGGATCAAAAACTTCCAGATGTTTGTATCACTTCCTGAGGGTGAGGAAGATTGTGGTGTAACAACAGCTCAGGCTGCCTAAACTGTGATAGCAGAGAGGAACTCAGAACAGAGGGGCATTGAAAAGCTTGCATGCCCTGTCCTACACGCCTTTCTCTGCAGAACTTGGAACTTTCAGGAAATTCCAACCCAGTTTCTGAGAAAATACTTGGTGAATAGGAGATCAAATCAGCTTGCAAATGAGCAGTTTTTAAGCCTATGTTGCTTTTATGCTTGTAAATAAGTAGAGCAATAAGCATGAAGTAACTTTTGATTTTTAATTATTAATTCTTTTCCTATCAGTATAGCATTTGACCATCATGTTGTTTATTTTCTTAGTGAAATCTATTCGAAGTATACCTGCCTACCTTGCAGAAACCCTCTACTATGCTATGAAGGTAAGTGCATACCTTGAGTATTTCATCTAATTAATTAATCTTTTTAGTTGTCTTTCTCTGTGTATTCTTATGATTTAAATAATAGACTTTGGGGTTTTTTTATTCTCCTTAAAATATGCAGTTCAATTCTACCAAATTGTTTTACTTTATTGATTCATCATAACTCAGGGGAGTTTGATACTGTATTTGACATTTTGAAACAATGTGCCTCTCTCTTTTTCTTTTCTTATAGGGAGCAGGGACAGATGATCATACCCTCATCAGAGTCGTGGTGTCCAGGAGTGAGATTGATTTGTTTAACATTAGGAAGGAGTTCAGGAAGAATTTTGCCACCTCTCTTTATTCCATGATTAAGGTAGTAGAACATTTCTTTAAATTATGTTCAGAAATCCAGAGCAGACCAATAGATAGCATGTAAGACATGGATGGGAGTACCCAACTATGTAAAGTTTAAAATTTTAGTGGTGTGATTAGAGCCATGACTTAAAAAGCCTGGCATATAATGTTTCCTAAAGTACAGATGATGGTTCCCACGTGGAAGATTGGCTCTTGGTGAAGGAGAGGCTCTTGGTGAGCTTAGAAGCATTGTTTAGTAGACAGATGATTCATCAAACCCAGCCCCTGCCCCTGATGATAATGTGTTGGTTCTTTCTCACTTTTATCAGTTCCAGCTGTCTTTATTAGTTCCTCCTACCTTCCACATCGATTTTTCTTTATTGTCTATTATCACCTTGTCTCTGGTATTAGTTCATAGTTCAGGAAAGGATCAACCATGTCATCAGAAATAAGTAAAAAGAGCTTGGGTATTACTATCATTTTTGTCCCTTTAAAAGCAAGGGAGACTGTGTCCTATATTTAAATTTGGTTTAAATATTTAAAAGTCCTCTTTTGACTTTCTTTTCTTCCTTTCTTTTTTGTTCTTTCTTTCTTTTCTTTCGTTTGATAAAAGGGAAAATGGGTCATACACAAAGCAGGATCTCAACAAAGCAAGCTTTGCATTTTGTGTGTGGTATGGCTGGATTGAAGGGCACTAGAGTTCTCAAATGCACTCTACTTGATACATTAATTTTTCATACATATCTGTGTATGAGATAAGCAGAGGTCAAGCATATGCTGAAGAGAAAACATAACAGCCACACAGTCCCAGAATTACCTCCCTTAGCCAGACACTTTGTATGTGAGAGTAACTTACAGGTTTAGCAAGCTTCCTTGTTCTCTCTGTTACTTGAGAGAAGAACATACTTTATTCTCTTAGAGCTGTGCCTTTAAGGGTAAATTAGAAAGTTAAACATATGTTAGTTACGTTGGTAGGAAACTCCTTGTAGTACATTCCTGATGTGAAAGTCACATACACAGAGATTATCCACTTGGGGGAAAGTCATATGGCTAAAACTTGTTGCCATATGACAAAACATTTAGTTTTTCATTGTCTGCAGTTTCTGTGACTCATGGAGGTTAACAGAATACTTTTGGGTTTCAGGGTGATACATCTGGGGACTATAAGAAAGCCCTCTTGATGCTCTGTGGAGGAGAAGATGACTGAGGCATCAGCCAGAGAGAGATCTTATGCTGTGCCTGCCACCGCCACTTCGACCTTCCTTCACAGCTTGCTGCACTTTTTATATGCCAGTGCTTGACACATTGCCTTATTCACGTAGCGTGCTAATAACCAAAGCATACATGCTGCAGAATAAAAATAACGGTGCTTCTTTCTTAATGTTCAATTAAGGTCTTTCTCTTTGTCTGTTGTAGTACTAAAGTGTACTTACGTTATTAAAGTCTAAAGTCTGGGTCATTTAGATTTTCTTTTAAAAGATCAGACTGCTTTTAGCCTTTTTAAAAAAACTTCATTTATATTAAATTGAAAACTGTATTTCCTTAATCGGAATCTTAGCCTTAAAATTATGAAATCCTGGAAGTGTTATTAATCAAGTTTGCTACTAAATTAAACCTGAAAAATTATGGTGGTTGCATTCAAAAGATTAGTAAGAAATAAACATTTCCTTCCCCCTGAATTATGTGTGAGTGTGTGTTCAGAAAAAAATTTAAAACTTACTTGTATTTGTATTTGACTGCGGTTGATACAAGGTTCCTTTAGTTTCAGTTGTACAATATAGTGATTTAGTTTCTCTATGCTAAGCTCACCACAAGTGTAGCCACCATCTGTCACCATATAACACTGTTACAATATCATTTTCTATATTCCTTATGCTGTGCCTTTTATCCCTGTGACTCATTCATTCTATAACTGGAAGTCTGTATCTTCTGTTCCCTGTCACCCATTTTGCTCATTTCTTCCACCCCACTCTCCTCGGGTAACCATCAGTTTGTTTTCAGTATTTATAGATCTGATGCTGCTTATGTTTGTCTGTTCATTTGTTTTTAGATTGCGCATATGAGTGAAATCATATGGTATTTGTCTTTCTCTGCTGACTTATTTCACTGAGCATAATACTATGAACAATGATATCTTTTGATATCTTTTTTCAAGCTAGTCATTGCCAATGGTGTTAACTAACAACTGAATTTACAGTTGGCTTTTGGACCATAAGCTTGAAATGCAACTGCATTCCTCTGCATTGTGGAATGAGGGAGAGGCTAAAGGAGCCTCAGATTTATTTGAAGCATTTTTATTTGGGCATCAGGTAAGGCGATGCTTATGATGCTGGTTGCTTAATAGAAAAGCTATCTTAAAACAACCTAAAAAATAAAAATAAAAAAAAACCCTAAAAATTCAGAGTGCTATTTTTCTCTTTCCTGTTATTCACTCTTTTCTCCTATTTTCATCTGCTACTTTCTTTGAGATAAAAAAAGCAGGCAATATCTGTTAGAAGTAGTTTCTCTTAATTTGCCTTTTGGTTTTCTGCGTTCAAATGCTTTTTGAATTGGTGTCAATTTCTTTTTTGCACTGATACCTTTGGATATGCATTTTTTTAAAGACCATGTGATTACTATTAATAAGACATTTTTATAAATGGACTACTCTTCCTTAGAAAATTTTTAAATAGTAATATTGTTCATGTCACAATCTTGGCTACTAATCAGAATGGACCCTTAAAAGTTATATATGTGTGTACATATGACATTGTGATTTTTTTTTTGAAAGGCTCTATAGGTGATTCTGATACAGAGCCAAGTTAAGAATTAATTGTCTATATATTTTTTCAGTTTTATTAGGATATAATTGAAATATATCACTGTGTAAGTTTAAAGTATACAGCACAATGAATTGATATGTGTATTGCAAAATGATTATCATAATATATTTTATTAACACCCATCATCTCATATCAATTTAATTTTTTTCAAGACTATTCATCTTTTTTTTAAGATTCATTTATTTATTTTATGATAGACATAGAGAGAGAGAGGCAGAGACACAGGAGGAGGGAGAAGCAGGCTCCATGCCGGGAGCCTGACGTGGGACTCGATCCCGGGACTCCAGGATCGTGCCCTGGGCCGAAGGCAGGCGCTAAACCGCTGAGCCACCCAGGGATCCCCCATCTCATACAATTTAAAAAATGTTTTTTTCCTTGATGAGAACTCTGTAACTGGATCTGTCTCTTAATTCTCAAATATACCGTAGAGCAGTGTCAACCACAGTCATCTTAAAACTGGAAGTTTATACCTTTTGACCAGTTTTATCCAATTACCTCATTCCTCATGCCCCACCCACCTCTGGTAACCACAAATCTGATCTCTTTTTCTATAACTTTGGTTTGTTGTTGTCTTTTAGACACCACATGTGAGATCATAGAGTATCTTTTCTCTGAGTTATTCTACTTAGCATAATGTCCTCAAGTTTCTCCCTTGTCACAAATGACAAAATTTTCTTCCTTTCTATGGCTGAATTATCTATGTGTGTGTGTGTGTATATATATATATATATATATACACCCCACATTCTCTTTATCTATTCATCACCTGATGGACAATTAGGTTGCTTCCATGTCTTGGCTTATTTGTAAATAGTGCTGCAGTGAACATGGGGTTGTCTCTCAAGCCTTGTGATTATTCAAGCAGCTTATGTTATTCTTAGTGGCTCCCAGGAGTTGAAGGAACACCAAGACCTGTTAGTGTCCTAAAGTGGGAGATCTCAGTCATCACCTAGATTCAAGCTGATTGGAATCCAGACTCTCAGCAGCTTTTAAAGTATGCAAAAATACCTTTTTCTTTTCTTTTTTTTTTTTTTTTAAGATTTTATTTATTTCAGAGAGAGATAGCACAAGCATGAACAGCGGGAGGTGTAAAGGGAGAAGCAGACTCCCTGCTGAGCAGGGAGCCTGAGGCAGGGCTCAACCCCAGGACCCCAGGATCATGATTTGAGCCAAAGGCAGATGCTTAACTGACTGAGTCACCTCAAAAATACCTTTTTTAGGGGAAGACAGGGATGCATGTTTCTGGTTGCTTTCTTTGCACTGAGTCCTAGGGTGATGGCCAGTTAAGAACTGTTTCTTACTTTGGTACTGTCCCATTGAACTGGTGAACAGTCTTTCTGGTTTATCCTCTGGCAGCCTCCACAAAAGCCGAGGTGCTAGATATGTACACAAACTCCCTTAGAAATTGGTGCGGCAATGTGGAGTGGGGCAGAGGAAGGCAATGAAGTAGGCACCTGCCAACCTGCTGGATATTTGATTGGAAGCTACCCCATGAGCCACAATATAAAGATAAGCTAACAGGCCTCTTTTACAGAAAGACTGGGCACGCGTTTCACTCTGCTAGTTCTGTGCTATTATGCCCTGGGGTAGGTAGCTGGTTAAAAACTATTTCTCCATTTATAAAAACCCTCAGGACCTGTGAGCACAAGCCATGCTGGCCAGCAGAGCCAGGTAATCAACACGTATCCCCTGGGTGGCAGCTGTAAAAATCAGCCGAGTGTATAAGTTCCCACCCAGGGGCACCAGTGAACCTGACCAAAGCAGAGAGAGGTGCAAAGAAGAGCACCCATTGGCCTCTGTCACCGGAGAGCAACTCCGTAGACCTAAGGTGTGCTAAACCAGAAGCCTGCCCCTTAGGCTGAAGCTTTAAGACAAGCAAGTAGGCCTCTTTAAAGGAAAGATTGAGGGTGTTTCAGTCTGTGTCTGTGCTTGGGTTTGGTAGCCAGCTATGCACCATTTCTTCCCTTGTTACAGACCCATCAGACTCACGGATGCAAGCCCTGCCGGCCACTTGGGCCAGATGATCAAAGGGTGTCTCCTGGGTGGCAGCCATAAAAACGGCACTAGACATGTGTACCAGAGATCTCGATCACTCAGAGTGAGAGTGAGAAGACAGTGCCAGTCCTCTGAGGTCTTTACAGAGGATTACAGTCAGCCCTTAGGATGTATGTTTAATTACAAGCCTGCCCCTCAGGCTGAAGCTATGAGGATTAGCTAATAGGCCTCTTTCACAGACTAGGCTCCCCAGTCTATTGCCTCTCAGCTATACCCTGGGCATGGTACCCAGTTAAGAACTCCTTCTCTATTGGTTACAGTCCTTTGGGACCTACAAGCATAAGCCCTGCTAGCCACCAGAGCCAGATAATGAGGAGGAGTATCCCCTGGGTGGCAGATGCAAAATTCAGGACTTCACATGACTGTGTGTAAGTGCCTTTCTGGGAGTTACTGGTGACCTGGAGTGAGGCAGAGGGAGAGCATTGAAGTGGTGCCTGCAAGCTCCCATTTTTGGAGATGATTTCCTTATGTGTGTTACATTAGATGCCAGCCCCTCCAGGTTGATGCTTTAATAAGCAAATGGGCCTGTTTCACAGAAAGCCTGGGTGCTTTTTGTTTGGTTGCTTCTGTTCTGAGTCCCAGAATGGGCGAATCCACATGAACCCTTTTAAGTACTGCTCCTCGGTTCGCTATATAGTCTTGTGGGTCTTGTGATTGGGAGCCCTCTTGGCCTTCGAAGCTAGATGTTTTGGGGGCTCAATTCTCAAGGGGCTGGTTTTAAAAGTTGAAGTGCCAAATGTGGGGTTCAGACCCTTTGCTTCCAAGGGAGAAGTTCAGGGTTGTGAGTTCCCTTCCAGCTGTGGGTTATAGCACCAGGGGTGTGGTTTATGGTGAGATTGTTCCAGCCTCTCCTACCCATTCCCAAGTGGGTTTTTTTCTTGTTTGCCCAATGTGTAGCAGTCACTCAGCTAGTTTGTTTTGTTTTCGTTTTAGAGAAGGGACAGCATGAGTGGGAGGAGGGACAGAGGGAGAGGGAGAAAGAGAGAATCTCAAGCAGACTCCATGCTGAGCTCAGAGCCTGACTTGGGGCTTCATCTCATGATCCTGAGATCATGACATGAACTGAAGTCAAGAGTCAGATGCCCAACTGACTTAGCCACCCAGGCATCCCATTGGTTCTTTCTTTCTTTCTTTCTTTTTTTTTTTAGAGGAAATTATTCCATATATAGTTATAGATTTGATGTGTCTGTGGAAGGAGGTGAGTTTTCTTTTTTTGTATCAATTAGGTGAATTATAGTAATTGATTTTCCACTATGAAGCAATCTTACATTTTCAGGATAAATTCCACTTTGCTATATTATTATTTTAAAATATTGCTGTATTTGTTTTATTTCTGTATTTTTGAGAATTCTTTTCTGTGTTGATGGAGCATACTTACCTGTAGTTTTCTTTTCTTGAAATATTTTTGTCTAGTTTTAGTATCAGAGTGTTGCTAGTCTTCTAAAATAAGTTGGGAGTGTTTCTTCCTGTTCTGTCTTGTGTGAAAATTTGTGTAGAATTGGCATGAAAATTTTTCTTGTATGTTTGGTAGATTTTCCAGTGAAGTCATTTAGGCCTGGAATTTTTTTGGGAAGGTTTTAAACAGAAAAATCAACTACATATAATTTTTAATATATAGACATCAAATATATATTTATATTTTAAAAAATATATAAAGATTTTTAAAAATATATTTATTTATTCATGAGAGACAGAGAGGCAGAGACATAGGCAAAGGGAAAAGCAGGCTCCCCACAGAAAGCCGGATGTGGGACTCAATCCCAGGACCCCAGGATCATGACCTGAGCCAAAGGCAGTTGTGCAACCACCAAACCACACACATGGCCCTATAGATCACAAATTTAGTGGCTTAAAATAACCCAAATTATCACATAATTCTAGAGGTCAGAAATCTAAAATAAGTCTCATCGGTTTAAAATAAAGGTGTTGGCAAGACTGTGTTCCCTTTTGGAAGCTCTAGGGGAAAATCCCATTTTCTTGTCTATTTCAGTTTCTGGAAGACACCTGTATTCCTTGGCTCCATCTTCAAAGCCAGCAATCAATTCATTTTACTTTCTGTTTTCTGTCCTCACATCTCTTACTCTGACTCTTTCCCTTTTAAAGGACCCTTGTCAATTACATTGGGCTCACCTGGATAATCCAGGATGCTCTCCCCATCTCAGGATCACATCTGCAAATTCCCTTTTGTCATATGAGGTCGCAGATTCTGAGGATGAAGACAGGGACGCATATATTTTTTGGGTGGGGGCCATTTTACAGATAGTTTCAGGAAATGATTGTGGAGTATATACACAGCATGGTCTCTGCTCAGGTAGTAGAGCTGCTCCACATTCTAGGTATAAACACAACTGCCATATAGTATACCCTCGGTAATTCCGCTGGTGTAAAGGAGGGAAAGCATTTCTTTACTTGATTTTTTTTTTTTACTTGTACTTAATTTATTTTTTTAATTAATTTTTTAAATTAATTTTTAGGGTTTCTTTAAAAAAATTTTTTTTTACTGGAGTTCAATTTGCCAACATATAGCATAACACCCAGTGCTCATCTGCCAAGTGCCTCCCTCAGTGCCCATCACCCAGTCACCCCCACCCCCCACCCTCCTCCGCTTCCACCACCCCTGGTTCGTTTCCCAGAGTACTTAATTTAAATAATCGAAACCCTCCGGGGTCAAGTTTTTCCTTCCTCATTCACCTCTGTGTGTGTATGAGTGTGAGTACTTGAGAGCAGCGCACCCCAAAGAATCTCCTGCCAAGCCTGCAGCGGTCTGCCTTATGGTCACTGGGTGGTGCTGTTGGCATAAAGTTTCACCACATTCAACCCACTTCTGTTTAATAGCAGCAAACTTAGTTATCAGCGTCAGAGGGCATTCCTCTAATCCTCTGCTGTAACACACAGACAAAAAGTCAATTTAAATTTTAATCCCCTATTTGATTACTTGTCACTTGGTTTAGAATTATCCTGTCTTCCTGGGCTTAGGGTATTCTTTTTCTTTTCCCCCCTCGTAAAGCACTGTTTTGTCCTTTGCCTCAAGATATTTTGAAGTCCAATTCCTACCATTTCCCGACCCATATTCCTTATTTGGATGTAATTTTATTTTTTTAAACAAGTTTTTAGATTTTTGTTTATTTATTTGTGAGAGAGAGAGAGAGTGAGAGCATGAGCATGAGCTGGGGGGAGGGGTAAAGGGAGACATAGTCTCCTCACTGAGCAGGGAGTCTTGATGCAGGCTCCATCCCAGGGCCTTGGGATCCTGAGCTGAGCTGAAGACAGACGCCACCCAGGCACCCCCGCCACCCATATAAAAACTATTTCCTTCTTCAAGTTTTTCAATTGGTTTCCTAATATAATAAATGACTATTTAAGGTCATTAAATAGTCACCTTTCATCTTCTCTTCTACAGCCTCTCAACATCCTTAAGTTACTCTTTTTAGTGCCTTTCATATTTATCTATGTAATGTAAAGCAATATGTTTACATTTTTAGTTCTTGTTCCAACAATTATTATAGCAAGAATCTCTAGACCCCTCATTTTGAAAGGCTAAGGTACCAGAGACTCTCTACCTTCCTTCTCTCCTCTCCGCTTTCCATCTCCCAACTCTGGTCAACTGTAATTTTGCTTTTCAGATTGTCAGCATTGATTCTGTTTACATTCTCCACCATAACCCCAATGAAGTCACTATATTTGTCAGTATATTGATTCTACAACTTGGAAATAGAGATGTTCAGATTATCAACTCATAGCTAACCCACCTGCATGTCATTCTTACCTTCATGACACTTGACATCTGTGTCACAACTTTCCTGGGGTGCCACAGAGAAGACTGTCTTTTTGCAGCCTCTCTTCTGTGTATTTTCAGTTAGGACCTCATCACTTTCTGTCACTTTTCCTTCAGCTTTCCATTTCCCAGAAATCTGATGACATTTCTCTTACGCTCACAGCTTCCCTGTTGTTTTCTTTATTGTAAGATTTTTAATGCCTTGACTCTTATTTAATAGTGTCCAGGGCCCATAATTTCTCAGACTGCTATCTTAAACCGATGTTCTAGAATGACTTCTCAAGTGCCCATGCTGTTCATGGTGCCTTCTACAGGTCCTGCCTGATTCCCCATGCCCTTGTCGTCGTGTTCTTGTCTCCCTTTGTGCGACTGCTGTGCCCTCTTCCCAAAAGCCCCAGTCCTTCCTATTTCCAGGCCAAGGAGGCTGACAAAAAGAAGGTGTAATTGACTCTTGAACAACATGGGTGTGAACTGCATGGATCCACTTTTTTAGAAAAGATTTTATTTATTTATTCATGAGAGACAGAGAGGGAGAGAGAAAGAGAGAGAGAGAGAGAGAGAGAGAGAGAGAGATGCAGAGACACAGGCAGGGGGAGAAGCAGGCTCCATGCCGGGAGCCCAACATGGAACTCGATCCCGGGTCTCCAGGATCACACCCTGGGCCAAAGCTGGCACTAAACCGCTGAGCCACTGGGGCTGCCCAGATCCACTTAAAAAAAATTTTTTTTTTATCTATTTATTCATGAGATGGTCCACTTATATGTAGTATTTTTTCCTATGAATCAGTACAGTATTGTTTGTGTATTTTCTCTTGCTTGTGATTTTCTTTTTCTTTCTTTCTTTTTTTTTTTAAAGATTTTATTTATTCATGAGAGACACAGATAGAGAGAGAGGCAGAGACACAGGCAGAGGGAGAAGCAGGCTCCATGCGGGAGCCCGACATGGGACTTGATCCTGGGTCTTCAGGATCACGCCCTGGGCCAAAGGCAGGCGCTCAACCGCTGAGCCACCCAGGGATCCCTTGTGATTTTCTTAATAAGAAAATTTCTTAACATTTTCTTTTATTTAGCTTACTTTATTATAAGAATATAACTCATAAAACATACAAAATATGTGTTAACCAACTGTTACGAGTGAGTCTTCTGGTCAACAGTAGGCTATCAGTGGTTATGTTTTTGGGGAGTCAAAAGTCTGTACAGATTTTTGACTACACAGGAGTCAGCACAGTTAACCCCCACATTTTTCAAGCATCAACCATAGTATTTAAACCACCTCAGTACCTCCCTGGCTGAAGATGATCATAGTTGCCCTGTGGGGCTGTAGACAGGAGTCCTTGTTCTGATCTCTGGGTCCCAGATTTGTCCTGATGACATGACTTCTCCTGCCCTTTATGCCCCAGACTCCTGGGACTTTACTTGTGCTTTCTTTCTGTTTCTAGCAATTTTGGCTTGTGTTGGTCTCCTCTCTTTGTCCATTGGTAGTCTTGTGAGCCAGCCAGACCATAGCACACCTCCCAGATAATCATGGCTAGCATGCCCTGACCACCATCTCAGATTCCTTGTTACTGTGTACCACCTGTGTCACTGGGCCCTCACTATCTTCTCCTGGAAATCTAGCTGCAAGCTGCTATCTGCATGTCCCTGATGTGGCCACCTCTTTTAACATGTCCTTGTCCTCCTGGTCGCCCTTCCTGTTGTTCATTCAGTCTGCCTACTCCGCTTTTTTGACCTCACCTATTTTCTTTCATTAGGTGCCATCTTCCCCACTTCTTGCTTGCTTGAGCTGCTACAAGGAAAGCAGAGATACTTTGTACTTTCATCTGTTCACATATCACCCTCCGATTCTCCACATCCTACAATCTATATATCCTCAATGAGGGCAATATCATCCCTAAGAGGGTAGACATTGGTTTTGGGAGCTGAAAAAAATTTACTCCTTTTGCATATAAAGCACAGATATATGCATATTGTACATGAACAGATAAACAGCATATATTTGCCGTATTAAACAGTTAATAATGAAGATCATCTCTCTTTGTGGAGAGCAATTATCTCTGTTTAAGAAGAACTTATAGTGTAATGGGAGAGTCTCCACTGATGGGCATGACCTTAAGACCCTATCCAATTCCATCTCAATGCTGGGCTGGGTTGAACTGAATTGCTCATATGAAGACTAGACTTGTGTAAGGGTACCAGAGTGAGAGAGAGAGAGAGAGAAAGACAGACATAGGAAGAAAAGAAATAGAAAAGGAAAAAGAGAGGAGAAGAGATATTGATTGGTTTCAATAAACTTTTGTAGAAGTTTTATATCTAAAATTTTTGGACAGAATTATTTTCTTATAGCATAGTTAAGTTTTATATCATTAAAAAAAACATAAAATTGTGTTTTTTTCAATACATATTGGGTGGGGATACTCATCAAAACATGCTTAGGATGTTAGAGATTTTACTCTTCCCTGGAGAAAGTAAAGATCAGGGCTCTTATTTTGGAGGATCCTGGAGGATGGGATACACCTCAGGTAGATGGGCCTTCAAGGAAGGGTTGCTGGCAAGGAAAATCCCAGGGGGCAGCAGTGGCTATGTGAATGAGGGTTCTGACAGTCATCTGCTAATATGAATGCTGTGTGTAAGGAGACACATGATCTATCTCATTAGGGTAATGATTAAGAGCATGGCTCCTGAGCTAGACTGCCTGAGTTAGAATCCCTTCTCCTCTGTTGACTAGCTGTCTGACTCTGAGTAGGTCACTTGATTTCTGTGACACAATTTCCTTATTTGTAAAATGAGGATGATAGGTGTGTACTTTATTGAGAATTAAATGCGTTAATACTTATAAAGATACACTTAGGCAGAGTAAGTTCTCAAGCATAAAGGTTTTTAATATTTCCTGCCTCTAGTGCCATGGATGGCATGTAGAAATCATGATAAATATTTGCTGAATAATAAATGTGGCACTACCTATGAGAGGAATGAACTAGATCTTTTGTGAGTCTTTGGAGAATGACAATGCAAAGATCCTGATCTCAATAGCTCTTTATTAAAAGATAATCTTAAAGTAAAATGACTAGTTTTAATCTATTAAAGTCTATTGCTAAGTTCTATTTTATGTATCTGTGCCAAGGAGAATGATTAGTTGTTTCTTGTTTTTCCTTGGTTATGGTGTTGGTGCTGAACACTCACTAGGAAAGAACAAATGTTTGATTTCTTCCTCCCAACCTAGAAAGGGAAGGTTGGCATTTGTGATCCTCCAGGTTTGAATTGTGAGGAGTGTTTTCAGCATGAAGGAGGCAGGGATGCAAGTGGGATGGGCAGATTATGTAGGATCAATCCTGAATGGGAAGGCAGCCTTCCAGTGGAGGTAGGTGAGAGGGGGCCATATGGAGGGTGAGGACAGGAGGAACCTTCTTGAGGGGTTGGATTTGTACTCCCCTCCTGCGTCCTAGGATGTGCCCTGGAACGTGGCAAGGCCTTTGATGGGACAGCTGATGGAGGGCAGTAGAGGATGAAGATTGGGTATGTTCTGGAGTTTCTCCTTCAAATGAACCACCTAAATAAAGAGCATCTTTCAGGAAAATTAGAATGAAGTGATCACCACAGAAGTCCTTAAAAACTTTTTATTTTTATTTTTATTTTTTTTTGGTATTGTGTAAGCCTCACCAGTTTCTTGTGTGATATCAAGGGGAGGGGGTGGTTTACAAAACATGATTTGAAATTCTTATCAATATGAAAGATGGAGAATTTAAGTTTGTATTTAATTTGACTAGGAAAAAGAGAATAGCATGAAATTTCTGCTTCTTAGCATTGTGGGCCACATATAGAGCATCCTCAGTATTCAGTTTAGCTGATGATTCACTGAAGCCGGACATAAATTGAAGATTTTATTTTATTTTATTTTATTTTATTTTATTTTATTTTTTTAAATTGAAGATTTTAAAACTATTTTTGATAATAGGCATTGCTTTGTAAATTTGCAGTTTTAAGGTGTATATTCACAGATTATTTTCTCCTTAGAAAGAAGGTTGCTGTTTGTGTAAGTTATTATTAAGGCAGACAGATACTTTGGAACATGCCATAGTGATTTAACAGAGTGCTGTAGTGCTTGCTAGGTGGTTGATTCGAAGGGGCATCTCTAGAACATTTCTATCCCCTATTGCCCTCCATCAACTGCTATCTCAAAGGCCTTGCCACATTCCAGCCTACCTCATGGAAACTGTAACTGAGATACAGGCTCAAAGCTGTCAAGAAGGGTTCTCTCTCTCCCTGCCCTTCTATGTCCTCACCTCATCTTCCTCTCCTCAAGGTATTAAAATATGTAGCACTCATATTTAAAATATAAAAAATACAATTTAACATCAAATTAGCTGAATATAAAAAAGAAAAATTTTTGATTTATATATTTATTATTTTTTCTTTTTTTATTATTTTGTTTTGTTTTAAAATTTATTTATTTATTTATTTATTTTGATTTCTATATTTATAAAAGAGATATAATCTAGAAAAGATGTAACATGACTCAATGATGTATGTGCCAGATACAGAGCCTGCTCTGTAGCAGGAACCTGATGACTGCCTGCTAAATTAATGAACCATAATACCTATGTATCTTGTATAATCTCTATATAGAAACTTATAGGAGACAGCATGAGAAAATGCCATGAGCATGGGCTGTGTTGTCAGAGGAACTGAGATTTAAATTCTGACTCTTCTTGGACTAATTACTTATCTTTAAGATTCTTTTTTTTTAAAATTTTTATTTATTTATGATAGTCACACACAGAGAGAGAGAGAGAGAGAGGCAGAGACATAGGCAGAGGGAGAAGCAGGCTCCATGCACCGGGAGCCCGATGTGGGACTCCATCCCGGGTTTCCAGGATCGCGCCCTGGGCCAAAGGCAGGCGCTAAACCGCTGAGCCACTCAGGGATCACTATCTTTAAGATTCTATTAATAAGATCTACTGTATAGAACTACAGTATGGATTAAATAAGAAAACATAAGTAACTAATTTAACAAAGTGACTAGAATGCAGTTATTACCCAATAAATATTTTGTGATGTTTAGGGCAAACCATCCTAGCTGCTGTAGCATACAAACCCACTATTCTCAGATACTTAACTTCATAAAATCAATTCTTTCCTCATTTCCATATGAGTATTTCTGGGTGGGTGGTATTCAATGTGATTATTTTGGAACTAAGGCTTCTTCCATTTGGAGACTCTATGTCCTTGGAGTCATCTCATTCAGCCAATGGATGGGGAAGGAGGAAGCAAGATGAAGTGTGGGAGGCTCTAGTGACATACATCACTGCCCCACATTCCAGTGGCTAAAAGTCTGTTATGGATTCAGGTATAAGGAAGACTAGTTAATGTAATCTTGTGTGGTCGATAGAGGAAATGTGTTTGGTGAACATCTTGTCAGTCTCTGCTACAATTTTATTCCCCTTTCCTCTTTTATTTTTCTCTCCTCTTAAAATACAGTGCTATTTTAATTTTTATTTATTATTAATTACTACTAGGTCTAATGCTGTTTCCTTTTGAATGTCTAATCCATTTAGTCATTTCTTGTACATGACGAGCCTTTTTTGTACTTGATTAGGCTCTAGTGCAAAGTTTGCATCAAAACCCTTGAAGAAGATTAAAAGGAGGTAGGAGGAGAGGGAGTGAGGGATGGAGAGAAGGAGAGGGAGAGAGAGAGAGAACAAGTGAGAGCACAAGCATGCATGAGAGCATGAGCATATATTTAATGCTGGTGAGGAAGAGGTGAAACAGGCACTCTCATTCATTCCTGATTAATACCACCCTTTGGAAAGAACTTCAACTTTGAAATATTTATACTATTTGATACAGTATTTCTATTTTGGGGAAATGACCTAAGAAAATGCTTTGAAATACAGATAAAAATTCTTATGTGTAAAATGTTAACCATAACATTACTTATAGTAACAAATAATTGGAAACAATCTAAATGAGAACCCTAGAGGGATGGTTAAGTACATTATAGTACATACATATAATGAAATGTGGTACAGCAATTAGATATAATCATTCTAAATAACTTCTAGTAACAAGAGAAAATACGCTACAATGTTAAAAGAAGAAAGTAGAATATACAAGTCTAGTGGTAGTATAATTCCACCAAAGAGAGAAAATATTCAAGAAATATACTGGATATAACCAATATGTCTATCTAGAGTAGAATGGATAAATTAAATTTTTATATATCATGCAGTGGATTATTATATAGCAATGAAAATAAATGAACTCCAGCTACATCCAATAATGTGTATTAATCTGCCATACATATTATTGAGTGAAAAAATCAGGATATAAAATACATAAAATATGATTTAGTCTATATAAAGTTTAAAAACAGACAAAATTGAAATGAAATTTTTAGTGATATATCCTTAGGTGATAAAATTTTAGTGAAAAGCAACAGAAATAAGTATCACAAAAGTTAATTTGGTCATTACTTATGGGGGAGGAAGAAGGTGGTAACTGGGGAAAAATGTTTGGAAGCTACAGAAGTGATGGTAATTTTCCATTTCTTGGCCTGGTTAATGGTTACTAGAAGTTTGTTTTGTAAGTATTTCTCAAACTCTATACTTACATTATGTGTACTTAGATACAGGTGTTGTATTTCACAATAAAAATATTGGATATACTAGAAAGAAATTAAGCTACTCATAAAAGTATTGTTTCTTAATGGTAAAATTAGAGTTATTTTTTGTCTTTGTATTTTACTCTATTTTCCAAATTCCTACAATGTACACACCTTCCTTTTGTAATCAGAGACCCAGTTAGCTAAGGCCAATGAGAAAATCATTGCTGAAATCACCTCCTTGCTGGTGAAAATAACTAGCAAAATTTTTGAAAATAAGTGAGAATTCCAGTGGGATTTTACAAAACACTTAAGGAAGGAAATGCCAGGAAAAATGGGCTTAATATGGATCCTGGGGGAAAACAGGTTACTTATCTTTTCTCTGAATTTGTATGCTGAGATTACCATTTAAACCAGGATCTGCTGGTGGCTATCATTACCACTGAATGGAGAAAAGCCTGCTGGGAATGAAGCCAACACAAAAAAGAGCAGAGCAAAGAGATGGAGAAGATAAAGTCATGATGAAGTGCTCTAAGCAATTTGATCCATCTCTACCTAAAGCTACATGAACTCTGCTTAAGCTAGTTTCTTTCATAGTAACCATGAGTGCTGATGATCATCATATATCTTCTCTTTTATTCTGTGTTAATGCAAACAAAAATGGAGAAAGTATGTAGTGGGTGTGATGCCAGCCATATGCCTGAAAGTCCCAATAAGAAAGCAGTTTGTTTTCCCTATTGCTAGCTCTATTAAGGGAATAGCATCATAGAATATTTAGCTAATCAAATGTAACCGAGAGAGAGAGAGAAATATTGGGAAGAAGGGCTTTGGGTGATTCCACATAACATTACCTTGAAGACTTCTTTACCTATAATAGGAAGGGGTGGGGAGATCCATTCCCTTGTGCTCTCAGAGCCTGAGCACCCCACCACAATGAATCTGATTCTAATGTCAATAACATGTATTTTTCATAAAAAATGGTTCCTCATGAAGTAATAGCAATTTGTTCCAAAGCTCAGAAAAATTACCTGCTTGAAAGAGAGAACTTTATTAAACCTTGATATCAAGTGCTCTAATAAATGCTAAGCTGAATAAACAAGTGTTGGATAAGATGCTAGCGAGGACTTTTGGTTGAAAAATTGAATCACAAAGATGAATCAATTGATAACAATACATATCTACAAAGGTTTCTTGCTTTCGGATCTCTTGCTTAAGGAGGTAAGCAGGAATTCAAAGCCAACTAAGGTTTAAAATCTGTTTTAAAATCTGCTTCAACCTCAAAATATATAGCACTTTAATATTTTTTAAAATATATTTATTTATTTGAGAGAGAGAACACACATGCATGCATGCACGGGAGAAGCAGGGAGGGGTATAAGCAGAGGGAGTGAGAGAATCTCAAGCAGACTCTTTGCTGAGCATGGGGTGCAGTGTGGGGCTTGATCTCACAACCCTGAGATCATGACCTGAGCCAAAATCAAGAGGCAGATACTTAACCGACTGAGCACCCAGGCACCCTGCATAACACTTTATAATTTAGTTATCCATCTAAGCACATATATCCTATTCCTTATGCAATTATGATTTAAGGAGTATTCAATGTTATTCTTGTGATTTTTGCCGTTTACTGAAGATGAGCTATATAGTTCCTTTCTGACTTTAAAGACATCAGGAACTTTTTTGGAGCATAACATTTTCATTTAGTTATTATGAAAATAATATTTTATAATTATAAAATAATAGGGTCATATTTTTGAAGGTTAAGAATATAAAGAAAGAAAAAGATACCACTCTAACAATTAATGTATACCATTTTCAAAATAATCCCTCCTTCTCCTTGTTGGGGTCTCCCAGGGGATTCCAATGTACAGAAACCCACTTCTCTACTTGGTCTAGATCAGGTCAGTAAGTTACAACAAAAAATAAGGCAGAAGAGGTCCAGAAGTTACTTGTATTGATGGAATAGGGAATAGGGACTCTAGGTTGATCACACGGCTTTGCTAATATTGAACCCCAGAATTAGGCAGATAAACCAGCAGTACTGGATAGAGGAGGCCACTCCAGGAACGAGCAGGACCCTTGATACATCAGAGGAATATCACTACCCTGAAGCCAGGACAGTACCGATGGTGGTCTAAGTGAAGCACACTCACTTATTCTTCCTAAACCTAGCAATCAGTTAACTCCCTCTTCCTCTCGAGGACCAGTATGAGTAAAGGGAAAAGGAAAGTTTATCAAGGGAACATAGAGAAAAATCCTCCTTTTGGAAAATGGGAGTAGAAAGGGTGTTTTCTTATTACAAGTAAAAACAACAACAGAAAATCCTACAACCAACAAAAGAACCCCAGAGGAGTATAGTATTTCAAAACTCAAAAAGAACAATTCAATGGTTGTGATGGAGCCATGGTTATTGTTTTGTCAAGAAATATGCACAGAAAGCAATTAACATAGCAGCACTGAGACTACTGTCCTTAGAAAGGCCTGCTTTAGGGATGCCTGGTTGGCTCAGTGGTTGAGCATCTGCCTTTGGCTCAGGGTGTAATCGCAGGGTCCTGGGATCGAGTCCTGCATCAGGCTCCCCGTGAGGAGACTGTTTCTCCCTCTGCCTATGTCTCTGTCTCTCTCTCTCTCTCTGTGTCTCTATGAATAAATAAATAAAACCTTAAAAAAAAAAAAGGCCTGCTTGCAAGATTGTCCTCTGGTTACTTTGAGAGGGTTCCCATCATGCCTACAACTGATTAGAATTTTTTATTGTGCCTAAACTATACAAACAATGTGGTCTATGTTGAACTTTGTGCCTGTTTTTCTCCACATGTCTTCCCATACTTTTCCTTTGCTGATTTTGTTTTGTGTCCTTTCACTGTAATCCATCTTAGCTATGAATATGATTATATGCTGAGACTTTTGAATCCTCCTGGAGAATCATTGAAGCTGGCAGTGCTCCTATGGGCCCCTGAAATAACATGGCTAGTGGTTTCAATTGTTCCTTTATCAGCCATTACTCCATGAAATAAGAATTATAGGAGTTGCCCAAAAATGGACTGTGAGACTTAAGAGACTCAGAAGGAAGGTAAAATGGAGGTCATTTGTCTATGGACTATGGTAGATTGTATTAGGTTAACTTAGCTAACCTGAAACTATATTTTCTAGAGTTCCTTTTCCTATATGGTTTGGGGTTATCATGAGTCAGGAGAGATATTTTGTATAAGGTTTGGAAGTCAGAAGTGGGACAACAGTTATCTTGCTTTTTGTGCTCTTAAGTTTGAATGAGGTGCTGTCATAGATCATGCATGTTGTCACTTGTCCACTGGTTCATCTGATTGGCACAGGTCAGCATCTGGGCTTGCATCAGCTACAGCTCCTGTCTCAGCCTCCCCAACTCCTGGGCCAAATGCATGGTTAGCTTTATGATGAAAGGTACCAGCGTCTTCTGTGGAACACATTCATCATAAAAGGTGAAGACTTGGGGGCAAGGCAGGTTCCAGTTCATCTAAAGGAGTTCCAGCTCAGCCTCAAAAATATTGGAAGAAGAAATCCCTCACAATCTCTAAGTGTCCCTTGATGTTCTTGCTGGGTATGCTGATAATACAAGCTCCTCCTACCTGTGCAGTTCTCAGGGTTGTGTTTATTCCCATCATGGTTGGCTGGTTGGCTCAGTGGTTGAACATCTGCCTTCGGCTTAGGGAGTAATCGTGGGGTCCTGGGATCCCCCTCTAGGTTACTGTGAGTAACCTTGAGGATTAGATAATATTTTACTCTGGGATAAAGAACAGACTTGCTTACTAAACAGTAAACTACACGTGCTTACTTTGGTGAATTCTCTAAACTCAGTGTTTCTCACCTATGATGCAAATTCCAGTATCCATTAGGTGCAGTATCCATCTGAGAAGCTCTGTGTTGCACCCTAGGACTTGAGGGTGAGAAGAACTGAGACAAACATGATGTTTTGCTGCTTGCTGTACTGTTAGTAACAAGTATTTCCTCTCTGACCCTGGAATATAGTGTCTTCTACCAGAACCCATGGAACAGTAAAAGGCTAATTTATTAGCTTGAATGTAGATTAAAATCTTAGACTCTAACAGCAGGTTCTAGTTTATCCTCACTTCCTCCACTTCATGCTCATCTTCCCTTCCCAGCTGCCTGCCCTGTGAACTTCAGGCACCAGACATGGAGACAACAGACTCACATAGATTGACTTTTGCCCACTCCTTAACCCTCTTTTACTCTTGTAACCACCAATCTAATCTGTTCTCTGCATCTATGAGGGCTTTTTAAAAAATATTGTTTTGTTTGTAGATGATTCATATAAGAGAAATTTTATGGTATTTGTCTTTGTCTGACTTCTTTCACTTAGTGTTATACCCTTTAGGTCCATCCATGTTGGTGCAAATGGCTAGATTTCATTCTTCTTTATGGCTGAGCACTATTCTATTCTATGATGTGTGTGTGTGTGTGTGTGTGTGTGTGTGCATGTGTGTGTAGAAATAATCCTCTTTATCCATCTCTCCATGAGTGGACACTTATATTGTTTCCATGTATTGGCTATTGTAAATAATGCTATGAACATAAGGGTGTGGATATCTCTTACCATAGTGTTTTCATTTCCTTTGGATATATTGCCACAGTGAAATTGGTGAATCATAGTTTTATTTTTAATTTTTTGAGGAATCTCCATACTATTTTCCATAGTGATTGTACCAATTTATAATCCCACCAACAGTGAACAAGAGTTCCCTTTTCTTTACATTCTCATCAGCATTTGTTATCTCTTGTCTTTTTATTTTATTTTTTTATTATTTAAATTTTTTTTATCGGAGTTCAATTTGCCAACATATAGCATAACACCCAGTGCTCATTCCACCAAGTGCCCCCCTCAGTGCCCATCACCCAATCACCACAAGCCCCCGCCCACCTCCCCTTCCACTACCCCTTGTTCATTTCCCAGAGGTGTCTCTCATGTTTTGTCACCCTCACTGATATTTTCACTCATTTTCTCTCCTTTCCTTTTATTCTCTTTCACTAATTTCTATATTCCCCAAATGAATGAGACCATATACTGTTTGTCCTTTTCCGATTGACTTATTTCACTCAGGGACCCTTCAGGTCCCTCCATGTCGAAGCAAATGGTGGGTATTTGTCGTTTCTAAAGGCTGAGGAATATTCCATTGTATACATAAACCACATCTTCTTTATCCATTCATCTTTCGATGGACACCGAGGCTCCTTCCACAGTTTGGCTATTGTGGACATTGCAGTGTGGTACTGACACAAAAACAGACACATAAATCAATGGAACAGCATAGAGAATCCAGAAGTGGATCCTTAACTTTATGGTCAACTAATATTTGACGAAGCAGGAAAGACTATCCACTGGAAAAAAGACAGTCTCTTCAATAAATGGTGCTGGGAAAATTGGACATCCACACAAAGAATGAAACTAGACCACCCTCTTGCACCATACACAAAGATAAACTCAAAATGGATGCCTTTTTATTTTAAAGATTTTATTTATTTATTAGAGAGAGATAGCGAGAGAGAGTATGAGTGGGGTGGGGGGGAGGTTAGAGGGAGAAGCAAGCTCTCCACTGAGCAGGGGGCCTGACATGGAGCTCAATCCTAGGACCCCGGGATCATGACCTGAGCTGAAGGCAGATGCTTAACTGACTGAGCCACCCAGGTGTCCCTCTCTTGTCTTTTTAATGAGAACAGGTCTGACAGGCATGAAGTGATAGTTCATTGTGGTTTGATTTGCAGTTCCCTAATGATTAACGGTCTTGAATACCTTCTCCTGTACCTGTTGGTCATTTGCATAACTTGTTTAGAAAAATGTCTATTCATTTCCTTTGCCTGTGTTTTAGTCAGATTTTTTTTTTTTTTTTTTTGCTATCAAGTTGTATGAGTTCATATATCTTGGATTATACAACTTATCAGATATATGGTTTGTAAATATCTTTCCAATTTTGTATGTTGTCTTTTTATTTTGTTCATTTCTTTTGCTATGAAGATGATTTGTAGTTTGATGTAGTCCCACATGTTAATTTTTTATTTTGTTGTTTGTGCTTTAGATGCTACATCCAAAATATTGCCAATACAAAAAGCTTTTTATTCTGTTGTGTTTTTGTCTAGGAGTTTTACGGTTTTCAGTCTTAAGTCTTTTTGAGTTAATCCATTTTGAATTAATCTTTGTGAGGGTGTAAGGTAGGGAGATTGTATCATATTAGGGGAGAACTGTGTATCTCAGCAGGGGTATGCAAGCTATGGATATGGAATCTAGAAATAGGTGGTTATGAAAAGTCAAGGAAGATGCACGGCAGATATGACACTTCTGTTAACAGTGGCACTGTCCTAGTATGGTAGTATGGTACTAATGGTAGTAGCCAGGCAGACCACCTGTCTTAGATTAGGTCACCAGGCATAATAAGATAAGGGATAGTGACCAATGACTCAAACTGAGGCTAAAAGGACTGGTGTGGTGGCAAGATTGGCTTGATACTGAATGCCAAAGTTCAGCTTGCCCCAGAGTGCCACGGTCTGGATTGTACATAGAGATGGAAAGGGGAGAGCCTGCAAGTAGGTCAGGTGGTTCTGGCTATCAAGAAAGGAAGTCTGCGGGTTAGATGCAGGGACCTCAGTCTGAAAGTGCGATGCACCTGGCACTAGTCATGCTAATGTGGATAACGTTGTGCTGTTATTACAGCTTTATTCTGTAAAGTGGATTGTACATCAGAGACCTGGCTGGCTTGCTTCCTTCCTTCCTTCCTTCCTTCCCTCCCTCCTTCCTTCTCCTTCCTTTCCTCCCTCCCCTTCCTTCCTTCCTCCCTTTCCTTCCCTCCTTCCTTCCCTCCCTCCCCTTCCTTCCCTCTCCTTCCTTCCTTCCTTCCTTCCTTCCTTCCTTCCTTCCTTCCTTCCTTCCTTCCTTCCTTCCCTCCCTGTCCTTCCTTCCCTCCCTCCCCTTCCTTCCTTCCTCCCTTTCCTTCCCTCCTTCCTTCCCTCCCTCCCCTTCCTTCCCTCCTTCCCCTTCCTTCCCTCTCCTTCCTTCCTTCCTTCCTTCCTTCCTTCCTTCCTTCCTTCCTTCCTTCCTTCCCTCCCTGTCCTTCCTTCCCTCCCTCCCCTTCCTTCCTTCCTCCCTTTCCTTCCCTCCTTCCTTCCCTCCCTCCCCTTCCTTCCCTCCTTCCCCTTCCTTCCCTCTCCTTCCTTCCTTCCTTCCTTCCTTCCTTCCTTCCTTCCTTCCTTCCTTCCTTCCTTCCTTCCTTCCTTCCTTCCTTCCTTCCTTCCCTGTCCTTCCTTCCCTCCCTCCCCTTCCTTCCTTCCTCCCTTTCCTTCTTTCCTTCTCTCCCTCCCCTCCCTTCCTTCCTTCCTTCCTTCCTTCCTTCCTTCCTTCCTTCCTTCCTTCCTTCCTTCCTTCCTTCCTTCCTCCCTTTCCTTCCTTCCTTTCCTTCCTTCCCTTTACTTCTCTCCCCTTCCATCTTCTTTTTTCTGTTTTTTGGTTTGACTATATGTAGAAACCTGATACCCAATTAGAATAAGAGAAGTAGAACTGTGTAGTATCTCTAATTCATGTTTCTGGTGATAAGAAAGACCTTGGGCCTTCTACCCACCTAGTCTATCTCAGGTGGTTTCATTACATTAACTATTCCACAGATGTAGGTTATATTTCTAATCTGATTTTTCCTGTGAAGTTGGAGCAGACCCATCTCCCTACTTGTCATTCCCAATACCTCTTCCCTTGAAACCTGCCCCTTTCTCAGTGTTTTCCAACTCAGTACAAGCCATTCATCCTGGTCTGTAATCATTCTCCACAGAACAGTCAAAGTGGTTTTTTAAAACACAATTACATCATGCCATTTTTCCATTTTAAAACCTTCCAGTAGCTTCTCCTACAATTAGAATAAAACAATGCTGCTATAATGCCTGTTCTGAAAAAGTGATAGACATATTTGGGCACAGTGAATTTCACGTTTGCTAATGTTTGATAAACAACAGACACAGGCAGAAACTGTACCCAGTGAATGCAGCACACATGCACACACCTCAAGCCCCTACCAGCTGCCAGCCACCAGGTCACTGTGGCTTATGGACCACACCTGTCCACATCACGTGTTACCACTTTCTGCCGGCTTTCAGATAACTCTCCTTCCGCCCCCCAAAACTCAGAGCTGCAGCCCTTCTGATGCCTGCTTCCATGAGCAAGTTTCAGGTATATAGTTATTGTAATATTTATGTTGTTAATCATTAAAAATGTGCTGTTTTATTAGGTTTTAATCAGTTTTTAAAGTATCACAAAAATTTTAAGTATTTTACCTTTAGTCGTGTATTTTTCCAGTAAAACTTGTGGTTTCTATTATATGATTTGGCATAGCAGAGTGGTTTTTAGAAATGCATATGTCTTGGGGCACATGGTTGGCTGCCTTCAGCTCAGATCATGATCTCAGGGTCCTGGGATTGAGCCCCAGGTCTGGCTCTATGCTCACTGGGGAGTCTACTTCTCCTTCTGCCCCTCCCTGCCTGTCTCATTCTCTTTCAAATACATAAATAAAATCTTTTAGAAAAATGCATATGCTTTATTATAGCAGAACTAACTACACAAATTTCTTACTTCTAAGGAACTACATGTTGGCCTCCTCTTGTCACTCTAACCTCTTCTCATACCTCCCTTTTGTGTCACAGTGCTTCAAGAACCCAGGCATACCCAACCCAGGGTCTCTGAGAGACTTGTTTTTTCTGCCTGGGGACTTCATCTTTGAGTTCCTGTCATGACGGTTCCACTGCTTCTGTCACATTTTAACCTCAGTTTTACATTTTCAGGTTGGCCTTTGCCATCCACTCTGACATGCCTCCCCCTCAATCTCCCTTTGATAGTTCTAATAAGTCATCTTGTGTATTCCTTTTGGTAAATGTATCATAATATAAAATTACCTGAAGTATTTTATTATTTTTCTTCTTACTAAAATGCGAGATCATTGAGGATACTTCTGTATATCCATCAACTTTAATGAGGCCTGGTACATAGTGGGCACTCAACAAATATTTTTTGAATGAAAGAAAATGAACATTTTTGTCATCTTTTTGCTCTACCAAAATGCTTTTACCAAAACCCCACATATTTCTGATCTGTAAAATCATGTCAGAAAAATTTTCAGAATATGAATCTTCCTCCAAGCTCTCTCCAAAGGGTACTGTAGCATTTTATTAGAGTGAATGAACACTAGGAAAAAGGAAATACCAAACTTTTAAGAGATTGTTACAC
Organism: Canis lupus dingo; assembly: GCF_003254725.2. Classification (NCBI taxonomy): domain Eukaryota; kingdom Metazoa; phylum Chordata; class Mammalia; order Carnivora; family Canidae; genus Canis; species Canis lupus. The sequence goes on from NC_064261.1 coordinate 18,761,890, forward strand.
ACTGGCTCTGAATTGATGCTAAATCTAAGGGAACCAAAATGCCTCTGTGGTCAAAGTAGGGCTCATGGTGGTCAAGTGATATATCTCTATCATTCTGGCCTAAATTTGAATTACTGTCTGCTCAATAGATCTGCAGAATCTTATGGTTCTTTCCTAAGTTACTGAATGTATAACTTGAATGGACACATTTATCAACTGGAAGAATCATTACAAAGGTTCTCTGGCTTGTAAAGTAAAGACATTAGGAAGAATCAGATGGATGCCCCTAGAATTTCCCCTCCCTGCCAGGATGGTAAACAAAAGCAATACCACATCTCTTTAGAAATTGCAGGGATTATTGTCACTAGCAAAGACTCTGAAGATGTAGGTATGATGATACCAATCAGATCTCTAGAAGACATAGACATGGCCAACAAGCAAATGAGAAAATGCTCTGCATCACTTGTCATCAGGGAAATACAAATCAAAACCACAATGAGATACCATCTCACACCAGTGGGAATGGTGAAAATTAACACGACAGGAAACAACAAATGTTGGAGAAGATGTGGAGAAAGGGGAACCCTCTTGCACTGTTGGTGGGAATGTGAACTGGTACAGCCACTCTGGAAAACTGTGTGGAGGTTCCTCAAAGAGTTAAAAATAGAACTGCCCTATGACCCAGCAATTGCACTGTTGGGGATTTACCCCAAAGATACAGATGCAGTGAAACAGCAGGACCTCTGCACCCCAATGTTTATAGCAGCAATGTCCACAATAGCCAAATTGTGGAAGGAGCCTTGGTGCTCATCGAAAGATGAATGGATAAAGAAGATGTGGTCTATGTATACAATGGAATATTCCTCAGCCATTAGAAATGACAAATACCCACCATTTGCTTCGACGTGGGTGGAACTGGAGGGTATTATGCTGAGTGAAGTAAGTCAATCGGAGAAGGACAAGGATTATATGGTCTCATTCATTTGGGGAATATAAAAAATAGTAAAAGGGAATAAAGGGGAAAGGAGAGAAAATGAGTGAAAATATCAGTGAGGGTGACAAAACATGAGAGACAACTAACTCTGGGAAATGAACAAGGGGTGGTGGAAGGGGAGGTGGGTGGGGGGTTGGGGTGACTGGGTGATGGGCACTGAGGGGGGCACTTGGCGGGATGAGCACTGGGTGTTATGCTATATGTTGGCAAATTGAACTCCAATTAAAAAACAAACAAACAAAAAACCAAATCAGATCTCTAATTTGCTTGTTTGAACTCTATAGAAATGGGGTGGATCTTGAAGAATGACTATGGAATATCAAGCATTTAATCAGTTGTCGAATTCAATTGTAGCTGTTGCTTGAGATGTGATGCCTTTAACTGAAGCAAATTAACATTGGTGTGCAGCTATTGACCTGGAAAAATGCTTTTTTCCTTTCGTACTGATTTGCAAGAACCACAAAAAAAAGTAGCTTACTTTTGAGTGGTAGGACCAACAATATACTTTTCTACCTCAGGGCTATACTAATTTTCTTGCTTTCTGTTATAGTATCTTCCATAGCAACTTTCTTGACATTTCAAAAACCTCACATTTCTCCACTACATTGGTGAGATTATGATCATTGTCTCTCATTAGCAGGAAATAACAAGTTTTTTAGATGCATTAGTAAGACATCCGAGGAACAAAAAGTGGGTCATAAATCCCATGAAAATTCAGAGGCCTACTAGCTCAATGAGATTTCTGAGACACCATCTCAAGGGTAAAAGACAAGTTCCCTGCACCTTGTACCACCAACCAACAGAAAGAGGCACAATACTGGATAGACTTTTTTGGATTTTGGAGGCAGCATATACTTGACTATTTATGATACCTCCTACTGAATAAGCTGTAGGTCTTTGGTTTTGAATGCAGACTGCGGAAGAAAGCACTGCTGCGAGTCCAAGCTGCAATGAAAACTTGCTTGGTTTCTTTCTTATTTTCTTTCTTTCTGTGTCTCTTATTTATATATAAATACATTTATATATATTATTTGACTATATATTTGTTTTCGAGGGATTCCAGCTTTTTAAAATTTTTCCCAGTTTACACAAAACAAAGTAGAAGAATACAAGATTAAAACTGCAAAAGTAGTTAATTGGTAGAACATATATACACAAAAAAAATCCAGATAGCAAGACAGGCTTATCTATAATAAGGAAACACATGTAAAAATGAAGGTAGCTTGAAGTTTTCATATTAAACAGTAAAAAAAAAAATATGCCACAATGAGTGCCGTTGTTTACAGTAATATTGAAGGGGGAAACAACATTACTTAGGGACAGGTATACCACAAGGTCCAGCATCCATGCAATAAATTCACAAAACTATATTACAGTTAGTTAATCAGAGTTTAAGAACTATTCCCAAATGTTATAAATATATACATATATTTATAACATTTATATATATAAATAAATATTTATTTATTTATTTATTTAGGAGACAGAAAGAGTGTTTGAATGTGAACAAGCAGTGGGAGGGAAGAGGAGGGGGAAAGGATTTCAAGCAGACTCCATGCTGAGTGTGTAGCCTATCATGGGGCTCAGTCTCACAACCCTGAGATCATGACCTGAGCCAAAACCCAGAGTTGGATACTTAACTGACTAAGCCACCCAGGTGCTCCTGCATGCTTTCTCTTTTGGATAACTATTCTTTAGAGGAATTGCTCTAGGTTTGCTATCAGGCCTCAATGTCTAATCATTGGACATCAAGTGACTAGGTGACCTAAGATTCCCATCATTAACTGGATATTCTCTGAGCTAACAAGCTATAAAGTTAGGCATGAGAAACAGAAATCAGTTATTAAATGGAAATGGTAAATAAGAAATTGAGCTTGAGCCTGTGCCAAAAGGCACAGGAAGTTGTGTGAGAGGTTACCTCAGACTCCTTCAACACTAACTGATGTTGTATTGTCTTTTTCTTTCTTCCATATCTATGACTTCATGGAGAATTTCTTGTGAATTTACGACTGAGGAGGAACAAAACTTGGGCCTGGTTTACAGATGGTTTGGTGGTCTTGATTCCCAAGGGGGACCCAACAATGGTTCTACTGAACTAAAAGTTGAGACTGCCACTTTACTGTTTGGATCTTCATGTCATTGAATTAACAGGTCCTGAATGAAGTTATTCTGTTTGGGGGCATTGATCCTGATTTCCAATAGGAAATTGAGTTCCTGCTGCACAAAGGCACAATGAGTATGTTTGTGTTGTTATAACAAAATACCATATACTGGGGTGCTTATAAATAACATAAATTTATTTCTCACAGTTCTGGAAGTCTGGGATCAGGATGTCCACATGGTCAGGTGTGAGCTCTTTTTAGCATTGCATACTTCTTGTTGTGTCCTCAAATGGTGGAAAAACAAAAGATCTCTCTTTAAAGACACTAATCCCATTTGTGAGGGTTCTGCCTTTATTATGTAATCACACCTCAAAGGCTTCACCTCCTAACACCATTGCCTTGGGTATTAGATTTTCAATATGTGAATTTTGTAGGGGGAAACTAAAATTCTGACTATGGCAGAGGAATATGGAGCCAAGGAAATTCTTTGGAGTTTCTTGGTACTTCTCTAAGAGTAAAAAGTTAATAGAAAACGACAGAGATTTTAACTAGAAATTTTAACTAACTAGAGATTTAGTATCTTCAGAAATGAAGGTTTCGAAAAAAAAGAAAAAAGAAAAGAAATGAAGGTTTCGTTCACTATGTAGAGAATCCTGACTAGCCGAGGTCTTGATATGGGCAAAGGAAACACGAATGAGATGTAGAAGAAAGGGTTTATAAATATCAACTACCATGACCATTACAGAAATGAAGACTGCAGTGGCTATACATATTGTCTTGTGTGTGTGTACATATACACTTTCATTTCTTTTCCTTTTCTTTACAATTGTATGGAAGTTTTGTTGGAACTAAACTTTGCAACTAAGTCTTTAGAACGTTTACATGTGGCTGTGACTGAATTTGAAGTATAATTAATATAGCTCAGAGAGCAATACAATGACTGATGGATATTTTGAGGAGAGGATGAGAGTGCCTTAATTTGTCTAAGAGATAGTTCCATCATGTTAGGCGCAAATAGTTTCTTTTGTTGCTATATGAAGGTTCAAATATATGTAGAAAGAAAAAAAAGACAAATATATGTAGAAAGAGTGTGAATGGATGCTGAGTAGCCAAAGGAGTAGATTGCACTGATTATTCAGCCATTATGTCTCAGGTCCAAATTCACACTGAATTTCTGCTTTGTGATATCAGGACTGGATTCCACTCAGAATTTCTTTGCCCGTTGGCTCTCAGACTCTGACAATAGGGGGCACTAGAGAGAACTGCAAATCTGGAGGAGAAAGAAGAAAAAGGTCCTTATTCACTGTCAAATTGGGATCTTGATAATATCACAACAATCTCATTGCTTCAATCATCTCTGACACTTTATTTTTATAGAAACAATTGAATCCAGTTTGCAGATTTTCTAACCTTCGAGGAACTAGGTCTCAAAATGCCCCATAGGGACACCAAAGCTGCGATTAAGCGTCCCCTCTGAGAGGTCTGACTCTATGCCCTGTGGGGTTCCTCCTTCAAATTCAGAGACCTCTGTTTCAGTTAAGGAATATTCCCTTTTCTAAGTATTTGCTGTATGAGGCTACTTGTCCAAAGTTCTACTTTTAATAGTTTCAACCTCTTCTCTGTATTTTCCTAACTTCTGTGGTTGCTATTTCATGACATCTTATTCTTCTTTAATTTTTATGTTTTCAGTTCCCCAGTTAAAAAAAATCTATTATCGGGCAGCCCGGGTGGCTCAGGGGTTTAGCACCACCTTCAGCTCAGGGCCTGATCCTGGAGACCTGGGATCGAGTCCCACGTGGGGCTCTCTGCATGGAGCCTGCTTCTCCCTCTGCCTGTGTCTCTCCCTCTCTCTCTCTCTCTCCTCTCCCTCTGTAGCTCATGAATAAATAAATAAAATCTTAAGAAAAATAAATATAAAAAAGTATTATCTAATTTTATTCTTTATATTGTTTTTTTCTGCTAAAATAACATATGTAATATTTTTTGTCTCCTAACAAAGATCAGAATATAAAAACAATAGAGGCATACTTTATTGTCCTTTGCTTTTTTGTGTTTGCAGACATTTTTTTTAATACGGATTGAAGGTGGGTGGCAATTCTATACGAGCAAGTTTATCAGTGTCATTTAAAAAAAAGATTTATTTAGAGAGAGAGAGTTTTAGAGAGAGAGAGAGAGAGAGAGAGAGAGAGAGAGAGAGCGCCTGTGGGGGGATGGGCAAGGGAGAGAATCTTCAAGCAGGCTCCCTGCTGAGTAGAGTCCCATGTGGGGCTGGACCTCATGAGAACATTACCTGAGCTGAAACCAAGAGTCTGCTGCTTAACCAACTAAGCTACCCAGATGCCTCATCAGTGCCATTTTCCCAACAGTATTTGTTCCACTTTGTATCACATTTTGGTAATTCTCATAATATTTCCAACTTTTAAATTATTTTGTTATGGCAATCTGTGATAAGTGATCTTTGATGTTACTACTGTAATAAAATTAGACCAGTTAATAATCCTACAGTGACCTATAAATGTTCAAATAAAAGGTAGAGTCACATGTCTCTTGCTTTAAATCAAAAGCCAGAAATGACTAAGCTTAGTGAAGAAGGCATGTCAGAAGCCAATTCAGGCTGGAAACTAGGCCTCTTGCACCAGTTAGCAGAGGTGTAAATGCAAAGGAAAAGTTCTTGAAGGAAATTGAAAGTACTACTCCAGTGAATACATGAACACATGAACAATAAGAAAGTGAAACAGTCTTATTGCTAATATGGAAAAAGTTTTAGTGGTCTGTATAGAAGATCAAACCATTTCATGATTGGATTTTTTGTTTCTTGGGGGTTGAGTTTAATAAGTTCTTTATAGATCTTGGATACTAGCCTTTTATCTGATTTATCATTTGCAAATATCTTCTCCCATTCTGTAGGTTGTCTTTTAGTTTTGTTGACTGTATCCTTTGCTGAACAAAAGCTTCTTATCTTGATGAAGTCCCAATAGTTCATTTTTGCTTTTGTTTCTCTTGCCTTCATAGATGTATCTTGCAAGAAGTTGCTGTGGCCAAGTTTAAAAGGGGTGTTGCCTGTGTTCTCCTCTAGGATTTTAATTGATTCTTGTCTCACAAGTAGATCTTTCATTCATTTTGAGTTTATCTTCGAAAGATGAATGGATAAAGAAGATGTGGTATATATATATATATATATATATATATATATATATATATATATACACACACACAAGGGAATATTACTCAGCCATTATAAAGGACGAATAACCACCATTTGCTTCAACATGAATGGAACTGTAGCGTATTATGCTGAGTGAAGTAAGTCAATTGGAGAAGGACAATCATCATATGGTTTCACTGATATGGGGAATATAAGAAATAATGAAAGGGATTATAAGGGAAAGGAGGGGAACTGAGTGGGAAAAATTAGAGAGGGAGACAAACCATGAGAGACTCCTAACTCTGGGAAACGAACAAAGGGTTGTGGAAGGGGAGGTGGGGGGGGGATGGGGTTACTCAGTGACAGGCACTGAAGAGGGCACTTGATGGGATGAGCACTGGGTGTTATACATATGTTGGCAAATCGAACTTCAATAAAAACAAACAAACAAACAAACAACAACAAAATAAAAAGATCAAACAAGCCACAACATTCCCTTAAGACAAATCCTAATTCAGAGCTGGGTCCTCACTCTCTTCAATTCTATGAAAGCTGAGAGAGATGAGGAAGCTATAGAAGAATTTGAACCTTGCAGAGGTTAGTTCATGAGGTTTAAGGGAAGAAGCCATCTCCATAACATAAAAGGGAAGAGTGAAGCAACAAGTTATCTAGAAGTTCTGGCTAACATAATTAATGAAGGTGGCTACACTTAACAAATTTTCAATGTCAATGAAACAACTTTCTATTGGAAAGAGATGTCATCTAGGACTTTCCTAGCTGGAGAGGATATGGACAGGTTGAGTCTCTTGTTAGGTGCTAATGTGGGTGTTAATTTTAAAGTTAGTGCTTACTTACCATTCTAAAAATCCCAGGGCTTTTAAGAATTATGCTAAATCTTCTCCGCCTGTGCTCTATAAGTGGAACAATAAAACCTGGATGACAAAACATCTGTTTACAATATGGTTTACTGAGTATTTTAAGCCTACTGTTGAGACCCACTTCTCAGAAAAAAAGGGGGCTTTCAAAATTGTACTGCTCATTGGCAATGTACCTCACCACCCAAGAGCTCCAATGGGGATGGACAACAAGATTAATGTTTTCAGGCTTCCTAACACAACATCCATTCTGCAATCCATGGACCAAGTAATAATGTCAACTTTCAAGTCTTATTATTTAAAAAATACATTTTGAAAGATCATTCCTTCCACAGACAGTGATTCCTCTGAGGGATCTGGAAAAAGTAACATTCTAGATTCCATTGAAGACATTTTTGATTCATGGGAAGAGGTCAAAATATCAATATTCACAGGAGTTTGGAAGAAGTTGATTCCAACCTTCACGGATGACTTTGAAGGGTTCAAGATCTCAGTGGAGGAAGTGACTCCAGATGCAGTGGAAATAGCAAGAGAACTAGTATTAGAAGTGGAGACTGAAGTTGTGACTGCATTGCTGCAATTTCGGGATAAAACTTGAATGGATGAGGAGTTGCTTCTTATGGGTGAGCAAATATGTTGAAGAAATATGTTGAAGAAATATGTTGGTGGAGATGCTGTGAAGAGTGTTGAGGTGACAATAAAGGATTTAGAATATTCCACAAACTTAGTTGATAGAGCAGCAGCAGGGTTTGAGAGAATGGCCCCCAGTTTGGAAAGAAGCTCTACTGTGGGTAAAATACTATCAAATAGCATCACATGTCACAGAGAAATCATTCATTAAAAAAAAAAAAGAGTTGATTGATGCAGCAAACTTCGTTATTTTCTTTATTTTAAGAGATTGCCCCAGGCACCCCAGCCTTTGGCAACCACCACCCTGATCAGTCAACAATCATCAACTCTCCACCAGCTAAAAGATTACAACTTGCTGAAAGCTAAGATGAGGGTTAAGCTTTCTTAGCAATAAAGTATTTTTTTAAAAGATTTATTTGTATTTATTTATGATAGAGAGAGAGAGAGAGAGAGAGGCAGAGACACAGGCAGAGGGAGAAGCAGGCTCCATGCAGGGAGCTGGATGCGGGACTCAATCCTGGGTCTCCAGGATGGCGCCCTGGGCCAAAGGCAGGCGCAAAACTGCTGAGCCACCCAGGGATCCCCTAAAGTATTTTTAAATTAAAGTATGTACATTGCCTTTTTGGGACATAATGATATTTCATACTCAATAGACTACAGTATAGTGTATACATTTATATACATTGGGAAACCAAAAAGTTCATTTAACTTGCTTTATTGTGTTATTCGCTTTATTGCAATGGTCTGAACTGACCTTGCAGTATCTCCAAAGTATGCCTGTACTGTATTCACTGATTTTAACACTAAGTAGACTTCTAAAAATTCAGAAACCTTAATGGACTAGTCTTTGTGAATTTATGTTATTCATAAACCTTTTGTTATTCTTTGTACATGCATCTTCCTTTTGTTCATGCCTTGGAGATATGTGGTATTCATCATCAGCTGGCTTCCAAGCAAAAGAGAATTTTACTTGATACAGTTGGTCCGAGATCTGTTCTGTTCAACCTTTCAGATTGTCCAAATGAAATCATTCCAAATGAACTGAATTAGAGCTGGGCCTATGCTGACTTAGATCAAGCAAGAAACACACTAATCTAATATGTTGCTGAACTTTGTTTTTGTTTTTGATCTTTTAGAAAAATAGAATAAAACCACATGTAAGTTGCTTCTGAGAAGTCAGGCTAATTGATCACCGTTGTTTGAAACTCAAGAACCAAAAAAGTTTTCTTATGTTGTATTTGGTTTACTTTGATCAGCATTGTTAAAAAACAAAGAATAAGAGAACCAAAGCATACACCATGATAAGTATACAAATGAGGCCCCCATGATGACTCTGTGGCTTACTCCCAGTTCACCCCCTGTCATAGACTATGGCAGTAAGGTTATTCTAGTACCCCCATCACTGCTGGGCTGAGGCTTTAGACATTGTCATCTTGAGTTTGGGTAGGAGACTTCAGAGATTTCACCTGTAAGAGTCCAGGAAAGGTATATGATTGCAATTATTTTCCCCCCACTCTATGACTTATCTTTTCATTCTCTTGATAGTGTCCTTTGAGATACAGAAGTTTTAATTGTGATGAAATCCAATTTATCTAGTTTTTATTGTTTTGTTTGTTCTCCACACTTTTGGTATCTAGAGCCAGGTTTTGAAGTGGGGTTGGCTTATTCTAAACTCAAATCCCACCTTCAAGTATAGGAGGGGATTTGGCAATACACATTAATTTTGATAGAAAAAAATTGGGTATACTTTATTAATATAATTAAGAGGAAAAGCTCCACATGTTCGCATGGGTTCTTTCAACTCCCTTTTCATATGAAGGGCATTTGCTTGTGACTTAGAATATTATAATATATGCAAGATTCTGAAAATCTAACAGAATACTTGTAAGCCTCTCAAACCCTGTCAGCCAGTTGAGAATTACGAACACTTTCTCATAGAAGAAATCTTGAAAACCAGTGGTTTAAATAGATAGGGAGTTTTCTTTCCTCTCACTAGCATAACCAGGCTTGGACCAGCTGGGGGCCTCTGTGATTTAATCCGCAACCAGATTTCTACCTTCCTGTTTCTCTGTTATTAACTTGTGGCTTCACTTTCAAGACCATTCCATGATCAGGGTGCCTTAATTCGTAGATAGAGCATGTGATCTTGGGGGCTGTGAGTTCAAGCCCCATGTCAGGTGTAGACATTACTTTAAAAGAAAAAAGATCACTCCATGATCACCGAGGGGCTCTACCTATTGAATCTGCATCTCAGAAGGATGAAAGGGGAAAAGTAAAAATGATGTGCTTTCTAGATGAGTCAGATCTGCTTAAAGAATTTTTCTAGAAGACCCCTCCAATGGCTTGTGTTTATATATCACAGATCACATCAGCAAGGGATGCTGGGAGATACAGTACAGTAGTTAATTTTTAGCTAAGCTTATTGATGCTGTATGGACACTTTCTGGTGCTTTGTATAAAATTTGGACATCCCAAATTATTATTTGTAGGCTATTGAATTTTTTTTTTTTTTTTTTGTATGAAAGGATATTCAACAGCTTTCTGGAAGCCTTTCACCAAAGAAAGTCATTCGTTTCAGCCATTTTTGATAAGCCTCAAATAACATGTCTTCACATAATAGTGTAGTCTATTTTCTGCTATGTCACCCCAACAGTACAGTGATTTTGCTGTAAGAAAGGGAGAATCGATATTGGGTAGGCAATTAACAGTTTTTTTTTTTTTTTAACACTTCTGGACAGAGTGTAATGTCATCTCAGCTTTCTCATTCAATTCTTCAGCCACACTGCAAAAATGTTACTTTCCTTCTCTGTCATCAAATTGCCTTTTTCTACCACAATGCACAATGTACAGATTCTTAAAATTTTCTTTTTTTCCCCCCAGTTGAAATGATACATAGGCTGCTCAATGGTTTTTTGTTTTCCCTTCCTCTTTCATCATTCCTGAATGAATCCTGAATTCTCTAGGTCAGTCAACTAAATGCAGGATGGAGTTCTCACAGCATTAGGGACATAGGCCCACAACGTAGGTCTATAAGAACTCCAACTCCATGTAAAAGGAAGACTAGTGAATTTAGAGAACAAAATTGTCTCTTGATTTTTAAATATCTGGTAAGGTTCAGAAAGCAGAAGTTCTTTTTGTGCTTTTACGTTTGGCAGAAGTCTATATAATGGCTCAAAAAAGGCTTGTTTTCCCTTTCCTCAGCAGTCTGTCCAGGTCACTGTGTCTACTCCTTTGCACTGATACACTCAGGTCAGTTCTAATTTGAAGAGTCCTAGTCCTGGGCAAAAATGACACAAATACACCACTCAGAAGCTCTCAGTCAGAGCATCAAACTCTACTGACTGTTCCTTTATGTCTGGAGCAAATATTTTGTTGACCAGACTCCTAGAAAGAGTTCTTAGGCGATTACTTCTCTGTCTTATACACTTTTACACTTATATACTTGTTGTCTTTTGTTGTCTGACTTGAATTTCTGCCTTTGTTTCTTTGGGCTTATTGTATCAAATTCTTAATCTCTGATTATCTTGAATTTTATCTGTGAATAAATTAACTTGACCTGATTTCCATATGAATTACATGCATTTGGTTTTGTTGAATATTTAAAATATTGTGTATGTATAGTAAGAGGCTTTTTTCCTCGCTACATTTCTAGGTCAGCGTCCTAAGTGAACCAGCTGTGGTGATTTCATGATTGTTTATGGTTCTTTTTAAGATTGGTTAGCTATTGTTTTTTTGTTTTGGTTTGATTTTCAACTTTCAATCAATCAATTGATTATTCAATCAATCAACTTTGGTTTGATTTTTAACTTGGAACAGAGAAAATGGATTAAAGCAAAAGTATAGTACATTTTTTGGTAAGCTTCCTAATTTTTGGACTCTTTAGGATATTTCTTGACTTTTTAACTTCTATCTTTCTGGAAGTTTTACATCTCTTTTCTAGTATGTTTTAATTACCTTAGTAAAAAGGCTATAACACAACAAGATCTTTTGTAAGAATTCCTTCATCCTAATCTTCTAGTTTTCAAATTCTTGTTTCTTCATCTTTTTAATCTCTGAAGCACTTTTGCCAAGATTGAAACTGAGACAGCTTATTTCACCTAGAATAATTTCCTCTAGGCTTATTCGTGTTGTCACATATGGTAGGATTTCCTTTTCTTCCTCTTCCTTTTTTAATGAGGTAAAATTGGCATGTAACATTATATAGTTTCAGGAGTAAAACGTTATAATTCAGCATTTATGTGCAGTACACAGTGACAACGCTGAAAGTCTAGTTACCATCCATCACAATACAATTGACGGCCTTCAACCACTGTGCCCGCCTCCCACGCCTTTCCCTCTAGTAACCACCAATCTGTTCTCTGTATCTTTGAGTTTTTTTGTTTTGTTTGCTTATATTGTCTATTTCAAATTCTACATATGAGTTAAATCATATGGTATTTGTCTTTCTTCATCTGACTTATTTCAGTTAGCATAATACCTTCAAGGTACATTCATGTTGTTGCAAATGGTAAGATTTTATTCTTTTTTATAGATGATGGGAAGCATTCAATTTGTGTGTGTGTGTGTGTGTGTGTGTGTGTGTGTATCCATCTTTATCCATTCATCCCTTGATGCACATTTAGTTTGTTTCCCTTGTTTGGCAATTGTAAATATTGCAGTGAACATAGGAGTGCATATATCTTTTCAAATCAGCATGTTTATATTCTTCAGATAAATATCCAGATGTGGAATAGCTGGATCACATCATAATGCTATGCTCCTACAGGAATCTCTATATTGTTTTCAATGGTAGCTGTACCAATTTATATTCCCACCAACAATAAACAAGGATTCCCTTTTCTCCACATTACTCTCCATCACCATTTCTTGTTCTTGTTTTTCTGTTTTTTGTTTTTGTGTTTTGTTTTGTTTTGTTTTATATTAGTCATCCTAATAGGTGTGAGGTGATAGCTCATTATGGTTTTGGTTTGCATTTCCTTAATAATTAGTGATGTTGAACATCTAATGTCTATTCAAATCCTCTGCTCATTGCTAATTGGGTTGTTGGTATTTTTGTTGTTGAGTTGTATAAGTTCTTTATATATTTTAGATGTTAGTCCCTTGTCAGATATGATTTTCAAATATTTTTTCCCGTTCAGGAGATTGCCTTTCATTTCAATGATCATTTCTTTCTCTGTGCAGAAGCTCTTTAGTTTAATGAAATTCAGTTTGTTCATTTTTACTTTTGTTTCCCCATGTCCTTGAGGTCAAATCCAAGAAACTTACTAAGACATGTTAAGGAGCTTACTGCCTGTGTTTTCTAGTAGGAATGTTATGGTTTCAGACCTTACATTAAAGTTTTTAATCCATTTTAAGTTAATTTTTGCATCTGATGTAAGATAGTGATCTAGTTTCATTCTCTTTCATGTGACTGTCCAGTTTTCTCAGCATTTATTGAGTAGCCTATCCTTTCTCCACTGTATGTTCTTGGCTCCTTTGTCATAAATTAATTATCCATATATGTGTAGGTTTAATTCTAGGCTCTCAATGTTGTTCTATTGATCTTCTAAAAATGCCAATACCATATTTTTATAATTACTATAACTTTTAAATCAGGGAGCTTTGTTCTTTTGTCTTAAGATTATTTTGGCTCTTTGGGATTTTTTCTGGTTCCATACAAACTTTAGGATTATTTGTTCTAGTTCTGTGAAAAACGCCATTGAAATTTTGATAGGCATTGCACTGAATCCATTATTGGTTTGGGTAGTATGGACATTTTAACAATATTAATTTTTTCAGTCCATGAGCATGGAATGTCTTTCCATTTATTTCTGTTATCTTCAATTTCTTTCATCAGGTTTTTCTAGTTTTCAGTGACCTGTATTTTACCTGCTTGGTTAAATTTATTCCTAGGTATTTTATTCTTTTTGATATAATTGTAAATTGAATTATTTTCTAAATTTATCTTCCTGATAATTCATTATTAGTTTCTAGAAATGCCACAGATTTTTCTTTGTTGATTTTGTATCCTGCTACTTTACTGAATTTATTTATTAGTTTGAACAGTTTTTTTGGTGGAGTTTTTGGGTTTTTCATATATAGTGTCATGTCATCTGCAAATAGTAAGAGTTTTACTTCTTTCTTTCTGCGTTGGATACCTTTTTCTTTTTCTTAAATGCTGTGGCTAAGACTTCTTTTTTTTTTTAATTTTTTTTTTTTAATTTATTTATGATAGTCACAGAGAGAGAGAGAGAGGCAGAGACACAGGCAGAGGGAGAAGCAGGCTCCATGCACCGGGAGCCTGACGTGGGATTCGATCCTGGGTCTCCAGGATCGCGCCCTGGGCCAAAGGCAGGCGCTAAACCACTGCGCCACCCAGGGATCCCGAGACTTCTAATAATATATTGAATGGAAATGTGAGAGTGGGCATCTTACTCTTGTTACTGATCTTAGAGGAAAAGCTTTCCATTTTTCACCATTGAATATGATGTTAGCTGTCGGTTTGTCATATATAGCCTTTATTATGTTGAGGTATGTTCCCTGTATACCTACTTTGTTGGGAGTTTTTATTATCAAAGGATATTGACTTTGTCAAATGCTTTTTCTGCATCTATTGAAATTATCGTATTATTTTTATCCTTTCTCTTATCAATGTGATACATCACATTGATAAATGTGATACATTTTATCAAAATTGATAAATTATTTTGATGTATCACATTGATTGAGTTGCAGTTATTGAACCACCTTTACATCCCTAGAATAAATCCTACTTGATCACGGTGAATATTATATTTTAATGTATTGCTGTGTTCAGTTTGCTAATATTTTGTTGAGGATGTTTGCATCTATGTTCATTAGAGATATTAGTCTGTAGTTTTCTTTTTTTGTGTCTTTATCTGTTTTCAGTATCAGGATAATGCTGGCCTTGTAAGAATGAATTTGGAAGCTTTCCTTCCTCTGTTGTTTTTGGCAATAATTTGAAAAGAAATGTACTAACTTTTAAAAATGTTTGCTAGGAAAAAAAAAATGTTTGCTAGAATTCACCTGTGAGGCCATCTGGTCCTGGATTTGTGTGTGTTGGGATTTTTTTATTATTATTATTACTGATTCAATTTCATTGCTAGTACTGATCTTTAGAATTTTTTATTTCTTCCTGATTAAGTTTTGGAAGGTTATAGGTTTCTAGGAATTTATCCATTTCTTCAGGTTGTCCAATTTGTTGACATATAATGTTTTTTATAATATTCTCCTAGGGCAGCCCTGGTGGCTCAGCGGTTTAGTGCCACCTTCAGCCCAGGGTGTGATCCTGGAGACCCGGGATCGAGTCCTACATCAGGCTCCCTGCATGGAGCCTGCTTCTCTCTCTGCCTATGTCTCTGCCTCTATCTCTCTCTCTGTGTCTCTCGTGAATAAATAAATAAAATATTTAAAAATATATATTATTCTCCTATAATCCTTTATATTTCTGTGGTATCAGTTTTCATTTCTCCTCCTTCACTTCAGATTTTATTTATTTGAGTGTTCTCTCTCTCTTCTTTCAGAATGAGTCTGGCTAAAGTTTTATGACTTTTGTTTATCTTTTTAAAGAACCAGCTCCTGGCTTCCTTAATGTTCTCTATTTTTTAAAGTCTGTATTTCTATAATTTCTGCTCCATTCTTTATTATTTCCTTTTCTTCTACTAGCTTTGATCTTTCTAATTTTTCTAAATCCTTTAGGTATACAGTTGTTTATTTGAAATATCTTTTGCTTCTTGAGGTAAGCCTGTATTGCTATAAGCTTCCTTTTTAGAATTGCTTTTGCTACATCTCAAAGATCTTTGATCCAAAGATTTTGTGTTTTCCTTTTCATTTGTATCTATGTATTTTTAAAATTTCTTCTTTGATTTTTTTGGTTGGCCTATTCATTGTATAGTAGCATGTTATTTAGCCTCCATGTATTTTTGTTCTTTTCAGATTTTTTCTTGTAATTGATTTCTAGTTCATACTGTTGTTGTCAGAAAGGATGCATGACGTGATTTCAATCTTTTTGAATTTATTTAGACTTGTTTTGTGGCTTAACATGTGGCTTAACATTCCACCTTGCAGAATGTTTCACGTCACTTGAAAAGAATGTGCGTTCAATTGTTTTGGATTGAATATTATGTGTATATCTGTTATGTCCATCTCCTCTAATGCGTCATTCAGAGCCATTGTTTCCTTGTTAATTTTCTGTCTGGACGATCTACCCAGTAATGTAAATGGATTGTTAAAGTCCCATACTATTGTTGTATTACTGTCAGTTTCTTCCTTAATATCAATTAATAGTTGCTTCATGTATTTAATGCTCCAATGTTGGATGCATAGATATTTACAATTGTTTTATCTTCTAGTTGGATTTTTCCCTTTATCAATATGTAGTGCCCTTCTTTGTCTTGCTATGGTCCAAAGTTTAAAGTCTCTTTTTGTCTGGTATAAATATTGCTACTTCACTTTTTGCTATGGGACTGAAAAGAATCTCTTATAAGCAGCATATACATTGGTTTTATTTCTTATTCATTCACTCTGTCTTTTGATTGAAGTATTTCCTCTATTTAAATTTAAAGTAATTATCAATAATTATGTACTTAATGCCTTTTAAGTTTTTTTTTTTTTTTACTTGTTTTTCTAGTTGCTTTCTTCTCTTTCTATCCTCTCACAACTTGTTGAGTTTCTTTAGTGATATGCTTAGACTCCTTCTTTATTTTTTGTATTCCTATTACTGGTTTTTGATTTATGGTTACCATTTTATTTGTATATAACATCTGCATATGGCAGTCTATTAAGTTGATGGTTGCTTGTGTTTGAACTCATTCTTTACTCCTCTCCTCCCCATGTTTTAGGTATATGGTGTCATACTTTATATCCTTCTATTTTATGATTCCCTAACTGATTTTTATAGATGTATTTATTTTTACTGCTTTTGTGTTTCCTTACTTTTCTCACTCCTACTTATGGTCTTTTCCTTATCACTGAGAGAGTTCTCTTTAACATTTCTTGTAAGGCTGGTTTGGTGGTGATAAATTCCTTTAACTTCTCCTTGGGAAACTATCTGCCCTGTATTCTAAATGATGAACTTTCTGGATGAAGTATTCTTGGTTGCAGCTTTTTTCTTTTGGCACTTTGAATATATCATGCCACTGTCTTCTGGCCTGCAAAATTTCCGCTAAAATAATCAATTTATAACCTTATGGGGTTTCCTTTGTGTGACACCACTTTCTTGTCCCCTACTGCTCCTAAAATTCTGTCTTTACTACTATTTTTTTCCATTTTAATACCTATGTGTCTTGGTGTGGACAGCCTTGGGTTGTTAGGTTCTCTCTTTGCCTCCTGGATCTGGATGTGTTTCCCTTTCCCAGATTAGGGAAGTTTTCAGCTATTATTCCTTTAAATAAATTTTCTTCCCCCTTCTATTCCTTTTTTTTCTTCTGATATCCATATAATGGTAATGTTATTATGCTTAATGATGTTGCTGAGTTTCCTTAACCTATTCTAACTTTTTATTCTTTTTCTTTTTGCTGCTCAGCTTGATTGCTTTCCATTATCCTGTCTTCTAAGCCACTAATCTGTTCTTCTACCCCTCTATTCTGCTGTTAATTCCCTCTAAGTGTACTTTTATTTTAGTTATTGAGTTCTCCATCTCTGATTCTTTTTGTCCTGGAGAAGTCTCTTAAAGATCCCTGACCCTCCAGTACATGTTCTGAGATTAGTAAACAAATTTCTTTCCCATGTACCGCAGGCACTTTTCAAACTGCTGTTTCTAGTATCTTGGTGGGGTTGTTATGCTGTCTCTTTAAGGGTGAGGATTCAGTTTCCTATCACCTGCCATCTCTTCTGGAGGTAAGCCTGCTGATTTTTAAAGTGTTCCTCCTGTTTGTGGTTGGTCTTACTGGGAACTTTGTTCCCAGTCTCAGCAAGGGTAAGCTCTTCTTACCCTTTTCCTTTTCTTTTTCTTTTAAAAAGACTTTATTTATTTATTCATGAGAGACACACAGAGAGAGGCAGAGACATAGGCAGAGGGAGAAGCAGGCTTCTTGCAAGGAGCCTGATGTAGGACTCGATCCTAGGACCCCCGGATTATGACCTGAGTGAAAAGCAGATGCTCAACCACTGAGCCACCCAAGTGCCTCTTACCCTTTTTCAATGTGGCCTCTTCTCTATGATTAACTGTGGAAAGACTGTCCTGCCAGTGTTCAGGTCATTTTCAGAATTAGTTGTACTGATGTGGCAGTTATCTCGGTGTGTCCATGGAACAAGATGAATTTGGGATCCTCCTGCCCCATAATCTTCAGGAACCCCCACACTATAGCCTTTTTTTTTCTTTTTAAGTTTTTATTTAAATTCCAGTTAGTTAGCATACAGTGTGATATGAGTTTCAGGTATACAGTAATAGTGAATCCACACTTCCATACATCACCCAGTGCTCATCACAAGTGCACCCTTTAATCTTCATCACCTATTTAACTCATCCTACCACTCACCTCCCTCTGGTAACCATCAGTTTGTTCCCTCTAGTTAACAGTCTGTCTCTTGGTTTGCCTCCCTCTTCTTTCCCCCTTTGCTAGTTTGTTTTGTTTCTTAAATTCCACATGAGTGATATTATACAGTACTTGTCTTTCTCTGCCTGACTTATTTTGCTTAGCATATAAAGTCTAAAACTATAAAACTTCTAGAAGAAAACATGAGAAATTATTTGTGACCTTGGGTTAGGCTAAGAATTCTTTGCCTTTTTAGGTAAAAGGACATGAACCATAAAAGAAAAAAGTTTATAAATTAGACTTTACCAAAAGACATGGTCTTTCAACAGATATTTTAATTAAAAGATAATTTAATTAACCACTTCACTGGCTATATAGTGCTTAGCTATTATGCCTTTTTGAGTGAAATGTTTGTTTAGCTATTTTGACCATAAAGAAAGTTCTTGTTACTGAGACTTGAGAGTTTTTTTTTTTTTTAGATTTTATTTATTTATTCATGAGAGACACACAGAGAGAAAGAGAGAGAGAGAGAGAGAGAGAGAGGGAGGCAGAGACACAGGCAGAGGGAGAAGCAGGCTCCATGCAAGGAGCAGGATGTGGGACTGGATCCCGGGACCTCAGGATCATGTCCTGGGCCAAAGGCAGGCACTAAACTGCTGGGCCACCCAGGGATCCCAAGAGTTTTTAATATATATTTTGCATAATAGTCCTTTTTATCAGTATGTGTTTTTCAAATATTTTCTTGGTTTGTATTTTCCTTTTTAATTAAAATATCTTTTATGGCTCATAATATTAATTTCCTCCTTAAATAGAAATAGACTTTTTTATGAATAAAAATGTAATATATTCTAGTTCAAAGGAATTCACCAAAAAAATCCAGAAAAATAAAAAGAATTGTTAAATAGCAAAAGTTCAACTGAGTACATTATACAATCTAATTGTTTTTATTAATTATAAATTGGGCAGCATTTTATCTAGCAAATAGAAGAGAGCTCCAGAGGAGTATAGTAAAGGAAAGGATTTTAGAGGTAGAGAGGAAGTGAAAAAAAAAAAAAGGAACTTGGTAGCAAAAAATCCATTGTTTTAGGCAGGGTAGTCCTCCTAAGGGGAAGCAGTAGGGGTCTATCAGTAAATTTCCTTGTGCTGACAGGGAAGTACTATGTTGACTGGTTAACATTTTGGGAAGGGGAGGTGTCAAAACTGCAGTGAAGGTAGGTATTAAGTCTTGGTTTCCTAACTTGAGGCCTTAACCAAAGTGATACCATTTTGTTGTCTTGTTTTTTTTTTTTTTTTTTTTTTTTTAGATTTTTAAAATTTTATTTATTCATGAGAGACACAGACACAAGCAGAGGGAGAAGTAACCTCCATGCAGGTAGCCAGATGTGGGACTCAATCCCCGGTCTTCAGGATCACACCCTGGGCTGAAGGCCGGCACTAAACCGCTGCGCCACCAGGGATCCCCAAGATTCGTTTTTTTTTTTTTTTTTTTTTTTTTTTAAAGATTTATTTATTTATTCATTCAGAGAGAGCGAGAGAGAGGCAGAGACCCAGGCAGAGGGAGAAGCAGGCTCCATGCAGGAAGCCCGATGTGGGACTCGATCCTAGGTCTCCAGGATCACACCCCTGGCTGCAGGCGGCGCTACACCGCTGCGCCACCGGGGCTGCCCTTGGTTTTGTTTTTAACAGAAAAAATAAATGCTATTAATTGGAGGTTTAATACAAGTCCAATCTTTATGTATACATCAAAACTTCTTCACTTTTTTTATTTTTAATTATTTATGATAGTCACAGAGAGAGAGAGAGGCAGAGACACAGGCAGAGGGAGAAGCAGGCTCCATGCACCGGGAGCCCGACGTGGAATTCGATCCTGGGTCTCCAGGATCGCGCCCTGGGCCAAAGGCAGGCGCTAAACCACTGCGCCACCCAGGGATCCCTCTTCACTCTTAAACTGGAGGAATACCTAAAATTCTACATGTTAATGACAGTTTAAGCAATTGCCATTTTTAAAAGAAAAATCTAAATGTTAACACAAATATCTGCAACTATCAGCCTTGTAAGAAAGCATTGATATTCAAAATAGTTAATAACTATTAACAATAGTAAACAGAATGACATGATGGATGGGCAAATACTGGCTAAATATCAGGTCTACATTTAAAAAAAATCTAATTCTTTCCCTTGGAAATGGAGATAAATTTAAGGCACTTACCAAATACTGTGAAATGATTTCATGCCTTAGGGATATAGTCAGGGTATCCAAAACTCAAATATATAAACCAAAAATATGTATTAGTATGATGGCTAATTTTATGTGTCAATTTGCCTAGGTTTCAGTGTCTAAATGTTTGGTCAAACACCAGTTTAGGTGCTACTGTGAAGGTATTTTTTAGATGTGATAAACATTTACTTTTTTTTTTTTTTTATGATTTATTTATTTCTTTGAGAGAAAAAGAAAGAGTGAGAGTGGGGGAAGGGGCAAAGGGAGAGAGAATCCTGAAGCAGACTCCCCACTGAATGTGGAGCCAGTACCCTGAGATCAAGACCTGGCCACTTAACCAACTGAGCCACCCAGTTACCACTAGATTAGTAATTCAAATAAATTAGATTATCTTCCATGAACAAGGTGGGTGAACTTCATCCCACATGTTGAAGGCCTTAATAGAACAAAGACTGAGATATCCCAAATAGAAAAAAGTTCTCCGTAAGACTATAATATAGAAATATGTTTGAAAAGCCAAAAGCCTTCTGCTCTGTAGAATTGGGACTCAAGACTGTAATATCAACTATTACCTGAATCTGTAGCCCACTGACTTGCCCTACAAATTTCAGACTTGCCTATTCCTGCAATTGCATGAGACAATTCCTTATAATAAATTTCTCTTATTCTATCTCTATTTCCCTCCTATTGGTATTTCTTGGGAGAACCCCGACTAATAGACTTGGTGACTAAGATTAATGATAATCTTCTCTCAGAATTCCCCAGAAAAGCCAAACTTGTGCAAATGGGCAGTAGTGGTCTTCAGTCTTCAGCAGACAGGTTCTCCTAGAGCCTGACTACATTGCCATGCTTCCTTACTTCTGAGTACCGATTTTGATTTTCTCATTATTGTGTTCAGGAAATGCTATCATTCCTCATATGCACTATCAGCCAAGCAATTTATCTGAAGACCACCTGTGGTTTTGATAACTCTATTATCAGAGGCTTTCAGAAGGACTTCTAACAGCTTTTCTGTTTTCCTGCCTGGTTTTAGTAACCCCAGGAAGCAAGGCTCCATGGAATTGATAGATAATGATGAATACCAGTGGATTTTGAGCTCCTCAATAGCAGCTTTGCATATGGACCA
Organism: Canis lupus dingo; assembly: GCF_003254725.2. Lineage (NCBI taxonomy): Eukaryota > Metazoa > Chordata > Mammalia > Carnivora > Canidae > Canis > Canis lupus. The sequence goes on from NC_064261.1 coordinate 18,783,434, forward strand.
TACTCTTGTTTTTTGCATTTGCAGTAATAGGAAACAGATTCTCTGCATATTTTTATTTTTGGTCAAATTGCTAAGATGTATAGTTGCCTAATTATGATTGTTTTGAATTCATGGTTTCCAAAAGTAAATGAAATTTTAGGTGCTTGTCACTCTATTCTATTTTGGAAACACAGCATACCATCAGAGGTGTTTATTCTTTAGCCTTGTTCCTTAATTAGCTGATAAGCTCATTAGAGGCAGAACAATGATGTGGTCAATCTTTGAATTTTTTCTAGAAGTGAGCATAGTGCCTGCCAATAGTAGACTTTTAAAATAATTTTGAATGAGTAATTATCAGTAGGGCTGAAGATTTTATAATATATTTTATTGATTGAGAATAAGCAATATTTTCTAATTTTGAATCAATGGATAGTGTTCTCTATCTGAGATGAGTTTCTTTCTTAATGTCTATTCAAGGAAACTACTCGAAAGGTCAAAGAGCAGAAAGCAAAAGATCACTAGGACTCCAGTTTACTTTCTTCTCTACTCTATTCTCTGCTGTAAATGCCTTCTATCTTATTTATCATTTCTTTGTTTTATGAATAATCCAGGGCACTGAGTGGCAGTCAGGAGAATTTTATCATGTGCTATAGTCCAACTGTAACTTAATAGTGCCTAATGCACTGAAATTTACTTATAAGGTACTATTTAGATAGTAACTATTTAAATTGTGTTTTCTTTGCTATAAAATAGGCCAAGTAAATATGTATACCACAAATTCCATTTTGTACTACACATGGCTTTCTATTTGAGTGGATTTCAGGGAGAAATATGATACTGTTAACCTGATTTCAGATTATAAATAATGAGGTAAAGACGAGCTACTGTGTGGGGAAATTGCTATGGTATTCAATTATGCTGCCAGAAAAATGAGAATTTGAAGGAAAGTAACTTACTTTGAACAAAACCATTCCTTCAAATTATTATTATTTTTAAAAGATTTATTTATTTATTCATGAGAGACACAGAAAGAGAGGGGAAGACATAGGCAGAGGGAGAAGCAGGCTCGCTCTGGGGAGCCTGATGTGGGACTTTATCCCAGGACCCTGGGATCACAACCTGTGCCGAAGGCAGACACTCAACCACTGAGCAACCCAGGTGCTCCTCAAATTATTATTATTGTTAATAATAATAGTAATAATAATATTTTGTAGATAAGTGAATGAAATTAGAGAATAGATAATGATCAGGGCAGACAGATAAAAATCAGAGGCAATCACACTAAGTTGTATACCTTCTCCAACTGGGAACCTCTCATAGACACTGTCCAGATATATTTAGAGGTAGAAGATATTTTGGCCTTGAGGAAAGTTATTGATTGCTAGCAATAAATAACCTATGAAAAATAAACTAGGAAAAAGTAAATATTAAAGCAGCCAGGATAAGAAAGTTGTGAAATATAGGAAAGAGATTTGGAAACTAACTCTAAGTGGAAGAAAGAAAATATTGAGTGTCCTGCAGTAGAACAATAATATAATAGCAAATGTCATACTTGTAGCCAGTTAACTATATGTTTCAACAGCTAGGGATCAGCAAGACCCTGTAGGACTTTGGGCTTGCCTGGTCCAATCAAAACCCTTGGGAATGTCCCTGGTGATGAGTCCAGAATCTTGGCAGAATAAATGGGGATACATTTTTCTCATACTTTCTATAAATTTCATGGAGACCTATAAGGATGGACTTTCTTATTGATCCACTATATTGCATACCAGATTAAATCCAAGGAAAGTTCTTATAGACTGTGTCACCAAAATTGGCACCAAAGAGAGAGAAAGAGAGAGAGGGACTGGCTTGAGTTGACAAATAAGTGTTGTTTTGAAATTATAATAAAAGTACCTCAAACACAAATGTTTTTACAGATGTGTTGATTTTTCCAAGTAAGAGTAATTCCTTCCTTATTTAAGTTATTATAGAAAATAAAAAAGGAGCTAAGTTGCTTATCTTGTAATATGAGGCAAATGAAATAATAATTCTGAAAATGCAAGAAAATTTTAGTCCTTTTTCACTTACAGAGAAACAAAATCTTTTTTTTTTAATTTTTTATTTATTTATGATAGTCACAGAGAGAGAGAGAGAGAGGCAGAGACATAGGCAGAGGGAGAAGCAGGCTTCACGCACCAGGAGCCCGACGTGGGATTCGATCCCGGGTCTCCAGGATCGCGCCCTGGGCCAAAGGCAGGCGCCAAACCGCTGCGCCACCCAGGGATCCCAAGAAACAAAATCTTAAATAAAATATTAATGGAATCCAGTTGTGTGAATTAAAACACATGATAAAATAGGCTCTCAGTTACGCAAGGATAATTTTACATTAGAAATTTATAATGCAATTTATCACATTAAAATGTTGACATAGAAAAATAATTACTGATACACAAAATGTACCATACTTGATATGGTACAACAGTTATTTAAAATAAAATTTTAAGGGATGTTAGAAATAGAAAGTAGCCTCCTGATGGGGTAAAAGTTATTTATCAAAACCTTACAGCAAATATTATACTTAATGAAGAAACTTAGATGTTATCTCTTTAGGATCAGAGAGAAGAAAATGTTGCTTGTTCTTACTGTAACAGTTTAATACTGAGTGATAGGTCCTGGCTAATGCTACAAGGGAAAAAAGTAAGTAAATATTGGCAGAAGTAAAGCTTCTGATTGCAGACCATAATGTTACATAGAAAAGCATTAGAACCAGCAACAAACTGTTATTACTAATAACAGAGTTCAGTAAGTTTGCCAGATTTATATGATTGAGTTAAAAAGCCAATAGGTAATTGGACATCCACAGACAAGTAAACAAAAACAAAAGCAAAACCAAACCAAAACAAAATAAAATACCTCGATCTAAACCTCACATCTTTCATGAAAGTTAACACAAGATAGATCACGGACTCAAAATGCAAAACTTAAATAATAAAAATCCTAGAAAAGATTATAGGAAAAAAAAATCAAAACCTAGAGGTAGGCAGAGTTTTTAGACTTGACCCCAAAAGCATGATCCATAAGAGAAATTGATTAATTGTGCCTCATCAGAAAGAAAAACTTTAGCTCTGTGAATGAACTGTTAAAAGGCTAAAAAGACAAATTTCAGACTGGGAAGAAATATTTTTAATTCACATACCCATCAGAAATCTAATATCTAGAATATATTACACTCTCAAAACTCAACATTAAGAAGACAAACAATCCAATTAGAAAATTGGGAACAAGACCATAAGCAATTTTTTCACCAGAGAGGATATACAGATGACAAATAAACAAGTGAAAATATGTTTAACATCATTAGCCATTAGAGAAATGAAAATTAAAACTGCAATGAGATATCTAGACATCTATCAGGATGGCTCTAATAAAAATTAGTGATAATACCAAATGCTGTAAGCATTTGGAGAAATTGCATCCCTCATACATTGCAGGGGAGAATGTAAATGGTATAGCCATGCTGGAAAGTAGTTTAGCAAATATTTCAAGACTAAAAATGGATATGTTATATTCTTGAACATTGTACTCTTGAACATTTATTTCATAGAAATGAAGACTTATTTTCATGCAGGACCATGTACACAAGTGTTTATAGCAGTCTTATTCATAAGATCCCCAAACTGGAAATTATCCATGGGTTAACAAACAACTGTGAATAGTTAAAAACAAACTATACCATAGAATAATACTCAGCAATATAAAGTAATAAATTACTAACAACATGTAAAACTTTGGATGGCTCTACAGTGTATTATGCTGAGTGGAAAAAAATTTAAAAAGTCACATATTATATGATTCCATCTATATATCCTATCGACAAAATTATAGAAATGGAGAATGTGTTAGTGGTTGTCATGGGGAGGAAATGGTGTGGCTTAAAAGGCTAATGTGAGGGAGTCTTGTGGTACTGAATCCAACTGTGTGAACCAGAATATATGATCAACTGGCTCTATTTTAGTTATACAAGGATGATTTTCATCAGAAAGTCTATCAATATAATTCACTACATTAAAATATTAGTATAGAAAAATAAATATCTCAGCTGATACAGAAAAATGCACTTAGTTTGGAACAATAGTTATTTAAAATTTTTAGGGGTACCCAGGTGACTCAGTCAGTCAAGCATCTGATCTTGATTTCAGCTCAGGTCATGATTTCAGGGTGGTGAGATCCAGCCCTGCGTTGGGCTCCACACTAGGGGAGGATCCTGCTTAAGATTTTCTCTCTCTCTCTCTCTCCCTCCTCCTTCTCCCTACCCTCTCTCTCTCTTCCATTTTCTCTATCCTTCTCTAAAATAAATACATAAATTAATTAATTCTTGAAAGTAAGTTAGGAGTAGAAGGGGACTTCCTTAATTTGGTAAAAGTTATATATCAAAATCTTATAGCAAATATTATAGTTGCACTCTAATAGTTGTGTAAGATGGTAACATTTAGTAGAGCTATATACACTTATGAGTGCATGTATAACTGATAAAGTATAAGTAAGCCCTATGGATAGTACCAATGTCTGCTAGTTTAGATATTGTACTATAGTTGGGCAGGTGTTAATATTGGGAGAGACTGCAGAAAGGCTGCACTGCACTAGCTGCAACCCCTGTGAGTCTAGAATTATTTCAAAATGAAAATAATCCTTCTCGTCCCTCTTCCCCCCAGAGTCAACAATTTCTGCGTACGAAGAGGAACCAAATAACAATACAATAAAGCTGAAATAGCATTCATAAACAAAAATAATTTAATATACCAAATAATTTACTTAACCAAGAACGTGAAACTCTGAGTAAAATGTTAAAGCACTAATAAAAGATGTAAAAGTTGATCTGAATAAATATAAGGATACCTGGTCTTTAAAGGGCTGATTCAATAGGATAAAGAAGTAAATTCTCCACAGTCAGAATTTCACTTGGATCTATTTAAGGTTCTTGATACCCATTAGCTATTATGACTACAAAAACTATAAAGTCAGCATAATAGCAATGGTGAGGTATTGGCTCAACAGCTGACTAATAGACAAAAAAGATTTCTTAAAACAAAAGTGCATTCTTTTACAGTGAGTTAAGATACAAAACCATGGCACAACAAATAAATGGGGAAAGGAGAGATACACCAAATAACTGGTATAGGAAATATCATCTACAATAAAATATCTGATACCACATATGACAACTTCAAGGTGAAATAAAGACCTACATGTAAGGACAAAATTAGTAAATAGGAAAATATGTTGGAGATTCCTTGTAAACTAGGGACAAATCAGAGAATTTGTTAAACCCTTAAAAACAAATTGTGAAAAAAATTATAATTTTAATTAAATAAAAATTAAGTTTTTCCCTGATGGATTATTGTTAAGCAGCTGAAGAATGGAAGAGTTATTAATAAATAGAGAGTTAAGGAACAGATGATAGAATAGGAGTAAATGTTTTGGATACAATAAAAAATAATTCCTAGTAAGTTTTATTGTATCCAAAACATTTACTCCTGTTCTTTTCAAGAAGTTGAAAAATAAGCTCCCCCCAAAAATGAAAAATGAGCAGCAGATACAAATAGTCAATTTACAGAGAAGGAAATAAAAAGGCCACCACACACATGAAGAGATACTCAAGCTCATTTATAATTTGAAAAATGTGAATTGAAATGATATGTCATTATGCTGCTATAAACCATTAAGACAAGACTGCTTCCAGTTGGAGGGATAGCAGCGACTAGATTTATCTTTTTCCCTAAAGCAACTAGCAGTTGGGACAAAATAAATGAGAAAAGGATGCTCAAAACTTTGTTTCAAGACACTTTGAAACATATAGAGTAAATTAAGATATAAAACTTTGAGACAAAAAACCCCCAACAACAGTAATCCTCAAGAGGCAGGAAACAAGAGACCAGCTCCCACTATTTTCCATTTTACTAGATGGAGGGTTTCCAGGCTACTACACAAGGAAAGCTACCCCAGGTTGAACCCTGAGTTGAAATCTGAGATGCTCAACCCCCAGCATAAGAAACATAAAGGAAACCACTCCAAGACACATTAGAATCAAATTGCTTAAAAATAACGATAAAGAGAAAAATCTTTAAAAAGCTGCTAGAGAAAAAGACTTCTTGTGTACAGAGAAATAAAGCTCAAAGCAGATTTTTCATCAGAAACGGTGTAAGCTAGAAGTGGAGCAAAATTTTAGAGACTCAAAGAAAATATTGCCAACCTAGATTTAGATACTTGTGAAAATGTCTTTCAAAAATGAGAACAAAGATCTTTTCAAACATATGAAAACTGAAAGAATTTATCAGTAGTAGATCTGCAGTATAAAAATGTTAAAGAAAATCTTTGAGGCAGAAGGAAAATACCAGATGGAAATTTGGAGCTACACAATGAAATGAAGGGCACTAGAAATAGTAACCATGTGGGTAAACATAAACTTTTTTCTTGTTATTTAAATCTCTTTAAAGGATAATTGACTGCCGAAAACAAAAGTGATATAATGTATTTTGCAGTTTATAACATATGTAGAAAGAAAGTGTATGACAACAAAGCAAAAACCCAAGGACAGAGAAATAGCAGTATATCATTATAAGATTTTCATAGCATGCATGAAGTAGGATATTATCTCTTGGAGGCAGACTTGATGATATAGAAAACAAATTGCCAGGTGATAGACTTAAATCCAACCATATTGATAACCATTTTATTTTTTTAAATTTTTTGTTTCATTTAAAAAAAAGATTTTATTTATTTATTCATGAGAGACACACAGAGAGAGGCAGAGACATAGGCAGAGGAAGAAGCAGCCTCCCTGTGGGGAACCCGATGGGACTCGATCCCAGGACCCCAGGATCATGCCCTGAGCTGAAGGCAGACGCTCAACCACTGAGCCACCCAGGCGCCCCAACACGGTGGCTTCAAATAGCACACATGCACTGTCTCAGTCTCCAGGTCAGACATACCACAGCTGGGGCCTCCATCCCAGCTTCTGTGGGCTGGATTCGAGGTGTTGGCTCTTAACTGGGAGGCTGTGGGGAGGACTGTCTTCCAAGCTCACTCATCCATGCCCTCGGATGAATTTGGTCTCCTGTGGTTGAAGATTGAGGGTCCTTTTCCTTGCTGGCAGTCAGCAGGGGCCACCTTTCTGCCTCCGGTCCTCACGCCTGGGTCCCTACATGTGGGAACCAGCAGCACACCAAACCCTCCTCACACTGGAGGCTGACTGCTCTTGGGGGGAGGGGGGAGCAGATCTCTCTGATCCCAAAGAAGGTTGTCTGCATCATCCAGAATAATCTCCACACGGGCCCACTGCTTAGTCACCTTAATGCCATCTGCAAAGGCCCTTCTTTCAAATGAAGTTAACGATTTTATAGGCATAGCCCCAGAGATTTGGGTGTGGGCATTGGGGGTGGGAGGTGTACTATTGTGGCTGCCAGAGCTTCTCTGCTTCTCTGCAGGAAACCTGTAGACATTACACAATAAATAATAAGGTGTGGGGACCATCATCATAGATGGGAGCCCTGGCTTCTAAGAAACCAGAAAGAGGCCCACTGCCCAGCCTCAGAGAGCAGGTGTGGGGAAAGAGAGGAGTATCAGGAAAGACTTCCCAGAAGAAAACTGAGATTATCCAATGGAACCTAAAGATGAGTGAAAGTTGAACGGAAGTGTCACCAGTAGAGGTGCTTAGCCTCCAGACTCTTAGAATGACATGTTCGGGAGAGGCCAGAAACTACAATGAACTCCAACGAAGTTGGTCTAAGATGTGGGCAGCGTAGCAGGAGCCAGCCTCCCTGAACACGAAGACCCGCTGTCACCCTCCCTTCCCCCGGTGGGACGATTCTGCAAGAACCTTCCAAGAGCAACGCAGTGCACCTTCAGGGAAGAAACCCCACCATGCAAGGGAAATGAGCTAAGTGAATCTGCATGCGCTGGTTGAGGAAGAGGTATGCGACGAAGGAAATGAAAATGACAAGCAGACCACTATGCCTAATGGGTTTCCAATTTCCGTCCCTCGTGCCCCCGAAAAGAAAGTGATTACTTGTGACAGTGCAGGGGTTTAACAGAAGCCAACTGTTAAATATTCAAGAATTGTGCAAACTGGATTTTAAACCTTTAATCGCTATGGTGGGATCTCACCCCTCAGACGTCAGCAAACCTATAATCCGGGGTTGATAACCATTTTAAACACAAGTGATCTGGCGGATCCCTGGGTGGCTGGGCGGTTTAGTGCTGCCTTTGGCCCAGGGCACGATCCTGGAGTCCAGGGACTGAGTCCCGTGTCGGGCTCCCTGCATGGAGCCTGCTTCTCCCTCTGCCTGTGTCTCTGCCTCTCTCTCTCTGGGTCTATCATGAATAAATAGATAAAAATGTAAAAAATCATTAAAAAAAATAGAAGTGATCTGAGCACACCAATTAAAGGCAAAATTGTCAGATTGGAAAAATATAAGACCCAACTATATGCTGTCTACAAGAAACCTACTTGAAATATACAGACAAAAATAGATTAAGACTAAAGGATGAGATAGAGAAACCATGCTAACTCCAATCCAAAAAAAGCTGGACTTGTTTTATTCCTATCAGATAAAGTAGATTTTAGATTAAACTATTATCAGGGATAAAGAGGGTCTTTTCAGAATGATAAAGGTGTCAATTCATCAAGAGGACATAACAATTCTAAATGTTTATGCAACTACTAACAGAACTTCAAAATACATGAAGCAAGAAACTGATCGAAATGCAAGAAGAAGTAGACAACACAAGAATTATAGTTGTAGATTTCAGCATGTGTCTTTTGGTAGTTGTTAGAATAGAAAAGTAGTAAGGAAATAAGCCACTAAAACCATATATCGACTAACATAATCTAATGGACATTTATAGAACACTCCAAATAACAGTTGAAACATATCCTTTTCGAGTGCACAGGAAATAGTTATCAAGAAAGGTTATACACTGGGCCATAATACAAGGCTCAATAAATTTTTAAAAATCCAAGTCATTGAAGTATGTTCTCTAACCACAGTGGAATTAATTAATAATCAATCCTAGAAGGATATCTGAAAAATCTCCGAATATTAGAAAGTAAATACGTTTTCTTTGAAAATCCAATATATCATTTGTGGGCTGTGTTTAAAGTCGTACTTTGAGTGAAATTTAATGTTCTAAATGCTGTATTAGAAATAAAAGGACTCCAAGCAAAAACCTCAGTTTCTGACTTAAGAAATTATAAAAAGAGCAAATGAAAACAACCTCGTACCTTCGACAAGAACACACAGTTATACTTTATTTTGAATTTTTAAACTTAAATACAATTAATTAACATATAATGTATTATTAATTTCAGAGGTAGAGATCAGTGATTCATCAGTCTTATATAACACCCAGTGCTCATTACATCACATGCCCTCCTTAATGTCCCTCACCCAGTTAGCCCATTCCACATGAACACAGTTATACTTTAAACTTAAACTTAAATTTTAAACTTAAAAGAATGATTGTCTGTGAGTGGAGCTGAAGGATTGGATTGTGAAATAGGCTTAAAAGAGAAAGAAAAATTCAGTGTTTTTTGGTTCTAATCTACATCCCAGGACTATTCAGGGAACTCAGAGCTGTTTTGTAGTCTATGATGTGTTTCAAATATCTTAAGCTATACATTTTGATGACACAAGTGACATTAAATTGTTTGCTTGTGAAGATTCAACACCCTTTTACTTACCATCCTTATTTTAAAAAATTTTAAATTAATTATCTATCTATCTATCTATCATCATTTATTTATTTTACCATCCTTGATGCATGTGTGCCAGCATGAACTCCTTAACACTCACTCATAACCCTGGGATGAGGTCTTAAAAACCCAGAACTATTTATTTATTTATTTATTTATTTATTATTTATTTATTTATTTATTTATTTATTTATTTATTTATTATTTTTTTACTTTTATTTTTTTAAAGGTTTTATTTGTTTATTCATGAGAGACACAGAGAGAGAGAGAGAGCAGAGACACAGGCAGAGGGAGAAGCAGGCTCCATGCAGGGAGCTCAACGTGGGGGGGACTCAATCCCGGGTCTCCAGGATCACGCCCTGGACTGTAGGCGGCGCTAAACCGCTGAGCCATCCGGGCTGCCCAACCCATAATCTTTGAAAACTTTGCTCTAAATCTTACTAAATTCATGTTCTCTGGCATAGTAGATTTAATTTGTGCATGTTAGATTTTCAATTGAACAGCATTCTGGTAACCGGCTCATGAATTCAAGAAATATTTGCTGAATGCTATGTCTGGTGTGTACTAGGTGACATGGACAATGTGTTCAGTGGTCATGGATGCAAAAAGGAGTCAGGGGTGCTTGCTAACTATTACCTTAACATTTTAATTACCTGGGGACAAAGCAAGTATAAAAATAAATCTGATAGGTATAATAAAGGAGCTGTGATAATAATGTGTGTGGAGTAGTGTGTGGGCATGGAAGGGAATTGTGTGTTCCAGCAAAGTAAGAGCAAAAATGTAAGGGCTTGGAAAAAGCATCAGAGAGCTGAGTGGTGTCAGAATTTAAAGTGAATGTTTGTCAGGTAGCTAGGAGTGGGGGATACACACAATGAAGAGGGGCCACTTGACATCAGAGTTTGGGAAAATGAAATTGCCTAGGAGATTTGGAACATAAAGTGCACTTGGTGGAAGGAGAGGTGTGGCAGGAGATGAGGCTGACCACAGGCTCTCACAGTGCTAGAATCCTGGTTTTTTCTATTTTGGTATCATCTCCTCCTCTCTTGCTCTGTTCTTCTAGTCTCTTCTCCTCATACCTAATGATGTTCTGAGAGCCTTTTTTAATTTTAGCTGTAGAATTTAAGTTCTCTTTTATAATATTGCATACCTAAACTGTCATTCTTCAAATTTATTTTTAGTGTTAGAGTTAATGGGTAATGTGTGATAATCTGAGTCTGATTGTCAATGCCATTATAATATATATAGCTACTTAAATTGTTAATCTATAAATTTTAAAATTAGTTTTCAAATATAAAAATGCAGTGAAAATTGCTTTCACTTTTACATTGATTTTTACACCGTCCAACTTTTCTGTTTTCTTGACTGTTGTTATGAAGGCTTTTGGTAGATGATTTATGTCACAGTCAATGATTTTTTTCAGTCATTGGTTAAGGTTTAATTTCACTGCTGCAGATGTCCCCAGTTATTTGGGTCATATTGTGAGAAATCTTTAGCCTCTGTTGTTTCTCATCTATGACTTATCATCATATCACTTTAGATTAGAAAATTTGTTTAGGTTATTTAATGATGGTTTTATTTTTATAAATTTTATTGGGATATAAAACACATGTGGGGAAATACATGTTTTAAGTTTACCTATCAGGGACCCCTGGGTGGCTCAGTGGTTGAGTGTCTGCCTCTGGCTCAGGGCATGGTCCCAAAGTCCTGGGATTGAGTCCCACATCAGGCTCCCTGCAAGGGGCCTGCTTCTCCCTCTACCTATGTCTCTGCCTCTCTCCGTGTCTCACATGAATAAATAAAATATCTAAAAAAAGGTTTACATTATCAATGATTTTTCAGGAAAATAACACATCTGTGTAACCAGCTCTCAGGTCAAGAAACAGAATGTAATCATCAGCCCTGAAACTTCCCTCATACTCTTGTAGTTACTGCCCCTGCCCCCACCATGAGTAGCCATTATTCTAACTTCTAATACTATATATGAGTTCTGTTAACATTTGAACTCTATGTAAATGGAATTGTTACACTAGATATTCTTTTTGGCTTTGACTTCTGTTGCTCAACATTTTGTGTGTGAAATTGATCCACATTGTGGAGTTGGCTTGTGGTTTGCTCATTCTCATTGCTGTATAGTATTCTATTGCATAAATCCACAATTTATTCATCTACTGCAAATGGACAGTTGGGCTATTTTCATTTTCACTTTTTTGTCAGTTTACAGTGGTACCAAACTATTGGTAGTTTGATTTTAACAGTAGTCCATCTTCAAAGATGTGTGTTGTCTTTTATGTGAAAGTGTAAATTAAATTGTCCCAAGTCTTAATAGCAAATGGGAGAAATTGTGTGTTTCTATTACCTGGCAGTATTGTTGATGGCAAAATAGCAAGGTCTAGATAACTTGTAAAACTGTAAAATTGTAAACTTGTAAAATTTCCCTTCCCTCACCCCAAATCTAAATTACAATTTAAGCATTGCCAAGCCTAACTATATGAAGATGGAGAAATGACTAAATCATGGGGATTATTCTCTTTCTGTAAATTAGGGAAAGACTGCCTTATCACTATAGTGAAATTTGATCATTTAAATCAGGAATCTCTACTAAAACCTTCTTAAAAGCAATCATAAAACAGTTAGGTGGCCATAAGGATAGTTGGCTTACAATGGTGGAACAGAAACACCTCCCTAGGTGGATGGGTGCTAGAAAAGGAGAGAGACGTGCTAGTGTGAATAGTGTTGGGGCATATATAATTGCGCAAGGACGGATCTCCATTCAGTGTAGATTAAAAACCTCCAAATCCTTGCTAAAAAGAGCTTAAATCTTTTCCACAGTGACAGAGATTTGGGAATAACCAAAGAGTAAAATTGTAGTAATAGAGAAAGTGAAGCAAGAAATAGATGCCCTTAGTGCAGAGACGGGTCTATAGAATGAAGCTCAGTGCTCCCCTAATCATGCTGCTTAAGTATCATCACTAGACCAGAGTGGAGAGAAAGACCTTCACGTGAATCTTGTTTCTACTTCCCTGTTATTGATTCACCATTATGGAGAGAACCAGAGTCACTGTATCTATCGATACCATAGCTATGTCTAGAATCATAAAGCCGTACCGCCTTCTCACGCTTTTGCTTGTTCTTCAAGTGACCAGGCTTTCAAAGTCTATGATGGCCCAGGAAATCTCTGTGTTCATTAACAAGTGATGTACAGCATCTGAAATATGTAACCTGGTGTTTTCTAATAAATATGAAGGAATTTTTTGTGGCATTTCAGATACACTCAGGTATACTGGAATTATGACAGTGGGAAATGAGAGTTTTAAAAATAGATATCTATAAATTGACACAGAGTGAAATGTAAAATAACCAAAAGGTTGATTGGTTATGTCTCTGGGGCAAGTGATGGAATAAGAGGCTAGTGGTTCTTGCATCTATGTGTGAGGCAGATCACAGGGGAGCTGTGCTTCAAGAGATGCACATAATAACTCCAGAGAATTAAAAGAATGAACTGAAAAATGTATTTCTTGGTACTGATTCTGAAAATGTATTCTTTGTAACACATGCAGGCACAGGAGATAAAATGTCAAAATAATCTGCTGTAGGAATCCTGTACTTGTTTTTCTCCCCTTGAGAAACTAGTACGTCACTTGAGCTGGCAAGATTTTAATGAAATAGCGAGTATAACCACTCCGATTTAAGTCTGCCCTGGACTGTGGAGGAAATGTGCTAGATCTCACTTGTACATAAAACACGTTGTATAGAGAAAGCCAAGAATGAATGTTTCCTTTGGGATGAGTTTTGGGGAACTATTGTCCCTTTGAAAATACTCCTTAATGACTAATGTTGTTTTCTGATTGGCAAAGTATAATTCAGAGGCCACAGAAATGATTGATAACAACAGCTTTCTGATGTATATGGAACTGTAATTTCATTTTAAAAGAAATGAGCATGTTGGAGGCTTAGAAGTAGCATTTGCTAAAATTTCAGTAACACAAATGTGCCAGGACAATTCGATCATTAGAAATGATTTACTCAGTCAATTTTTACTGAACAGAATTGTCCTAATTTCAAGAATTTCTTCTCTGATGCTTTTCAGTAACTCTTTTTCTTCCCATCTTCTCTGGCTTCTGATGAGGCGCTCTCAGAGTGGCCCAAGGGCGGGAGTAAGGTAATTATGTCATTCAGTGTCATATTCCTGTCATTCATGCATTTCCAGGTTAGAGATTCATGTGCTTACCAAAAGACTAGTTTTGTTTCCTTCAGTCCTCTGATACTGGAAGGGGGAGGAGGATTGTGAAAGAAAAAATAAGGGCACAATTTGTAAATTCCTCATGTGCATTTTTAAAAATCCATTGTTTCATCCATTGTTTTTATTTCCCTTTTGGCATTATGTCTTTTTGTTTTATTTTGTTTTTAATTAAAGTGTAATCGACATAACATTATATTAGTGCCAGCTGTACAACATAATGGTTTTATATTTGAAACCAAATATACAAATATATTTGTAAATACTGCAAAATGATCACCACAGGTAAGCCTAGGTGACATCTGTTATCATACATAGTAACAAATTTTCTTTTCCTTATGATGAGAAACTTCCAATATCACTGTCCTAGTTACTTGCAAATATGCAACACGATTATTATTAACTATAGCTACTATACTGTACCTTATGTTCACATATAGCTTATTTACTTTATAATGGAAATTTGTACCTTTTGACCTTCTTCACCTATTTTGCCCACCCCAACCCCCACCTCAGACAACCACCAATCTGTTCTCTATATCCATGGGTTCATTTTTTTTGTTTTTGTTTGTTTTTTAGATTCTGCATGTAAGTGAGGTCATATGGTATTTAGCTTTTTCTGTATGACTTACTCATTTATTATAATGCCCTTAAAGTCTATGTTTTCATAAATGGCAAGATTTGATTCTCATTATGGCTGAATAATATTCCATCACACACATCACATTTTCTTTACCTGTTCATCTCTTGTTGGACATTTAGGTTATTTCCATATCTTGGCTATTGTAAATAATGCTGCAGTGAATGTGGGACACATATTACCTTTTTGAATTAGTGTTTTCATTTTCTTCACATAAATACCCAGTATGGAATTGCTGGATCATATAATATTTCTATCTTTATTATGTTTTTGTTTTGTTTTGTTTTGTTTTGTTTTGTTTTGTTTTTGAGGAATCTCCGTACTGTTTTCCACAGTGGCTATTTTCCATGCACCAATTTGCATTCCCACCAACAATGCATGAGTGTTCTCTTTATCTCCAACACTTATTTCTTGTCTTTTTGATGATAACCATTCCAATAGGTGTGAGATGATAGCTCATTATAGTTCTGATTTGCATTTCTCCTATGATTAGTCATGTTGAGCACCTTTTCATGTATCTGTTGGTTATTTGTATATCCTCTTTGGAAAATGTTTATTTAGATCTTCTGCCCTTTTTAAATCAGATTATTTTTGCTATTGAGCTGTATGGGTTCTTTATATATTTTGTGCATGAATCCCTTATCAGATATATGATTTGCAAATCTTTTCTCCCATTCAATATGTTGCCTTTTCATTTTGTTGGTGATTTTCTTTGCTGTGCCAAAGGTTTTTAGTTTGATATAGTCCCATGTGTTTATTTTTGCTTTTGTTTTTTGTACTTTGGTGTCAAATCCAAAAAAGTCTTTGCTCACATCTGTGTCAAGGAGCTTATTGCCTCTTCCAGGTTTTATGGTTTCAGATCTTGCATTCAACTCTTTAAGTCTCTTCTTATTTTAACGCTTCTCTAAGAGGTAGGTTGGGGAAGGGAAAGGATGTGTTATTTACATGAGTTTTATTACCTGCATACATTGTGTTTTAGAGGATGAGATCATGCTTGGGAGAAGGCAGCTTGTTTACTATTTAAATGCTTCTATATTTTATAAATAATACATTTTTATTTTTATGGTCTGTGGTTGTTCATAATATCCTTGCTCTCATGATATTCAATGACAAATTCACTGATTTATCCACTGTCCCATCAGAATTGGGGGAAAACTTGGATTGGCTGCTGTAATGATTCGACTTTAAGATTCTGTTAGCTATTATTATTTTTTATAGAATATCTTTTTTTTTAATAATTTTTTTTTTAAATTTATTTATGATAGGCACACAGTGAGAGAGAGAGAGAGGCAGAGACACAGGCAGAGGGAGAAGCAGGCTCCATGCACCGGGAGCCCGATGTGGGATTCGATCCCGGGTCTCCAGGATCGCGCCCTGGGCCAAAGGCAGGCGCCAAACCGCTGCGCCACCCAGGGATCCCTATTTTTTATAGAATATCTGTTTTAAGATTCTATTTATTTATTCATGAGAGACAGAGAGGGGCGTGGTGCAGAGACACAGGCAGAGGGAGAAGCAGGCTCCATGCAGGGAGCCCGATGTGGGACTCGATCCTGGGACTCCAGGATCATGACCTGAGCCAAAGGCAGGCGCTAAACTGCTGAGCCACCCAGGGATCCCCATGTTAGCTATTATTATTATTATTGCTGCTCAGTACATATTTTTAAAAATTTATTTAAAAAATAATGGCAGTTTGTTTTAGGTTTACAGAAAAGTTGAAAAGTACAGAGTTCAGTTCCCCTATATTATTCCTCCCCTTGCTCTCTCTAGCTGTTCCTCTCTAGTAATATCTTGCTTTGGTGTGGTACATTCCTTACAATTGATGAACCAATATTAACACATCATTATTAACTTAAGTTCAGAGTTTATAGTAGGGTTTACTCTTTGTGCTGTACAGTTCAGTAAGGTTTTTCTTTCTTTTCTTTTCTTTTCTTTTCTTTTCTTTCTTTTCTTTTCTTTTCTTTTCTATCTTTTCTTCTTCTTTCTTTCTTTTGGAAGAGGAGGGGGAGCAAAGGGAGGGGCATGAGGGAGAGAGAGAGAGAGTCTTCAGCAGGATCCATGCTCAGCATGGAGCTGCTGTGGGGTTTGATCTCACAACCCTGAGAGCATGACATGAGCTGAAATCAAGAGTTGGACACTTAACCAACTGAGTCACCCAGGTGCCCCTGAGTTTTGATAAATGTATAACATCATGTATACATTGTTATCATGTCATGCAGAATAGTTTTACTGCCCTAAAAATCTTTTGTGCTTTAACTAATTCATCTCTCCAACTCCCACTCTCCTCCCACTAAGCCCCTAGCAACCATTGACTATTTTACTGTCTGTATAGTTTTGCCTTTTCTAGAATGTTCAATTATTAGAATTATATACTATGTAGCCTTTTCAAACTGGCTTCTTTTACTTAGGAATTTATATTTAGGCTTCCTCAATATAAATGGCTTAAGAGCCATTTTGGCTTAAGAGCTTTTTTTTTTTTTTACTTAGATAATGTCACATTGTAAGGATGTACCACAGTTTATCCATTATCCTGTTGAAGGACATTTGATTGTTTCCAGTGTTTGGCTGTTCTAGTCTTTTGACACCAACAACCACTCACTTCCCCTATGGTAGGCTAAAGAGCGTACCTCCAAAAATATCCAGTTTCTAATCTCTGGATCCTGTGAATGTTATAATATGGCAAAAAAAAAAAAAAAAAAAAAAAAAGGCTTTGCAGTTGGGGATATATTAAGGATCTTGAGATGGCCATTTAGCCTGGATTATCCTAAATGCAATCACATGTATCCTTTTAAGAAGGAGGCAAGGGGAGATTTAATGAGAAGAGAAGGTGATGTGACAGTGGAGGCAGAGATTGGAGTATGGTGATTATAAACCCAGAAATGCTAGAAAGCCACTACTGGAAGCTGGGAGAGGCAGGGACTGATTCTGTCCAGAGGGAGTGTGACTCTGCCTAGGTCTTACCTTCAGCCCAGTGAAACTGATGTTGGACTTTTGGCCTCCAGAGCTGTGAGACAATGGATTTATGTTGTGTTAAACCACCCAGTTTGTGGTGGTTTGATACAGCAGCTACAGGGACTGAGTCCTCTGCCCATGCCACACTGGAATCAGTCTGGTGAATGTAACTTCAGGTACTCTGCTGAAGCAGTTGGATGTTCCTCACCACCCAATCTCTACCCCAAATATGACTTATGAGCAGAGGCAAAAGGTCTAAGGACAACTAGAGTTGATTCACCCTAGCAGGTGACCCAGGGATCCCCATGTTAGCTATTATTATTATTATTGCTGCTCAGTATATATTTTTGTCAGCTCTTTCCTGCTACTGTGCTTCTCTTGAGCTGCCTTGTGTCTGATTATTTTCTGAGACTGGTTCTTCAACTTTTGCCTTGATTCTATGAGTATATCCATATCCTTATAACAAATTCACTTATTAATGTAGGCAGAGTTGTTTCCTATTTTTTAAAAAAATTCTATATAGTTGCCTAGAAATACTGCTCTTTTTTTTCTTATTTCCATGAGTTACCATCTAATGATACTCTTGATTCAACTTTCAAAAATTAAAATGAGAATTTAGTTATTGCTATTGAGTTGCTTTCATAAGGCAGTTTGGAACCCCCAGGGCATTCTTGATCACATGAATATGTGAGGGCTTCTAGAATGAAAAGGGGTGGGTAAAATAACTTTTTGGTTGTGATATAAGAGATAGTAGGTTTTTCTATTTAATAATAATAGAAGATTTACAAAAACAACAGAAAGCTGGGAATGGGAAATGATGGAAGATAAAATAAACAGTACAGAATTATAGAACTTATTTTTATCAGTTTTAGTTTAGACTGTAAGAGTATTTCTGTAATGAAGCAATAATAGCACACAGAACTCAGCTTATCTTCTTTTTTGCTAAAGTTCATCTTAACAAATATTAGGCTATGCCAGTTTCTGAAGCACAGAGACTTTGGACATGACCCTAGCACAGAGAATGACACACAGCAGGTTATAAATTGAATGAATGATTGAATGAGCAAACATGAATCTAGTGAGCAGGTGAAGCACAAAGGTGAAGGTTCACTTCCTTAGAATGAGGTCATTCCTATGATATCACTTGATGTAAACTCCTGTGGGAAATTTGTCAGCCCTCATCATTCATTCTATTGATCCAGAAGTGGCAGAAAAAAATTGAGAGAAAATAGGTAGAAAATTATTCCCAGTCTTATCTTATAAAAGCAAAACAGTGAGATCTTTCCTCTTTGTAGCACCACGAAGCAATGATGACCTGCTTATGTAATCTACAAAGGAAATGTTTATTTAACCCCTTAGTTATGCCTTTCATGTTCAGAAGGATGCAAAAATTTAGTCCATTATTGAAAAGTCTCACTATTAAATAATCAGGCACATCAGGGAGAAGCAGGGGATAGTGTGAGATAGTGCTTTGTTTCCTTCCTAGCTGCACAGCCCTCCCTCCCCTGGGTGAGTGCTGCTCTCCTCCCTGCCACTGCTGCCACCACCACCAGTAGCCCCGAGTGTTTCCATCCCTGCCCCACTCTGCCCCTATATGTGCACACACTCATATGATCCTACTGTTCCATCCTCTCAAGCTTTGGTCTGAACCATCAGTTGTTCAGTTCATCCAGATAGTCCCCTGGTGCCTCTGGGATGAGGGTGCTTCAGATGTGACAAGTAGGAGGGAGGACCAACCAGCTTCTTGGTCCATCTGTAAGGTGACATCCAAGGGAAATAAGCTGTTCTCCTGATAACACAAACACATGTCTCTTAGCACATGGCCCTAGTCCCTTATTATGTCACAGAGTCTTTGTCTGCTTTTGTTGATTTACCAAGGCCTGCTAAGATTGCTCAATTTTTTAGCATAATGCTTGAGCTATTATGCTAAAAATTCTCTGTTGCTTTTTTTCTGCTTTACATCTGTTTATCATTCTAGCAAGATGGGCTTTTGTAGAAGAAAGAGTAGACATCTATAGACATGGCTGTGGTTGGGCATAGAAAAAAAAAAAAACAATTTACTCGCAATATCTCCTGGTTCCTTTACTTCCTGTTATTTTTCTATTATTAGTCTTTTCCCTGAATGTTGTTTTAAAGAAGACATGCATTAAGAGTATCATAAACTGATTTACATGATTACTTCCCTGTCAGACAAGAGAGCTTTCTGGGTTTGAGACACAGAGCGGCTTGTTTGAGTAGGGGAGAGTGAGAATATGGAGGGAAAATTAAAAAGCTCCCTGTGGAAGGGCCCAGAAAGTCAGGTCCAGGCAGGATGCCACAGTTATTTCTGTGGCAACCAGGGGGCCACCTGAGGTCATGGACAGAAGGCAAGGAGGGCCAGGCCTGCTTATAATTGGAGGGACTGACAAGTTTCAGGAGGCTGACAATTCCTTGCAATGATGTTCTCTACTAAAAGTGACATTGTTTTTAACTTTTTATTTGAAAATGATTTCAGACTTACAAATGGATAGTTTTTTAAGAAGGCATGCATTTTGGTAAAATTAGCAAAGTCTTAGGGAATAGGAGTTTACAGGCATTAAGATGAATTCCTAGTTCTTTATTTTTTTATTTTTTTATTTTTTATTTTTTATTATTTTTTATTTTTTTTATTTTTTGAATTCCTAGTTCTTACACCCTAGGTGGATGGGTGCTGAGCAGGAGTAAGGCCAGGGAGTGAGGGGGAGGTGAGCTGCTTTCCTTGTGCTGCTCTTGGCTTCCTGTAATGCTTGTCCTTCCCTTCCTTGGCTTCCTTCATTTTTTCCTTACCTCTCCCCACATTTATTCCTTTCCTTTTTCCTAGCCTTCCTTTCCATTTTCCAGATCCTACTGAAAATTTGCTCAGCCATGCGAGTCTCAGCTTTTTAGACTATAAAATGAGAACAAAAGCTTCCCCTTCACAGTGATTAAGGAGGGTTCATATATGCAAAGTGGGATGATGTGTAGTGTTCCCGGTTGAATGCCTAAAATAGAACACATGTTCAATAATAATTTCCCTTTCCTTTCTGATTCTCATTGGATTTGTTCATAAAATGCTGATTAATAGTAACTATCTATGCTGTGGTTATATAACTAATGGAAACACCAGATACAACACACAAAAACAGAAAACAAAAACCTCTCACTAGCCCAAAGCTACAGAAGTGAATAATTCTGGGTTGTACAAAACTTTTGGAGACATCCTACAGAGATACAAAGAAAATGCTATATCTTAACCTAGAAGGAAGTAAACATGAAACTGGAAATATACACGAAACTGTGTTTCAAGATGACTTGAAAATGTTCTGGTGATGATAAAGACAGTGATTTCAAGATTAAGTTGATCTTTAAAGTCAGTACAATTCCAGTCCTAACCCCAACCTCCAAAATTTATGTGGAATAGCAAAGATCTAAGAATAGCAAGACACCGGGGATCCCTGAGTGGCTCAGTGGTTTAGTGCCTGCCTTTGGCCCAGGGTGTGATCCTGGAGTCCCAGGATTGAGTCCTGCATCGGGCTCCCTGCATGGAGCCTGCTTCTGCCTCGGTCTCTGTCTCTGTCTCTCTCTCTCTGTCTCTCATGAATAAATAAATAAAATCTTAAAAAAAAAGAATAGCAAAACACCTCTAAAGAACCAAGGCAGGAGTACTTGCCCTACCAGGTATGATGTTTTATATACAAGTATGGTTGTTAAGATGGTGTAATGTAGACACAAGGATAGACAAATAGAGTAATGAATGAGTAAGGGGAGAAGATGGCAGGGGGAGTAGAAAGGCCAGAAGTAGACCTATCATATATGGTAATTCAGTATATGCAGAACACTGGGGAAATTACCCATAATATTTGGAAGATTAGTTATTTCTATGAAAAGTTTTAATTGATTTTCTACATCTCACAATATACAATAATAACTTTCAAGTAGAGCAAAACTAAAATATAAAAGGCAAGGTGGTACAACTTTTAGAAGGACAAGTAAGGAGAATATCTTTAGGAATTCAGAGTAGGATAAATTTATGTATGTATGCTTGACATATGTATAGATACATATGTATCTATATGCTTGACAAAGCATATAGAAATACAGACTAAAAAGGAAATAATTGATAAATGTAGCTACGTTAAAACTAGCAGTATCTGATTTTCAAAATATACCATAAACGGGGGCATCTGGGTGGCTCAGTTGATTAAGCATCCAACTCTTGATTTCTGCTCAGGTCATGATCTCAGGGTCATGAGATCGAACCCCACATTGGGTTCCACACTTAGCATAGAGCCTGCCTGAGATGCTCTGTCCCCTTTCTCCTTACTGCTGCTCTGCTTGTATGCATACTTGCTCTCTAAATACATACATACATACATACATACATACATACATAGAATCTTTAAAAGTATTATAAAGAGAATAAAAAGCAATTCCTACAGTGGAAAAGATATGTACAACATGTAAAACTACCGAGGGATATTTAGAATATATATTTGCAAAAGAAACCTTGCAAGAGACATGCACAGACATTTCACAGAGAAGAAAACACAAATGACCCTATGAAAAGATGTTTAGTTTTGCTAATACCAAAGGATATAAAATATAATGAAATTTTATGCCTGCCATTTTATCCTTCTCAAACTGGCTAGAGTCAAACCATCTCAAGTGGGGATGACTATTGAAGGCAACAATAATACTCATAGTCTGCTGATAGCATTGTAGACTAATGCTTTAGAAAAAACTGGCGTTATCTAATGAAGTGGAACAAATGCATGCTCTATGGCTCAGGTATTTAATTTCTAGATGTATAGTTTATATGAGCATATATATAAGGAGGCATAAATCATAATGTCCACAGTAGCATTGTATATAATTGGGAATATGGCCATATCCACAGCTACATGGATAAATCTCAAAGATGATATTGATTAAAGTAGGCGACACATTTATACAGATTTTTCTGTGGAAAAATGTCTACTCAAGTCCTCTGCCCATTTTTTAAAGTGGTTTGTTTTTTCTTTTGATATTAAGTTATGTAACTTCTTTATATATTTTGGATATGAATCCCTTATCAGACGTATGATTTGCAAATATCTTCTTTCATTCAGCAAGTTATTTTTTTCATTTTGTTGCTTGTTTCTTTTGCTTTGAAAAACCTTTTTTTAGTTTGGTGTAATTCCATTTGTTTATTTAGCTTTTGTTGGCTGTGTTTGATGAGAGTAATAAAAAAAAATCAGAATGCCTGGATTCTTTTCTAGGAATTTTATGGTTTTATATTCAAGCCTTTAATCCATTTTGAATTTATTATCGTGCATAGTATAAGATCATGGTCCAGTTGCATTCTTGTGCATGTAGTTGTCCAATTTCCCCCATACCATTTATTGAGGAGATTGTTTTTTCCTTTTGTCATGGATTAATTGACCATATGTACATGTGTTTATTTCTGGGAAGAAAAGTGAGCCTGTATACACCAATGGTAGGAGTATAAATTGGAGCAATCACTATGGAAAACAGTATGGAATTTCCTAAAAAAATTAAAAACATTAAAACATTAAAAACTACCATATAATCTAGTAATTCCATATCCAGATATTTATACAAAGAAAATGATAACATCAAGTGAAGAGATACATGCACCCCTATATTCATTGCAGCATTATTTTTAATAACCCAAGATACAGAAACAGCCTGAAGGCCCATCCATAGATGAATGGATAATGAAGATGTAATATATACATACACAATGGAATCTTAGCCGGAAAAAACAAAATCTTGCCATTTGTGACAACATGGATGAATCTAGAGGGTACTATGCTAGGTGAGATAAGTCATTTAGAGAAAGACCAATGCCGTATGATTTCACTTACTTGTGGAATCAAAAAACAAAAACAAAAACAAACCAAGAACAGTCATAGATGCAGGAAACAAACTGTTGGTTACTGGAGTGGGGGAGGCGTTGGGGGTAGGTGAAATAGGTGAAGGGGATTAAGAGGTACAAACTTCTAGTTACAAAATAAATGTCATAGGGATATAATATACAGTATTGGGAATATAGTCAATAATATTGTAATAACTGTATGGTGACAGATGGTAACTGCATTTATGGTGGAGATTGTTCCATAATGTTTAAAAATATGGAATCACTATGATGTACACCTAAAACTAATAAGATATCAAATGTCAATTATACTTCAATAAAAACTATACAATATTTTATTTATCAATAGATATACATGTAGTATATGTAGAAAAGCAAGGAAATGATTACTATATAATTGTTCTCTCTGGCAGGGGAGGATGGGGAGATAATTGGGAGAGGAGTACAGGAGGTTTCTGAGATACTCATAATTGTATTCTTTTTTATTTTAGGTATTGTGTCCATGAGTGTTGATTAATTATAAAGATTTTATTTATTTATTTATTTATGAGAGACAGAGAGAGAGAGAGAGAGAGAGAGGCAGAGAAGACACAGGCAGAGGGAGAAGCAGGCTCCATGCAGGGAGCCTGATGTGGGACTCGATCCCAGGACTCCAGGATCATGCCCTGGGCTGTAGGCAAGTGCTAAACCGCTGAGCCACCCAGGGATCCCGAGTGTTGATTAATTATAATTCTTTATTCTTATATACCTTATATGTCTTATCTATACATATAAGAACACACATATATGGATTTATATTTCACATATACCAAGCCTGAAACAGTGCTTGGTGCAGAAAAGTTACTTAATAGACATTACTTTTCCTTTTCTCTCTCCCTACCTTCTGTTACATGACTATGACCTACCTAAACCCTTTGAACTTAGGTAGGTGATGGTGAAATAACAAGGCTAGACCACTGTCAGTTATTCATTAGACTGTTCAAAGGAGAGAACATCTCAGTGACACTAGTCAGGCAAATAAGACAGATAGAGCCAGGCCTGCTGAGTTCAGGATTGCTGATGAAGTAGCTTGGCAAAAAACCTTGGTGATAATAGCTACAGCCAGCTGCCTTGTAGCAATTTCTGGCTGAGCCGGTAATAGGAGCAGATTTCTGCGTGAAATGACTGTTATGCATGTGTGTACGTATTATTTTATCTCGATGTATTTCAGTTGCAAAACAATTGGCATATTTAAACTTTGTGTTTAGATCCACGTTCTGCATTTTATAGCACCATTGATGTTATTATTTAATTATATCTTGCTGGGCCAGTCTGCTTTTTTTTTACTTCCTGAAACTCTCCTCTTTGCCTCAGAGATATTTTTATATTTATCAATTTTTGAAAATTAGAAGTAAATCACTGTAACACATCCTCTTTGAAAAAAGGCATCACCATTAAACAAAACTTACTCTAACATTTTTTTGAAAATGAGAATAATTTGAATAATTATACTTGCTTTTTACCTTTGTATGCTAAATGTTGTTGTCTTCTTTCACCTTAAGTAGCTCTGCCTTTGTAGGTCCTTAAAGAGATTGTTGCTTTGTCTTGAGTAGGTGGCCAATATCAAGATAGTACTTGGTAGTTTTTTCAATGTTTAAATATAGTACATATAGTAATATATAATAGTAGTCTATTGTTATCCTATTTATCTCAAGAGTGAATAGAGATAGGGCAGAGGAATCAATTATGGGCTTGGTTCCTGTGACACTGACCATAAACTATAGCAGCAGAAAAAAAATCTACATTTATTTTTTGATCTGAGTTGGTATGACTGCCTTGCTTTTGAAGTAGCAAAGATCTCTTCTTTGTCTTTGCTGGTCCCACTATCTATAGGATATGGTCCTAGTTGGCTCATCACTATAGCTCCATTTCCATCAGAGGGAAGGGGAAAGAGGGAAAGGGAGCAAGAGCAGGTTTCAGGATTTAAAATTAATGAGAGTTTAATCTGCTGTGTCGTTTTATCTACCTTAATATTTTCCCATCTTAGAGGAAGCTCCTGTAATGTTTTATGCTTTTCACTGCAAAAGTCTCAAATCTCCAGGAACTCAAAATTGTAAAGTCTCTGCTCTTGTTCCCCTAACCCTCTTATTCAAGATGGGGATTAGATCAATCGGGAATATCAACTTAATTTTTGATGATTTCTTTGACATTTATCAGATGTTTCCTTTTTTTTTCCTTTTTGATAATGCCATCCTATTTGAAACAGCAATGGCTAGGACACTCAAAAAAATTGGGTTATCCTTTGTAAGCATTTTGAACAGAAGATATAATAGTTAAATGCCTTCTTAGAAAATGTCTTGACATTTTCTTTATTGCAATACTCAAAATTGAACAATTTTCCAAAGTGATCTTCAAACTTAAATATTGTCATATGTGCATGGAATGAAATGTTTTTCACTCTTTTATAAAATTAATCACCATCTTTTAATGTCATTTAAATACTAATGATGCCATGTAGAATGATACAGCAGTTGGAGTCAGATTTTAGATGCTGCTGATCTTGGTTTCTTTTCCATGCCCTCCCCTATAAAAACGTTACTTCTAGTTTTCCTGATTCAGAATTTACATTTTAGTCAGAGACTTAATCAACCAATAGATAACAAACATGTACTTATCAATATGAAAGCACCATGGTAATTCTTGCCAGGTAAAGGAAAAAGGGTGGGTCAGTCCTCAAATTTGTTATAATTTTGTTTATATAATGTTTATTAGTTTATAAAATATTTTTACCTAACTTATCTTTTTTTAAAAATAAATTTATTTTTTATTGGTGTTCAATTTACCAACATACAGAATAACACCCAGTGCTCATCCCGTCAAGTGCCCCCGTCAGTGCCTGTCACCCATTCCCCCCCACCCCCTGCCCTCCTCCCCTTCCACCACCCCTAGTTCGTTTCCCAGAGTTAGGAGTCTTTATGTTCTGTCTCCCTTTCTGATATTTCCCACACTTTTCTTCTCCTTTCCCTTATATTCCCTTTCACTATTATTTATATTCCCCAAATGAATGAGACCATATAATGTTTGTCCTTCTCCACTTGACTTATTTCACTCAGCATAATACCCTCCAGTTCCATCCACGTTGAAGCAAATGGTGGGTATTTGTCGTTTCTAATGGCTGAGTAATATTCCATTGTATATATAAACCACATCTTCTTTATCCATTCATCTTTCGATGGACACCGAGGCTCCTTCCACAGTTTGGCTATTGTGGCCATTGCTGCTAGAAACATCGGGCTGCAGGAGTCCTGGCGCTTCATTGCATCTGAATCTTAGGGGTAAATCCCCAATAGTGCAATTGCTGGGTCATAGGACAGGTCTATTTTTGACTCTTTGAGGAACCTCCACATGGTTTTCCAGAGTGGCTGCACCAGTTCACATTCCCACCAACAGTGTAAGAGGGTTCCCTTTTCTCCACATCCTCTCCAACACTTGTGGTTTCCTGCCTTGTTAATTTCCCCCATTCTCACTGGTATAAGATGGTATCTCATTGTGGTTTTGATTTGTATTTCCCTGATGGCAAGTGATGCAGAGCATTTTCTCATGTGCGTGTTCTCATGTCTATGTCTTCCTCTGTGAGATTTCTGTTCATGTCTTTTGCCCATTTCATGATTGGATCGTTTGTTTCTTTGCTGTTGAGTTTAATAAGTTCTTTATAGATCTTGGATGCTAACACTTTTTATCTGATACGTCCTTTGCAAATATCTTCTCCCATTCTGTAGGTTGTCTTTGAGTTTTGTTGACTGTATCCTTTGCTGTGCAAAAGCTTCTTATCTTGATGAAGTCCCAATAGTTCATTTTTGCTTTTGTTTCTTTTGTCTTCGTGGATGTATCTTGCAAAAAGTTACTGTGGCCGAGTTCAAAAAGGGTGTTGCCTGTGTTCTTCTCTAGGATTTTGATGGAATCTTGTCTCACATTTAGATCTTTCATCCATTTTGAGTTTATCTTTGTGTATGGTGAAAGAGAGTGGTCTAGTTTCATTCTTCTGCACGTGGATGTCCAATTTTCCCAGCACCATTTATTGAAGAGACTGTCTTTCTTCCAATGGATAGTCTTTCCTCCTTTATTGAATATTAGTTGACCATAAAGTTCAGGGTCCACTTCTGGGTTCTCTATTCTGTTCCACTGATCTATGTGTCTGTTTTTGTGCCAGTACCACACTGTCTTGATGACCACAGCTTTGTAGTA
Source organism: Canis lupus dingo (assembly GCF_003254725.2). NCBI lineage: Eukaryota > Metazoa > Chordata > Mammalia > Carnivora > Canidae > Canis > Canis lupus. The sequence goes on from NC_064261.1 coordinate 18,811,071, forward strand.
CAACCTGAAATCTGGCATTGTGATGCCCCCAGATATGGTTTTCTTTTTTAAAATTCCCTTGGCTATTCGGAGTCTTTTCTGGTTCCACACAAGTCTAAAATTATTTGTTCTAACTCTCTGAAGAAAGTATATGGTATTTTGATAGGGATTGCATTGAACGTGTATATTGCCCTGGGTAACATTGACATTTTCACAATATTAATTCTGCCAATCCATGAGCATGGAATATTTTTCCATCTCTTTGTGTCTTCCTCAATTTCTTTCAGAAGTGTTCTATAGTTTTTAGGGTATAAAACCTTTACCTCTTTGGTTAGGTTTATTCCTAGGTATCTTATGCTTTTGGGTGCAATTGTAAATGGGATTGACTCCTTAGTTTCTCTTTCTTTAGTCTCATTGTTAGTGTATAGAAATGCCATTGATTTCTGGGCATTGATTTTGTATCCTGCCACCTACCAAACTGCTGTATGAGTTCTAGCAATCTTGGGGTGGAGGCTTTTGGGTTTTCTATGTAGAGTATCATGTCATCGGCGAAGAGGGAGAGTTTGACTTCTTCTTTGCCAATTCGAATGCCTTTAATGTCTTTTTGTTGTCTGATTGCTGAGGCTAGGACTTCCAGTACTATGTTGAATAGCAGTGGTGAGAGTGGACATCCCTGTCTGGTTCCTGATCTTAGGGGAAAGGCTCCCAGTGCTTCCCCATTGAGAATGGTATTTGCTGTGGGCTTTTCGTAGATGGCTTTTAAGATGTCGAGGAATGTTCCCTTTATCCCTACACTCTGAAGAGTTTTGATCAGGAATGGATGCTGAATTTTGTCAAATTCTTTCTCTGCATCTATTGAGAGGATCATATGGTTCTTGGTTTTTCTCTTGCTGATATGATGAATCACATTGATTGTTTTATGAGTGTTGAACCAGCCTTGTGTCCCGGGGATAAATCCTACTTGGTCATGGTGAATAATCTTCTTAATGTGTTGTTGGATCCTATTGGCTAGTATCTTGTTGAGAATTTTTGCATCCATGTTCATCAGGGATATTGGTCTGTAATTCTCCTTTTTGGTGGGGTCTTTGTCTGGTTTTGGAATTCAGGTGATGCTGGCCTCATAGAACGAATTTGGAAGTACTCCATCTCTTTCTATCTTTCCAAACAGCTTTAGTAGAATAGGTACGATTTCTTCTTTAAACATTTGATAGAATTCCCCTGGGAAGCCATCTGGCCCTGGACTCTTGTGTCTTGGGAGGTTTTTGATGACTGCTTCAATTTCCTCCCTGGTTATTGGCCTGTTCAGGTTTCTATTTCTTCCTGTTCCAGTTTTGGTAGTTTGTGGCTTTCCAGGAATGCGTCCATTTCTTCTAGATTGCCTAATTTATTGGCGTATAGCTGTTCATAATATGTTTTTAAAATCGTTTGTATTTCCTTGGTGTTGGTAGTGATCTCTCCTTTCTCATTAATGATTTTATTAATTTGAGTCTTCTCTATCTTCTTTTTAATAAGGCTGGCTAATGGTTTATCTATGTTACTAATTCTTTCAAAGAACCAACTCCTGGTTCTGTTGATCTGTTCCACAGTTTTTCTGGTCTCGATTTCGTTGAGTTCTGCTCAATCTTAATTAACTCTCTTCTTCTGCTGGGTGTGGGGTCCATCTGCTGTTTTTTCTCTAGCTCCTTTATGTGTAAGGTTGGCTTTTGTATTTGAGTTCTTTCCAGTTTTTGAATGGATGCTTGTATTGCGATGTATTTTCCCCTTAGGACTGCTTTGGCTGCTTCCCAAAGATTTTGAACGGTTGTATCTTCATTCTCATTAGTTTCCATGAATCTTTTTAATTCTTCCTTAATTTCCTGGTTGACCCTTTTATCTTTTAGCAGGATGGTCCTTAACGTCCACGTGTTTGAGGTCCTTCCAAACTTCTTGTTGTGATTTAGTTCTAATTTCAAGGCATTATGGTCTGAGAATATGCAGGGGACAATCCCAATCTTTTGGTATCGGTTCAGACCCGATTTGTGACCCAGTATGTGGTCTATTCTGGAGAAAGTTCCATGTGCACTTGAGAAGAATATGTATTCAGTTGAGTTTGGATGTAAAGTTCTGTAGATATCTGTGAAATCCATCTGGTCCAGTGTATCATTTAAAGCTCTCGTTTCTTTGGAGATGTTGTGCTTAGAAGACATATCGAGGGTAGAAAGAGCTACATTGAAGTCACCAAGTATAAGTGTATTATTATCTAAGTATTTCTTCACTTTGGTTATTAAATGATTTAAATATTTGGCAGCTCCCACATTCGGGGCATATATATTGAGGATTGTTAAGTCCTCTTGTTGGATAGATCCTTTAAGTATGATATAGTGTCCCTCTTCATCTCTCACTACAGTCTTCGGGGTAAATTTCAGTTTATCTGATATAAGGATGGCTACCCCTGCTTTCTTTTGAGGACCATTCGAATGGTAAATGGTTCTCCAACCTTTTATTTTCAGGTTGTAGGTGTCCTTCTGTCTAAAATGAGTCTCTTGTAGACAGCAAATAGATGGGTCCTGCTTTTTTATCCAGTCTGAAACCCTGTGCCTTTTGATGGGGTCATTAAGCCCATTCACGTTCAGAATTACTATTGACAGATATGAGTTTAGTGTCATCATGATATCTATTCAGTCCTTGTTTTTGTGGATTGTTCCACTGAACTTCTTCTTAAAGGGGGATTTTAAGAGTCCCCCTTAAAATGTCTTGCAGAGGTGGTTTGGAGGTCACATATTCTTTCAGTTCCTGCCTGTCTTGGAAGCTCTTTATCTCTTCTTCTATTTTGAATGAGAGCCTTGCTGGATAAAGTATTCTTGTTTGCATGTTCTTCTCATTTAGGACCCTGAATATATCCTGCCAGCCCTTTCTGGCCTGCCAGGTCTCTGTGGGGAGGTCTGCTGTTACCCTAATACTCTTCTCCATAAAAGTCAGGGATTTCTTTTCTCTTGCTGCTTTAAGGATCTTCTCTTTATCTTTGGAATTTGCAAGCTTCACTATTAAATGTCAGTGTTGAACGGTTTTTATTGATTTTAGGGGGGGGGGATCTCTCTATTTCCTGGATCTGAATGTCTGTTTCCCTTCCCAGATTAGGAAAGTTTTCAGCTAGGATTTGTTCAAATACATATTCTGGCCCTCTGTCCCTTTCAGCGCCCTCGGGAACCCCAATTAAACGTAGGTTTTTCTTCCTCAGGCTGTCGTTTATTTCCCTTAATCTGTCTTCATGGTCTTTTAATTGTTTGTCTCTTTTTTCCTCAGTTTCCCTCTTTGCCATCAACTTGTTTTCTATGTCACTCACTCGTTCTTCCACCTCGTTAACCCTCATCGTTAGGACTTCTAGTTTGGATTGCATCTCATTCAATTGATTTTTAATTTCTGCCTGATTGGATCTAAATTCTGCAGTGATGAAGTCTCTTGAGTCCTTTATGCTTTTTTCTAGAGCCACCAGTAGGTGTATAATAGTGCTTCTGAATTGGCTTTCTGACATTGAATTGTAATCCAGATTTTGTAACTCTGTGGGAGAGAGGACTGTTTCTGATTCTTTCTTTTGAGGTGAGGTTTTCCTTCTAGTCATTTTGCTCAGTGCAGAGAGGCCAAAAACAAGTTGTATTGGGAAAAGGAGAAAAAGAGAGGAGAGAAAGAAGGAAAGAAAAGAGAAAAAGAAAAAAGAAAAAAGAGAAGAAAAAGAGAAAGAAAAAGAAAGAAAGGAATAAAAAGGATGGGGGAAGCAAACAGAAATCAAATATAAAAACAAAAAAAAAACAAAAAAACAAACCAAAACAAATAAACAAACAAACAAAAAAAAAACACAGGGGAGTATCTTCTGATTCTGTGTACTTTAAGTCCCTTGACTTCCCCTGGAACTTGTCCGTCTAGCTGGTCTTCTGGGGGAGGGGCCTGTTGTGCTGATTTTCAGGTGTTAGCACTTGGGGGAGCTGCTCTGCCCCTGCCTGGTGCAGGGCTCAGGGGGGTTGTTTACCCCGTGACTCCCCAGGAGGAACAACCCCAGTGGCAGGGCCAGCTCTGGAGCCCTGGAGTCAGCTCCCGCAGTAGCTCCGGAGCTCTCGGTCTGCAGGGCCTGGAGGCTCCGGGGCGGGGCCGCTGATCTGCTCAGCTGGGGCAGGAGCGTCCTTGCTGTCCTGGGCCCTCCCGGCCTCTGCCTGTCCCGGGGGAGGCCGGATCCTGGGCTGTGTCCCGGCCCCTGTGCTCTGGGGCCTGCGCTGTTGGATTCGCTCCTGCCCTGCAGCCCCCGCCGCGGAGCCACTGCCCGAACCCGTCCGAGCTGCTCCCGCGCAGCCCCCTCCGCACGGAGCCTCTTGCTCTGCTTGAGCCCCCCCGAGCTGCTCCGGGTCCCGCGTGCGCGCTGCAGCCCTTGGGGAGCTCGGCGCATCTCCCCGGGGCGCAGGTGTCTGTTAGTGTCCCAGGGAGCCCGAGGGCATCCCCGCCCTCCTGGGTCCTGCTCCACCTCCCCGCGAGCCCCTTTCCACCCGGGAAGGTTGGTGCAGCTCCTGCTCCTCCGGGACGGGGCTCTCCTGTCCTGGGGACACTCGCCCCGGCCTCAGCCCGGCTCCTCCTGGGCCCCTCCCCCTTGGAGGCCTTTGTTTCTTTATTTCTTTTTCCCGTCTTCCTACCTTGATAGAAGCGCGAACTCTTCTCACTGTAGCATTCCAGCTGTTCTCTCTTTAAATCTCAGGCCGAATTTGTAGATTTACAGGATGATTTGAAGGATATCTAGGTAATTTGGTGGGGACAGGTGATTTGGGGACCCTACTCTTCCGCCATTTCTACCTAACTTATCTTAATGGGTTCTTACGAAAAGAGATTTAGGGAGTACATAAGTGATTAACAGAGTGACTTAAAGATTATATTTTATTTTAAAAAAAAACTAAATAATAATTTTCACATTTTAAAAGTGAGGAAATTGAGGTTCAGAGAAGTTAAATCACTTGCTCCAAAGCACATAGATAAAGAGTTAGGTCAAGGCTTACTGCCAGCTGCTTCTGATTCCAGGCCTGCTGTTCTTACAACGCATCTTTCTACAGAGGTGGAGACAATGAGATCCCACCTCACACCAGTGAGAATGGGGAAAATTAACAAGACAGGAAACAACAAATGTTGGAGAGGATGTGGAGAAAGGGGAACCCCTCCTGCAGTGTTGGTGGGAATGTGAACTGGTGCAGCCACTCTGGAAAACTGTGTGGAGGTTCCTCAAAGAGTCAAAAATAGACCTGTCCTACGACCCAGCAATTGCCCTGTTGGGGATTTACCCCAAAGAAACAGATGTAGTGAAACAGCAGGAACCTGCACCCGGATGTTTCTAGCAGCAATGTCCACAAGAGCCAAACTGTGGGAGGAGCCTTGGTGTCCATGGAAATATGAATGGATAAAGATGTGGTTTATGTATACAATGGAATATTACTCAGCCATTAGAAACGACAAATACCCACCATTTGCTTTGATGTGGATGGAACTGGAGGGTATTATGCTGAGTGAAATAAGTCAATTGTAGAAGGACAAGCATCATATGGTCTCATTCAATTGGGGAATATAAAAAATAGTGAAAGGGAATAAAGGGGAAAGGAGAGAAAATGAGTGGAAAATATCAGTGAGGGTGACAGACCATGAGAGACTCCTAACTCTGGGAAATGAACAAGGGATGGTGGAAAGGGAGGTGGGCGGGGGGATGGGGTGACTGGTGATGGGCACTGAGGGGGGCACTTGACGGGATGAGCACTGGGTGATATGCTATATGTTAGCAAATTGAACTCCAATAAAAAAAAAACATGAACATTAAATACATGCAAACCAATGAATTATCATTGCAAAAATATTTCCTCTTTCATATTCTAGCTCTTGATTTTCAGATAAAAAAACACCACTTTATACCTTTACCTCCAAAAAATACTTATATATTTAAAGCCCAAGACATAATCTTTAAAATGAGTGAACTAAAAAAAAAAAAAAATAAATAAATAAAAATAAAAAAAATAAAATGGGTGAACTATAATAAAGATCATCAATTATATTCTAAAAAACAAAATAACAATGATAATAATCTATCATTCATTGAGTGCCTACTATCTAGGAAACAGTATATGAGCTGTACATATAGGATGTCTGAGTGGCTCAGCGATTGAGCATCTACCTTAAGCTCAGGGCATGATGCTGGGTCTGGGGATCAAGTTACACATTGGGCTTCCCATGGGGAGCTTGCTTCTCCCTCTACCTATGTCTTTGTCTTTCTCTGTGTGTCTCTCATGAATAAATAAAGAAAATATTTTAAAAAAAAAGAGCTTGGGGGATCGGTGGGTGGCTCAGCGCCTGCCTTCAGCCCCGGGTATGATCATGGAGTCCCCGGGATCGAGTCCCACATTGGGCTCCCTGCATGGAGTCTGCTTCTCCCTCTGCCTGTGTCTCTGCCTCTCTTTCTCTCTCTCTCTGTGTCTCTCATGAATAAATTAAAAAATCTTTAAAAAAATAAATAAAAAATAAATAAAAGAGATGGAGATTAGGGTATAGATAATAACCAAATATCAAGTTAGCACATTTTTAGAATTGGTCTGTTAAATAACTCAAGCTAAAGTATGGTGTTAGTATTTAATCAGAGCCCCGACAGTTTTATTTTATTTTATTTTTAATTTTAATTCCAGTATAGTTGACATCCAGTGTTATATTAAATGGACACTTGGTCTACTCCCATAATTTGACTATCATAAATAATTCTGCAACAAACATAGGAGTGCATATATCTTTTCTAATTAGTGTTTTTGTGTTATTTGGGTAAATACCCATTAGTAGAATTACTGGATCATATCATAATTTCCAAAATTCTTTTGAGGAACCTCCATACTGTTTTCCACAGTGGCTACACCAGTTTGCATTTTCTTTTCTTTCTTTTTCCTTTTTTTTCTTCTTTTTTTTGAATCATCCCAACACTTCTGGGACCTTGTGTTGTTGATTTTAGTCATTCTGACAGGCATGAGATGCTATCTCACTGTGGTTTTGATTTGCATTTCCATTATGGTTAGTGATGCTGAGCATCTTTTTATGTGTTTTTGGCCATCTGTATGCCTTCTTTGGAAAAATGTCTGTTCATATCTTCTGCCCATTTTTAATTGGATTATTATTTTTGGTGTTGAGTTGTATAAGTCCTTTTTATATTCTGGGTACTAATACTTTATCAGATATATCATTTGCAAATATCTTCTCTTGTTCAGTAGGGTATCTTTTAGTTTTGTTGATTGTCTTTGCTATGTAGAGCTTTTAATTTTGATGTAGTCCCAATAATTTATTTTTGCTTTAGTCTTCATTACCTCAGGAGAGTTATCTAGAAAAATGTTGTGATGGCTGATTCAGAGAAATTACTGCCTGTGTTCTCTTTCAGGATTTTTATGGTTTCAGGTCTCACATTTAGATCCTTTATCCATTTTAGCTTATTTTTGTGGGTAATGTAAAAATGTGGTCTAGTTTCATTATTTTGTGTGTTGTTCTCCAGTTTTCCTAATACCATTTGCTGAAGACACTTTTTTCCTCATTGCTATTCTTGCCTCCTTTGTTGATGATTAAATGACTATATAAACACGGGTTTACTTCTGGGAGTCCATTCTGTTCTATTGATCAGTGTGTCTATCTTTGTGCCAGTACCATATTATTTTTATTGTTATGGCTTTGTAGTGTATCTTCAGATCTGGGACTGTGATACCTCCAGTTTTGTTCTTTTTCAAGAGGGCTTTGGCTCTTCATGGTCTTTTGAAGGTTCATATAAATTTTAGGATAATTATTTTTGTTCTATGAAAAATGTTGACGTTTTTATAGAGATTGCACTAAATCTGTTATTGCTTTGGGTAGTATGGACATTTTAACAATATTTGTTCTTCCAATCTGTGAGTACAGAATATTTTTCCATTTGTTTGTGTCATCTTCAGTTTCTTCATCAATATTTTATCATTTTCAAAGTAAAAGTCTTACCTCCTTGGTTAAGTTTATTCCTAGGCATTCTATTATTTTTTATGTAATTGTAATAAGATGGTGTCTTCTTAATTTCTCTTTCTGTTAGTTCATTATTAGTGTATGGAAATGCAACAGATATCTGTATATTGATTTTGTATCCTGCAACCTTACTGAATTAATTTATCAGTTCTAGCAATTTTTTGGTGGAGTTTGTAGGATTTTCTATATATTTTATCATGTCATCTGGAAATAGGTAAAATTTTATTTCTTTCTTACCAATTTGGATGCCTTTTATTTCCTTTTCTTGTCTGTTTGCTGTAGCTAGGATTTCTAGTATTGTTGAATAAAAGTGGTGAGAGTGGACATCCTTGTCTTGCTATTATCTTATGGGAAAAGCTCTCAGTTTTTCACCATTTTTAATATTTTATTTTATTTCAGTTTATTTATTCATGAGACACACACAGAGAGAGAGAGAGAGAGAGAGAGAGAGAGAGGCAGAGACACAGGCAGAGGGAGAAGCAGGCTCCCTGCGGGGAGCCTGATGCAGAACTCGATTTCAGGACCCAGGATCATGCCCTGAGCCAAAAGTAGAGGCTAAACCACTTAGCTACCCAGATGTCCCAGTTTTTCACCACCGAATATGATGTTAGCTATGGGTTTTTCATATGTGTCCTTTGTGATGTTGAGGTATGTTCCCCTTAAACCTTTACGTTGTTGATTTTTATCATGAATAGATGTACTTTGTCAAATGCTTTTTCTGAATATATTGAAAGGATCATATGGTTTTTATTGTTTCTCTTGTTGACATGATCTATCATGTTGGTTGCTTTGTGTATATTGAACCACCCTTGCAACTCAGGAATAAACCCATTTGATTGTGGTGAATGATTTTTTAAATGCGTTGTTAAATTGGTTTGCTAATATTTTGTTGTGTGTTTTTGCCTCTATGTTCATCAGAGATATTGGCCTGTGGTCCCCCCACCCCTTTCTTGGTGTGTCTTTATCTGGTTTTATTGTCAGGGTAATGCTAGCCTCTAAGAATGAATTTGCGAACTTTCCTTCCTTTTCTATTTTTTGGGGGGAATAGTTTGAGAAGATTAGGTATTCGCTCTTCTTTACCTGTGTAGCCATCTGGTTTACCACTTTTGTTTGTTGGGAGTTTTTTGATTACTGATTCAATTTCATTGCTGGTAATGAGATTGTTTAAATTTTCCATTATTTTCTTCCAGTTTTGGGAGGTTATATGTTTCTAGGAATTTATTTCTTCTAGATTGTCCATTTTGTTGGCGTATAATTTCTCACAGTATTTTGTTATGATCCTTTGTGTTTCTGTAGTGTTGGTTATTTCTCCTCTTTCATTTCTGATCTCATTTATTTGAATTTCTCTCTTCCTCTCTCTCTTTGATGAGTCTGCTTAGGGTTTGTCAATTTTGTTCATCTTTTCAAAGAACCAATACCTGGTTTCATTGATCTGTTCTATTGTTTTGTTAGTTTCTATTTCATTTATTTCTGCTCTACTCTTTCCTTCTTTCTCTGGTTTTGGGTTTTCTTAGTTCTTCTTTTTCTATTTCCTTGAAGTTTAAGGTGTTAAGCCCCAATGATTGTAAGAACTCATAAAATTATACTTCTCTGGTTTTCAAAACCAAATATTATGGGGCTTTATCTTTTCCATGGGAGTTTCTCACGCTTACGGTGCCTGGTGTGAGGATCTGTTTCTTTCCTCTCTTTGCCTTTGGACTCCATTCTTCCCATGGACAGTCCTAGTCCCATAGATCCATTTTAGTTTCAACTAAGTGTCTACCCCTCCTACTTTCTTTGATATGGCCTCTTCTCTGCATTTAGTTGTCGAGTCATTTTCTGGATTATTTACACTCTTCTACCAGTTGTTTTCTGTATTATTTACACTAATGTGAATGTTATCTAGTTGTATCCATAGGAGAAGTTTTGCTTAGGATCCTCCTACTCCACCATCTTCCTCTGAAGTCCAGAGCCCCGACTCTTAATCCCAGCTCTACCACCTTCTGGGTGACTTTGGGAAAGTCTCTTAAACATTTTGGAGTTTAGTTTCCTTGATCTATAAAATTGGTAATATTGAAATGGCAACTTCTATAATCCTTTTTAGATGATAGCTAGGCTTCTGCAATTACCTGTACTTTTTAATGGATATGTTTTGTGATTTAGACTTTGAAGTAGGGCAGTAGAAATTTGTTCATGGTTCCCTTTCACACATATCAGGGAAAACTGGATTGCTGGGTGAGGAAACATCTTCTTTGTGTGATATATATACATATATAATACACACAACAATGAGGTACTCTCTGTGTGATACACACACACACACACACACACACACACACACACACACCAGTGAGGTACTACTGCATGACTATTAGAATGTCAAAAATCCCAAACACTGACAGCACCAAATGCTGGTGAGGATAAGGAGTAATAGAAACTTTCACTCATTGGTGGTGAGAACATGAAATTGCATAGCCATTTTGGAAAACAGCTTGGCAGTTTCTTACAAAATTAAACTTACTCTTACCATATGATCCAGGAATTGTGCTCCTTGGTATTTACCCTAAAGAGTTGAAAATTTATGAAAGCCAAAGCACGTTTTTTTAATATAAAATTTATTCATAATTGCCAAAACTTAGGACCAGCAAACATGTTCTTCAGTAGGTGAGTGAATAAACTATGCTACAGACAATGGAATATTATGCATTGCTAAAAAGAAATGAGCTACCAAACTATGAAAAAACATGGAGAAATCTTAAATGCATGATACTAACTGAAAGAAGCCAATCTGAAATTCTACATATTGTATGATTCCAACTATGTGATGTTCTGGAAAAAGCAAAACTATGAAGAGAGTAAAAAGATCAGTGTTGTAAGGAATTAGGAAGGAGGAAGGGATGGATAGGCAGAGCACAGAGGACTTTTAGGGCAGTGAAACTATTCTGTATGATACTATATGTACACACATGTCAGTATACATTTGTCAAACCCATAAAATATACAACATCAAGAATGAGCTCTACACTAGAAAAAAAAAAAGAATGAGCTCTAATGTACAGTGTGGACTTTGGCTGATAATGATGTGTCAATTCAGGTTTGCTGATTTTAACAAATATACCACTCTGGTACAGGATGTTGCTAGTGGGGAAAACTATGCATGTGGGGATTAGAAAATATATGAGAAGTCTGTATATTTTCTGTTCAGTTTTGCTGAGAACCTAATAATGCCCTAAGAAATAATATATGCTTTAAAAAAAAAGTGGAATCATATTATTCCTGTTTTGTGATTTGCTTTTTTATGCATCATATTTTGAAGATTTACCTGTGTTGATGCGTATACCCTTAATTATTCATATTAGCTGCTACATAATACTCAATTATGGGATATACAATTATTTATTCTGTTGGTGGACATTTTGGTAGTGCATACAATATATGTGTGTCCTTGTGCACATCTACAAGAGTTTTCCTAGAAAATAGGAAATTACCTAAGAATTATCATTAGGATCATTAGGCTAAGAATCCATTCAGCTTTATTTTTTTTAAAAGATTTATTTATTTATTCATGATAGACCCAGAGAGAGAGAGAGAGAGAGGCAGAGACACAGGCAGAGGGAGGAGCAGGCTCCATGCAGGGAGCCTGATGTGGGACTCGATCCCAGGACCCCAGGATCGCACCCTGGGCCAAAGGCAGGCGCCAAACCACTGAGCCACCCAGGGATCCCCTCCATTCAACTTTAAAGATAATGCTGAATTGTTTTACAAATTGTTATATCAATTCTACATTCACCATCTGCATGTGACAATTACTATTGCTCTACATTGTAGCTAATATATTTATATATTTATATTTAGCTAATATGGTAAGTGTAATTTGCACTTTCCTGATTACTAATGAAGTTGAGTGTGTTTTCATGTTTATAGGCCATTTGTGTTTCCTCTTCTGTGAAGTTTTTAACCACTTCCTTGCCCTGTTTTTATTGTTTCTTAATAATATTCCTCTGTAGATAATACATACTTTGAAAGTTGTCTCTTTGTGACTTATTTTGAAAATTCTTTTTATGTTGTTTTTTAATAAAGAAAAGTTCCTGATTTTAATATAGTCATATTTAACAATTATTTCTTTTTGGTAGACTTATTTTTTTAAGCTGCTTTATTGACTAATGATTGACATAGAAAAACTATAGGTTTTTAATGAATACAAATTGATGTATTTGGTGATAAAGTATACACCTGTGAAACCATCATCACTATCAATGTCATAAGTTTATCCATCACTTCCACAAGTTTCCTCTTTTTTTTCATTTTGTGGTAAGAGTACTTACCATAAGATCTACCCTCTTAGCAAATTTTAAATTATACAATAGAGTATTAATCAAAGGCCTAGTGTTGCACAGTAGGTCTCTAGAACCTAGTTATTTTGCATTACTGAAACTATGTACCCTTTGAACACCTCTCCATTTCTTTCTCCTTCTAATCCCTTGACACCACCATTCTACTCTTCTTTTATGTATTTGACTATTTTAGATTTCACATATAAGTGAGATTATGCAAATTTGACTTCCTGTATCTGACTTATTTCACTTATGTCCATCCATGTTGTCACAAGTGGCATAATTTCCTTCTTAGAGGATAATAATCTGGTGTGTGTGCATGTATAGATATAGATATGAATGAATAGATGTATTTATATATGTTCACCACATTTTCTCTATCCAATTTGTCTGATGATAGACACTTAGGTTGTTTTAACATCTTGGCTACTATGAATAATGCTGCAATTAACATGGGAGTACAGATACTTCTTTGAGATCCAGATTTCAATTCCTTTGGATATATATTCAGAAATAGAATTGCTGGATCAAATGATAATTCTACTTTTAATTTTTTGAGGAGACTCAATATCATTTTCTACAATGGATATACCAATTTACATTCCCTCTATCAGTGTACAAGAGTTCTCTTTTCTCCACATCCTCACCACTTGTCCTTTGTATTTTGATCATAGCCATCCAAATAGGTGTGAGGTGACATTTTGTTGTTGTTTCAATTTGCATTTCTCTGATGATTAGTGATGTTGAGAATTTTTTCAGATACCTATTGGCCATTTTTATGTCTTTCTTAAAGAACTATTTATTTAGGTCTTTTGCCTGTGTTTTAATTAGATTGTTTTTTGCTATTGAGTGGTAAGAGTTCCTTATATAATTTTGATACTAAACCCCTTATCAGATATATGGTGTGCAAATATTTTCTCCCATTATATAGGTTGCCTTTTCATTTTGTTAATTATTTCTTTAGCTGTGAAGTTCTTAGTTTCATGTAAGCTCATTTGTCTATTTTTGCTTTTGCTTTTTGCTGTCATACCCAAGAAATTATTGCTCAACATAATGTCTAAAAGATTCTTTCCTATGTTTTCGTTTAAGACATTTATTGTTCTACTTTTTACGTTTAAATCTTTAATACGTTTTGGGTTGATCTTTGTATATGTTATGAGATAAGGCCCAATTCTATTCTTTTGCATATGAATACTCAATTTTCACAACACCATTTATTGAAGAGACTATTTTTTCCCCCATTTTGTATTCCTGGGACTCTTTTTTTTTTAATTTTTTTTTATTTATTTATGATAGGCACGCAGTGAGAGAGAGAGAGAGAGAGAGAGAGGTAGAGACACAGGCAGAGGGAGAAGCAGGCTCCATGCACCGGGAGCCCGACGTGGGATTCGATCCCGGGTCTCCAGGATCGCGCCCTGGGCCAAAGGCAGGCGCCAAACCGCTGCACCACCCAGGGATCCCTATTCTTGGGACTCTTGTCAAAGATCTGTTGACCATATATGCATGGATTTATTTCTGGGCTTTCTGTTTTGTTCCATTGGTATATATACCCATTGTTATGCTGTTGCCATACTGTTTTGATTACTGTGGCTTTGTAATTATATTTGAAGTCCGTAAGCATGATACTTCCAGCTTTGTTTTTCTTGCTCAAGATTGCTCTGGCTATTCAGGGTCCTTTGCGATTACAAGTGAATTTTAGAATTGTTTTTTTCTATTTCTTTTTAAAAATGACATCAGCCTTTTGGTAGGGATTACATTGAATCTATAGGTCACTTTGCAAAACATGAACATTTTAACATTTTTAATTCTTCCAACCTATTATCATGATATATCTTTCCATTTATTTGTGTTTTTTGAAATTTATTTTGTAAATGTTTTGTAGGTTTTGGTGTACAAGTTTTTTACCTTTTTGGTTAAGCTTTTTTTTTTTTTTGATGCTATTGTAGATGGGATTAAAAAAAAATCCTCAATAGCCAAAGCAATCCTGCAAAAGCAAAGCAAAGCTGAAGACATCACAATTCCAGACTTCAAGTTATATTACAAAGCTGTTGTGATCAAAACAGCATGGTACCGTCACAAAAATAGACACATGGATCAATTGTACACATTAGAAAACCCAGAAATGAACATAAAGTTGGACAGATAGATGAAAAAGAATGAAACTAGACTTTTCCTCTTTAAATGGATTTTGTAAAGGCAATGAAAGATGCCAAGGGGAAAAGTTTAAACAGACTCAGTGCACGTGGAATCTGTCTGGGAGAGAAATCAATTATACCAGAGAGATATGGTGGGTGATGTGGTGGGAGCGAGTGACTGGAACTTACTTCCTTCAGTGATGCAGATTCAAGGAGAAATAATGTTACTCTTTTTCAGGTTTCACCTGGAGAGGGGAAAAAAATGTAGTGAGAGGGAGATTGGAGTTCCTAGTTGCAAACAACAGAAAGCAAATCTGGATAGCTTTGAAAGAAAAGGTGGGTATTAGGAACAGTTGGGTAGCCTACAGAAGAATTAGGCTTGGAAAATAGTCACCAGCCAAGGAAGTCTGAGGATGGCAAATTTCACATCCCAGAAAAGTCTGGTAGAAAGCCACTGGCACTACTACCAGACAGCACTTGCTACCACCTGTGGACACTCAACTCTGAAGTTACCCTTATGTATAATTGGATGCTTCTGTACTTTATTTACATCACACCCTCAGGATTCCAAGTCTTGTATGGAAGCTCCTACTGGCAGTTGAGAATACATGCTCTGCCAATAGCTGCTAAAGACTTTTTGGGTTTTCACAGTAGGAGATAAGGCCTTGTGTTCTGCCCAGATCTGCAAAGGAGAATTCCTTTCCCCAGATCAGAAGGATAATCAGAGACTACATGATCAAAAGGAATAGCATCAGCTTTGACAAATATATACCACTTGCGGGTCAGTAGCTGCCCTCTGCTGCAGGGGAAAAAATCAGGTACTTAGGTTACCCACAATCTTCATGTATTCAACTTGGGCTAGGGTGGAGAAGGGGCATCTGTATTAGGCCTGTGTAATGGGGAGAGGCATACTGTCCAGAGCAATGTGGGTGGCCAAAGGCCTGGACAAGTCAGTCAGAACCACAGATACTGGGAAGGTAACTGGGAGAAGTGTAAGGATGGTATCCGTAGGGAAAGAATAGCTGAGGGGCATTGCTGGTATCCATGAGATCATGGAGCAGATTCCCCCCTGAGATGAGCTGTAGAGATCTCCATGGTGTCTTTGGGCATTGACAGCAGTGCAGTAGGTAACAGAATGGGACAAAAGGATGTAGCGATTTCAGAATGATGCTACCTATGGGTTTTGCTGCCAATATTGCATGTCCAAACTCCATTGATTTTCCTTCCCAAGGCCAGTTGTTAATTATGTTACCAATAGAGCTTTATTAATTTTTCTTAACGAATAATGGCTATATGTTATTAGTTAAAATGATATATACTGTTATAAAAACTCAAACAATATAGAAAATCCATGACAAAAGTAAGCTATCTTCTCAATTCTAATTGCTGGAAAAAATCGTTAGGATTTAGTGAATAGTTTGTCAATATTACCTGGACATAGCTTTTTTTTTTTTTTTTTCAATCTCCCCCCACCTCATTACTCTGTGTGTGTGTGTGTATAATATATATAAGACATATATATCATCCATCTATCTCTTATATATCATCTATTTCATTTGTTTTAGCAGATACTGCCAAACAGTTTTACAAAGAGGCTGTGTGTACTTCATGTACTCATCAGCAGTAGTTCCAATTGCTCTACATCTTTGCCAATACTTGGTAATTTAAAAAAAAAGCCATCCTGGTTGGTTGCAGTTGTGCATTTCTTATGACCAAAAATGAACATCTTTTTATATATTGATTGGCTATTTGAGTGTCTTTCCTTTTTAATGAAATGTCTTTTCAAGTCTCTTGCCTATGGTTGAAACATTCAATTGTTTCTCCTTTTTATTGCTTTTTAGGAGGTTTATGTATTTTGAATATGTCTTTTGACAGTCAAATTAAAATGTCTTTTTCACATAACTTTTTAAAATATCATTTTCATAGAATGTAAGAGAAACCTGGGGACTTTATATCTCATTCTACAGTTAAGAAATAGACCTAGCAACTTTAAATGATTTGCCCAATGTGCCATATTGGGCTAGTGATAAGAGTTAGGATTATTTTGTGTCATGCTTTTTTGATTCTAATGGTCTGCCTGTCCTAAAAATGAAAAGCAGGTAATTTAATCAACATAGAAAGTTTTTACAACACAGTCTTAAGTCTATGGGTATTTGGATCTTTTTAAAAAATTTTTAAAATTCATTTAGTCTAAATCTTGAGGCTCTCATCAAATTTACTTTTAATCTTCTTAAAGTGAAAGCAGGGAGATCTTAATATTTTCTCAAAAAATAAAAATACAATAAGAAATAGTTTTGAATCTCATTTCTTTGATAAACTGCATGAAGCAAGGATTTTATACATGGGAAAATTTGCTTCAAGCAGTGGCTTTGTAGTTTGTGGTTGTCCTTGATAGTGCTTTATATATTTATAACCTCTGGGGAGAGAAGTGGTCTGCAAACTTGCTCTGTGCTCTGGTAGATCCTTGCAACAAAATGTTTTCAGCCCTTGTGCCATCAGACCCACACTTTTCCCTCCACTGCCTCTCAAAATAAGGTAGACTGATACCTTCTCGGTCATTATTGAGATTACACAAGCGTGTACAACTGGATCTTTAGTAGCTCTCTGCAAACTTGCTCTGTGCTCTGGTAGATCCTTGCAACAAAATGTTTTCAGCCCTTGTGCCATCAGACCCACACTTTTCCCTCCACTGCCTCTCAAAATAAGGTAGACTGATACCTTCTCAGTCGTTATTGAGATTACACAAGCGTGTACAACTGGATCTTTAGTAGCTCTTACCAGAGTGAAAATCTAAAAATCCAGAAAAATAATTGTCAATGAAGATGAACTCACATGAGACCACCAAGTTCAGAGAGGGCCGGAAGTGAACTACCTTCTCCTTACTAGATGTGCAGCCAGAGGATCTGAAGGCATTAAACAGTTTTGAATAACCAATGTCTGAGAAAAGAATCTAACTACCTTCTACAGATCTGCTAGTCCCAGGCTGAAGTATGGCTTATGGTGACATCTGGAATGTGATCACGGGGTTATCTTGTTAGTGGACGGATGGTAGGTACCCATGTTCCTTGGTTGGTAATTGTGTTGATTGATGGTTTTGTTGGTATTTGGGTCATCAGTTTTGCAGAGCCATCTCTTCAGGGGGTTGAATTTCATTTTGGAAGTTCATACTTGTATGATCAAGGGCACAGATGCACTACTCTGCAGCCAAATAATAATATAAGGCTACATTGACCTGAGTGCCAGCCTTCTGCATGGAACTGGCATCACTGCTTTCTTCTCAGTATCAGCTTGAGGACGACTTATTTAACTCCATGCCTAAAGATGATGTGAGGTCACTTATGGATTTGATTAAAAAAGAAGCAACAACATTAAAATATTTAGTATTCCTGAGGGTATAATCTCACAATTTTATGGCTGGATATTGCTTAAAATAAGATTTTTAAAGATCACTTTAAAAAAACATACAATAAATTTTTCCATAAAATTTCTCAGTCACAGTATAAATGAAAACAAAGAAAACAAAAACCACTATCTCAGTTTGTGGGAATGACTAATTCTATTTTGTACATGATGTCGGGAGCTGATGTCTTATAAAGATTCAAAGAAAATGTGGTATCTTAAATAATTTAGAAGGAAATAAAATGATATGCTCTAGGAACTGTGTTCAGTAGTTCTGGCGATGATGAAGACCATGATATCAAGATTGCATGTAAAAAGCTTGAATAGTTTCATACAATGTCAAGGTGAGGAAAAAACTAATGCTTTAAAATTGCCAGGTTAATTTTCATTTTATGGGAAAACATGCAATCATAAATATCATTTATGTATAAATAAATATCATAATATGTATATAACAACATGGCTAAATTCTCTATTTTACAGACTGCCTTAACTATTTCATCTATATCCCTAAAAGACTGTAGAGTCAATATGGCCAAAAACTTTTATTTGGAGGATCTTCTCATTGGGAAAATGGAGAAAATTTTATATTTGATATTCTCTTCTCCATGGGCATATTTGCCTCTTCCATCCCTTTTGTGCTTTTCAGAGCCCAGGGGAAGGTATTTTACCACTGACACTATTTTAAATTGCCATCTCACGTGCAGTAAGGTAGTGTGTTGTCTTGAGCTGAGAAATCATATTGAAACTGGCAAAATTAGGGTCTTTTTTTCTACTATTACCATATGCTGACAATTCCAAACAATATCAGTGGTAAATACTCTTCTCCACTGGGGCTGACATCTCTCAGCAATCCTCCTTCTCACCCCACACAATGACACTGGTCCTTTTTTAGTTTTTGAAGGAATAGCATCAAAAATTCCTGGGAACAAAAAGAGAAGAGGACAATAACCATAGTTTTTCATAAAATCAAGTTTTGCCAAACTGGAACCTAGAATAGCAAAGTATCTGACTGCAGAAAATCATTGGTATGGGAGTCAGGAGACTGAAGAAACCTGTTTCTGTCACTCATGAGGCCTTGGTTAAGCCCTTTCACCTTTCATACCTTACTGACTTGTATATTTTTAAAAAACAGAATGAGGGGAGAAGTGAACATGATTTCTAAGATTACTTCCAGTTCTCAGTTTTTGGACTCTGACATAGGATTCATGGTAGACAGAACATTAGACTTAATATAAGAAGACTGAGATTGGGGACACCTGGGTGGCTCAACGGTTGATCGTCTGCCTTTGGTTCAGAGTGTGATCCTGGAGTTCCAGGATCGTGTCCCACATTGGGCTCTCAGATGGAGCCTGCTTCTCCCTCTGCCTATGTCTCTGCCTCTCTCTGTGTATGTCTCTCATGAATACATAAATAAAATCTTTAAAAAAAAGACTGAAATTGAAGTTCTGCTCTGTCCCTAACCAATGTGGTCTTAAAGAAATAATTTAACTCACCTCAATTTTCTAAGAATCCAAGCTACTTGGTGTACCTTAGAAGGTACTGTTTCCTCTCTCATGCCATATGTTTTGTACTTGACACTCTAGTAAAATCTAATTTTAAAAATAGTTCTTGAAAGTGTACTCCCTTATATTAGTTCCAGCTTCTGAAACTATATTCCTTTATATTAGTTCCAGTTACTTGTGTTCTTGTGCTAAGAAGAGAAAATCAATTGGTTTTGTGTAGAGAATTTTATTTTTTGATGTAAAGACATTTGCTGATACCATTGTAGAAGATATGTTTGGATAAATGGTTATATAAGTTTTAAAAAACAACGCTTTTTATATTTTACCATGTTATGGTTCCCTCAAAATTCAGCCTCTTTTCATCAACACAACAACCCACAATCCATGACCAGCATCAGATAAGATAGGAAAACAAGCCTGCTAATTTTTGTATACATTTTAAAAAGATTTTATTTATTTATTTATTTATTCATGAAAGATGCAGAGGGAGAGGCAGGCTCCATGCAGGGAGCCTGATGTGGGACTGGATCCCAGTGTTTCAGGATCATGACTGGAGCAAAGGCAGATACTCAACCACTGAGCCACCCAGGTGCCCCTGCATACATTTTATAGTTGTTTTTTATTTAGATCATATTTATTTAGATCATATGGTATATGCTGCATATTGAACCTTCTCATGAATGCTTAACATTTCCAATTAGGGCCAGAGGTTTTTGATATCTTGACACAAAAGATATCTCTTGGACCTTTTTTTTTTTTTTTTTTCTCTTGGACCTTTTTAAAAATATTCATATCATCTGATGAACAAATACCAAAATGTTATAAATTCTGCAAGGCTAAAAGTAAAGGCAAAGTATTTTAGGCCAAAAAGGAGGCAATACAGTCTACTAAATAAGAGCATAGAGCCCTAGCAAGAAAGCTTGGGTTCACAAATTAGCCCTGCTGTCTATTAGAGGTGTCTTGGGTAAGTTACTAAACCTTTCTAAGCCTCAGTTTCCTTAATAATAAAGTGAAGATAACGATAATTTCTACCTCACAATGTTGTCCTGAGAATTAATGAAAAGAATAAAGCACATAGAGCCATGCTTGGCACATAGCACATATGCAGTATATATTAGCTGTTGCTCTCATCACAGGCTACCTGTGGATATAAACATAAGTGATGGGATCCCTGGGTGGTGCAGAGGTTTGGCGCCTGCCTTTGGCCCAGGGCACGATCCTGGAGACCCGGGATCGAGTCCCATGTCAGGCTCTCGGTGCATGGAGCCTGCTTCTCCCTCTGCCTATGTCTCTGCCTCTCTCTCTCTCTCTCTCTCTCTCTCTCTCTGTGTGACTATCATAAATAAATAAAAATTAAAAAAAAACAAAACTTCTAAAAAAAAAAAAACATAAGTGATGATAGAGCAATGTAAAGGTTCTTCATCAGAGAACAACAGCGCAAGACACAGTAGGTAGGGCAGATTTGATTTCAAATTCTGACCTCTTAGGACTCCTATATTTCTCACCTATAGTAATGGAAATCCTTGTCACACATCAGGCTAAACTGCTCTCTCTGTATACCACGATTTGCCTACCTAATCAGTATCCTCCTTCAAGACTCAGAGATTTCCTTCCTCTATTGTACTAGACTCCGAGGTACTCTGACAGCCTCTAGGGTACACCTCCATCATTGTTAACTTCATCTTACATTAGAGTTATGTATGTTTTGGTCTACCTGAATACACTACAACATTCTTGGAAGGCAGGCAGGCACCAAACCATTTTCATATTTGCATTTTCAGTGCTTATTATTGTGCCAGGTTTATAGACTACACAAATATGAAAGAGAGGAAAAGTGAACCCACTGCCCAAGTAAATGATGGCAGGAATGAATGTTGGGAAGACTGGAGGACCAGTAGGTTTGGCTAAGGGGAGATAATGATTTCAGGTGTGGCCAAGTCCAATCGAAGTCTTCTGTAGAACACCTATTGTAGGGAATAATGACTGGAATCAAGGAAAAATTAAGTTCAGAGAAAGAATCATCCAAATATATGTGAGATTTGAGATTTTGAGAATGATGATGATGTACTTAGAGAATACGGATAAGGAAGAAAACACAAAAGAATCCCAGAGAATGTCTACATTCAATGGGTATAAACCAGAATAAAGAGAATGAGAAGGACAAGAAATAGAAGAAGAGAAAAACCAGAGATAATACAATATCCCAGAAGCCAGAAGAGTGGTGAAATCAAAGGAGTAATTAACAGTATCCATTAGTTATTTGTTAATCAAACAAATATTAATTGAGCATGGGATCTGTGCTAGGTATTTATAAAGTGCTGGATAAAATATCACAAGATCCCCGTCTTCACAAGAGTTAGGTAGGGGGCAGCCTGGGTGGCTCAGCGGTTTAGCCACCTTCAGCCCAGGGCCGAGTCCCACATTGGGCTCCCTGTATGGAGCCTGCTTCTCCCTCTGCCTGTGTCTCTGCCTAACTCTCTCTCTCTCATGAATAAATAAATAAAAATATTTTTTAAAAAAGAGGTAGGAAAAAAGGATGGAATGAGGAGTGGAATGAAGAAACACAGATTTGTGGAAGCTAGGTTACACTAATAAGGACAAAATCAGATGTAGGAAGTGGTCACGAACAGAGGAAGTCTGTGATATTAATCAGTCTGCCAATTATAGGAAAAAGAAAATGACAGCTTGAAGAAAACATATCTGAAGAAAGATTTCATTTTGTACTTATTGAATTGTTTTTTGTTTTCTTTCTTTCTTTCTTTCTTTCTTTCTTTCTTTCTTTCTTTCTTTCTTTCTTTCTTTCTTTCTTTCTTTCTTTTTTTTTTTTATATGGTGGAGAGACTTGAACATATTTTAAGGCTGAGGGCAAGAGCCAGGAGTAAAGAGAAAGAACAAGTGGAGAGATGAAACAATAACCTAGAAGGAGTCACTAAGCCTTAGAATGGAGGCCCTTTTAGGGCAGAAAGGAGAGAGGACACAAGGAGAATGTTAATCAAATTTTAAGACAAAGGGAAAATAAATTGAGAGAGTTTATATTGGATGAATAGCACCTAGTTATTCTGAAAAGCAGAACTAGGATTTGCTGGGATGGGCCACTGTCAATCCCAGAAATTATAGTGTGAAAATAAGAGAAGGTGGCGGGGATAAGAAACCAGAAGTATGAAATGTGCATTTCACAGAGACACCTCACATGGTGTCATTCTAGATTCCAAACAGTGAGAAAATGCACATCTGCCAGTTTACTTATTGAGGTGGAAATGCCATTCCTGAAGTTAATGGATTGAATCAACACAAAATTAGATGGTGGGATGTCTCTGCAGGTGGTGAGCACAGTGTATGGGCTCCAGAGGACAAATTATTTCTTTTGAACACTGAGTTATAACAAAGCAGGAAGTGAACCGTGGTGGGCTCTAGTGCTAGGGCAAACACTCTTCACTTGGTGAGAAGCTTTTGTGGAGGGCAGTCCTTCCAGCATGGATAGTTCAAGTTCTGTTCTGCAGGATGGGAAATCCCTCTGTTCCTTTTCTCACTGTGTAACCTCAAACAGTTCAAACAAACAGTATCTTAAATTGTTAAGATACTCAAACAGTATCTTAATTGTTAGTCAAAATCCCGTTGAGCCCTGGAAGAGATGCATCCGTGTTGCAGGGGCCCTCTGTCGTGCCTCTTCTCGTGCCTTCTCAATCCTGCTTCATCACTTCAGTGCCAACGAGGTTGATAACTTAGGCCCTACTTTGTAATTTGCGGGGTCACTGTGCACAGTGCTTTCTTACTCAAGGTAGACTCAAGTTTTTCTTCTCCCTCTTCTGTCTCTGGAAAGGATTGTGTTGCAGGAAAGAATTCTTGAGATATTGTATGGTGTGACTTAGTAAGTTTACTTAAGTAGCACAGAGACAGGACCCATGGGCAGAAAGAGCTGAACCTTGGCTGTAGGAAACTGGTGGTTATAATGCTTAGTGCTCAAGGGGGAAGGGGATATATAGGGGGTATTAGATCATAAATGTTTTTTTTTTAATTTCTACTCATAAAACTATGTTTTCAAGATTTCTCTGGTGCTGACCATTCAGTATGATATTAACCATGGGTGAGGTTTATAGACAGTCATGAGACCCTTTAAAAATGCAGCAACCAGCACATATTGATCTGTATCAGAACTATGCAGGCTCTAGGTCAGTCTTCTGGGCTAAAGGTAAACATTTTTATGCTTCTGTCCCTTATTAATTGGATCAGTAAGCCAGGTTCTCCATTTTCATTTGGAGGAGGAAAGCAGAAAACCTTACTAAGGCCTCTAGGACTGACTGAGCTGTATCCTCAAATTCAGAGTTTACCCGAATGCTTTATCTTACTTTATTGGGAGGGGGGAGTGTTGGCATTTTGATTCATATTTGACTATTGTTTCTTGCACCTACCTCCCTTATTGGGAATTATGTGGAAAGGAGTGGAGTATGGGATATTTGTTATTTGGTGTGATGGGGACAATGAGAAGAGTGAAGTAGCCCCTATCCTTCTGAGGTCAGATTCTGTAAGGCAAGCATATCCTGGACACTGACATTAGCACAGAGGGAAGCAGAACAAAGGATAAAAAGAAAGAGAAACAGATTTTTAAGGATACTGTTTGAACATCTCCTATTGTACTTGAATGTAGACCAACTCCTGGACTTCGTATTATAAAGCCAACATTTGCCTATTTTTTTCTTGCAGTGATATGATTTGGCTTTCCATCTCTTGCCTCGAAAGGGTTCTGAATAAAATAAAAGGTGATGGGCAAGGCTCAATCTGAGCACACTCAGAACTCCTACTACAATATTTTTTCTTCACATAAACATAGACATTTACCTAAAAATAAAATAGCTATTTCTGAAAAGAGGGATTACAGTGCATGGGAACAGGTGCCTGAAGAAATGGATGGAATCTTTTCCTCTATTGAACTTTAAGAATAGAGGAAGGCACTCTGGCAGGGGTTTTAATGCTATGCCATCTAGAAGTAGGAAGATGGAGGAAGTCATTATCTGCCAGCAGAGGCAGCTGTTTGACACTGCTTTGTCAGAAACAAAGAGAACTTCCTTAGAACACCTTGAGGGAAATTTGCTATTTACGACCTCCTGTGGCCCTGCTCCTGGCTTTTTGATCAGGAATTTAGGTATTCTACTGAAGCAACTTATAGCACTTCAAATAATACTACCTAACACTATTCTCTCTCTTAAAGTAAAATGAAAACCCAAACTAAAATGCTTAGTGAGTACTTACTACATGCCAGATACTTTACATGTATCATTTCACTCAATCCTTCTCATCTCCATTTTAAACAGAAAGAAACAGAGGCTTCTAGATGTTCAGTCACTTGACAAAGCTGGGATTCCAATTTAAATCTATCTCCATAACCATTGTGCTTAACTGTTAAGCCTTCCAGTATTTTCAGCACCTGTTATGTGTCAGGATGCAGGAAATACCAAGGTAGCCCTGGGTATTGCTAAGTTTTTCCCTATCAACCCAAAATTGACCTTTGCTTCAATGTCCAAATAAAACAGCCTCCATCCCATTGTAGTAAGCCAATTTTTAAAAGATATTTATTTATTTACCAAATATTTCTAACAACTCTTAGGGAATGTTGACATTTGTCTGATTGTCACTTCTTATCTCTAACAGCAATTTATTCATCTTTTGCTGTCTCTTCACAGCCGCGATGCTCCAGGTGACAACTTGAAGTCCATCTCCAATCCCATGAGCACACATTACTCTGGGTTTTAAAATTTAGAATCTTGAAAGAATATCAGAAGGGACATATATAAACAGAGTGCAATTGTTGGAACATCACAGGATGTTCCTATGTTCTGCTTTTATAACTGCCAAACAGTTTTTTAAAAAAAATTGTTGAACAGTTTCTCCTCACCTTCCACTTCCAACAGTATACGAAAGCAGCCCTCGCTATTATAAATAATGCTGCTATAACATAAGGGTGCATGTATCCCTTTGAATTAGTGTTTTAGTGTTCTTTGGGTAAATATCTAGCAGTTCCATTGCTAGACCATAGGGTAGTCCTATTTTTAACTTTTTGAGGAAACTCCATACTGTTTCCTATAGTGGTTGCACCAGTTTACATTCTCAAAACAGTACATGAGTGTTCCAACTTTTCCAGGTCCTCACCTATATCTGTTGTTTTTTGTGTTGTTGATTTTAGGCATTCTGACAGGTGTGAGGTGATATTGCATTGTATATTTGATTTGTATTTTCCTGATGATAAGTGATGACGAACATTTTTTTTATATGTCTGTTGGTCATCTGTATGTCTTCTTTGGAGAAATGTCTATGTATGTCTTCTACCAATTTTTAAATTGGATTATTTTTTTTGAGAGCTAAGTTTTATGGGTTCTTTTTTTTAATTTTTAAAAAAGTTTTTATTTATTTATTTGAGGGAGAGAGTAGAGAGAGAGAGAGAGCACTAGCACTAGCAGTGAGAAAGGGGCAGAAGGAGACAGAGAAGTAGGCTTCCCATTGATCAGGGAGCCCTTTTCGGGGCTCAATCCCAGAATCTTAGGATCAGGTCCTGAGCTGAAGGCAGAAGTTTAACCGAATTAGCCACTCAGGTGCCCCAAATTTTGTAAGTTCTTTATATATTTGATTACTAACTCTTTATCAGATATGTCATTTGCAAATATCTTCCTGCATTCCATAAGTTGCCTTTTAGTTTTTTTTTTATTGTTTCCTTTGCTGTGTGGAAACTTTTTATTTTGATATAGTCCTGACAGTTTATTTTTCCTTTTGTTTCCCTTGCCTCGATGGACCTATCTAGAAAAAGTTGTTATGACTGGTGACAGAGAAGTTATTGCCTGTGCTGTCTTCTAGGATTTTTGTGGTGAGAAAATCAGAAACTTAAAATTTAATTGGAGGGATGCCACATTCTTTCCATGGAATAATCCTTTTACATTATAGTGAGCCCACTATTGTCCACTCCATGGTGAACAATTCATATTGATATAAGGTTGACTATATCAATCCCTGTCCCACTCAAAACAGAATCTAACATGAAGATGACCTTGTAGTACAATATTAACAGCACAGGAAATGTAATAAAAATAACGATAATAATAAAAGTTTTGAATTGCCATTTTGTTCTTGCTCTGGCCAACAGGAATTCAGAAGTATTTTGGTCCCATCTCTGATGGTCTTGCCCTCAGAGAGCCCACAGTCTTGGTGAATACCTTGTATTTGAATCTTCTGATTTTCTAGCCATTAAATTTGCTTTTTTAAAAACAGATTTTATTTTTAAATACTCTCTAGACCCAATGTGGTATTCAAATTTACAACTCAGAGATCAAGAGTCACATGCTCTACTGACTGAGCCAGCTAGGTACCCAGTTTGTTTTGTTTTGTTTTGACTTGATTACATCTCTACTGTCAGCTTGGTTCTGTCCTTCAGTTGCAAGTGAGCTGTCTCTTGAACATCCCTTACTTATCCCTAAGCACTGCCATAGAAGAAGCAGCCCCTTTTGGAAGATGTCTTCTCAATTTTGAAACCTAGTTTATGGGGCTTCACAGCACTTCTGACTACTATCTTCCACTTCCTAGTTCCTAACCAGGGAAGCACAACAGAAGAGCCTGTTTAGTTTTTACAAGATCTAGATGATCTGGTCTTCTTATCTGGGAATTTCTGACACAGTAGGTCTAGAGTAAAACCCAGCATGTGGGGTGGAGCCACAACTGGGTATCAGGTTGCCCCTTGGATATTAGAAGTACATTTTCCAGGCCAACAGAGATGTTGCCACGTATTTTAAATTAGAACGTGTTTAAGAGTTTTTTTTATTACAGTGTTTTCCATTTAAAGTTGAGAAAATTGGAATTCAGAAAATGTAATGATCTAGCTCAATGTGGTATATTTATTAAATAACAAAGCCAGGATTCAAGCCCAGGCTTACTGACCCCAAATTCATGGATTTTTACAGGACGATATGTTCTCTCTCAAAGAACTATTGGGGGAGATGATATCCTTTTAGATTTTATTTGGTTATTGAAAGTGCTGTGTAAAAAATAAATTGAAATGGCTTTGTATTGCTCTCTTCATGACCAAGTCTAAGAGCCTTTGCCAAAGTCACAACTAAGTCTGATATTCAATATGTAGGAGAAACTCAAGCACAAATACTATTTAAGCATGGCTCATTAGAAATGTGCATCAGAAATTTTGATTAGGAAGGACATGTTTTAAAAATTAAATCACTTTTTAAATTTGAACTCCAGGGGGAGGAGGGATGTCCCTGCTTAGCAGGAAGTCTGCTTCTCCCTCTCCCTCTGCCTCTCCCACCTGCTCTACCCACTCCTGCTCTCTCTCTCTCACACATGCACTCTGTCTCTCAAATAAATAAATAACATTAAAAAAAAAAAAAAGGAAATGAGAGGGGAGATGCCAGATAGTATCTTCTGTGTAGATATCACCTGATGCCCTCTATCAGTTTTCAGATATTAAGATTTGAGGTTAAGAAAGGTGATGTCCCTTTATCAAAATGGCTAAGTGGCAGGACCATGAGCTGTGAATATGAGGTCCTTTGACTCCCAGATATATCTTTTAGTCCTTTCTCAGGACCCCATGCTAACTTTTTGTTCTCAAGCAGTGGTTGAGTGACTTCCATTCTTCCTCTCCTTATTTTTTGCTCTTCAAAGTCTTTAAACACATGAAACAACCCTTGCCCCAGATTCTGGTCTGTGAATGACTGTACTTATTTGTTAATATCATTCTTATTCCATGATTAATTACTGCAGACTACCATGTTCCAGGCACTGAGCCCGCTATTGTCCATTCTATGGTGAACAATTCATACTTAGTCCTACCCTCATGCAGTTTATAATCAGGGTGATGGTAAATAACTATTTAAGAAGTATAGATGTTAAATAAATATTTGACTACAAATTGTGTCATATTCTATGAAGTAAAAGTATAAGGTGTTTTTAAAGAGAGGATAGGGAAATGTAAACTAGTTGGAGAATGAAGGAAAGGCTTTTGGGGCAATAACATTTAAGGTGAGATCTGAAAGTTGTGTAAGTACCAGCTAGAGGAACAAATGGGGTAAAGTGCTGTAGTCAGAGGGGGCAATGTGTGTAGGAAGCTCAAGAGCTTGGAGTGCTAAGAAATGGTAGGGTAACCCTAATGGTAGGGCTTCCCTTAGGGATGCTAAAAAAACCAAAAAGTTTGAAGTGAAAAAAAAAATAAGTGTGACATGGAATAAAAGAGATAAGTGGAAATCAGAAAAGTGAGTTTTTTGCTTTGTTTATAGATAAACCATTTGTCAATTCAATTTCTTTAATTAGGTTCATTCTTTTATTTAGGTCTTATTTTTCTCTCAGAAAAAGAAATGTAACTTCTTTGTTAGGACATCAAAATCTACTGCATTTTTAATCTCTGTGGTTACTATTGCATGAAAGAGAGATACGACTTCCTTACTGACTTTTGCCATGTGATCTATGCATTGGACTAGTCCGACTTCTGAATTTTCTTTTAGTTGACTTATCTTACTTCATTTTGTCTTCAATTCAAACTCTACTCAATCACTATGAATTTTTAAATCTATGTGAAAATTACGGTATGGAAAATGAATTCAGTAAGCCATAGAAATTTAGGTGAAAGAACAAAGAAATTATTTGATTTGTGTGTATCTTGCTTTAAAATTCTCTAAGAAACATTTTATATTCTCTCCGATGTTAAATAACTAGAACAAGGCAAGCCAATGATGTATTTTTCTACTTACTGTTAAAACTTTAACTTACGTTTCTTGAGTTATGTTTTTTGTTTCTTGGACTATTATGTTCTTGATGGGGATAACAGAGAACCCTGACTTGGAGCTCCAGGGTTCCATTTGATTTTCTGAATACAGACTCTCCAGTGATTGACCTTTTGGATGGGGAGGGTTTGGCTGAAAATTGGGGCAGGAGAATGGGTCTGTTTCTTAAATCACAGAGGATTCAGACAGAATGAAAATGGCTGGGGAAAATAAGCTGACAGGTCTCTTTTCAATCACTAATCTCGAGTGGCTCTTAGAGGGTTCAGAAATTACTCTCCCTCTCTCCAAGACAACTCTTTTCTCAAGGCTTTATTATTTCCTATTTCTTCTTTATTATCATTTAAATACTTGGGTTTTTATTTCACTGAGAAAATAGTAGCAATCAAGAGAGACCTTACTTTTCAACAACAACCTATTCTACTTTGCAGTTAAAATAAACTTTTTGGGCTTCTATCTAAAACCAACCATCCACTTATGTATTAGATTCCGTTTCCTTTTGCCTATGAAAAGGTGTTACTCCTGTAAATATCTTCTTCTCAACCACCCACTTATTCCTCTCTTTAGGACCATTCTATCATCATAAAAACAGTGTAATTTTTTCCACTTAAAAAAAATCCTCCTTGGGATCCCTGGGTGGCTCAGTGGTTGAGCACCTGCCTTTGGCTCAGGGCGTGATTCTGTGGTGCCAGGATCAAGTCCCACATCAGGTTCCCTGCATAGAGCCTGATTTTCCCTCTGCCTAGGTCTCTGCCTCTCTGTGTCTCTCATTTAAATAAATAAAATCTTTTTAAAAATCCTCCTTGACCCTAAATGTATCCTCTAACCACTGCCTATGTTTTCTTACAGTTTTTCAAAGCAGCAGTAACAATCCTTGCTTTGCAGGATTTGAATAGGCGTAGATTTCAGTTACCATGGTTTAAATAATAACTGTCTTCCAACAACATGGTTCAAGTTTCGTCTATTACAGCATATTAGCTGAGTAATGGCATAAAGTACAAATCTGGTTGCTAGCTGTTCAGTTCACAGATCATTGTGTAAATAACACGTGTGCATCATGATTAGTGACCAATAATGTCACTTCTCTGAATCTGTTGGTGATTGGTCACTGTGAAACTCAGTTCACATTTACAGCAAAGTGTGTAATTCTGTTGCCTTCCATTAATAAACTCATGCGGCATTTTATAAAAAAAAATGGATAAACTAAAATGGAAGTTGGCTAATAAGATGAAATTGCAACAAAGAAAGCAAAAGTGGTAGTTTTATTTTTAACTTTTTGAGGGACCTCCATACTGTTTTCCAGAGTGGCTGTAGCAGTTTTCATTCTCACCAACAATCAGGGTTCCACTCTCTCCACATCCTTGCCAACATCTGTTGTCTCCTGGGTTGTTAATTTTAGCTATTCTGACAGGTATGAGGTGGTACCTTATATGCACCCTGATGTTTATAGCAGCATTATCTACAATAGCCAAATTATGGAAATAGCCCAAATGTCATTGACTGATGAATGGATAAAAAAGGTGTTACACACACACACACACACACACACACACACACACACGTACACCAGAATATTACTCATCCATCAAAAGAATGAAGTCTCGTCATTTGCAAAGACGTGGATGGAGCTAGAGTATATTATGTAAAGTGAAATAAGTCAATCAGAGAAAGACAAATATCATATGATTTCACTCATATATGGAATCTAAGAAACAAAACAGATGAACATAGGGGAAAGGAAAAAAAAGGTGTAGGCAAACCACAAGAGACTCTTAACTACAGAGAACAAACTGAAGGTTGCTGGAGGGGAAGTAGCAGTGGGGGGTGGGCTAAATGGGTGATGGGTATTAAGGAGGGCACTTTTGTGATGATCACTGAGTCTTATACGGAAGTGATGAATCACTAAGTTCTACTCCTGAAGCTAATATTACACTTTATATTAACTGTTAACTAAAAACTTGAAATATTAAAAAAAAGTGGTAATGCTGAAAATGTAATTCAAATTGTACATTCAGAGGATCCCTGGGTGGCTCAGCAGTTTAGTGCCTGCCTTTGGCCCAGGGTGTGATCCTGGAGTCCCGGATGGAGTCCTGCATCGGGCTCCCTGCATGGAGCCTGCTTCTCCCTCTGCCTGTGCCTGTGCCTCTCTCTCTCTCTCTCTCTCTCTGTCTTTCATGAATAAATAATCTTAAAAAAAACAAATCATACATTCATGGAATTATAGAAGAAATAGCTGACCATGGACATGTTGACACTTATGTTGCCATACTCCTCTCTTCCTTGCCCGTGTTCTGGATACTTGAGACTCCAAAATTTGCTGTTCCCAATGGCTCTGATTTTGCTTGTGTGAGCTTCTTCCCTGGTCTGTCCTCTTGACATAACCAGTGTGTATACCCCTAGGCCTGAGGATTGGTTCAAAGGCAACTCTATGCCAGAGGGGGCAAATATTGAGTGAGCTGCATGGGGTGCTCACATGCATGTATGTAGTGTGGGATGGAGAATGGGAAGACAAGGGAGGTGAGCCTAAGGACTGGAGCTTCTGTTTGAACTCCGGACTCCAGCTTTACAAATGTTGGTGGCAGGCCAGCTTTGCAGTAAAATTCGTCAAAAGCAAACTCTATGTTCTCTGCCTCTACTTTCACTCTTATTTTAAAAACTCATTCCTGTCAGGATTTTATCTCCACCATTGAAACTATTGGTATAATATTCAACAATCTCTTTTTTGTTAAATGGTCTGTTCTCTGTCCTCAACTGTCATGGTCTCTAAGGAGAAATTGACATTAATGATCATTTCTTCCTCTTTGAAATGCTTTCTTCACTTGACTTCAGAGGCCAGCTCCAGGCTTTCTGGGTGATCTTCTTACCTTATTTGCTTTTGTTGATCCTTATCTTCCTCTGCTGGTCCCTTTTGATTTTCCACCTGCTCAGTATTGGTGTGTTCCAAGGCTCAATCCATGGATTTATTTTCTCTATTTATTCTTATTTCCTTGGTGGTCTTATCTAATCTCATAGCTTTCAGTATTCTTTATCTGCTGGCAACTCCAAAACATATAGTTCCAATTCACAGTTGACATCTCCTGGGAACAGTTGACTCATCAACATAATTTTCTATTCTATATCTTCAGTTGGATATTTGAGATTTAAATATTGATAGTGCTCCATTAGCAATCTTGGCCTTCTCTTCAAAATGTATTCAAAGTATAACTTAAGTATAACTTTTACTGCTACCACCTTAGTCCAAGCCAATATTTCTCACTTGGTTATTGCAAAAGCCTCCTATTACCACTCTTTGCTCATATTTCAACATGTAGACAAAGGGGGCACTTTTAACATTCTGAATCAGATCATGTCACTCTCTTCAAAGCCTGCAGTGGCTTCCTTGCCTCAGTGACACTAAAATCCAAGGCTTTATGTGGTATTTATAAGAGGCCTAAATGCCTGGCTCTTGGACCTCTCTGACATCATCTCCTACCTTTTCCTGTTTTGATATAGCTGTACTGACTTTTCCTGTGAATATGCCAAGTATCTGCAGTCTCAAGGTCTGTATAGAAAGATACATCAGCAGACAGCTCCAAAATGTCAATACCAATAAACACAATGAGAATTTATTGCTTATGCAGTTTATAGTCTAATGTGGTTTGGTGATGGTAGGGATCAGGAAGCCTGGGCTTTGTTCCACACTGTCATTTGGGACAGAAGCTCCTTCCCTCCTGTCGCCCTCCACACCCCCAATCCCAGGTCGTTAAGAGTATTTTCTATTCAGGTAATGGATAGAAAGAGAAAAAGAGCATGGAAGACTGAAAAAGGTTTTCTGGAGGACATTCTATAGAGTAGAACTTGATGTTATGGCCTCATCTAACTGCAGGGGAGATTGGAAATGTAAATCAAAATTGTGCTATGAGGAAATGTGTAGACATTGTCTACACAAATTACAAAGGGATTGTAATTGAAATACAATCACTACTTTATCGTCAGTGCTTATAATAATGCTTAGCACAAAGTAGGTACCAAATAAGAATGCTGCTGGTTGCATAAGTGAAGGAGTCAACTTGGGAACTGTGGCAAGGCTGAACCTTTAGTTAGAGACTGAATTAGCCCTGACACTAGGCGTTAATTGAGTTAGAGGCCAGTAGAGAATATGTTGTCATCTCTTCAATTCTTTTCTTAATATGTTTAAATAAGAGGATGTTGTTTTTTTCCTTTATATTACATAGTAGATGAAATTGATGTTCTTAATTTAAGAGATCTTTATTTTCACAATAAAAGTCTCATATTACAACACATTTTTCACTCTCCTACATCCCTATAGCAAGTAAACTCACTCTTTGGTTGAAAAGGTGACAATGAAGA
This sequence comes from Canis lupus dingo, assembly GCF_003254725.2. Taxonomy (NCBI): domain Eukaryota; kingdom Metazoa; phylum Chordata; class Mammalia; order Carnivora; family Canidae; genus Canis; species Canis lupus. The sequence goes on from NC_064261.1 coordinate 18,844,529, forward strand.
AAGACACAAGGCCTTGTATTTTTTTCTCTACCCTAATCTTTCTACTTATCCTACTTTTCCTTGTATTTGTTTGCATCAGATAAAAACCAAAAATAAATGTAATTTTATTCACACAAAACCTCAGAGGGGAGTGTGGTAAAAATCATTGGGCACGTACTCATGAATCACAACGTCGTACACATACACATCATGCTATACTAATAATACACATATACCATTTCACAAACACTGAGTTCAGAACTATTTTAACCCATTCAGAGTAAATAGTTCTGTTAAGAGAGCAAGTTTGGTACAGGTAAACACATAATATAGTCAAGTATTTTTTAAAATTCCAAAATGTTTTCACAAGTTTCTCTGTCTGCTTATTCTTGAATAATCCATTTAAGTAATTGGCTTTCTGCCATTGCTATGATGTTTTATGTTGGTAGAGCTACTGCTAGCGGGCATGATATATACTTTCTTCACTTTGATTTAAATATTTAAATTGTCAGTAATTGTCAGCCTTGTAAATCTTTGTTCCTTTTATGCTCTTTCACAGCCTTTCCTCTTTCTTCCTGCCATCACTTCTGAGGTTTAGGCATTGATCTTTCTTGTCTTAGATTTCTGCAATAGCCTTGTAACTTCCTAGTCTCCATGTATCCTGTCTGTTCCACTTTCAATTCATTTTCCTTTAAGCTGCTAGAGTTCTTTTTCTAAAGGGCAAATGAAGATCAAACAGAATCCAAGAATTAAAATGATGGCATAAACAGTAATAGAAATGCTGGATAAGAAATTCAGAGACACTAGAATATCCATTTTATCTTTTGACCCTAATAATAAGATCTTGTGTTAGCTGGCAGGTGTTTTTGTTTTTGGTTTTTTTTTTTTTTATATTTTTTTTTTTTGTCAGAATGAAAATATATCTTATCTTCCTTTTTAGCCAGGAGTGCGTTATTGACTAAGTTTGGGCTACGAAATCATAAATGGAAAATCTCTATGGTACTTGAAGTAAGGCTCCTTAAAGGGAGTTGACTCAGCTGAAAGGTGTTCCTTTTATTCTCTCCTTTCTCCTTCTGTTGTTAATCTGGAATGTGTCAGTCCTATTGGGCCAAAATGACTTTAAGGATGGAAGTTAAGTGATAAGGAAGGCAGAACAGGAAAATAGAAGCCTGGTTCCCTGGTACTGTAAACTTACCATGCCAGCTCTGGACATTTTTCATATGATAGAGAATTAACATTATCTTTTTTATTGTTTGGGGGAATTATTCCTGCTATATGCAGATAAAGCTAATCAAACAATTTGTCATAGTATAAATAACATGAGACTTTGAGTTTGAGGAGATGGCTGGAAGGCCTACTAGAGTTGTCCTATAAGTAGTAAGAAATAGGGGACCAAGAGAAAAGAAAAGAGAGAAGTTTAGAGTCTTCTCTTTAACAAACATCTCTTGAACCTCTACTATGTGTCAGGTACTGTGTTAAGTCTCAAAAATAAAAATATTAATAATATGGAGATAGCCTATTTCTTACTCACAAATAGCTTCCAGTTTAGTAGGAGAAACATTTAGATTACGTTGTGACAGGTGATCAAATAAAGGACGAAAGAAGACAATGTTAATTATATTTAGGAACTCAGGGAAGACTCTTATAGGGTCATCAACATCTGGTGCTGCAAATTCATCTGGACATCTTAAAGTCTTCATATTATTAGGCTTCTCTGTAGCATATAACGTGAATTGGTTAATACGAGGCTCCTGCTTCATGCTTTTCTGCAAACTTGCCATTCCCCTGTGAAGTGGTAAAATTGACCTCCCTTGCCTTTGGGTCTGGGTGTACTTGGGACTTGGTTTAAGCAATAGAATGTAGCAGAAGATGCTGCTTGACTTTCCAGGCTAAGTCACAAAAGGCTAAACAGTTTCTCCCTTGTTGGCTGAAAGTTTGGCATAGAGTCTCAGGCTTTTAGTAAGAAGACTAATTGAAGCCGTCTAGAAAAATCTGAGCCCCATGGAGGGGCTATGTGTAAATACTCCTGTCATCAGTTCTTGTATTCAAGTGTTCTCAGCCTAGGCTCCAGACATATGAGTGAAAGATGATTCCAGATGACCAACACTCAACCATCTTGTCAGCTCAGCCTCCAACTCTTTCTAGTTGAATCACAGATATTATGCAGTAACAGGCCATCTTGCTGTGCTCCTTCTGCATTCCTGACTGATGGAATTCATGAGCATGATAAAAAAGCTACTAGATTTATAATAGTGTGTGATTCAGTAGTTGGCATGGTAGGTTATTCTCAATTTTTCTCCTATATTTTTAGTGCTTCCTTTCCAGTCTTATTTGCTGAATTCTCCTTCTTTTCATATTCTCTCAAAACTTCAGTCCTTGGTGCTCTTTTCTATTACACTCATTCCTTTTTCATTCTTTTTGCTATAAATCCTATTCATATGCTGAAAAACACCAAATCTGTATTTTAAGGACAGATCTCTACTTTCAGCTCCAAGCCTTTGCCTTTTTTTTTTTTAAGTTCCAACTGTTTACTTGATATCTTGAATATCTTATGGGCATCTCAAACATAATGTGTCCAAAGCCTACAGACTGAAGGTTTGCCTTAAAATTACCCTTATTTTCTCCATCTTGGTTAACGGCACTTTCGCCTCCATTTATTCAATCCCAAACAAATTATTCTGGACTCTCCCTTCTTTCTCATTGTCCACATTTAATCCAATCCAAAATTCTATCAATTGTATTCTAAAATTAATCTTAAATCTGTCTACTCTTATCTGACAATAGTGTTACCATACTGGAAGAGGCCACCAAAGTTCACTGGTTTGGGATAGGACTTGGAGCTCTCCTCTATTTCTTGTAACTGCAAATCTGTGGTTCTTTGAAATGGTGAAAAAATCTAGGAGTTGGTTCTAGAGGAGGTATAGAAAGGGATCTGTTTTAAATGGATTAGCATACTTTTGTCTTTTGCATATAACTTTTAAAAGTGATTTGTGAGGTAGAATCTGGTTTATTTTATGAAAGCACAGAACACTCAACCTAAATACCTAAAGTATTTACCTCTGTGATCACTTCAAATAAAATACCTCTGTGATCACTTCAACCTGCTCACTGAAGTAAGCACCTTGCCAAAGGAAAAATATTTGCTTCCCCAGAAGAAATGCTTAGAGAACCCAAGTCTCCTCTGATTAATGCAACGTTATTGCAACCAGTTGATTGGAATGATCAAGAACATTCTGCTTCTCCTGCAATATTTCAATGTGTATCATGATTTCCATTTTTTTTAAGATTTTATTTATTCATTCATGAGAGACACAAGAGAAAGGGAGAGAGAGGCAGAGACCCAGGCACAGGGAGAAGCAGGCCCCATGCAGGGAGCTCCAGGATCATGCCCTGGGCCAAAGGCAGCGCCAACTGCTGAGGCACCCGGGGATCCCAATGATTTCAATTTCAAGACTACATTTAATATTCAGATTGCTCTCTCAATATTCTAAAGCCATGATACACTTGAATTACTCCAAATACCATTGGAATGCCAGTTTATATGTAATCACTATTAAGCCCTAACCTGGCCCCTGGGTATCCTTACATTTCAGCTACTGATGAGTAATTTACACTTCTGTTGGCAGATAACTGATAACATATATCAGATGATTGCCCCCTCACAGGGCAGATAACTGCTAATACATTTTGCCCTGGGTCACCCCCGTGAATCTGACATAGGGCCAGAGTGAGGAAAGTTTGCCCTCTTAGTCATCCTTAGAGATGGCCCAGGGCAAGTGTGCTAGGAGCTATGTGGCAGGCCTACACTGGCTCACCGCCACAGCTCCAGGCATTTTGGCAATTGGTTAGAAATGCTGGTGGGGAAATTAAAAACAAGATCTAAAGAAACAGGGGACGGGGGCAAGACGGCAGAGGAGTAGGGTCCCCAAGTCATCTCTCCCCACCAATTTACCTAGATAACTTTCAAATCATCCTGAAAACCTACAAATTCGACCTGAGATTTAAAGACAGAACAGCTGGAACGCTAGAGAGAGAAGAGTTTGCATTTCTAACAAGGTAGGAAGGCAGAAAAAAATAAAAAAGAATCAAATCGGGGAGGGGGCCCCACGAGAGCCTCCGGTTTAGGAAAGCCCAGCCCTTGAGAAGCAGGAACTTTAAAAATCTGCACCGGATTCTTCCCAGATGGAAAGGCACTCAGCAGGGAACTTGGAAGAACCACAGGAGGGGCAGTGGAGCCTCCAGGCTCCCGGGGTCACTAACAGAGTAGGGGCACCCTGGGGGCAGAGTGCCACACATTGCGGGCCAAGTGGTAAAGGGCTGGAGTGTGCCCGGCAGGGCCCCAGAGCAGGTCAGGTGGCAGCTCCACCCGGAAGGGGCTGCATGGCCCCAGGAGCAGAATTCCAACAGCGCAGGCCCCGAGTGAACCTGGCAGGGGTGGGGCAGCTCCCCCAGGTGCACACACCTGAGAATCAGCACATCAGGCCCCTCTCCCAGGAGACCAGGTGGAAGGAAAGGGGAAGACCAAGTTCTTGGCTGGGCAGCACTGGAAAGCTCCAGGCGAAGTCGATGGATTTATAGTATATAGAACCAGAGGGTACCCCTCCTTGTTTTTTGTTTTTGTTTTTGTTTTTGTTTTTTCTTTCTTTCTTTTTTTTCTTCCTTTTTCCAGTACAACTCATTTTTAGCCACTCTGTACTGAGCAAAATGCCTAGAAAGAAGAACTCACCACAAAAGAATCAGAAACAGTCCTCTCTCCCACAGAGTTACAGAATATGGATTACAATTTGATGTCAGAAAACCAACTCAGAAGCACAATTATAAAGCTACTGGTGGCTCTGGAAAAAAGCATAAAGGATGCAAGAGACTTCATGACTGCAGAATTTAGATCTAATCAGGCCGAAATTAAAAATCAATTAAATGAGATGCAATCCAAACTGGAGGTCCTAACGGTGAGGGTTAATGAGGTAGAAGAAAGAGTGAGTGACATAGAAGACAAGTTGATGGCAAGGAAGGAAGCTGAGGAAAAAAGAGAAAAATAATTAAAAGACCACGAGGAAAGATTAAGGGAAATAAATGACAGCCTCAGAAGGAAAAAAATCTATGTTTAATTGGGGTTCCAGAGGGTGCCAAAAGGGACAGAGGACCACAAAGCATATTTGAACAAATCATAGCTGAGAATTTCCTTAACTTGGGGAGGGAAACAGGCACTCAGATCCAGGATATAGAGAGATCCTCCTCCCTAAAATCAATAAAAACTGTTCAACACCTCGACATTTAATAGTGAAACTTGCAAATTCCAAAGATAAAGAGAAAATCCTTAGCAGCAAGAGACAAGAGACTAGCAGGATATATTCAGGGTCCTAAATGAGAACATGCAGCCAAGAATACTCTATCCAGCAAGGCTGTCATTCAGAATAGATGGAGAGATAAAGAGCTTCCAAGATAGGCAGAAACTGAAACAATATGTGACCACCAAACCAGCTCTGCAAGAAATATTAAGGGGGACTCTGTAAAAAAAGAGGAAGCCCAAAGAAATAACCCAAAAGCAGGGATGAATAGGTATTATGATGACACTAAATTCATATCTTTCAATAGTAACTCTGAACGTGAATGGGCTTAATGATCCCATCAAAAGGCACAGGGTTTCAGACTGGATAAAAAAGCAAGACCCATCTATTTGCTGTTTACAAGAGACTCATTTGAGACCTAAGGACACCTGCAGGCTGAAAATGAAAGGTTGGAGAACCATTTGCCATTCAAATGGTCCTCAAAAGAAGGCAGGGGTAGCCATCCTTATATCAGATAAAGTTTATCCCAAAGACTGTAGTAAGAGATGAAGAGGGACACTCTATCATACTTAAAGGATCTATCCAACAAGAGGACCTAACAATCATGAATATTTATGCCTCTAATGTGAGAACTGCTAAGTATATCAATCAGTAAATAACCAAAGTAAAAACATACTTAGATAATAATACACTAATACTGGGAGACTTCAACACAGTGCTTTCTGCAAATGACAGATATTCTAATCACAACATCTCCAAAGAAACAAGAGCTTTAAATGATACATTGGACCAGATGGATTTCAAAGATATTTACAGAACTTTACATCCAAACGCAACTGAATACACATTCTTCTCAAGTGCACGTGGAACTTTCTCCAGAATAGACCACATACTGGGTCACAAATCAGGTCTTAACTAACACCAAAAGATTGGGATTTTCCCCCTGCATATTTTCAGACCATAATGCTTTGAAACTAGAACTCAATCACAAGAAGAAATTTAGAAGAAATTCAAACACGTGGAGGTTAAAGACCATCCTGCTAAAAGATGAAAGAGTCAACCAGGAAATTAGAGAAGAATTAAAAAGATTCATGGAAACCAATGAGAATGAAGATACAACCATTCAAAATCTTTGGGATACAGCAAAAGCAGTCCTGAGAGGGAAATACATTGCAATGCAAGCATCCCTCAAAAAATTGGAAAAAACTCAAATACACAAGCTAACCTTGCACCTAAAGGAACTGGAGAAAGAACAGCAAATAAAATTTACACTCAGCAGAAGGGTGTTAATAAAGATTCGAGCAGAACTCAATTAAATAGAGACCAGAAGAACTGTAGAACAGATCAACAAAATCAGAAGTTGGTTCTTTGAAAGAATTAATAAGATACATAAACCATTACCCATCCTTATTAAAAACAAAAGAGAAAAGACTCTAATTAATAAAATCACGAATGAAAAAGGAGAGATCACCACCAATACCAAGGAAATACAATTTTAAAAACATATTATGAGCAGCTATACGCCAATAAATTAGGCAATCTAGAAAAAATGGACGCATTTCTGGAAAACCACAAACTACCAAACCTGGAACAGGAAGAAATTGAAAACCTGAACAGACCAATAACCAGGGAGGAAATTGAAGCAGTCATCAATAACCTCCCAAGACACAAAAATCCAGGGCCAGATGGCTTCCTTGGGGAATTCTATCAAACGTTTAAAGAAGAAATCATACCTATTCTACTAAAGCTATTCCAAAAGATAGAAAAAGATAGAATACTTCTAAACTCATTCTATGAGACCAGCATCACCTGAATTCCAAAACCAGACAAAGATCCCACCAAAAAGGAGAATGATAGACAAATATCCCTGATGAACACAAATGCAAAAATTCTCAACCAGATACTAGCCAGTAGGATCCAACAATATATTAAGAAAATAATTCATCATGACCAAGTGGGATTTATCCCCGGGACGCAAGGCTGGTTCAACACTCGTTAAACGATCAATGTGGTTCATCATATCAGCAAGAGAAAAAACAAGAACTATATGATCCTCTCAATAGATGCAGAGAAAGCATTTGACAAAATTCAGCACCCATCCTGATCAAAACTCTTCAGAGTGTAGGAATAGAGGGAACATTCCTCGACATCTTAAAAGCCATCTATGAAAAGCCCACAGCAAATATCATTCTCAATGGGGAAGCACTGGGAGCCTTTCCCCTAAGATCAGGAACCAGACAGGGATGTCCACTCTCACCACTGCTATTCAACATAGTACTGGAAGTCCTAGCCTCAGCAATCAGACAACAAAAAGACATTAAAGGCATTCAAATTGGCAAAGAAGAAGTCAAACTCTCCCTCTTCACCGATGACATGATACTCTACATAGAAAACCCAAAGACTCCACCCCAAGATTGCCAGAACTCATACAGCAATTCGGTAGCGTGGCAGGATACAAAATCAATGCCCAGAAACCAGTGGCATTTCTATACACTAACAATGAGACTGAAGAAAGAGAATTTAAGGAATCAATCCCATTTACAATTCCACGCAAAAGCATAATATACCTAGGGATAAACCTAACCGAAGAGGTAAAGGATCTATACCCTAAAAACTACAGAATGCTTCTGAAAGAAATTGAGGAAGACACAAAGAGATGGAAAAATATTCCATGCTCATGGATTGGAAGAATTAATATTGTGAAAATGTCATTGTTACCCAGTGCAATTTACACGTTTGATGCAATCCCTATCAAAATACCATGGACTTTCTTCAGAGAGTTGGAACAAATCATGTTAAGATTTGTGTGGAATCAGAAAAGACCCCGAATAGCCAGGGGAATATTAAAAAAGAAAACCAGAACCAGGGGCATCACAATGCCGGATTTCAAGTTGTACTACAAAGCTGTGATCATCAAGACAGTGTGATACTGGCACAAAAACAGACACATAGATCAATGCAACAGAACAGGGAATCCAGAAATGGGCCCTCAACTTTATGGCCAACTAATATTCAACAAAGGAGGAATGACTATCCATTGGAAAAAGGACAGTCTCTTCAATAAATGGTGCTGGGAAAATGGGATATCCACATGCAGAAGAATGAAACTAGACCACTCTCTTACACCATACACAAAGATAAACTCAAAATGGATGAAAGATCTAAATGTGAGACAAGAATCCATCAAAATCCTAGAGGAGAACACAGGCAACACCCTTTTTGAACTTGGCCACAGCAGCTTCTTGCAAGATACATCCATGAAGACAAAAGAAACAAAAGCAAAAATGAACTATTGGGACTTCATCAAGATAAAAAGCTTCTGCACAGCAAATGAAACTGTCAACAAAACTAAAAGACAACCTACAGAATGGGAGAAGATATTTGCAAATGACCTATCAGATAAAGGGCTAGTATCCAAGATCTATAAAGAACTTATTAAACTCAACAGCAAAGAAACACACAATCTAATCGTGAAATGGGCAAAAGACATGAACAGAAATCTCACAAAGAAAGACAATAGACATGGCCAACAAGCACATGAGAAAATGCTCTGCATCACTTGCCATCAGGGAAATACAAATCAAAACCACAATGAGATACCACCTCACACCAGTGAGAATGGGGAAAATTAACAAGACAGGAAACCACAGATGTTGGAGAGGATGTGGAGAAAGGGGAACCCTCTTGCGCTGTTGGTGGGAATGTGAACTGGTGCAGCCACTCTGGAAAACTGTGTGGAGGTTCCTCAAAGAGTTAAAAATAGACCTGCCCTACGACCCAGCAATTACCCTGCTTGGGATTTACCCCAAACATACAGATGCAGTGAAACACTGGAACACCTGCACCCTGATGTTTCTAGCAGCAATGCCCACAATAGCCAAACTGTGGAAGGAGCCTCGGTGTCCATCGAAAGATGTGGTTTATGTATACAATGGAATATTACTCAGCCATTAGAAACGAGAAACATCCACCATTTGCCTCGATGTGGATGGAACTCAGGGTATTATGCTGAGTGAAATAAGTCAATCAGAGAAGGACAAACATTATATGGTCTCATTCATTTGGGGAATATAAAAAATTGTGAAAGGGAGTAAAGGGGAAAGGAGAGAAAATGAGTTGGAAATATCAGTGAGGGTGACAGACCATGAGAGACTCCTAACTCTGGGAAATGAACAAGGGGTGGTGGAAAGGGAGGTGGGCGGGGGGATGGGGTGACTGGGTGACAGGCACTGAGGGGGGCACTGGACAGGATGAGCACTGAGTGTTATGCTATGTTGGCAAATCGAACTCCAATAAAAATATATATATATATACAAAAATAGGGGCAGCCCGCATGGCTCAGTGGTTTAGTGACACCTTCAGTCCAGGGCCTGATCCTGGAGACCAGGTATCAAGTCCCATGTCAGGCACCCTGCATGGAGCCTGCTTCTCCCTCTGCCTTTGTCTCTGCGTGTCTCTCTCTCTCTCTGTGTCTCTCATGAATAAATAAATAAAATCTTAATATATATATATATATATATACACACACACACACACACACACACACATACAAATAAAAAAGATCTAAAGAAACATGTTCCAGTACAAGTTGCACTGCTTACCAAATACCAGAAGGCATGTGGCTACCATTTTGCTCTTACCTACCAGCTCTTTCTTTGTTGTCGTGATTAACAATTAACCTCTGGGAAATGCCTTGCCTTGGGCACTGGGCTTCCTGCCTAGGATGTCTGCCTGGATGCAGACAAAGCTGGTATGTTGAACTAGAGAGCAAATCCAAAGTTAGACTGCTACACTGGGGACCCAGTGGCTACTAGCTTCTAGCCACAGTAGCACTCTATTGCCTATTTAATTCCTGGGACACTGATCTGTAATTTCAATGATGGGCAAGGGTGTGGAGTGGCTAAAAGAGTGCTAGAAATTATGGATTTGTTAGTGACAGAAAATATAGTGTGATTAATTTGTATTTTCTGGAATGGCTTTTTAGCAGTGGTTCCCTAACCTGATCAGTACTCAGAATTACAAGAGAAGCTTAAATACAAAGATTTAGGATTCAGTGCTTCTTGACGGGGTATTGTGAGTCTTTGAGCAGCCCATTTTGGGAACCATTATTGTATGGGGATGGACACAGACTAGCATAAATAAAATGACTTAGGGAAAAGAAAGCAGGTTGATGGGCCTGGTGATAGTAGATCTCTTCCAGAGATAGAATACAGAGTCTGTTTTATTCTATATCTTTTAAAATATTGAGATTTATTTACATAATCCTAAAACAGACAGCCTTCTTTATGTTTCAGTTTTTATAGCTGATTTTATGTACCATTTACAGTTTCAGATAATTATAAAATTTCAAATTTTTCTTTAGGACCTCAATACATTCTTTGAAACACTGTGGGCATGTGGTGGAGGCAGGTCCATTTTCCTCCTGAGATTCTTTTATCACTCAGCTTGGTGGAGGATGGAGGAGAAGATGAAAAAGGCTAAAGCATACAGCTGAGCATAAATGAGTGGTGAGAGACAAATGAGAAGTTTGAAAAAGCAAGATAGGAGGGCAATCCTGTCCTCTGTACAGTTGTTACTTCATGATATCCATTTCTTTCAACAGTTATCACACAGAAACTTGTGAGAACACAAATGGAAGGAATGGCATATTCCAATGCTTTGAGGGAGCATTCTAGTGTCCTGGTGGGAATCTACTAGAAAGTGGCAACAGTGGGGAGGGTTATGTTAGGAGGAAAGCAGGGGTGAAGCAAAAGCTTCCATGACTAATTTTTTCCTGAGGCTTAAACTCCATTGTAAGAGAAGAATCTCAGGTGTAGATAAAATCTCTTGGTCAGAAACATGAAAGGAAAACTCTCTCAGAGTTTAGAAAATACTCCCTTCTAACTGGAGGGTGGAAGATGAGGGGAAAATTGGAACAGTGGATTTGAAATGGAGAGATTGGATGCCCTGCTCCCCTTGTAGAGCCTGGGAGGGGAAAGGTGTGTGTGTGTGTGTGTGGTGGTAGGGATGGCCAAATTGTGAGTCCAGGGGCTGATAGGATGAAAGGAGCTTTGGATTAAAAAAATCAGAACTGACATTAGCCTTTTAAGACAGCAAAGAAGCCCTTCGCAGCTGGTATGGAAACTCCTCTTAATGCTGGGCCCAATGAGACTTTAAAAACTCATTAGCTAGCAGGACCAGAATAATTAACAAGTCTGATTGAGGTCAGAATGTGCTTTCAAGAAAGAACACTATCCTTGACGGCTGTATTAGTTTGCAAGGGCTGCTGTAACAAAGAACCAGAAACTGGGTGGCTTAAACAATGGAAGTTTATTGCCTCACAGTTCTAGAGGCTAAAAGATCAAGGTGTACTTTGGGTGGTTCCTTCTGAGGGCAATGGGGAAATCTTTTTCTTGCCTTTATCTCAACTTCTAGTGATTTGGTGGCAATTTTTGGTATTCCTTGGCTTATAGATATAACCTGATCCCCCACTTTCACATGGTGTTTTCTCTCTCTGTTGTGTATCTGTTTCCATTTCCCCCCTTTTTATAAACACACCAGTCAAATTAGATTAGGGCCACCTTCATGACTCCATCTTAACCTGATTACTTTTGTGAAGATCCTCTCCAAAAATGGTCCAAATCATTATCCAAATTATTCAACCCATAACAGCAGGTGAACTTACTAGCAAGCAAACCAGCTGCAGTTCTCCTTGCAGTAGAAGAAACATTTTCATTTTTAGCTAATGAACTCTTCATCAGTGAAAGGAGGAAAACCCTCACTGGCATCTGACTGCCTGAGAGAGTCATGTTTTCAATGTTTAGGGAGGAATTTAGGGTAAAGGATGAGAGGACTTTTTAATATTAGTAAATCAATTCATCAGAACATTAAGAGACTGCATGATATCGCTTTTATATGTTAAAAGCTGAACTCATAAAAACAGGGTACAGTGGTGGTTACCAGGGACTTGGGATGTGGGGGAATTGGGAAATATTGCATAACTTACAGACTTACAACTACTGGATAAGTAAGTTCTGGAGAGCTAATGTAGTACTATAGTGGTTATAGTGAACAATACTGTATTATAAACTTCAAAGTTGCTGAGAGACCAGATCTTAAATGTTCTCACCCCAGAAATGATAATTATGTCATATGATAAAGGTGTTAGCCAATGTTATGGTATAATCATATTGTAATATATAAATGAGCTACCACCTCACACCTATCAGAATGGCTAAAATTAACAACTCAGGAAACAACAAATGTTGGCAAAGATGTGGAGAAAGGGGAATCCTCTTACACTCTTGTTGATAATGCAAACTGGTAGAGCTACTCTGAAAAACAGTTTGGAGATTTCACAAAAAGTTAAAAATAGAGCTAACCAGGCACCTGGGTGGCTCAGTTGGTGAAGCATCTGCCCTTGATTCAGGTCAGAATCCCAGGGTCCTGGGATTGAGTCCCACATTGAGCTCCCAGCTCAGAGAGGAGCCTGCTTCTCTCTCTCCCTCTGCCACTCTCCCTGCTTGTGCTCTCTCACTCTCTCTCAACTAAGTAAATAAAATCTTAAAAATAAAAGAGCTACCCTACAACCCAGTAACTGCACTACTAGGTATGTATGCAAAGGATACATAGTGAATCAAAGGAGCATGAACCCCAATGTCCATAATAGCTAAAATATGGAAAGAGCCCAGATTTCCATTAACAAATGAATAGATAAAGAAGAGGTGGCATATATATATATATATATATATATATATATGGAATCTATGATAGAATATATACATGTATATATAATGGAATATTCTCAGCCATTGAAAAGAATGAAATCTTGTCATTTGCAATGATGTGGATGCTAAATGAAGTAAGTCAGTCAGAAAAAAAGAAATACCATATGACTTCACTCATATGTGGAATTTAAGAAACAAAAAAGATGAACATAGGGGAAGGGAAGGAAAAAATAAGATGAAAATCGAGAGAGGAAAAACCACAAAAGATGCTGAATTCTAGGAAACAAACTGAAGGTTGCTGGAGGGGAGGTGGGTAGGGGGAAGGAATAATTGGGTCATGGACATCAAGGAGGACACTTGATGTAATGAGCACTGGGTGTTATATGCAACTGATGAATCACTAAATTCTACCTCTGAAACTAATAAAAAAATAGGAAATTATCCATCTTCCATCTGTCTCCTTCAGACAAAACAATCTGTCCAATAAGAAATGTCATGTAGATAATAAAAAACACTTTATTATTTATACAAACTAAAGAGACCCAGAAGCACACGTTTCCATTTATAACCACATATGATCTATTTTCTGAGTATACCAATCAAGCTTCTGTACACATGCTTTAATAGCTTTCTTTTCTTATAACTGTTCCATGTCCTGAAATTCAATTATCCTTTGCCACAAGAAGCTTTTAGATAATTTGGGTTGATATTTCCATTATATTTTTCTTTTTCCTATATATATCTGAAAAGGAATTAGAGATTTGACTTTTATTAAGTATTTTGGTTTGGGGAACTCTATAAACAGAGACCATGACCCTTAAAAGTCTTATAAAGCAGTCATACCCCAGCCTTCATTTAATTCATCAGCACATCACTGAAAGTAATACTTAGAAACTGGGTAAATTAGGAAGGACTTAGGTCAAGAACGGAACACATAAATGATCCCTTGTCAAAACATTTGAGAAGCAAATTTTGAGAACTATATTTGTTCCCTCTTATGATTTACCCCATTATCATTCTATTTTTCTCTGAAGAAATGGAAATCTCAAAGATGCTCATAAAGTATATTAATAATTCAATGCAAATAGAGGGAGATTCCTGGTCTAACATTTCAGTGGAAAGCATTTCCAATAAACTCAGGTTACACTTTCTTTAGTAGCCACATCTCTTATGAGGGGATTTTGAGATCCTGATTCCCAAGAGTATTCCCTCAGGAGCAGATTAGTCACTGGATAATTTTTCAGGGGGTCTTTTCTTCCACAAAATTAATTTAAAAATGCTGAAGAGGGAACTCTATTCATTGGTGGTGCACATTTGTGGAAAGCCATCTCAACATAGAGAAAGAATCTTATATTGACAAAACCAATGCTGTTCAATTCCAGAAACATCATATACCTTTCAGGAACTAAAATGGAAATGCTAATTTTTTTTAATCTGAAGATTTCTCTTTTCTTTAATTTTCAGCCTAAGCCTTCAGTGTTTCTGGTTTTTCCAAGAAAAATGAAATGATGAAGAGAAGGTACAACGAAGTAAAGTGCATATAAATTGTAACAGACATTTTTCTGTGGTATCTGTGAGCTAATGCTGTCATGTAAAGGACATTTTAGAGTTGCTTTGCTTCTTGAACTTATTTTCAAAATCATAAATACCACAAGAGCATTTACTGTGAACCTGAGTTTGAGGCCATTTAGGTTATTAAAATAGCAAAAGTGCTATCTGTACCCTTTTATTTGCCTCAGAGTGTTGGATAGCTGTGGTGAAGAGTGAGAGAAGAAGGCTAAGGCTCACACTCTCTAAGGTTGTAGAAGGTGATCTGATAGTTTTATTAATAAGAATCCCAAAGTCTGAATCTTCTGGACAACCCTAGCAATTTACTTATCTTTTTTTAAAAAAGGATTTTATTCATTTATTCATGACAGACACACACACACACACACACACACACACACAGAGAGAGAGAGAGAGAGAGAGGCAGAGACATTCCATGCAGGGGGCCTGACGTGGGACTCGATCCTGGGTCTCTAGGATCACACCCTGGGCTGAACGCGGCACTAAACCGCTGGGCCACCGGGGCTGCCCAGAATTTACTTATCTTAATGCGCACACCCATGCTTGCATTTTCTTCATAGTTATTGTTTGAAAATATGAATAATATTTTGGAATAAAGATTTATTTAAAAAGTATTTGCGACACATTTACCATCTTCATTCCTATGGCAGTTTGTGGGCTGCAGACTCCAGGCAGATGATATACATAAGCAAAATGATCTAGGAAAAGAGGTGACAGTGTGCTGGGGACTGTGGTGAATAGGAGAGGCTGAGTGTTACCTGAGGGGACACCACCACTTAGAGGCTGGATGCTACAGACACATAGGAATGAGAGGCCATTGTTTGCCAGTCATCTTTTGTTAAAGAAACCCCAACTTTGGATTTTATGTATGATTTTAAAGGTTAGACACTAATAAAAACTTGACAAAGAAAACTTTTAGTGGACCAAATATTCTGAGGGCTAAAGAAATCATATCTGCAGGTTGGATCCCAAACACTGGTTACTAGTTTTTATCATCAATATAAACAGACCATACTTCTCATCCATAATTAGAAGCCTTAAAATTGTAAATTTTCTTAGAGAAAAATGTTTAATGAAGACATCAGGAAGCATTTGATGGAATGGTTAAGATATGTCATTTTCTTCAGGCCATCTACCATGATGATGGTGGTGCCTTCTCTTAGCCTCCTTCCTATCCTCCACTTTTTTTCTTCTATTCTATGGCTTTTGGTGCCTACCAGCGTTCAGGAAATATGCTTGGTGAACTGGAAGGGGGAAAGGATTGGAAACAGGGAGGAAAGAGACAAAACAAAGTACAGGCTTTGTTGTGCAGGAATTTACTGTTTTGTGGCAGAAATAGTATAAACTAAAGAGCAGTGATATAAAGAACTCTAAGATTGGGTAGCTATTAGTTTCCTAGGGCTGCTATAAAGGCTAGAAGTCCAAAGTCAAGCTGTCAGCTGGGTTATTTCCTTTTGAGGCGTCTGGGGGAGTATTTATTTCATGCCTGTCTGTTAGCTTCTGGCTTTTACCAGCAATATTTGGTGTTCCCTGGCTTGGAGATGCACCACTTCATCTACATTTAAATCTTCACAAGATGTTTACCCTGGTGTGTATTTGTCTGTGTCTAGACTTCCCTCCTTTTGTAAGGACACTGGTCATTGAATCCAGTATGATCTCACCTCCACTCAACTGCATCTGCAAAGACCCTCATTACAAATAAGGTCATGCTCACAGTACTAGGAGTTAGGTCATGGACATATATTTTGGGGGGACACAATTCAGCCCATAAGAAGTAAGCAGAGGCATGAGGATGATGCAGAGAGAGGAGAGACTAGTACCCTGGGGAAGGAGGGAAGATTTTTTAGGAAAAATTATGCAGAAGCCAGAACTTGAACGAAAAGTAGGTATTTGCCACATAAAGAACCAGAGAAGATCACTTTAAACAGATATTACAGCACATGCTAAAATATAGGCATGTGAGAGGAATAATCAGTTTTGTGTAGGGAAGCATAAGTCATGCAGTGTCAGAGCTCTGGGAAAGGGAGATTGGAAATAGAGATTGACATGAACTTGTAAAGGGCTCTACAAGCATGCACAGGAATTGGTCTTCATCCTGAAGAAAATGGGGATCTACCAAGGCTTTGATGCAGGGGAGGGGTGCAAACAGATTTATGTTTTAGGAAGATGCCTTTGTGCTGCTGTGAGGGTGGATGGCAGGAGGTAGAAAGCATTTTAGGAGGATTACTTGATTTCATGGCTATTGTAATAATCCAAGTGACAAGGAATGGGGGCACAGATATGGACAAGGAAGAGAAGAGGATAGAAATATGTAAACTTTGGAGACTGAAATGATTGAACTTAATGTGGAGAATAATGTGCTGAATATTCTAGATTAGGAAACTGGGTAAATAATAAGGTTACTATGTATTACAGAGGCAGAGGAAGTGAGGATTTTGGTGAGAAGGTGATGGGCTAATTTTGGTCTTGTTGAATTGGAAATGTTAGTGGGCCTCCAGGCAGTTATCAGGTATGAAATTGTAAAAGGCTCTGGAGCTCATAGTCTGGAAGTATCTTTGTCTGGAAATAACCGTGAATTGTTCTGAGAGCATTAAATTAGTAATAAAGACCTTGGGACTGTTTGCTAGAGTCTAGGAGAATTGCATGCTGTTCATAGAATTCCTTCTGGCTTTTCCATCTGATATTTTGCTGTGGTTCCAATTTTTGCTAGTGACAATGAGAAAGTGGTGATTAGTTTGAAGGAATAACACATATTTACCAAGAGTCCTCTGTGGAATCAAGTGTAATTTTAAAATGTGGGGTCACCAACAGCCCTTGAACTAAGTGGAGGATCTTACCTTGGCCTCTGTGGCCCTTGAAGAGTGTCTTGTCCAAAACATTCCTAGGCCTATACTACACCCTATGGAATAAGAAATCTAATTTTATGTGTTGTGAGTTTTTGAGGAACTACCCTGTAGTGCTGTGGGAATGATAAGGCAGGGCATCTGAATCAAATATTTTCCTAAATGATGTATTACAACAACACTTTTCATACGAGATTTGATCTGCGTACTTCAAAAATATCAACCTAATGAATATACAGTATATGACAAAACTTCATACATTTCAAATGTAAAGAATTATTCTGTGCTCTTGAAATCACACAAGTGGAGGAAAATTTGAAAGCTCAGCTAGATCCAAGGTTTTCAAACTGTGCTCTTGGGAAACTAATGTTCTGCAGGGGAACATGTAATGGCTAAGTTCAAGTTTTAGAAAATCTGCTTGATTTTTCTTCTATCATGAATTATTCAGTTATCCTCCCTTCTTTCTCCAAATGGCTTTCTCTATTTATAGGAACTTTTGTTTATGGATCCGCAGCTTAGTTGAGCCCTCCCTACCAGCCCACGGGTGTTATTTTGCTCTTTTTGTCTCCAGTTGGCTGCTTTTGCCATTGCCTGAAGTTTACTGTGTACCTTTGGCATAATGTTCTCATTGAAAAAGAGATTATCAGTTGCTAAAGATATCTGTTGAAAGCAACTAATAGATGCTCAAAATTTCCTTGTAATGTAATGAGAAGTATTTAAGAAGAGTTTTGATGAAGATAGAGCTTTGAAGAGAAAAAGGGAAGCTGAAAGCATCCATGTCTGGTGGAAGATGTACAATACATATATGCTGAGTGAATCCCAACTATCAGAAGTCCTAGAAGGTCTGTCTCTAAAGGCTTTTAGATGCAGCAATTTTTAGAAGGTGACACATAGCTTGCCCTTATGAAGTTGGAATTTTAACAAAAACAGCTATTGGGACAATATACTCTTGAGTGTGACTTCATGAGATGCAGGCGACTCAAAGGAAGGGCATCCATTCATGTGTCTGCATTAAATCCACTTCTTTTCAATTAAATATATTCTCCTCCAGTGATCGATATCATAGTTTTCCAAATCACTCTTCCTGTCTCATATGCACATTTCAGATCTGTTGCTTCTAGGTAGGCCTTTGACAATGAACTTTCCACTGCTCCCGAGCCTGTATTTCTATCTGCAACATGGGATGTAAAGACCACAAACCTCATAGTGTTAAATTTACCTGCTAGCAGAGTGCCTATCATTTCACAGGTAGATTCCCAATAGATGTTGTTTTCTTCTCTTTACCCGCCCCTCCCCCCCCCCAAATTGGTGTTGGCTATGACATGTCAGCACAGAATCTTTAAAAGTTATTTTTAAGGCTGTGACTTAAAACTCCCATAGTATGCTTCTGTTTATGCCTGATTGTATTAGTGCTTCATTCTTGAAAGAATATGTTCATCACTTGATGGAATTCAAGGGCCTTTTTCCTCCCTACTCTTACCATTTCCACACACACACAAAAAAAAAAATCATAAAGAAAGAACAGAAGTTTCATTCCACAAGCAGTTGCTCAAGTTCAAGAATTTTGATGAGGTCGGGGGGGGAGGAGCAAGATGGCGGAAGAGCAGGGTCCCCAAATCACCTGTCTCCACCAAACTACCTAGAAAACCTTCCAATCATCCTGAAAATCTATGAATTCGGCCTGAGAATTAAAGAGAGACCAGCTGGAATGCTACAGTGAGAAGAGTTCGCGCTTCTATCAAGGTAGGAAGACGGGGAAAAAGAAGTAAAGACACAAAGGCCTCCAAGGGGGAGGGGCCCCGCGAGGAGCCGGGCTGAGGCCGGGGCGAGTGTCCCCAGGACAGGAGAGCCCCGTCCCGGAGACGCAGGAGCTGCACCGACCTTCCCGGGCGGAAAGGGGCTCGCGGGGAGGTGGAGCAGGACCCCAGGAGGGCGGGGATGCCCTCGGGCTCCCGGGGACAGTAACAGACACCTGTGCCCCGGGAGAGCGCCCCGAGCTCCCTAAGGGCTGCAGCGCGCACGGCAGGACCCGGCGGGACCCGGAGCAGCTGAAGGGGCTCGGGGGCGGCTCCGCGGAGGGGGCTGCGCGGCCCGGGAGCGCGAATCCAACAGCGCAGGACCCGGAGCACAGGGCGCCGGGACACAGCCCAGGATCCGGCCTCCCCCGGGACAGGCAGAGGCCGGGAGGGCCCAGGACAGCAAGGACGCTCCTGCCCCAGCTGAGCAGAGCAGCGGCCCCGCCCCGGAGCCTCCAGGCCCTGCAGACGGAGTTCCTGCCGGAGCTGAATCCAGGTTTCCAGAGCTGCCCCGCCACTGGGGCTGTTCCTCCTGCGGCCTCACGGGGTAAACAACCCCCACTGAGCCCTGCACCAGGCAGGGGCACAGCAGCTCCCCCAACTGCTAACACCTGAAATCAGCACAACAGGCCCCTCCCCCAGAACACCAGCTAGACTGACAACTTCCAGGAGAAGCCAAGGGACTTAAAGTACACAGAATCAGAAGATACTCCCCGGTGGTTCTTCTTTTTTTTTTTTTTTTTTGTTTGCTTGTTTTGTTTTGTTTTGCTTTTTGATTTGTTTCCTTCCCCCACCCCCTTTTTTTTCTCCTTTCTTTTTCTTTCTCTTTTTCTTCTTTTTTTTTTCTTTTCGTTTTCTTTTTTTCTCTTCCCATTTTTTTCCTCTTTCTCTTTTCTTTCCTTCTTTCTCTCCTCTCTTTTTCTCTTTTTCCCAATACAACTTGCTTTTGGCCACACTGCAATGAGCAAAATGACTAGAAGGAAAACCTCACCTCAAAAGAAAGAATCAGAAACAGTCCTCTCTCCCACAGAGTTACAAAATCTGGATTACAATTCAATGTCAGAAAGCCAATTCAGAAACACTATTATACAGCTACTGGTGGCTCTAGAAAAAAGTATAAAGGACTCAAGAGACTTCATGACTGCAGAATTTAGAGCTAATCAGGCAGAAATTAAAAATCAATTGAATGAGATGCAATCCAAACTAGAAGTCCTAA
This sequence comes from Canis lupus dingo, assembly GCF_003254725.2. Classification (NCBI taxonomy): domain Eukaryota; kingdom Metazoa; phylum Chordata; class Mammalia; order Carnivora; family Canidae; genus Canis; species Canis lupus. Next base: position 18,864,926 of record NC_064261.1, read on the forward strand.
CGACGAGGGTTAACGAGGTGGAAGAACGAGTGAGTGACATAGAAGACAAGTTGATAGCAAAGAGGGAAACTGAGGAAAAAAGAGACAAACAATTAAAAGACCATGAGGATAGATTAAGGGAAATAAACGACAGCCTGAGAAAGAAAAACCTACGTTTAATTGGGGTTCCCGAGGGCGCTGAAAGGGACAGAGGGCCAGAATATGTATTTGAACAAATTCTAGCTGAAAACTTTCCTAATCTGGGAAGGGAAACAGGCATTCAGATCCAGGAAATAGAGAGATCCCCCCCTAAAATCAATAAAAACCGTTCAACACCTCGACATTTAATAGTGAAGCTTGCAAATTCCAAAGATAAAGAGATGATCCTTAAAGCAGCAAGAGACAAGAAATCCCTGACTTTTATGGGGAGGAGTATTAGGGTAACAGCAGACCTCTCCACAGAGACCTGGCAGGCCAGAAAGGGCTTGCAGGATATATTCAGGGTCCTAAATGAAAAGAACATGCAACCAAGAATACTTTATCCAGTAAGGCTCTCATTCAAAATGGAAGGAGAGATAAAGAGCTTCCAAGACAGGCAGCAACTAAAAGAATATGTGACCTCCAAACCAGCTCTGCAAGAAATTTTAAGGGGGACTCTTAAAATTCCCCTTTAAGAAGAAGTTCAGTGGAACAGTCCACAAAAACAAGGACTGAATAGATAACATGATGACACTAAACTCATATCTCTCAATAGTAACTCTGAATGTGAACGGGCTTAATGACCCAATCAAAAGGCGCAGGGTTTCAGACTGGATAAAAAAGCAGGACCCATCGATCTGCTGTCTACAAGAGACTCATTTTAGACAGAAGGACACCTACAGCCTGAAAATAAAAGGTTGGAGAACCATTTACCATTCGAATGGTCCTCAAAAGAAAGCAGGGGTAGCCATCCTTATATCAGATAAACTAAAATTTACCCCAAAGACTGTAGTGAGAGATGAAGAGGGACACTATATCATACTTAAAGGATCTATTCAACAAGAGGACTTAACAATCCTCAATATATATGCCCCGAATGTGGGAGCTGCCAAATATATAAATCAATTAATAACCAAAGTGAAGAAATACTTAGATAATAATACACTTATACTTGGTGACTTCAATCTAGCTCTTTCTATATTCGATAGGTCTTCTAAGCACAACATCTCCAAAGAAACGAGAGCTTTAAATGATACACTGGACCAGATGGATTTCACAGATATCTACAGAACTTTACATCCAAACTCAACTGAATACACATTCTTCTCAAGCGCACATGGAACTTTCTCCAGAATAGACCACATATTGGGTCACAAATCGGGTCTGAACCGATACCAAAAGATTGGGATTGTCCCCTGCATATTCTCAGACCATAATGCCTTGAAATTAGAACTAAATCACAACAAGAAGTTTGGAAGGACCTCAAACACGTGGAGGTTAAGGACCATCCTGCTAAAAGATAAAAGGGTCAACCAGGAAATTAAGGAAGAATTAAAAAGATTCATGGAAACTAATGAGAATGAAGATACAACCGTTCAAAATCTTTGGGATGCAGCCAAAGCAGTCCTAAGGGGGAAATACATCGCAATACAAGCATCCATTCAAAAACTGGAAAGAACTCAAATACAAAAGCTAACCTTACACATAAAGGAGCTAGAGAAAAAACAGCAAATAGATCCTACACCCAAGAGAAGAAGGGAGTTAATAAAGATTCGAGCAGAACTCAACGAAATCGAGACCAGAAGAACTGTGGAACAGATCAACAAAACCAGGAGTTGGTTCTTTGAAAGAATTAACAAGATAGATAAACCATTAGCCAGCCTTATTAAAAAGAAGAGAGAGAAGACTCAAATTAATAAAATCATGAATGAGAAAGGAGAGATCACTACCAACACCGAGGAAATACAAACGATTTTAAAAACATATTATGAACAGCTATACGCCAATAAATTAGGCAATCTAGAAGAAATGGACGCATTCCTGGAAAGCCACAAACTACCAAAACTGGAACAGGAAGAAATAGAAAACCTGAACAGGCCAATAACCAGGGAGGAAATTGAAGCAGTCATCAAAAACCTCCCAAGACACAAGAGTCCAGGGCCAGATGGCTTCCCAGGGGAATTCTATCAAACATTTAAAGAAGAAATCATACCTATTCTCCTAAAGCTGTTTGGAAAGATAGAAAGAGATGGAGTACTTCCAAATTCGTTCTATGAGGCCAGCATCACCTTAATTCCAAAACCAGACAAAGACCCCACCAAAAAGGAGAATTACAGACCAATATCCCTGATGAACATGGATGCAAAAATTCTCAACAAGATACTGGCCAATAGGATCCAAGAGTACATTAAAAAAATTATTCACCATGACCAAGTAGGATTTATCCCTGGGACACAAGGCTGGTTCAACACCCGTAAAACAATCAATGTGATTCATCATATCAGCAAGAGAAAAACCAAGAACCATATGATCCTCTCATTAGATGCAGAGAACGCATTTGACAAAATACAGCATCCATTCCTGATCAAAACTCTTCAGAGTGTAGGGATAGAGGGAACATTCCTCGACATCTTAAAAGCCATCTATGAAAAGCCCACAGCAAATATCATTCTCAATGGGGAAGCACTGGGAGCCTTTCCCCTAAGATCAGGAACAAGACAGGGATGTCCACTCTCACCACTGCTGTTCAACATAGTACTGGAAGTCCTAGCCTCAGCAATCAGACAACAAAAAGACATTAAAGGCATTCAAATTGGCAAAGAAGAAGTCAAACTCTTCCTCTTCGCCGATGACATGATACTCTACATAGAAAACCCAAAAGTCTCCACCCCAAGATTGCTAGAACTCATACAGCAATTCGGTAGCGTGGCAGGATACAAAATCAATGCCCAGAAGTCAGTGGCATTTCTATACACTAACAATGAGACTGAAGAAAGAAAAATTAAGGAGTCAATCCCATTTACAATTGCACCCAAAAGCATAAGATACCTAGGAATAAACCTAACCAAAGACGTAAAGGATCTATACCCTAAAAACTATTGAACACTTCTGAAAGAAATTGAGGAAGACACAAAGAGATGGAAAAATATTCCATGCTCATGGATTGGCAGAATTAATATTGTGAAAATGTCAATGTTACCCAGGGCAATATACACGTTTAATGCGATCCCTATCAAAATACCATGGACTTTCTTCAGAGAGTTAGAACAAATTATTTTAAGATTTGTGTGGAATCAGAAAAGACCCCGAATAGCCAGGGGAATTTTAAAAAAGAAAACCATATCTGGGGGCAACACAATGCCAGATTTCAGGTTGTACTACAAAGCTGTGGTCATCAAGACAGTGTGGTACTGGCACAAAAACAGACACATAGATCAGTGGAACAGAATAGAGAATCCAGAAGTGGACCCTGAACTTTATGGGCAACTAATATTCGATAAAGGAGGAAAGACTATCCATTGGAAGAAAGACAGTCTCTTCAATAAATGGTGCTGGGAAAATTGGGCATCCACATGCAGAAGAATGAAACTAGACCACTCTCTTGCACCATACACAAAGATAAACTCAAAATGGATGAAAGATCTAAATGTGAGACAAGATTCCATCAAAATCCTAGAGAAGAACACAGGCAACACCCTTTTTGAACTTGGCCATAGTAACTTCTTGCAAGATACATCCACGAAGGCAAAAGAAACAAAAGCAAAAATGAACTATTGGGACTTCATCAAGATAAGAAGCTTTTGCACAGCAAAGGATACAGTCAACAAAACTAAAAGACAACCTACAGAATGGGAGAGGATATTTGCAAATGACATACCAGATAAAGGGCTAGTTTCCAAGATCTATAAAGAACTTCTTAAACTCAACACCAAAGAAACAAACAATCCAATCATGAAATGGGCAAAAGACATGAACAGAAATCTCACAGAGGAAGACATAGACATGGCCAACATGCACATGAGAAAATGCTCTGCATCACTTGCCATCAGGGAAATACAAATCAAAACCACAATGAGATACCACCTCACACCAGTGAGAATGGGGAAAATTAACAAGGCAGGAAACAACAAATGTTGGAGAGGATGCGGAGAAAAGGGAACCCTCATACACTGTTGGTGGGAATGTGAACTGGTGCAGCCACTCTGGAAAACTGTGTGGAGGTTCCTCAAACAGTTAAAAATATACCTGCCATACAACCCAGCAATTGCACTGCTGGGGATTTACCCCAAAGATACAGATGCAGTGAAATGCCGGGACACCTGCACCCCGATATTTATAGCAGCAATGGCCACGATAGCCAAACTGTGGAAGGAACCTCGGTGTCCAACGAAAGATGAATGGATAAAGAAGATGTGGTTTATGTATACAATGGAATATTACTCAGCTATTAGAAATGACAAATACCCACCATTTGCTTCAACGTGGATGGAACTGGAGGGTATTATGCTGACTGAAGTAAGCCAGTCGGAGAAGGACAAACATTATATGTTCTCATTCATTTGGGGAATATAAATAATAGTGAAAGGGAATATAAGGGAAGGGGGAAGAAATGTGTGGGAAATATCAGAAAGGGAGACAGAACGTAAAGACTCCTAACTCTGGGAAACGAACTAGGGGTGTTGGAAGGGGAGGAGGGCGGGGGGTGGGAGTGAATGGGTGACGGGCACTGGGGGTTATTCTGTATGTTAGTAAATTGAACACCAATTAAAAAATAAATAAATAAATAAATAAATAAATAAATAAATAAAAAAGAATTTTGATGAGGTCACGTTTTCCAAGGCAGAGACTTCAAAGGGACTAAACCTCACATGAAGTGTATAGTATTTCCTCTTTCTTCCTATCCTTCAGTCTGGAAGAATAGGAACAAACTGGAGGTTTCTCCTTTTCCTTTGCTTAAACTCTCTGCTTGATCTCTTACCTTGGCCTAAGAGACCCTGGAGCAGATGGGATTATGAAGTTGTTACTCCCTCTTTTAGCCTTGGTTCCTACCTGCTATTTTCTGGTAGGGAGCAGCCTTTCCACATGATACCACATGATGTGCCAGGTCGCAGGCTTGTCTGGAGTCAGCAGGAGGGACTGACAGAGCGTGCTTCTTGCTCTTAATGTTCATTTGGGCCAGCCATAGTTGCTAGGGTAACAGAAATCTCCATGTGATCCAATCTAGTTTATTAGACTTGTGCACTGGGGTTTGGGACCAAAGCCTCAAAATATGTAATTGTGATCTTTTCCTCACTTATGCATCTTTCTACCATGGGACTTTGTCAGTTAGTCATATACTTCTCCTACCACAATTTCTACTAAGTATATAATTTACCATGCTTTTCCAGCAATGAAGATAGGTCATCAATAATCATCCACATTTTCTTTTTTACTTCTCCTTATTTATTGTCTGAGGTTCACATTTGCTAGATTTGAGGTAAATTCTGTGGGACCAAATGGAGCTAACCAACCCACATGGGGCTTGAAGTCAGGAGTGGGACTAGACTGTATTAATATTCTTGAGTGAATTAACTAGTTATAGGTGATCTACATGCATGTATGTATGTGCAAGGTGGGTGTCCAAGGAAAGTAGAGAATCACTGAGCCGTACCCTTACCATATCAGGTTACTTTGGTGTTAAGATAACAAAAATATTTTTTATTAAGCATACTTATGAAAGCATAATGTCATAGGCTTGCTAGTTCTCTGAAGGTATACTGACTGTCAGGTCTCCTAAACTTTGCCTAGCTCATAAGCACACACACATTCTCGGGCCTTTAGGTTAGGTTGGTAAAGTGTCCTCAATGTTTGAGAAAACTCACCCTGGGCTGGGTCCCTGCTTACTCTGCATTTGTTTTTTTTTGTTTTTTTAAAGATTTTATTTTTTCATGAGAGATACAGAGAGAGAGAGAGAGAGAGAGAGAGAGAGAGAGAGAGAGAGAAGCAGGCTCCATGCAGGGAGCCCGACATGGAACTCGATCCTGGGTCTCCAGGATCAGGCCCTGAGCTGAAGGCAGCGCTAAACCACTGAGTCACCCAGGCTGCCCTTACTCTGCATTTGTAACCGTTTTCTCCATAAATCTGTTCTCCTGGTTGATAACAGCTACCTTCACTAAAAAGGAATCTCTGGACACATGAAAACATGACCTTCAAGAACCTTCAAATTTCAGACAGAAGACTTGTGTTTTGAGAGAAACACGAGGCATGGAAGGCTAATGCTACAGACTGAAGTGCAATAAGTTTCCCCCTTTACCACAGCAGCCCTGCCAGTGTTGTCCTCCAGTCTAGCCATTTTCTTGTCTAGGGATTAGCACTCATTTTACGCCTCTTTGGTGGATCCACCAATTCCTAGGTGTATTCCTCTAAAGTGATAGTTTGCAACTTTGCAAACTATAGCTTGCCAATATCCCAACTTAATCACCTGAAATGACTCTAACTTATATGCTCACCACTAAAGAAGAAAAGCTATTCTTTTCTTTTATTCGGACCTCATGCTTGTTTTAATGCAATCTAAGCTTGCATAAGCTTGAAAAATTTTAGCATGAAACTATATGGTATATAAATATGGAGCGTAATATGCTTGAAACATAATAAGAAAATGCACACCAGTAAATTCACAGCCACCTAACAACTAGAATATTACCAATTCCATCGAAGCTAAATATGTTCTTCCCAATTTCAGTCTCTTTCGTCCCTCATGAATTTGACGGTTATCATTTATTTGCTTTTTCTATTTTTTTTAAAGATTTTATATATTTATTTATGAGAAACAAAGAGGCAGAGCCATAGGCAGAGGGAGAAGCAGGCTCCCTGTGAGGAACCTGATATGGAACTTGATCCCAGCACCCCAGGATCATGACCTGAGCCAAAGGCAGACGCTCAACCACTGAGCCACACCATGTGCCCCTTATTTGCCTTTTCAAGTATAGTTATACTGCATATATACATATCTTTAAGCAATATAACTTTTTGCTTTGGAGTTTTATGAAAATTATTGTCATACTGTATATAGTAGTTTTGACTTGCTTTACTCTCAGTTATGTTCTAAGAATCATCCATATTTATATGTAGTCATAATTCATTCACTATATGATAGTTCATTTTTCCTGTCTATATACTTAATTGGACATATTCCTAGACACAATTTTCATGTTTGTCTCCATTTGTTTGATATAAACAATAATGCCATCAACATTTTTGAACATATACCCTAGCACAGTTCTCTCCCCTAAATTTTAGGGGCAGATACTATGGATCATTTTGCTTAAATTTTATTCCTCTTCCTTTTAGGGTGTCTTTTTGTTTGGCAGAGCTTGAAAAACAATATATTTCCTACATTTCCTTGCAGCAAGAGTTCTGGTATGAGTGTTTTATTCAGAAGAACTCACAGGAGACTTCAGTTAAGACTTGAAGTCAGTGGAGAGATCTGATCCATCAATGTCTTTTAACAGAGGTTGCACAGTTCTGGAGGTGGTAGCTTTCTAACTTAGCATGTGGTTTCCTTGTGTTACAAAGGTGGCATGGTTCTGGAGTGGTGGCTATAGTGGAACCCTCCTGATGTGTTTGAGAAGTGATTTTCTGCAGTGTCAGTTCAGTTTTGTGTTATGACTTTCAATTCCTGGAAGCTAAGCCCACAGTATGTTTCTCCTGCCAGCTCAATGATTATATAAGCCACTTATTAAACAGTAAGCAATTTCAGTGTGAACTTAACTCTTTCTATAGGAACACTGATAATGTAATAATCAATACCAAGAACAGTGTAGGCCACAGACTCTCAAGGAAATGTCGATATAAAGCTAGTTTTCTGACTTGATTGTGTTTGAAGACCTTAAATATACCATCAGAGCCAGAGGCTGGGACACCAGAAAGTATCGTATACAGTGGTAAAAAATACTTAAATGCCTGGCATGAAGTATGTACTGAAAAAAATTGGCCTTGTCAGAATAAATGGTTTCAGAGATGAAGCCCTATGATAAGAATGAGGAATACAAGGACTGTAGATGGCCTATATATTTCTTATTTTATTTTATTTTATTTTATTTTATTATTTATTTTATTTTATTTATGAGAGACTCAGAGAGAAAGAGAGGCAGAGACACAGATAGAGGAAGAAGTAGGCTCCATGCAAGGAGCCCAATGTGGGCCTCGATCCCAGGTCCCCAAGATCACGCCCCAGGCTGAAGGGCACTAAACTGCTGAGCCACCGGGTGTTCCCGGCCTGTATATTTCTAAGTCTCCTAGAAAACCTGAAAAAAATGACAAGGCTAAGGGCTTAGGTTTTAAAATCAAAACATGATCTCAAATCCTAGGGAGACTCTACTGCTGCCCTGAATAAGAACCTCTTATTCCTTTAGTTCTAGAGTCAACAGAGGCAGAACCTAATCTTGCTTTTTATGAATTCAGCTTATACATTGATTCAACAATTTGCCAGCTCTCTTATGTAAAAGTTATGATGTCAGTTGGGAAAAAGTGAGAGCCCAAGAATTAGAAGGTGAGCATTTTGAAAATTCAGTTGTACCTGAGTGTCCCAAACTTCCCAACCCTACAGAACCTCCCTGATGAGCACAGACAAATCACCCTCCCTGTCGGCTAAGTTCTTCTATCTCCTGAAGAACTTTAAAGATACCTCAGCTGACTACCTCACAGTGAGATGCAGTTTCACATCATAGCCCACACATGCCACTTGTCACTGCCAACTAACCTGTAACCAGTCCCAGTCTAACATGCCTCAGGGGGCAAACACAGAGTACCCTGTGAGTAGAAGGCTTACACTGAAAAATAATTACAATTTTTTAAAACTAATATATGCAGGCAGAAACTTGGAGGCTATGGGAAAATGTATTCTAAAAATACTAGACAGCCCCCCCCCCAAATAAATAAAAGCACTAGACGCACTTTGGTGAACAGAAGTTTGCTTGAGTGACCAGGATATAAAAGTCATGGCCCCTTCACAGTGATTTCACATATTTAGTAATCCTTGAATGAATGGAAAGTGGGATAAAAAGGTCCTGTAATATACCCCTATATAATATAAATCTTTCTTATAGCTTTGCCCAAAGAGACTTAAGGCCACTAACTGATACAACTATATCCTACAGAAAGAGAAATAATTATAACTTTTAGGTGCTTACTGGGGACTGCAAATATCACAATGTTCCATCAGTGGTGGGAACCTCTATGGGTCAGATGATTAAAGCACATTTTTCAGTGGTTATTTTTCATAAAGGCTTAAGTGGATTTGTTATGCTATCATAATTTCCCAATTTCCAGGATGTATGGCAGGACTAGACAGATAGAATTTCCCCTATTTGCTTCTGACCCATAGGGTAAGGGTTTTTTTGGTAGCAAGAGCCTACTGAAACAAAATAGTAAATCAAAATAATTCCCCAACCCAGGGATATTAATAGAAAATTAGTGCTCCCATTTTTAAAAGGTTACAAAAGTGGTTATTACTGTAATATCTACATTTAGTTTGCCTTCGCCTTGTGAAGAATACTTTTGGATCCTGGGGAAATATAGTAGTCCATTATAAACTTAATTATGTGGTGACTAAAATGGCATAATCTGTTGTTTCAGTTGTAGGTCTCTTACCAGAACAAATTAGTGTGGCTTCTGACCCTTAAGAGCCTTTTTTCCAGTTTTCCTCTAATAAGCAGAGAATCACCAGAGAAATTTTTTTTTCTTGGCAATTTGAGATAGTTTTTTTATATATGTACATTACCCAAAGTGTGTTCCATGAACCAGTGCCAGTTCCTGAACTGTTACTGGTCTTCAGTGAGATAAGAAATTGAGACTGTGAGGTTTGTGAGGACAGTGGGGGCTGGGACACAGCTATTCAGTCCACAGCATATGGATTATATTTGTATAATATACATTATTATGTATCTATATGCACTTTTATATATTACATATGCTGTAATATACAAAAAAACTATCATAGGAAACTTAGAAACTAGGAGATTTTTCTATGTGTATAAAAGAAATTGTATATTATTTTATGTAATATATATTCTCTTGGCTTTCTAAAAGATTTTTTTGTGTATTATTGATGAATTTAATCAATTGCTTTTCTACTTCTATATATAATCATTATATATATATATACATATGTGTGTATATATATATATATCATTTTTTTTGCCAAAGTATCGACTTGCTTTTTCTAAGGACAAAATCTTCTCACATGCAGAATAACCCCAGATTTTACACAGTGTTGACAATTTTCTTTAAAGTTTTATTTAGAATTTTTCTGTTTTTGCAGAGTAGAGATTGGCCTGAAATTTTATTCTTAATGTTTTCTTTTTTCATTCATTCATCAGTTATTGAGTGCACATCCATAATGGACAGTTTTCCAATTGCTATGGATATAGCAACAAATAAAACAGAAAGCTCATGTGAGCATAAAGTCTAATTGTAGGAGAGAAACAATAAAGAATATAAAATATAAATATAATGATAGAACTTAAGTATTAAGGGGAAAATTAAAGTGGTAAAGTGGTGAATGGGATATGGAATTTGAGTATGTCAGCTTACCTACAGATGTTCTCATTGAGAAGAGGTTGAGTAAACCTGAAAAAGTGAAAGGAGTCACATATATTTAGGGAAAGAGTCCGTAATCTAGGGGACTTGAGGCAAAGTGTATTGGAGGAAGAGCAGACTGGTAGAGGGTAATGAGTGAGGAATGAAGTACTTTCTGAGTTAGTTCAGAGTGATAATGGCAAGGAGTTTGGGGGACAGATAGCCCTGGGTCTATTGAGCCACTGTAGTGATTAGGGCTTTTATTTGGAGTAAATTGGGAAAATATTGGAGACTTTGGAGACAGAAGCAATATCACCTTGGCTGCTCTGTTTAGAATAGAAAGAAGTGGCCAAAGTTGGAAGTAGGGGGAAAATAAGAAGACTACTATAATAATCCAGGTGAAAGTGATGGTTTCTTGGACCAGGGTTATCATAGTGGAGGTGTTAACAAGTCAGATTCTGATGTTCTTTGAAGGTGTAGGCCTAATAAAATTATTTGAAGGATTATTGGTGATTCAAGGTTTTCATGGCCTGAGCAGCTGAAAAATGAGGATGTCATTTTACTAAGATGAGAAAGAATTCACGATAGATGTTGGGAGATCAGAAGGTTAGTTCTTTTTGGTTTTGGTATGAGGTTAGACATATCTTACAAAATAAATTGAGAATTACAGCCCAATTTATTATGCCTTGCAGCAGTTTGTACTTATTGAAATGATTTGTTTCTTTGAACACCCACTACGTGTAATGTTTACACAGAGAAACGTCTAACTGGTGATTCAATGTCTTTAATTGTAATAGGATTATTTGAGTCTGAGCAAAATGGATTAGAAGGAGCAACAAGCAACCTTTAGATCTTAGAGTCTTAGAACAACAAAAGTCTGTTTCAAGTCAAACACAGGTTGTAGGGATTCTGCTCATCATGGTTACTTGGATTGTTATGTGTATTTCCACAATTGCTATGGCACAAGATGAGAAAAATTGAGAGCAGAAGAGTATCAATTAAATGCTTCAATCAGAAAGTGATGTGTCGGGATCCCTGGGTGGCGCAGCGGTTTGGCGCCTGCCTTTGGCCCAAGGCGCGATCCTGGAGACCCGGGATCAAATCCCACATCAGGCTCCCGGTGCATGGAGCCTGCTTCTCCCTCTGCCTGTGTCTCTGCCTCTCTCTCTCTCTCTCTCTCTGTGACTATCATAAATTAAAAAAAAAAAAAAAAGAAAGTGATGTGGTATATATATTTCTGGTTATATCTCATTGGATAATAATGGTCACACAGGCATGTCTGTCTTCAAGGAGTACAAATTGTGCTCCTCTATGCAGAAGAAAAGGGTGTTGGTGAACACTAGTAATGTTACCACAATAAGATAACTATCTGAAAACTCTCCATATTTACTTAAGTTTACCAATATAATGACATAAAGTTATTTGTGGCACTTTTATATTACTATTTTAATTTCTGCCATACCTGTAGTTACGTTAATTTTGTCATTTCTCATGCTTTTTATTTATGCCTTCTTTTTGTCAGGTAAGAAACATAAGAAGGGATGTTTGGTTATTTTAGCTGTTAAAAAAAACTATTACCAGATGATTATTAAATAATTCAAAAAGATATAACCTGCATGGATGGAAATCTGAATTAGTTAAGTTAAAAAATACTGTTAATTACAATTCCTTGCCTCCTATCCAGACTAACATTAATTTTTAAAGATTCTGTCTCACTTAATCCAAAACAGAGCCAAAAAATTATATTTTGGATCTTTTAAATCTTAGCTAATTAGAAATAACATTAATAACCATATAGAGAAAAAAATAACCATACAGATACCTGATACCAGTTATGAAGAGGTCTAGTATTAAGATGGAATTGGACCTGAAGGGTACTATGCTGAGTGAAATAAATCAAAAGACAATTATCATATGGTTTCACTCATATGTGGAATATAAGAAACAGCTCATAGTATCATAGGGGAAGGGAGGGAAAATTGAATGAGAAGAAAGTAGAGAGGGAGACAAACCATGAGAGACTCTTAACTCTGGGAAACAAACTGAGGCTGCTGGAGGGAGGAGGTGCGAGGATGGGGTAACTGGGTGATGGGCATTAAGGAGGGCATGTGAGGTGATGAGCACTGGTGTAACAGGCAACCAATAAATTATTGAACAATACATCTGAAACTAATGATGTACTACTATATGTTGGCTAATTGAATTTAAATTAAAAATAAAAATAAAATGGATTTGGAAATAAGCTTAGAAAAAAAATTTCATTTAACTAGGCAACTTCAAGCCAGTTTGCAAATTATCTGTGTATCTGTGTAGTAGCTTTTCTATTAAAATTGCATTTCTAGCTAATTATGTTTGAATTTCTCTGCTGAGTTTTGCTTGGAGTCATATGTAGCCACTTGCAAACAGAGGTGGAAGTGAGAAACTGAAGAATTCTTGCTTTTTTAAAAATGGTAGATATTTAGATTGGTTTTCTCAATTTCTATTTCATCCTCTACTTGGAGATGGTGGTAAGATAAAATATATGTTCTATTCTCAGTTGCAACTAGATGCACATTACTAAGATATGAAACATGAGAGTGAGGTGACAATATACTACTAATATGTGCTTGCAAAAAGTTCAGCTAGATTTATGAGGTTTGTGGGGTCAGTGCTACTTTACTAGCTTTGTAGAATAAGAACTAGTTAGAGAGGTAGCAATAGTGGCAGAAGAAGTAGTAGCTTTATGACTTCTAGACTGCGGTTTATAGTAGTATGTTCTTGAAATCAGTAGTCCAATGGCAGCATCTAACTTCTGTGATTCCAGCCCTTCATGTAAACAATCCTCTGTGGTAAGCTCCTTTCAGCTTAGACAAACTTCTAACTATTTGTTCTTTGTGCTCACCCTTGACTGATTTGGTGCCAGGAGTAGTTGCAAAAAATAAAACCTCAAATATGGGTATCTTGATTGCTTATCTGGCATGATTTTGGAAGCAATGATGACCCTAAATAAGATACGAATAATCATGAAATGCAGTATCAAACATTTGCTTAAATTATTGTATGTGGTCACCTGAAATGCAAGACTTTGGCAAACCAAATGGCTCTTTTGTTTTAATAGGAATGAAGAATACAAAGCAGTGGGTTGGGCTAGATATTTTCGATAGCACTTAAAATAGACTGAGAGTTTAAAATTCTTTGATGTTAAGTCAGAGAACGAAGGAGTTACTGTGATTGATCTCAAGAAGTCTTTATCTTTTGTAGCTCTTGGGCTGGCATAGCTGAAAAATAGATATGGGTCTGATCTTGAGTGCTGCTGAATTACAGACTTGTCAGGACTCTATGTGAGAGTTAGAATATTGAAAAGATTGGAATATGGCAACTGGAATAGAGACATTTAGTTGGATTCAGATGATTCAAGAATCTGGAATCTTTAAACTCCACTGAGATTTTGTTGCTAAGTTGTACTCTCCATAAAGTATCTAACAAGGTAGCAGTTTGCTTTATCAGAACAAGCAAGAAGGCAACAGAAAGTGCCAGCATAAGTGAGTAATAGCCACTTGTAAGTCACAGTCTTTTGTAACCTTATCATGGAAGAGACATTCCATTACTATTGCTGTGTTCTATTCTTTAGGAGCAGAGTCACTAGGTTAAGTCTACTTTTAAGGGAAAGGTATTTCACAAGGATGTGAATATCAACAGATGGAGATCATTGGGAGCCTTGTCAGAAGTTGTCTATTGTAACAATAGATACAAAATTGCTCAAAAATTTTATAAAATTTTAGGGGTGCCTGGGTGGCTCAATCAGTTAAGTGTCTGCCTTAAGTGTCTGATGATCATGGAATCCCAGGATTTAAGCGCCAAATTGGGCTCTTCTTCTCCCCCTCCCTCTGCCCTTTACTACCCCCCCTTGCTCACTCTCTCTGAAATAAATAAAATCTTTAAAAAAATTTATAAAACTTTATGCAAAAATTAAAAGTATGTAAAAGTAAACTATGTATTGCTATGGTCTGCTTATTGGTGAAAGAAAGCACAAAATTCAGGGTAGTCATTACTTCTGAGGATGAAGGAAGAGTGATGCTTTTATTAGCAGATAAAGAGAAACTACAACCCTATCTGGAACTATATTTGTCACATTCTATTTCTTTATCTGTAAAGCAATAAATTACATAGGTAGTTTATTATACTATTTATACTATTATATTGTATATTTCATAATAAACAAGAAATAAAACTCTCTGTCCCTTTGCCTTACATGATTACATGCAAAATCACTCGGATACAAGCCAAAGGTCTGTTGAAATCTAAGGTATCCAGTCTCCTGATAATCTTCCCTTCCTCCCCCCCACCCCCTTGTGCTTTCCTGTCATTAATCTATGTGGATGTTGTTGGAAGAAAACTAGCAAAATTTAGTTTGTAGTCTTTGAGAATTTTTGTCTTTCTGGGCTGAGAAAGAATTGAGAATGTGGCCCAAGAACTTTCTTAGTGTTATGGTGCATCGTGACATCAACAAAATCTCTTAAGATCTGTCAGCCTTAATGTACATGTTTTAAGAAAAATGAGGGAAAACTAGAGATTCTTTCTGGAAGTTAACGCCATTATTGTACTCGCTATATAAGTGCTGAAAAACAAAGAATGTAGATTTTGGGGTCAAACAGGTATGAGTTTGAAATTTTATTAAATCACCCACAACTGGGATCTATGTGATTTTTCTTTATCCTTTAACATTTGTTTCCTTATCTGTGAAATGAAAACAATGGTCACAATTTTATAGGTTTGATGTGAGAAATTTGACTGGGTGACGGGCACTGAGGGGGGCACTTGATGGGATGAGCACAGGGTGTTATGCTATATGTTGGCAAATTGAACTCCAATAAAAAAAAATAAAACATTCATGCCTTATAGATATCAAATATTTGTTACTCGTATGTTATACTGTTTTTCCCCAGTTTTTTCCAGATGAACATAAAATGCAAAAATTATTATAGCGTTTAGTTTATGACTCTTCATATGGAAATAATTTCTACAGCTCTAAAATTGCAGGCTAAGAAAGTGGTTTACATTCAGAGAATCTTAGTGTTTAAAGATTTTTTGTTTTGTGGGAAGGATTTTAAGCAATTTAATTTCTTTGAATTCTGAATGACTGAAGGAAATTTAGTTAATTCTTCTACAACATCTGTCAACATTTAACAAATAGAATTTTCTAATTGGCTTTTGCTACCTTTTCTAAATATGTGTGTTGGGTTGTATGTGTTGAAAGGGAGGGAAATAGGTAGAAAGTAATAGAATAGAAAATGAAAAAGAACATCTGTTTCCATTTTCATAATGGCTTATTTATTTATTCCATTCATTTCTTATGTTTTGACCTGGAGGCTTCTTCATAAAATTTATAGTTCATCATGAGTAAAATATATTCTTACTGAGTATGTTTTTGTCTATATCTCACATTGTAACAAAACAAGACTTAAGAAGGCATATCAAAGACATAAAATGATACAAGGAAAAATAAACAATAAAAGGATATGTAGGCCAAAGGGAAGAGGAGGTCATAAGGGAATTTAGTTCTTAAGGCACATGTGAAATTACTAAAGTAGAGTTAACAGGACAGGGCACATGCTCAGTTCTTGGTTCTTGACTTTTCTTTTTAAAGAGAGAAATGCAAGCTCTATAATTCATGACATTCATAAAATAATAGTAGTAATCACTATGGCCCAGGTAAAAAGTACAGCTCTTCTAATTAGGAAGAATCATGGAATCATTTCCTAATAGACCAAGAAGTTATCTCTGTAGTTATCCATCTGATAGATATATCTTGTAAATGTGACGCTTGTCCCAGCCCTTTAAAAGATCTACATTGTTTTCTAGATTTTTAAATACCATATTTCATCAATTTTAATATACACATTAAAAAGTGTATGTTAAGATCCTTGAAGATGGAATGTATTTGACAATCAGTGCCATTTTAGAGTCAATGAATTCAGTATGCTATTTAAATTTATTTTATTAAATTCCATTAATTAACATATAGTATATTATTAATTTCAGAGGTAGAGTTCAGTGATTCAGCAGTTGCATATAATGCCCAATGCTCATTACATCAGGGCCCTCCTTAATGCTCATTACCCAGTTACTCCATCCTCCCCACAGTATGCTATTTATTTAGATTTAGTTTCACTCAGAAACGCAAGAGGTGTTTTGTTATGCGCCTGGTCTTTATTACGTACTAACTTCGGTGTTTTAAAATGTCTGATTAAGACAAAAAAATCATCTGACATACATTCTGCACAGGCATGTCATTCTAAATTTAAGTTTCAAAAGTCCCTAAACTAAATTCTACTTTTTAAAAAATGCATATTATGTATTTATCTCTGTTCACTGTCTGCGTAGAATAATAGTGAATTTAGTTGGCATTTCTAAGGCCACAGAGAAGAGAACTGTCTGGGACAGTATTGGGTAGTAGTTTTGTTTGAAATTTAAAATAATACACGGTATCAGGGTAATTTAGAGTAGTTATGAATAGAGAAACAAGATTTCAGTTACTGTAACCAGAGTATTTAATTTCCCTTTCTATAGTGATTTTTTTTAATGAATAGCATTGCCCTAATGTGATTTATATGAATAAATCATTAGTAAGTTTGCCAAAAGATTTCTCTGAAAGAGTGAAGACAGCAAGCTAAATTTATAAATAAAGCTAGGGTAGGAGTTCAGACATAATATACTGATCTTATTAAACTTCTAGTGCTACTTTCAAAGCTCCCTTTTGATTGAAAAATAATGCAGGTTAGAAGAGTATCATGCTCTAATTATGGTGTGAAATTTTTATTGTAGAGGGCTGACTTTTTTCTCCCCATGTTATCATGCCATTTACTAAAAGCAAAGTAACTACACTTCACATTCCTGCAGCACCAATGACTAGAAAGTAAAGCTATTTCAAAATGAATTGTATCACATGTAAAACTGTTGCTAGAGGGCTTGAAAAAGGAATCTAGAGACACTTATTTCTTCAGTTAATTCCTTTTTTGGTTGTTCATTCTTTGTTGCAATTGGTTTGGAGACCATGTAATTATATACACACATGTGTCTTAATTTAAGAATAAATTTATTAATCAAATATTTAAGGGTTGAATTAGATTACACAAAATAATAAACCTAATGAATATATGATAATAATGGATATTAACTAGATTGATTTTTCAAGAAGAAAACTGGGAACAACAGATTAAAAAGCTCAACAGAAAAATTCTAAAATAAAAATGTATACTGTTGTAGGCTATAAATAGTTAAGCACCATTCTCTAATATTATACTTTAGGTTGTTTTAATAAACCTGGCTCTGAATCTAGACAGCCTAGCTTGAAACCTGGTTTTACCAGTTATTACTTATGTGCTTTGGGACAAGTTTCTTATCTATGCATCCATTTCCTCATCTATAAAATGAGAGTAATTACTATAGTTTTTTTTTGTTAAGGTTTTTATAATCAAATGAGTTAATACATATAATGTATTTAATTAGAACAGTGTTTAACACATAAGTATTCAAAAGTGTGAACTATTGCTATTACTTTGAGATGTCAATTATTGACATGTTGATATTAAGATATCTGAAATCAGTCTTTATAAAAAAACAAACATGTGGGAGTAGAGAAAAAAATCCAGTCTTACTGGGCCTTACAAGAATAGAATCATGAAGTATTTAAACTAAAAGGAAGCTAAAAGATATCTAGTTGACCCCCTTTTTTTTTTAAAATTTTTATTTATTTATGATAGTCACACAGAGAGAGAGAGGCAGAGACACAGGCAGAAGGAGAGGCAGAGACACAGGCAGAGGGAGAAGCAGGCTCCATGCACCGGGAGCCCGACGTGGGATTCGATCCCGGGTCTCCAGGATCGTGCCCTGGGCCAAAGGCAAGCGCTAAACCGCTGCGCCACCCAGGGATCCCCCCTTTTTATTACAGATGAAGAAACAGATGTTTGTGGGAGAAAGAGAGAAGTCTAACATCATACAATGAATTATTGCCACAGTAAATTCTAGAACCTTGAACCATCACTAACCATATCTAATACTCTTTTCAAGGCTGTAGGTATCTTAACAGAGATGTCACAACAGAACATTTCAAATGAAAATGATAAATGGCTAAGGCCATGACTCAAAATCTAAAATAAAAACCAAAGCTAAATGTATTGCTTACTTAAGTAAGGAAGAGCTAGACTGAACAGGCAAAGTCTCATTAAGAAAGGAAATTCCTGGGCAGCCAGGTGGCACAGTGGTTTAGCGCCGCCTGCAGCCCTGGGTGTGATCCTGGAGACCAGGAATCGAGTCCCACGTTGGGCTTCCTGCATGGAGCCTGCTTCTCCCTCTGCCTCTCTCATTCTGAAAAAAAAAAAAAAAAAAAAAGGAAATTCCTAATGTTATATAAGGGTTTGAGGAAAAGTTTGTTTAGGGTGTGTTGATTTCAGGGGCAAGAGTGAGTTGATGTCAGTCTAAGAGGCGTGGTTGTATTGCTTACACAAGAGAATGGGTTGACAGTGTGTTGTCAACAACCTTAGAAACATGTATCCTGGAGTTAGTTGGCTACTTACTGGCTGACTTTCGAGGCATGAGAGTATCATTTACTACTTGGTTGGCTTTCAGAGACTTGTTCACTGAAGCAAGTTGTCATTGATCAATTAGACAAGTTAAACCAGTTTTGCTGGTTATTACCAAGGCTACAGAACAATCAATCTTTTCCTAGGAGTGTGGGGATACTTTTTGTTCTGAAACAATCCTCTAGTGAAAAATTGTTCAGGATGGTGAATAAGTAGTATGTAGATGATTTCAGTTTCTTTTATACCGTATAGAAGCATCATATAAAAGAAAAATGACAAATAAATACACAGAAAAAAGGAAGTAAATCTAGAGAAAGGAAGACACAGTATTTCCTTACAACAGAAGTCAGAGCTTAGCAAAGGCCATTTTCTTCTCCCTTATATAGATCCATTAATCAGGAGAGGGCAAATGGAGCAGCTTTTCCTCCTAGCTAAAGACTTTGAAAACCATTTAGTTCATGAATGAACTTTTTTTTTAAATTGGAGTCCAATTGGCCAACATATAGCATAACACCCAGTGCTCATCCCCATCAAGTACCCCCCTCAGTGCCCGTCACCCAGTCACCCCCACCCCCCACCCACCTCCCTTTCCACCACCCCTCATGAATGAACTTTCCCTGGCTTTTTTCACTGTGTCTCCTCCAGAGTTGAGTATCCTACCTCATTCTGAGGGCTCCATCACTGTCCCCAGGTCCTTCTCTTTCTAGCAGGATACTGAGCTATATACTATGTTCTTGATGAGTCAAACGACATTCTATGAACAGGTGATGTATAAATGTATCTATCCTATGATTTTTTTCCCTCTCATCCTTACCTACTTAACATAAGATGTTAAACTAAATGTATCATCACCATTATAAAAAAAATAAGCAAGGAGAAGGAATTTTTGCTCCTTTTTTTCACAACTAAATCACTTGAAGAGTAATGCCCACAAATGAATGACTTTTTGAATCAAGAAGGAGCCTTACCAGTGCTTCTTGGTCAGTGTGTATAATCTGTTGCTAACCCGTATTGTGATTATATCTGCACTATGTTTCCTTTTCATAATGAGACTTAAATTGGAAGCTCTCACCTGAGTTGATGCCACCCATTTCTCTCTGGGCTGCCTGCCTTTTCTGCCTTATCTACAAATAAAGCTGTCTTTATGGCTGGGGCTTTGATTTGGCCACTCCTCTGCATCGGGATTTATATAGATATCAGACACCTAAACCTATAGTTCAAAGTCTTTTACCAAAGTATTCTAAGCTATTGGTAGTCAGGGACTCTCTTCCCTACCTTGAAACACAAACCAGGAGTTACAATATCGGCCAAACATGCTAGAGATTGCAGGCACATAGTACATGATCAAGCATCTCACAATTACTATCTCAAACTTTTTTCAGGATTTCAGGGCAAACACAATGGGCTCAAGAACTTTCTCCAGTCTATAGCTACTAAAAGACCCACTGAGAATGTCTGAAAGCATGCAACTTATTCATCAGACAAAAAGGAAGTATTGGAAGTTATTTCTAATGGAGAAATAAGTAAAGCTATATAATAATTGATATAGTTGGTGTTCACCTGCCAAAACTGTAAGAATGCCACATCTAAAATAAGATATTGGAATGAAACTTTTATTGAATAGTAGCAGTGTGCAAGATTCTTTACATATATTATTTAATACATAAAGTCCCACAAGACAGGTACAGTAGTCCCCCCTTATCCATGGGGGATTTGTTCCAAGATTCCCAGTGGATGCTTGAAACCATGGATAGTATTGAACTCTATGTATATTATATTTTTCCTATATATACATATCAATGATATACAGTTTTATTTATATATTAGATAGAATAAGAGATTAGTAACAATAAACAATTATAAACATATAGTATAGTAAAGGTTATGTGAATGTGTACTCTCTCTCTGAAAATGTCTTTTCCTATACTCATCCTTCTTGTGACGATATGAGGTGAGAAAATGTATGAAATGAAGTGAGGTAAATGACACAGACATTGTTACAGAGCATTAGGCTACATTGAACTGCTGATGATATGTCAAAAGGAGGATCATCTATTTCTGGACTGTGGTTGACCATGGATAACTGAAATCGTGGAAAGCAAAACCATGAGTAAGTGAGGACTACTGTATTATTATTCTATTACTCTATAGAAGAGGGTGTTGAGGCCTAAAGAAGTTAGCCACTTTAGGTCAGTAGGAAAGGAAGAGCTAGCATTACATCCATTTGTTTATTAGTCTGTATAGTCCATCATCTTTCTATACCATGCTGATTTCTGAAAAAAAAAATTGACACTTTAAAAAATAACTTGAATAAGATTTTCTTTACTTGGGATGCCTTGGTGGCTCAGTGGTTAAGCATCTGCCTTTGGCTCAGGTCGTGATCCTGGGACGGAGTCCCACATCAGGCTCTCCACAGGCAGCCTGCTTCTCCCTCTGCCTAGGTCTCTGCCTCTCTGTGTCTCTCATGAATAAATAAATAAAATCTTTAAAAAAAAGATTTGCTTTGCTCTATGATAGATAATATGAAACAAAAATGTAGAGGATAGTATATCTTAAATAAAACAGTTATTTAAAAAATTTGTGGAAAACGATACAGGACAAATGTTTGGTGGCTGCAAAGGATGAATATAAAAGAAGCTACTGTTAGGGTGAAATCAGGGTTGGAAGGATCCTCGTGCAAGCCCTGGAGGAATGTCACTTGTGGATGGACAACACAGAAAATGTAAGGGCTTATTCTGATGATTTTCTACTTTACTTTTTATCTTTCAGCATATATGGTAAAGTAGGTTTCTAGTAAATGCTTTTTGAATTAATGTTAATTGTAGCAAGATTAGAGGTTGGCTTCTTTGTTACAGCCTTGCACCCTAGGCTCTTAAGGAAAACTCAGAAGCATTGACTTGTGTATTCCTTGTGACAGGCATAGCTAAACATTCTGGTCATTCAGCTTGGAAAGATACTGTGTGTGACATAGCTATTGTGGAGATGTGATGGAATGAGAGCAGAGAACTCTGGAGAACAGAAACCCCAGAGACATATCATGACTGCATCCAGAGCTCTCTAGCATAGCAGTCCCACATATGTTGCCTAAGATGGAATCCTTTTCTAGAGGCATTGTTCTTAAAGGGTGCTGTAAGGGTATTTATTATTTGATTAATTTGAATATTCATGTTATGTATGTATGTGTTATAGTGACATGTAGTATTTTGGTTTGTCAAGGCTATAGATAGAGAATGAAACATTGTCCTATTGTAATTAATTCAACTCAAATAATTATGTTTAGGTTTTCTCTGTAGACAAAAAATTATCTTTTCGCTAGGGATTAACAATCATCAGAGATTTAGAAGAAAAGTAGAAAAGTATAATTCTCCTTTTAAGTTTCCAGGCTCTATTTATAAAGCTATAGTTTAGAGAGAGCCAGTTGTTTCTTCTAATAGGCTTTCGCTAGGTAATACTCTTAATGGAAAGGGTCATATACCATAGATGAGATTAGAGAGGCAGTTGTAGGATTCTGTTATATGGTTAATGGGAAGTATCTTGCTTTTTAAAATGTTCAATCCATTTTTGGATTCAATAATTATTGAAATTGGTATTTGTCAGAAGGTTCTATTGCAGAAGCAATATTTTTTAATAAGCAGTTGTTGGAAAATCTAATCAGAAAATTCTACATTAACTATGTAGAGAATTATTGAAATTGGTATTTGTCAGAAGGTCCTATTGCAGAATCAATAGTTTTTAATGAATAATTGTTAGAAAATCTAATCAGAAAATTCTAATTATAAAGTAACAAAGATCAGAGCACAAATAAAATAGAGACTAAAAAGACAATAGGTAAAATCAAACCAAGAGCTGGTTTTTGAAGAGATAAACAAAATTGACAAGCCTTTAGCTAGACTGACCAAGAAAAAGAGAGAGATCAAAATTGGAAATGAAAGAGATGTTATAACTTATGCCTCAGGAATACAAAGGATCGTAAGAGACTACTATGAATAATTATATACTGACAAATTGCACAACCTAGAACAAATGAATGAATTTCTAGAAAAACAACCTACCAAGACTGAGTCATGGTGAAATAGAAAATCTGAACAGACCAATTACTAATAAGGATATTAAATCAGTAACCAAAAACCTCCCAACATACACAAGTCTAGGATTGAATGGCTTCACTGGTGAATTCTACCAAACATCTAAAAAAAAATTAATACCAGTTTTCTCAAACTCTTCTAAAAAATATAACAGGAAGAAACTCTACCAAACTCATTTAATGATGCCAGCCTTACTCTGATACCAAAACTATACAAGAATACCACAAGAAATAGAAAATATAATGGAATATTACTCAGCCATAAAAAGAATGAAATCTTGACATTTGCAATGATGTGAATGGAGCTAGAGAGTATTATGCTAAGCATAATAAGTTAGAGAAAGACAAATACTGTATGATTTCACTCATATGTGAGATTTAAGAAATAAAACAGATTAACATGGGGGGAAAGACTGTTGACTATAAAAACATAAAAGACATAAAACAGATACATGGATCAATGAAACAAGATAGCGACCCCAGATATAAACCCATAATAAAAAACTAATTAATTTACAACAAAAGATCCAAGAATATACAATGGGGAAATGATGGTCTGTTCAATAAGTGATATTGGGAAAACTGAACAGCTACATGTAAAAGAATGAAACTTGATCACTACTACCTTAAATCATACACAAAAAAATTGACACAAAATGGATTAACAACTTGAATGTAAGACAAAGAACCATAAGACTTCTAAAAGAAAACGTAGGCAGTAAGAACTTTGACATAGGTTGTGGCAATGATTTTTTTTTTAATCTGACACTAAGCAAAAGCAATACAAACAAAATAAGTGGGACTATCATACTGAAAGCTTCTGCACAGAAGAAAAAAATCAACAGAATGAAAAGACTACTTACTGAATGGGAGAAAATATTAGTGAATCATATATCTAGTAAGGGACTAGATTCAAAATTTATTTTAAAAAACCCATACAGCTCGATAGCAACAGCAACAAAAATCTGGTTAAAAAATGGACAGAGGATTTGAATAGAAATTTTCCCAAAGAGGATATGTAGATGGCCAACAGGTACATGGTAATATTCTCACCATCATTAATCATCAGGGAAATGCAAATCAAAACCACAATAAGATATCACCTTGCACCTGTTAGAATGGCTATTATTAAATAGACAACACATGCTAGTGAGGATGTGGAGAAAAGGGGATCCTCACATATGGTAAGAATGTAAACTGGTGCAGCCACTATGGAAAACAGTATGGAGGCTCCTCAAAAAATTATAATATGATCCAATAATTCTACTTTTGTGTATTTGTCCAAAGAAAATGAAAACACTAACTTGACATTGCAGAATTATCTATAATAGCCAAGATATGGAAACAATCTATGTCCATTGATAAATGAATGGCTAGAGAAGGTGTGATACATACACATATGAATACTAGCCATCAAAGTGAATGAAATTTTACCATTTACAACAACATAGGTGGACCTTGAGGGCATTATGCCAAGTGAAATAAGTCAAACAGAGAAAGATCAATATCACATGATTTCTCTCATATGGAGGATCTAAAAACAAACCAATCAGAAAACCAAGCTTATAGATACAGAGGACAGATTTGTCCTTGCAGTAGGCAGGGGGTGGAAGTGGGAATATAAATTCATTAAATTTTTTTTTGAAAAGGACAACCCATTCTCCTAAATAACCACCATTCTATTGCTGTACTTAAATTAATAGTAGTTTCATGATATTGTCTACTATCCAGTTCATATTCAAACAAAAAAAAAAATCTGTAGTCAGTTACAATTCAGCCAATCACTTATTGTGTGATTATAGACAGGGTAATTACCTTCTCTGTTTCTTTAGCTTTCTAATCTGTAAATTGAGGAGGATAACAGGAAAGTGTGATACTTTCCAGCTTCATGATTCCATGACATGATGATGAGAGGTAAGGAGGGTTTAAAAAGAAAACAAAGTAAAACAAAGCAAGCAAAACATACCACCTTGACTTAAGGCTTCCTGGATTTTTCCAGCTCCTGCAGCATTTCTCTTCTCCTAAGAAGCATGGCAATACTTCTAAAAAGGGTAGTCTGTAGGGCAGTCTACACTCCATTGAGGATGCTCATGGCTTCCCATGGCTGCCATGTTGACACACCCTGTGGTCACTTAGCTGCCTCCTAATATCATTTAATCATGCTCATCTGGAAACACTCTCTTCTTTTGGCTTCCATGGGACTATATTCTCCCTTCTGGATTTTTCTCTCACCTCACTAGATGATGCTTTTCTGTCTTTGTTGTTCTTTTTATTTCTTCCTTGTCTGTTTAAACTTCAAAAGTTAGAATATTTTAGAGTCCAAGTTGTACTCTTCACTATCTATATTCTAGTCTTAAGCGGGTCTTATCTATTCCTATATTTTTAAAGGCTATTTATATGTTGATGGATTTCAAAATTACCCATTGTTGGCTTCTCCACTTCAAATGCATGGCTAATAGACATTTCCAAATTCAACATAGGTGAAAAAAAACTTGTAATTTTTTCACCGCTAAATTCATCCCTTCTCAGTATTCTCCAACTCAGTGCACCTCTGTTTTTTAACTATGTTGAAGCCAAGCATTTAAAACCTATCCATAATTCTGTTTCTCCCACTCCAGATATCATCTGTTTCAGCTACATGCTACTATGTAACAAACTACACCAAATA
This sequence comes from Canis lupus dingo, assembly GCF_003254725.2. Taxonomy (NCBI): domain Eukaryota; kingdom Metazoa; phylum Chordata; class Mammalia; order Carnivora; family Canidae; genus Canis; species Canis lupus. The sequence goes on from NC_064261.1 coordinate 18,890,754, forward strand.
CAGTGGCTTTAAAGAAGCAATTTATTATTTCTCACAATTCTATGGGTTAGCTGAAAGTTTCTTTTTTGTTTTTAAAATTTTAATTCCAGTATAGTTAATATACAGTGCTACATTAATTTTAGGTATACAATATAGTGATTCACCCATTCCATATATTACTCAGTGCTCATCAAGATAAATGAATCTTAATCCCTTTACCTATTTCACTCATCCTCTTATGTAGCTCCCCTCTGGTAACCATCCATTTGCTCTCTGTAGTTAAGTCTGTTTTATGGTTTGTCTATTTTTCCCCCTTTGTTTGTTTTAGTTCTTAAATTCCACATATGAATGAAATCATGTGGTATTTGTCTTTCTCTGACTGGCTTTTTTCATTTTGCATTATATTCCCAGATCCATCCATGTTGTTGCAAATGGCAAGATTTCATTCATTTTTATGACTAAATAAAATTCTATTGTATATACATATACCACTTCTTCTTTATCTATTAATCTGTTGATAAACACTTGGCTTGCTTCCATAATTTGCTATTGTAAATAATGCTTCAATAAACGTAGAGATGCATTATCATTTTGAATTAATGTATTTGTATTCTTTGGGAAAATACTTAGTAGTGCAATTACTGGATCATATGGTAATTTTATTTTAAATGTTTTGAGGAACCTCCATACTGTTTTCCATAGCAGCTACACCAGTTTGCATTCCCACCAACAGTGTAGGAGGATTCTTTTTCATCATATCCTTGCTAACGCTTGTTTCTTTGTTTGATTTTAGCTATTCTGACAGATGTGATTGATATCTCATTGTGGTTTTCACTTATATTCCTCTACTAAATAGTGATGATGAGCATCTTTTCATGTATTTGTTGGCCATCTGTGTACAGTCTTCTTTGAAGAAATAGCTGTCCATGTCTTCTGCCCATTTTTATTTGGATTATTTGGGTTTTTTGGTGTTGAGTTATATAAGTTTTTTATATATTTGGATACCAACTCCTTATTAATATATAATTTACAAATATCTTCTCCTATTCAGTCGTTTGTGTTTTAGTTTCTTTGGTGGTTTCCTCTGCTATGCGGAAGTCTTTTATTTTGATATAGTTCTGCTATTTTATTTTTGCTTTTATTTCCCTTGCTTCAGGAGAGATATCTAGAAAGATGTTACAGCTGATGTCAGAGAAATTATTGCCTATGCACTCTTCTAGGATTTTTATGGTTTCATGTCTCACATTTAGGTTCTTAATCTATTTTGAGTTCTTTTTGGTGTATGGTGTAAGTTAGTGGTCTAGGTTTATTCTTTTGCATGTAGCTGTCCAGTTACTCCAAAAACCATTTGTTGAAGAGACCTTCCCATTGCATATTCTTGCCTCTTCTGTTGAAGATTAATTGACCATATAATTGTGAGTTTATTTCTGGGCTTTCTATTTGATTCCTTTGATTGATATGTTTCTGTACTAGTACCATACTGTTTTGATTACTACAGCCTTCTAAGTATATCTTGAAATCTGGGATTGTGATACCTCTAGCTTTTTCTTTTTCAACATTGCTTTTGCTATTCATCATTTATGGTTCCATACAAATTTTAGGATTGTTTGTTCTAGTTCTGTGAAAAATGTTGGTATTGTGATGGGACTGCAGTCAATGTGTAAATGGTTTTGGTAGTAAGGACATTTTAGCAACATTTATTCTTCCAATATATGATCATGGGACATCTTTCCATTTGTTTGTGTCATTTCTTTCATCAATTTTGAGAGTGCAGATCTTTCACCTATTTGGTTAAGGTTATTCTTAGTTATATTATTATTTTTGGTGCAATTGTAAATGAGATTGTTTTCTTAATTTTTCTTTCTGCTGCTTCATTATTAATGTATAGAAATGCAATGGATTTCTGTATAATGATTTTGTATCCTGCGATCTTAGTGAATTTATCAGTTACCGTTTTTTGGGGGGAGGGGTGGGTTTTTTAGGGTTTTCTATATTTTGTGATGTCATCCACAAATAGTGAAAATTTTATGTCTTCCTTACCATTTGGATATATTTTATTCCTTTTTCTTATCTGATTGCTATGACTAAGACTTTAAGTATTATATTTGGGAGTTTCTCTTGCTAGTTTCATCTGAGTTCACTTATGTGGTGAATTCAGCTGACAAGTTGGCTGAACTGCAAGGACCAACATGGCTTAATTTACATGTCTGGAAGTCGATTCTGGCTGTCATATGTAGTGCTTTATCTCTTTTCCATATGACTCCTCACTTAATTATAAGCTAAGTATACTTTTTTATGTGGGATCTCATGGCATTAGTTCAAGTGAACAAAACTGGTATCTGCAATGTCTAAGGCCTAGTTTGAACTTTACATAAAGTTACTTTCTCTCCATCTTATTGGTTAAATCAAGTCCTAAATCAGCCCAGATTTAAGGACGTGAATATATTCCATTTCTAAATGGGAGGAAAAGAAATTCACCTTGCAAGGGGACATGTATACTGGGATAAAAGAAATTTGTGGCCACTAATTTATCACGTACTCCATCTACCTATTCTATGAGTTCTAAATCCAAAAATATATCCTGACTACATTACTTCTCCACACCTTTTGCACAAAGGCTGTTTATGACAGTATAATCTGGTCTGCTGCAGTAGCTCTTAACAGCTCACCCTGCTTCACTCCTAGTAGATGCTGCCTGCCTATCCACCCACATCCCTACACACACTTGCACACATATTATCTCTCTCTTATAGCTGCCAGAATAGTCTTTTAAAATGTAAATCAGATTCTGTAGCTCTTTCTGTGAAAATAATTTCAGTAGCTTTACACTGTTGTAGAACAGGAGGCTCTCCACAATTCAGCTCCCACTTATCACTCTGACTTATCTATCAGTCTTCTTGATCACAGTGATCCTGGATAATTCAGGTGATATTCAGTGAAAATGACATACTGGTCTTTTATCTTTTTCTTTTTTTCAAATATTCAAACATGTTGAAATCTTTTTGTATCTTTAGGTATTTACCTTGAATGTTCTGTTTCTAGACATTCACTTTGCTGGCTCTTCTCCTTCAGATCTTGTTCAGCTCAAAGAGCTCTGCAGGGAGTCCTTTCTTTGACTTTCTTACACATGCTTATTTTCTCTAGCCAGCCAATTTCTGAAAAAAAAAATTGTTTTGTGAAAATAACACAACATGCAATCTACTCTCTTAACAAGGTTTTTAGTATATAACACATTACTGTTGATTACAGGTACAATGTTGTACAGCAGATCTCTAGAATTTATTCATCTTAACTGAAACTTGATGTCCCTTGATTACTATCTTCCATTTCCCTTTCTCCTTTAACCCCTGGAAGCCACCACTCTGATTCTATAAATTTGACTATAAATTTGACTATTTTAGATACCTTATATAAGTTGAATCATGCGTCATTTGTCTTTGTGATTGACTTATTTCACTTAGTATAATATTCTCAAGTTCATCCATGTTGTCACATATGATAGAATTTCCTTTTTTATAAAGGCTGAATCATATTCCAGTGCATGTGCATACTACAAATTCTGTATTTTCACCTGTCAATGGACGTTTAGGTCATTTCCACATCCTATCTATTGTGAACAGCACTGTAATGAACATGGAATGCTAATATTGCTTCAAAATTCTGATTTCAATTCTTCTGGATAATACCCAGAAGTAGAATTATTAGATCATATTGTAGTTCCATTTTAATTTTTTGAGGAACCTAGGTACTGTGTTCCATACCAATAGTGTGCAAGTGTTCTAATTTTTTTACATCCTTACCAATACATTCTTCTTCTTCTTCTTTTTTAAATAACCATCCTGACAGTATGAGGTGATATTCCATTGTGGTTTTGATTACATTTTCCTAATGGTTAGTGGTTTTGAATATCTTACAATACATGTGTTGGCCATTTGTCCATCTTTTTTGGAGAAATCTCTATTTGAGTCCTTAGCCCATTATTTGAATTATTGATTTTTTTTCTGAGTTATAGAAGTTCCTTATATATTTTGGAGATTAATCCATTATTGAATATGTAATTTACGATTTTTCCCCCATTCTACATGATCTTTTTAATCTGTTGGTTGTTTCTTTTGCTATATGGACACTTTTAGTTTGATGTAGCCCACCTTGTTCATTTTTGGTTTTGTTTCCTTTGTGTTCAATGTCATATTCAGGAAATCATTGCCAAGATCAGTGTTATGAAGCATTCCCCCTTTAGATTGTTTTAGAAATTTTAAAGTTTTAGTTCTTATATTTAAGTCTTTTATTCTTCTTGGTTCTATTATAAATGGGATTATTTTCCTAATTTATTTTTTTCCTAATTTATTTTTAAGATAGTTTGTTGCTAGTATACAGAAAACAGCTGTTTTTTGTGTATTTATTTTTATCCTGTAACTTTACTGAATTCATTTATTAATTCTAACATATTTTAGTGGCCTCTTTATGGTATACTACATATAAGATCATTTCACTTGCAAACAAAATTTTACTTCTTCCTTTCTGATTTGGGTGATTTTCTGTTTCTTGCCCAACTATTGTAGCTGGGACTTGCAGTAGTATGTTAAATAGAAGAGATGAAAATGGGCATCCTTGACTTTTCCTGATCTTAGAGGAAAAGCTTTCGGGTTTTTAATGTTGAATGTGATGATACTCAAGGGATTTTCACATATGTCCTTTATTTTGTTGAGATAATTTTCTCTATTCCTAGTTTGTTGAGAGTTTTTACCATGAAAAATTATTGAATTTTGTCAAATGCTTTTTCTGCATATATTGAGATGGCCATGTGATTTTAATCCTTTATTTTTCTAATGTGGTATACTGTATTAATTGATTTTCATATGTCGAACCTTCCTTGAATCTCAGGATAAATCCCACTTGGTTATGGTGTATGATCCTTCTAATATACTGTGGGATTCAGTTTGCTAGTATTTTGATGAGAATTATTGCATTTAGGGGTACCTGGGTGGCTCAGTCAGTTAAGCATTTGATGCTTGATTTTGGCTCAGGCCATGATCTCAGGATCATGAGATCAAGCCCTGTGACTGGCTCCATGCTCAGTGGAGAGTCTGCTTGAGATTCTCTTCCTCATTCTCCCTCTGCTCTTCCCCACCATGGGCATGTGCTCTCTTTCTCTCTCTAAATTAATCTTTTTAAAAAGAGAATTAGTTCATATATGTTCACCAGGAACATTAGGATTAATTTTTCTCTTCTGGTGCTAACTTTCTTTGGCTTTGGTATCAGGGTAATTCTAGCTCATAAAATGATTTTGGAAGTGTTCTGCTCTTTTGAATTTGGGGGAAGAGTTTAAAAAAGAAAATTCTTTAAATGTTTGGTAGAAATTACCAATGAAGTCATCTTGTCCTGGGTTTTTCTTTAGAAGTTTTTTTTATTACCGATCCAATCTCTATAGTAGTGATAGGTCTGTCCAGATTTTCTACTTCTTGAGAAATGTTGGCAGATCATGTATCCAGTAATTATCAATTTCTTCTAAGCTACCTAGTTTGTTGGCATGTAATGTGCTGCATCACATAAGTTTGAATATATTGTGTTTTCCTTTTCTTTAGTCTTGAGGTATTTTCTAATTTCCTTTTTGATTTCTTCTCTGACTCTGGTTATTTAAGAGTGTGTTGTTTAATTTCCATATATTTGTGGATTTTCCAGTTTTCCTTCTTCTATTGACTTCTAGTTTCATTCTATTATGATCAAAAAATACTTGATACCATTTTAATCTTAAATTTGTTAAGACGTTTGGCCTTGCGATCTAGTCTATAGAGGGATACGTATACACATGAGAAGAATGTGTATTCTGCTACTATTTGGTGGAATCTTCTGTATATGTCAGTTAGGTCCATTTGGTTTATAGTATTGTTCAAGTCTTTTGTTTCTGTATTGATCTTCTATTGGATGTTCTACTCATTTATCTTAATGCCGATCACCCATTATTCTTACCCCCCACCTACCTCCTGTTCAGCAAACCTAGTTTGTTTCCTAGAGTTCAGCATCTCTTATGGTTTGCCTCCCTAGTTCCATCTTATTTTATTTTTCTTTCCCTTCCTCTATGTTCATCTATTTTGTTTCTTAAATTCCACATATAAATGAAATCATATGGTATTTGTCTTTCTCTGACTTATTTTGCTTAGCATAATACCCTCTAGTTCCAACCATGTCATTGCAAATGGCAAGTTGGCTGAGTAATATTCTATTGTATATATATGCCACTTCCTCTTTATCTATTTTTCTGTCGATGAACATCTGGGCTCTTTCCATATTTTGGCTATTGTGGACATTGCTGCTATAAACAGTGGGGCACAGGTGCCCCTTAGAATCATTATGTTTGTATCCTTTGGATAAATACCTGATAGCGCAATTGCTGGCTTGTAGGGTCGTTCTATTTTTAACTTTTTGAGGAACATGAATATTGTTTTCCAGAGTGGCTGCTCCAGTTTGCATTCCCACAAGCAGTGTAAAAGGGTTCCCCTTTCTCCGCATTCTTGTCAACATCTGTTGTTCCTGAGTTGTTAATTTTAGTCATTCTCACTGGTGTGAGGTGGTAGTTCATTTTGTTTTGATTTGTATGTCATTGATGCTGAGTGTGGTCAGCATTTTTTCATGTGTCTGTTGGCCATTTGAATGTCTTCTTTGGAATAATTGTCTGTTCATGTCTTCTGCCCATTTCTTAACTGGATTATTTGTTTTTGAGTGTTGAGTTTGATAAGTTCTTTATAGATCTTGGATACTAGCCCTTTATCAGATATGTCATTTGAAAATATCTTCTCCCTTTCTGTAGGTTGCCATTTAGTTTTGTTGATTGTTTCCTTTGCTGTGCACAAACTTTTTATCTTGATGGAGTCCTTTTTTTTTTTATTTTTTTTTTTTTCTTGATGGAGTCCTAATAGTTCATTTTTGCTTTTGTTTCCCTTGCCTTTGAAGATGTGTCTAGCAAGAAGTTGCTGGGGCCAAGGTCAAAGAAGTTGTTGTCTGTGTTCTCTTCTGGGATTTTGATGACTTCCTGTCTCACAGTTAGGTCTTTCATCCATTTTGAGTTTGTGTATGGTGTAAGAAAGTGGTCCAGTTTCATTCTTCTACATGTGGCTGTCCAATTTTCCCAACACCATTTGTTGAAGAGACCATCTTTTTTCCATTGGATATTCTTTCCTGCTTTATTGAAGATTAATTTGCCATAGAGTTGAGAGTCTATTTCTAGGTTCTACATTCTGTTTCATCTATGTGTTTTTGAGCCAGTACCAGACTATATTGATGACTACAGCTTTTAATACAGCTTGAAGTCCAGAATTGTGATATGTCCAGTATTAGTTTTCTTTTTGAATATTACTTTGACTACTCAGGGTCTTTTCTGGTTCCATACAAATTTTAGGATTATTTGTTCTGCTCTGTGAAAAATGTTGATGGTATTTTGATATGGCTTGCACTGAATGTGTAGACTGCATTGGGTAGCATAGACATTTTAACAGTATTTGTTCCTTTCAGCCACTCCATGTCTTTTGATTAGGAATTCTAATCCATTTACATTTAATTATTGATAAAAAAGGATTTACTGTTGCCTTCTTGTTCATTGTTTCCTATTACTCTTGTAGTTCCTTTTCTGTCTTTTCCTCTCTTGCTATCTTCATGTTTTGTTGATTTTTGGCATTGTTATACTTTGATACCTTTTTATTTTGTGTAACTTGTGTTTTTTTCATGTGTGTGGTTATCTTGGGGCTTACATAAAATATTTTATAGTTGTAACTTTTTAAGCTGGACACAAGTTCACTTACATTAAAAAAACTACTTTGATCCCCCCTACTTTATCACAATTTACATCTTTTCATATTGTATATCTTAATATATTTTTATTTTTATTATTTTAATACTTTTGACTTCTATTGTAGTAGAATTAAAAGTGATTTACCTACTACCATTATAGTAATATGGGATTCTATACTTGTCTGTACATTTCACCTGTATCAATGAGTTTCATACTCTCTCATGCTATCTTATGTTTATTGTACTTTTATTTCAATTTGAACTCCCTTTAGCATTTCTTATAAAATAGTTCTACTGGTGATAAATGCCCTCAGCTTTTGTCTGTCTGGGAAAATCTTTATGTCTCTCCTTCACTTTTGAAGGACAATTTTGCTGGCTATAGCATTCTCATTTAGCAGTTTTTTTCATTTACTACTTTGAAAATATCATCCCTCTCCCTTCTGGCCTGGAAGGTTTCTGCTGAAAAAAATCCAATGAGAGTCTTATGGAGACAGGGTTCCCTTATAGGGATCAAGTCTTTTTTTCTCTAGCTGCTTTCAAACATTTCTCTTTGTCATTTGACAGTTTGATTATAATATCTTGGCGTGGATTTATTTGATGTTATTATTTGGTGTCTTTTGAGATTCTTGGATCTAGATATCCATTTTCCTCCCCACATTTAGGAAGTTTTCAATCATTATTTCTTTGAATAAGCTTTCTGGTTCTTTCTCTCTCTCATCCTTCTTAAAAGTCCCAGTGTCCAAACTAATATACATGATGGTGTCTTATAAGTGTCTTATACTTTAGTTTTTTCATTCTTTTTTTGTTTTAGCTAGTGAATATTTCCAATTGCCCATCTTTGAGATTTCAGTTTCTTTTGTTCTGCTTGATGTACTCTGATGTGGAAGCCCTCTAGTGAATTTTTCAGTTTCACAATTTTACTATTCAGCTCCATGATTTAATACTTTTTAATGTTTTCTATTTCTGTGGAAATTCTCACTTAGGCCATGTATTGTTCTCATGACCTTAGTGAACACCTTCCCTGCACCCTCCGGACATGGCTTATATTAATTACATGATACAATATAATATCAATGCTTAATAGCATGATTATGTGCAATACATAAATTTGAACTATGTACACATCTGCAGGTCTAATTCAGAACCAAGACACATGAAATTGAAAGCAAAACTGCATGCTTTAAAGTGAACATCTTTATCACAGGAATTTTAAATTTTCTGCCAGGTAAATCATATAATTTCATTGCACTAGGGTCAATTTCTCGAGAAGTATCTTGTTCCTTTCTTTGGAGCATCTTTGCTTGATTCTTTATTGTCTTTGACCTCCGATTTTTAAAAGAGAGAAGCAAGCCATTTGGGGAGCCCCCTCAGTAAAGTTGTAGTACTCAATATATGAACCAACATTTTCCCTCCTTTTTTTTAAAATTTATTTTTTATTGGTGTTCAATTTAAAAACATACAGAATAACCCCCAGCGCCCGTCACCCATTCACTCCCACCACCTGCCCTCCTCCCCTTCTACACCCCTAGTTCATTTCCCAGAGTTAGGAGTCTTTATGTTCTGTCTCCCTTTCTGATATTTCCCACACATTTCTTCTCCCTTCCCTTAAATTCCCTTTCACTATTATTTATATTCCCCAAATGAATGAGAACACATAATGTTTGTCCTTCTCCGATTGACCTATTTCACTCAGCCTAATACCCTCCAGTTCCATCCACGTTGAAGCAAATGGTGGGTACTTGTCATTTCTAATGGATGAGGAATATTCCATTGTATAAATAAACCAAATCTTCTTTATCCACGCATCTTTCGATGGACACCAAGGCTCCTTCCACAGTTTAGCTATTGTGGCCATTGCTGCTATAAACATTGGGGTGCAGGTGTCCTGGCGTTTCATTGCATCTGTATCTTTGGGGTAAATCCCCAACAGTGCAATTGCGGGGTCGTAGGGCAGGTCTATTTTTAACTCTTTGAGGAACCTCCACACAGTTTTCCAGAGTGGCTGCACCAGTTCACATTCCCACCAACAGTGTAAGAGGGTTCCCTTTTCTCCGCATCCTCTCCAACACTTGTGGTTTCCTGCCTTGTTAATTTTCCCCATTCTCACTGGTGCGAGGTGGTATCTCATTGTGGTTTTGATTTGTATTTCCCTGATGGCAAGTGATGCAGAGCATTTTCTCATATGCATGTTGGCCATGTCTATGTCTTCCTCTGTGAGATTTCTCTTCATGTCTTTTGCCCATTTCATGATTGGATTGTTTGTTTCTTTGGTGTTGAGTTTAAGAAGTTCTTTATAGATCTTGGAAACTAGCCCTTTATCTGATATGTCATTTGCAAATATCTTCTCCCATTCTGTAGGTTGTCTTTTAGTTTTGTTGACTGTATCCTTTGCTGTGCAAAAGCTTCTTATCTTGATGAAGTCCCAATAGTTCATTTTTGCTTTTGTTTCTTTTGCCTTCGTGGATGTATCTTGCAAGAAGTTACTGTGGCCAAGTTCAAAAAGGGTGTTGCCTGTGTTCTCCTCTAGGATTTTGATGGAATCTTGTCTCACATTTAGATCTTTCATCCATTTTGAGTTTATCTTTGTGTATGGTGTAAGAGAGTGGTCTAGTTTCATTCTTCTGCATGTGGATGTCCAATTTTCCCAGCACCATTTATTGAAGAGACTGTCTTTCTTCCAACGGATAGTCTTTCCTCTTTTATTTAATATTAGTTGACCATAAAGTTCAGGGTCCACTTCTGGGTTCTCTATTCTGTTCCATTGATCTATGTGTCTGTTTTTGTGCCAGTACCACACTGTCTTGATGACCACAGCTTTGTAGTACAACCTGAAATCTGGCATTGTGATGCCCCCAGATATGGTTTTCTTTTTTAAAATTCCCCTGGCTATTCGGGGTCTTTTCTGATTCCACACAAATCTTAAAATAATTTGTTCTAACTCTCTGAAGAAAGTCCATGGTATTTTGATAGGGATTGCATTAAACGTGTATATTGCCCTGGGTAACATTGACATTTTCACAATATTAATTCTGCCAATCCATGAGCATGGAATATTTTTCCATCTCTTTGTGTCTTCCTCAATTTCTTTCAGAAGCGTTCTATAGTTTTTAGGGTATACATCCTTTACTTCTTTGGTTAGGTTTATTCCTAGGTATCTTATGCTTTTGGGTGCAATTGTAAATGGGATTGACTCCTTAATTTCTCTTTCTTCAGTCTCATTGTTAGTGTATAGAAATGCCATTGATTTCTGGGCATTGATTTTGTATCCTGCCACGCTACCAAATTGCTGTATGAGTTCTAGCAATCTTGGGGTGGAGGCTTTTGGGTTTTCTATGTAGAGAATCATGTCATCGGCGAAGAGGGAGAGTTTGACTTCTTCTTTGCCAATTTGAATGCCTTTAATGTCTTTTTGTTGTCTGTTGCTGAGGCTAGGACTTCCAGTACTATGTTGAATAGCAGTGGTGAGAGTGGACAACCCTGTCTTGTTCCTGATCTTAGGGGAAAGGCTCCCAGTGCTTCCCCATTGAGAATGGTATTTGCTGTGGGCTTTTCGTAGATGGCTTTTAAGATGTTGAGGAAAGTTCCCTCTATCCCTACACTCTGAAGAGTTTTGATCAGGAATGGATGCTGAATTTTGTCAAATGCTTTCTCTGCATCTAATGAGAGGATCATATGGTTCTTGGTTTTTCTCTTGCTGATTTGATGAATCACATTGATTGTTTTACGAGTGTTGAACCAGCCTTGTGTCCCGGGGATAAATCCTACTTGGTCATGGTGAGTAATCTTCTTAATGTGTTGTTGGATCCTATTGGCTAGTATCTTGAGAATTTTTGCATCCATGTTCATCAGGGATATTGGTCTGTAATTCTCCTTTTTGGTGGGGTCTTTGTCTGGTTTTGGAATTCAGGTGATGCTGGCCTCATAGAACGAATTTGGAAGTACTCCATCTCTTTCTATCTTTCCAAACAGCTTTAGTAGTATAGGTATGATTTCTTCTTTAAACGTTTGATAGAATTCCCCTGGGAAGCCATCTGGCCCTGGACTCTTGTGTCTTGGAGGTTTTTGATGACTGCTTCAATTTCCTCCCTGGTTATTGGCCTGTTCAGGCTTTCTATTTCTTCCTGTTCCAGTTTTGATAGTTTGTGGCTTTCCAGGAATGCGTCCATTTCTTCTAGATTGCCTAATTTATTGGCGTATAGCTGTTCATAATATGTTTTTAAAATCGTTTGTATTTCCTTGGTGTTGGTAGTGATCTCTCCTTTCTCATTAATGATTTTATTAATTTGAGTCTTCTCTATCTTCTTTTTAATAAGGCTGGCTAATGGTTTATCTATCTTATTAATTCTTTCAAAGAACCAACTCCTGGTTCTGTTGATCTGTTCCACAGTTCTTCTGGTCTCAATTTTAATTAACTCTCTTCTTCTGCTGGGCGTGGGGTCCATCTGCTGTTTTTTCTCTAGCTCCTTTATGTGTAAGGTTAGCTTTTGTGTTTGAGTTCTTTCCAGTTTTTGAATGGATGCTTGTATTGCGATATATTCCCTCCTTAGGACTGCTTTTGCTGCATCCCATCGATTTTGAATGGTTGTACCTTCATTCTCATTAGTTTCCATGAATCTTTTTAATTCTTCCTTAATTTCCTGGTTGACTCTTTCATCTTTTAGCAGGATGGTCCTTAACCTCCACGTGTTTGAGGTCCTTCCAAACTTCTTGTTGTGATTTAGTTCTAATTTCAAGGCATTATTGTCTGAGAATATGCAGGGGACGATCCCAATCTTTTGGTATCGGTTCAGACCCGATTTGTGACCCAGTATGTGGTCTATTCTGGAGAAAGTTCCATGTGCGCTTGAGAAGAATGTGTATTCAGTTGAGTTTGGATGTAAAGTTCTGTAGATATCTGTGAAATCCATCTGGTCCAGTGTATCATTTAAAGCTCTCGTTTCTTTGGAGATGTTGTGCTTAGAAGACCTATCGAGGGTAGAAAAAGCTACATTGAAGTCACCAAGTAGAAGTGTATTATTATCTAAGTATTTCTTCACTTTGGTTATTAATTGGTTTAAATATTGGCAGCTCCCACATTCGGGGCATATATATTGAGGATTGTTAAGTCCTCTTGTTGGATAGATCCTTTAAGTATGAGATAGTGTCCCTCTTCATCCCTCACTACAGTCTTCGGGGTAAATTTTAGTTACCTGATATAAGGATGGCTACCCCTGCTTTCTTTTGAGGACCATTCGAATGGTAAATGGTTCTCTAACCTTTTATTTTCAGGTTGTAGGTGTCCTTCTGTCTAAAATGAGTCTCTTGTAGACAGCAAATAGATGGGTCCTGCTTTTTTATCCAGTCTGAAACCCTGCGCCTTTTGATGGGGTCATTAAGCCCGTTCACGTTCAGAGTTACTATTGACACATAGGAGTTTAGTGTCACCATGATATCTATTCAGTCCGTGTTTTTGTGGATTGTTCCACTGAACTTCTTCTTAAAGGGGGATTTTAAGAGTCCCCCTTAAAATGTCTTGCAGAGTTGGTTTGGAGGTCACATATTCTTTCAGTTCCTGCCTGTCTTGGAAGCTCTTTATCTCTCCTTTTATTCTGAATGAGAGCCTTGCTGGATAAAGTATTCTTGGTTGCATGTTCTCCTCATTTAGGACCCTGAATATATCCTGCCAGCCCTTTCTGGCCTGCCAGGTCTCTGTGGAGAGGTCTGCTGTTACCCTAATACTCCTCCCCATAAAAGTCAGGGATTTCTTGTCTCTTGCTGCTTTAAGTATCTTCTCTTTATCTTTGGAATTTGCAAGCTTCACTATTAAATGTCGGTGTTGAACGGTTTTTATTGATTTTAGGGGGGGATCTCTCGATTTCCTGGATCTGAATGCCTGTTTCCCTTCCCAGATTAGGAAAGTTTTCAGCTATGATTTGTTCAAATACATATTCTGGCCCTCTGACCCTTTCCGCGCCCTCGGGAACCCCAATTAAACGTAGGTTTTTCTTCCTCAGGCTGTCGTTTATTTCCCTTAATCTGTCTTCATGGTCTTTTAATTGTTTGTCTCTTTTTTCCTCAGTTTCCCTCTTTGCCATCCACTTGTCTTCTATGTCACTCACTCGTTCTTCCACCTCGTTAACCCTCGTCGTTAGGACTTCTAGTTTGGATTGCATCTCATTCAATTGATTTTTAATTTCTGCCTGATTAGCTCTAAATTCTGCAGTCGTGAAGTCTCTTCAGTCCTTTATGCTTTTTTCTAGAGCCACCAGTAGCTGTATAATAGTGCTTCTGAATTGGCTTTCTGACATTGAATTGTAATCCAGATTTTGTAACTCTGTGGGAGAGAGGACTGTTTCTGATTCTCTCCTTTGAGGTGAGGTTTTCCTTCTAGTCATTTTGCTCAGTGCAGAGTGGCCAAAAGCCAGTTGTATTGGGAAAAGGAGAAAAAGAGAGGAGAGAATAAGGAAGAGAGAAAAATAAAATGAAAAAAGGAAGAAAAAAAAAAGAAAAACTGGAAGAAAAAGAAAGAAAGGAAAAAAGGGTGGGGGAAGGAAACAAATCAAAAAGCAAAACAAACAAACAAACAAACAAAAAACAAAACAAAAACAACAACAACAACAAAAACCCACGGGGGAGTATCTTCTGATTCTGTATACTTTAAGTCCCTTGACTTCCCCTGGAACTTGTCCGTCCAGCTGGTCTTCTGGGGGAGGGGCCTGCTGTGCTGATTTTCAGGTGTTAGCACTTGGGGGAGCTGCTCTGCCCCCTGCCTGGTGCAGGGCTCAGTGGGGGGTGTTTACCCCGTGAGGCCCCAGGAGGAACAACCACGGTGGCAGCTCTGCAGCCCTGGATTCAGCCCCCGCAGTAACCCCGGAGCTCTCCGTCTGCAGGGCCTGGAGGCTCCGGGGCGGGGCCGCTGATCTGCTCAGCTGGGGCAGGAGCGTCCTTGCTGTCCTGGGCCCTCCCGGCCTCTGCCTGTCCGGGGGGGGGAGGCCGGATCCCGGGCTTTGTCCCCGGCGCCCTGGGCTCCCGGGCCTGCGCTGTTGGATTCGCGCTCCCGCCCCGCAGCCCCCTCCGCGGAGCCGCCCCCGAGCCTCGCCCCCCAGCTGCTCCGGGTCCCCAGTGCGCGCTGCAGCCCTTAGGGAGCTCGGCGCACTCTCCCGGGGCGCAGTTGCTCTGTTAGTGTCCCCGGGAGCCCGAGGGCATCCCCGCCCTCCTGGGTCCTGCTCCAACTCCCCACGAGCCCCTTTCCGCCCGGGAAGGTCGGTGCAGCTCCTGCGTCTCCGGGACGGGGCTCTCCTGTCCTGGGGACACTCGCCCCGGCCTCAGCCCGGCTCCTCGCGGGCCCCTCCCCCTTGGAGGCCTTTGTTTCTTTATTTCTTTTTCCCCGTCTTCCTACCTTGATAGAAGCGCGAACTCTTCTCACTGTAGCGTTCCAGCTGGTCTCTCTTTAAAGCTCAGGCCGCATTTGTAGATTTTCAGGATGATTTCAAGGTTATCTAGGTAATTTGGTGGGGACAGGTGACTCGGGGACCCAGTCTTCCGCATCTTGCCCCTCCTCCAACATTTTCCCTCCTTTAGAAGCTCAGATCTAGGGAATCTCTTCCTAGTACTGCACCAGGGACAGCAACTCTGAACACAGCATTTCCTGAATCTTCCTACTGGCTTGATTCTGGCTTGTATTTGCCTACAGTACAGGAAAATTTCAGTTAGTTTCTGGATTTATCACAGAGAAAATGTGCCCATGAGTAGCTTGTGGGAGGAGGAAGGTCCAGGGCTTACTCTACCATATTGCTGACATTATTTCTTTGCCAGCCATTTTTTATTATACCACTATGTTTTATTTTCTTCATAGTTCTTTTCACCATCTCAAATTAACCTGCTCATGAATGAATATACTTAGTTACTTTATCCTTCTTTACTATAAAATTATAAGCTCTACAAGAGCAGGGACCTACGTTGTTGACTCTTACATTTCAAATGTCTTAAGATATGCTTAGTGCATAGTAAAATTTCAATAGATACTTATCTGGTAAATTAATTTATTAATCAGTGTTCAGTTATAATTTCATCCCTGCATCCCAAAATCAAAGTTATTTTTCATGCCTTTGAGGGAGACAGAATAGTCTAATGCATGGGATGATGGTAGAGATCATGTACTACTCATTAATTTTCAAGCATATGTAAAGTGATTTAGGTTCTCTGTAACTTGTGATTTGTTTCATATGAGATTACGTTTGAAGTTCTTCCTTCCCTATTTCAAAAGAATGATGTCAGTGTGAAATAAAATCATTTTTGTAAACCTCTTAGACAAAATTCACTATAAACCAGACACTACGTAAGTACTTTCATTTGCTTTAGTCATGATTAGTTGGGAAAAAAATGTTTATAGCCTAATAAATTGTCTTAGGGAGCATGGGTTACATTTACTGAGTTATTCTGTATAAAATAAATTCAGTTAATAGGTATAAATATCATATATATCAATATATTATGTCAAGTGCCTAATATTCCTCCCAAATCTTTCTAGATCATTGCCAAATGTTTTAGACAATATTGTGCTTTTACCATATAATTGGGAAAATTGCAATAAGAAATAAGGCCTTATGTTTAGATATTACTCATAAATTATTTTAAAAGCCTCATATTAATTTTAAAAGAAGACATACTGCTTCTGCTCATTTTAAACTAGGAATATATTACCTATAAGTATACTAACTGGCCTGTGTGCCACTGTGCTAACTATTTTAGATATATATTTTTTATTTTTAAACATATTTATTTATTTGAGACAGAGATTGAGATAGTGAGACAGGAGCAAAATTCCCACTGAACAGGGAGCCCAATGTGGGGCTTCGTCCCAGGATCATGATCTGAGCCAAAGGCAAATGCTTAACTGACTGAACCATGCAGGTGCCCCTTAGATATTATTTTTATGTATAATGACTCTATGAAGTAGTTGATATTATTCTTATTTTACGTAAGAGACAACTGAGGTTCAGACTAGTAAACTGGCTTACCCAGAGTCACACTGTGCATAGCAGAGTTGGGTTTTAAACCCAGGTTGGTATGACTCACTTGATCAGAGAACACAAAACCTAATGTCAGGGGGAGTTAGGCAGAGAATATGAATATGTGAAACCTTGGTGTATGATGTAAATGGAGCAGCAGATGTTGTAGCCAAATCTAAGAGCAAAATCCACTGTCAAAAGGCATTCCAAATTAAATTAAACAACAAAACCCCCAATACAATAAAGCATTACAGTACACAGGCCATCACCCTACAGACTAGAAATGCTATGAGGTTAGAAGACTTTTGCTCGCCATTGTATCTGGCAGGTACTTCACAAGTGCTCAATAAATATTTGTTGAATTAATGACTTCAGAGCCTGCCTCTACTATATTCTATTACATATTCTACTTTGAGAAAAATTAAATATTTTGTTGCTTCAGTCTATGAGAAATATTTTTACTACTGATTTGAGAGATAAATTGCCTATAATTATGTCTTTCTGTGAATTCTAGCTATTTATAAGAAAATAAAATAATCCCCAAAACCAATTTTAGGTTTCAGTAAAGGCAGTATTTAATTATACTATAATTTAACAGTAGTTGCAGAAATAGGAAACCCTTCAGGCAGTGATAGAAATTGTATTTGTTGTCAGAGAAACACTTTGGCCTTTTCATTTTTTAAAAACTAAATTTCTTTACTAATTAATTAATTACTTAAATTCAATTTGTCAACATATAGTATAACACCCAGTGCTCATCCCATCAAGTGCCTGTCACCTAATTACCCCAACCCCTCACACATCTCCCCTTCTGTAACACTTTGTTTCCAAGAGTTAGGAGTTTCCCATGGTTTATCACCCTCTCTAATTTTTCCTACTCAATTCCCCTCCTTTCCCTTATAATCCCTTTTACTATTTCTTATATTCCACATATGAGTAAAACCATATGATGATTGTCCTTCTCTGACTGACTTATTTCATTCAGCATAATACCCTCCAGTTCCATCCATGTTGAAGCAAATGGTGAGGTATTCGTCTTTTCTGATGGCTGAGTAATATTCCATTGTATATATATATATTCCACATCTTCTTTATCCATTCATCTGTCAAAGGGCAGATGGCTGTAGCTCCTTCCACAGTTTGGCTATTGTGGACATTGCTGCTGTGAACATTGGGGTGTAGGTGTCCCAGCATTCCACTACATCAGTATCTTTGGGGTAAATACCCAGTAGTGCAATTGCTGGGTCAAGGGTAGCTCTAATTTTTAACTTCTTGAGGAACCTCCACACTGTTTTCCAGAGTGGCTGTGCCAGGTTGTATTCCCACCAACAGTGCAAAAGAGTTCCCCTTTCTCCATGTCCTCTCCAACATTTGTTCTGTCTTGTTAATTTTAGCCACTCTCACTGGTGTGAAGTGGTATCTCATTGTGATTTTGATTTGTATTTCCCTGATGGCAAGTGATGTGGAGCATTTTTTCATGTGCTTATTGCCCACGTGTAGGTCTTCTTTGGAGAAATATCGGTTCATGTCTTCTGTCCATTTCATGACTGGATTGTCTGTTTCTCGGGTGTTGAGTTTGATAAATTCTTTACAGATCTTGGATACTAACCCTTTATCTGATATGTTGATTGCAAATATCTTCTCCCATTCTGTAGGTTGTCTTTTAGTTTTGTTGACTGTTGTTTTTGCTGTGCAGAAGCTTTTTATCTTAAGTCCCAATAGTTCATATTTGCGTTTGTTTCCCTTGCCTTCATAGGTGTATCTTGAAAGAAGGTGCTGTGGCCAAGTTCAAGAGGATGTTGTTGGTCTTTTCATTTTTAAAAGGCAATATCACTAAAATAAAGGTGATTTACTAATTTATACAAAGAAACCAAATACTATTATTGAGGATAAATTCAATTTGAATTAAATGATTTATACCACTTGGCAAAAAATCTAATTTAATAATTCATTTTTATTTATTTTAAATTTTTTTCAATTTAATACTTTTTAAGCATAAAAAGTGTTATTTGCCTTTACTGTAGCAATATTGAATATTCTTTACAACTTACTATTGTGTGCTTCATTTTTAGAAGGTGTATAATTTAAAAGCAGTGTTTAAATTTTTCAAATAAATTTTGCTGCTGTAGCAGTGGGTTATATACTAAGCAACTACAAATATGACTATCCTATGCGAGTAAACATTTAAAGTTTAAAATGTCCACTTAAAATAAAAATAAAATATACACTTAAGGTTCTAACTAATTTTTTGTTTTATCGTCACACTCATTAGTAGATTCAGAAAATTTTTTATCAATTATATGATTCCACAATTAAATTTCAAATTCAAATGAATAACTCCAAAGTAAGAAAAGTCTTTACAAAAGCAAAGAATAGATTATTGAAAGCTCTATTACTTTTTTAGTTGAATGAAATGAGTTTAGACACTTACGTGATTTCTGCCAGAATACTTTAAATGAGGATCAGTATATTTATCACTCTTGAATGATTCGTTCTTAACTCTGAAATGTATTCTAAGTGATATTATAGTAGGAAAATGTCAAGGTAAGCCATTTTCTATTTAGACTACAGAACTTGCTCTAGCATTGAATGCTAAGAATGTCAGAAAAAAATAATGTGAAAAAAGAGGTTTATATAAACATTTTATAGTGTATGTGACTAAATTATCTCTAATATTCTATACTATGTATTTCAGTATTTTTTCACAGCACTTTCTTAGAATTTATATCTAAAATTTTAAAATATATGCCTTTTTAAAAAATATGCCTTTAATTCAAAATACCTAAAGGTTACAATTACAATTTAAAAGCTTTAATATCTGTTTGTGGTTAAAGATGGCAGTTGAAGATCATGATTATTCCAATCTCTTTTCCCCACACCCTGCAAGAAAGGAGAGAATCACAATAAATTTTGCTATGTTTAAAAGCAGATATACAAATAATAAGTCATTTAGCAGACCAAAAAACATGTTACTCATGAGGATAACTGAGAAAAAGTTCAAGGTACACTGCAGAGTTCTCAAAAGGTCCAGGAAAGCAACATCAGGTACCTCTGAAACAAGAGATGGTCCAAGGTCTGAAATCAAGAAGCCTAAGTGCAAACTGTTTAAGAGTCTTAGTGTGGACATATTTTTATCTACTTTTCTGGACTTTCAGTGGAGACTTTAACTCTGATAATTCATGTTTCAGTTCTAGAAGGATTCCTCACCCACTAAACACTGGTAGGTACCTACCCTTGACCACATATCCTGGCAGAAGTCTGCTTTTCTGTTCTTGGGAGAGTATAGAAAAGAGGTCTTTTACATGGAGGGAATGACTAACATCTACAAAAAGGAAAGATTAACTGACCTTATTAATAATCAATGCTGGATGCTCTACTCCCAGAAAGCTGGGAGCCAGATTTTTACCCTTTGGGAAGGTGATTAAAAGATAAAAAATTCTCTTAGGAATTTGACTAGGCCAAGAAAATATTTAATAATATTAACATTGGAGTTTTTCCTTCCCTAAAGTCTCCTCCTACCCCAAATAACTTTACAATAGTACTCCAAATCTACAAATACCACCTGTGTGTTTACACATTCCAAGCAGCATTTTAATCTTGCGCTTTTCATCCTAAACAGATTTCCAAGGACTACCAGATACCTTGGGAAAGCTTTCAACATGAAAGATAAAAACCCAAACAAACAAACCAATGAAAGAAGTAACTTGAAATAAACTTTAATAGTCAGTTAGCAAAAGATATTGCAGGCATGAAACAAGAACAGAATGAAATAAAAAAGAAAAATTCAGAGAACATGGAAAACTCATGTAGACTAAAAACACAGGAGAAATGAACAAGTAAATAAAAAGATTGGCAGATTATGTTGAAATTGTCTTTAGGAAATGAGAAGACAACTAACAGATAGAAATTAGGAATACAAAATAAGAAAAATAGAAACTGATCTAGAAAGTCGAAAATATGAATAATAGAGATTCTAGGAAAGAATAGTAAAACAATGGGTGATATTATTAATAAAATAATTCAAGAATTCTTCCAGATGCAGACTCCTAACTCTGGGTAACGAACTAGGGGTGGTGGAAGGGGAGGTGGGCGGGGGTTGGGAGTGACTGGGTGGCGGGCACTGAGATGGGCACTTGACGGGATGAGCACTGGGTGTTATTCTGTATGTTGGCAAATTGAACACCAATAAAAAATAAATTTATTATTAAAAAAATAATTCTTCCATATGCAACACATGAATTGCCAGAGTGAAAAGTTCTGTAGGTCCATTAAAGTGGATAAAAAAATATATATATACCAAGCCTCATAGTTTTGAAATATTGAAACACTGGGGACAAAAAAAAGAAAAAAGAAAAAAAAACCCGCATATTCTATAAGTTACCAAATTAAAAAAAGTCACATACAAAAGATCGGGAATAAAAATAATTTGCTTATATCCCAATGATTTGGATATCAGAAACACTATGAGCACTGGGTGTTATGCTATATGTTGGCAAATTGAACTCCAATAAAAAAATTAAAAAAAAAAGAAGCATTGTAAGCATACAGGAAAAATGCTGAAAAAAAATTTCCAACACAGAATTGAATAACAAAGCTACCATATCAAAAGGAGGATAAAATTGTTTTCACATATGCAAGTTCTTGAAAATGTACTTCTCTACACACGCTTTATCTAAATAAGAGAGTAAACCAAGAAAGGAAATATGGAAAATAGAAGGAATCTCCAGGAGTATCCTGAGATATTGTGTGTATAGACACATGAAGAGCAGCCAGTCCACACTGAAGCAGGGTCATCTAAGAGCTGAAAGTGTTCATTCCTTTATTCACCAACTATGCACTGAGCCCCTACTATATATCACTCTGCTAGGTGCTTGATATGCAACAGTGAACAAAGCAGACAAAGATATGTGTGTTGTCATGGGGCTTATGTTCTGTTGCCAGGGAGAGGAAAACAATAAAAAGTAAGCAAATAAATTATATAATGTGTAGTCCTTTTAAAATTTAAGTCAGATCATGTGACTTCTCTGCCCTGAGGCTTCCAAAGAATTCCTATTTCACTTAGGGTAAAAGCTAGTATCTCTACAGTGGCTCAGTCTCCCCCTTTGCTTCTTTGACATTCTCAAAAGTACTTAACAGCTCATGTCATGCTAGTCACTATGACCTTTTTGCAGTCCCTTGAATGCACCATGGTTGTACACATGCTCCCACCTTAAGGTACTGTTCTAGCAGTTTCTTCAGTCACTATAATTTTATTCAAATAACTTCTGGCCAAATCCTCACCTCCTTCAAGGTATCATTCAAATTTTGTCTTCTCGATAAGGCCAGCACAGACCAGAGAGAAAGAAGTTAAGGATTGAGTTCAAATTTTTGTAGGAGCACCTGGAAGGATGGGGTTACTTTCAAATGAAATGGAGATGCTGCATTTGAAGAAGATTCTGGAGGTGGGCAGGTGAGGTTAGAAATTTATCTTTGACATTGAATTTCTAGATATCCATTAGAAATCTAAGTGGCATTGCCAAGAAGGTTATGAGTCAGGAATTTGTGAGAAAGGTCTGACCTGGAGATGAATTGAGAGCTATCATCACTAATATCCCCACTGCCATTTTATTATTATTTTTAATTTTTTTCACTGTATTATCTTTTTAAGTTGATGGCAAAGGTCAAATGATCCTGATCCTACTTTTAATCTGTACTAGGTATATCCTGAGCAGTGTGGATATCATTTATTTTATTCACATCTTTTAAAATTGAGGAATATTTGGTGTACAGTGCTATATTAGTTTCAGGTGTATAATATATTAACAACTCTATACATTATTCAGTGCTCATCATTGGTCATCCTCTGTCCTCATACAATTTTATTGCAATGTTATTGACTATATTCCCTATGCTGTACTTTTTATCTCTGTAGTTTGTTTTGTAACTGGAATTTTGTACCTCTGAATCTCCTTCATCTATTTCACCAATACCCCCACCTCCTGGATGTCATTTCTAGTTATCCCCCTCATGTTTTACAGCCTGTATCAATGACAAGAAAACGGTCCTTTCACCCAACAGAATTGTCCTGTCCTGACCTGCAGAGTTGTGGTAGGCATGGTGCACCTGGAGGAAGAAATATAGAGCGGGCTACTTTTTTTTTTCACTATCTTTATGCCAGATGTCTAATCCCTAGTTCTCATTTTAATCCTGCCAGAAAACTCAACTCCAAAAGTTTAGGGATTCCCATGACTCACTTTGATCTTGTCCATTACATTCCTCAGGGCTGATCAACTCTCAATAAAGCTGAAAAATGTTTTAATTAAGGTATAATTGACATGCAACATTCTATTAGTTTCTGGTGTAGAACATAATGATTCGATATTTATATATATTGCAAAATGATTACCAAATAGTCTAGTTAATGTCTGTCATCATACATAATCACAGAATTTTTTCCTGTGATGAAAACTTTTAAGATCTATCTTAGCAACTTTTAAATATGCAAAATTTCAGTAAAGCTAAAATTTTACTATAACACAGTTCAACTTATCTATCTCCTGGGAGTTTTCATCTGATGATGGCTATATTGTCCTTTTCTTGCATAGCTGGGTTTATCCTTGTTACTCATTTTTAAATAAAACTAAACAATATATTATTTAGAGATTTTTACATTATTAGTACAAACCAAAATCAAAAGCAAGGGAATGATTAAGATAAAATCATGTCAGTGGTTATTTCCTGGGGGTGAGAGAAGTATACATTTAAGAGCTTATACGGTCTTGTTAGTAATCTTCTATTCCTTTACTTAAATAATAGGCTTATGGGATTTGATTTTATTATTTTTTAACTGCACATATTTTTACCATCTTCTTTATTTTTTATAAATTTATTTTTTATTGGTGTTCAATTTGCCAACATATAGACTAACACCCAGTGCTCATCCCGTCAAGTGTCCCCCTTAGTGCCCGTCATACCATCTTCTTTACATGTGATATATTTCCCAATAAAAATTAAACTAGCAAAAAAGAAAAGAAAGAAAAATACAAGAGGGAACAAATTCCCAACAAAGTGAAGGGTAGAGGGGAATCCCTACTGTGAATTTGGACAGCCAATGCTGCTGTGGATATAAGAACTGTTCTTCCTGCTAGAATTCTAGTAAAGATTACCAAGTTCATACAAGTAGATAGAGCAGGAGTGATGAATAGAGAAAAAAAAATGGGTGGTAGATTTGACAAAGTCCACCCTTGCTCTTCCCTGGAGTGTGTAGAATGACTGGCAGTGTGTAAAGAAAACTGATTCCTAAAGAAATTGAAAACTTTATCTGCTGGGATCTAGGGCTCTTGGCATAGATATTAGCATCCTAGAATAATAACATTCTCTTTATGTTGGCATTTGGGGATGGGATGTATCAGTTAAACACTGTTGTATAACAAACTTAAAAGGGGATAGACAATTTAGGAAAGAGCACAGGAGACGTGGAAAACCATGTGATGGTCAACATGTACAAGCCGATCTTAAGGAGAGGAGAGAGAAAATGAGACAGAAAATGTTTAAGAGAACCTGCTGTAGAATTTTCCATATAAATGAAATAGCAAACTACAGTTGCAAGAAGCTCTGCAATCTCAAGTAGGATAAATTCTTACAGACATCACAGTCTAACTTTTGAAAACAAAGGAAATCTCTGAAGCCAAAGGGTGAAGAAAATATATCTTCAAAGAAGAAACTGTTAAGATGTCAGCTAAATTTTAAACAGAGACTATGAAGCTAGAATATAATAAATTGTTATCTTTAACATGCTGAAAATAACTGAACTTAGAATTCTATTCCTGGTAAAAATCTCTTTCAAAAATGAAGTATAAGTAAAGAAAAAAATGTATTATTTCCAGCCAACTTGTTTTACAAGGAAGTTCCTCAGACAGAAGGAAAATTATATTAGATGGAACCATAGAAATTCACAAAGGAAGGAAGAGCATCAGAAAGGGTAAATATTTTTATAAATGCAATGTTATAGATGGCTTCAAAAAATGGTAATAATGTCTCATGTGACATATATATGAAAGTACAATATATAATAATAGTACAAAAATCAGGGGTGGTGGTAAGTAGAGTTAAGCTTTTTTAAGGTTCTTATACTGTTTAGGAAATGAGAAAAGTACTTACTAACTTAGGGGTGAGTGTAATAAGATGAGGATGCATGTTATCATCATTAACCAAAGATGAAAAGAATACTTAAAAGACTGTAGCCGATAAAGCTAGTAGGATTTTAAGTGAGCTAATTTACCTTTTACTGTAGGAAATCAACTGATTGGTATGTCAATAAGCAGAAATATCAGTAACATTTTTAGAGTTACTTAGAATCTGTCAAAATAACTAAAAATATATATAGAAATAGTTTAAAGTGGTCATCTTTGGAAATTGGGACTAGTATATAGGGTATAGCATAACAAACTTTCTCTTTTTTTGTCTTCTCTACTGCTTGAATTTTTACTGTGTACAGGCAATATTTTTGAGAACATATTTTTAAACTACGTTTGCGTTGGAAAATTATAAACTTTACCTACTCCCTTTAAAAACATTTTA
Source organism: Canis lupus dingo (assembly GCF_003254725.2). Lineage (NCBI taxonomy): Eukaryota > Metazoa > Chordata > Mammalia > Carnivora > Canidae > Canis > Canis lupus. The sequence continues at coordinate 18,916,067 of NC_064261.1, forward strand.
AATATTTAGTTAAATTTGGAGTTAAGACACAGTTCCTCATCTATATCATTCTGGTGAATTTCTGATTCTTTAAGACAGTTCAAATATTTCTTTAAAATAGTTTTCACTCTTCTGGCCATTCTTCATTGCTTTAATCCCTGAGTTGTTACAGTGCTTTGCAGTTACTGTACATCTCTTAAAGTGGTTGTAGTCTCTTTCCTTCCTTCCAGTTTTCAGGCAGAGATTATTTTGTCATCTTGTTTCCCCAGCACTTAGAAAAACTCTGATACTTTATGTGATTAGTCACTGAATGTTGAAAAGACAGGAGGTCTTTCTGTTACCTTACTGCAGGGGAAGAAATTCTATTTACCAAGGGCTCATTTATTTCAAGGACTTTGAACATTTTGTTCAGTCTTCTGTAGCCAGCTTTTGCTCTCCTGCTTAGTATGTGTCTGTGCTGCATGTAGTAGTATATGTGGTCCTAAATGTTGCCTTTCTCATCCTTTTTTACACAAGTAAGTTTCTACTACTTGTTTTGGCACTAGTTTAAGATGGTTCATGAAGTCCAAACATCTATAAAACTGACAAAGTCAGTTATGCACTGAGCGTCCAAGTTCCATTGTTGAATTACGACCATTTCATTTTTATGATTCTTAATATGAAAATTTGAAAACATCTATACGGAACTGTATAATGAACTAATGGCCTCATTATCTAGTTTCTGTAATTATCAATAGATGGACAATCACATAACAGCAAGCTTCAAAATGGGTGGGCTTAAAATATTCAGTAAATTATGTGGTATGTAGATTCGCTATCACCTCGGCTTCATTGGTAGATCACAGGCAGAACAGAGTTACCGTTAATTCTCAAGGGCCCATGGGTTTTTGGAATGGTAAATTAGCACCTAGCTGCATTAATCTCTAACAAGAGTCAGTTTGTCCTTTGAAGTTTTGAAGACAGGCGTTGACTTCTCTCTAGTTATGAAAGTTCTAGATGTCATCTTCTTCTAGTAGAATTTTCATATACATTGAAAATCTGTTGTTTAGTTTAGCCACCTTCATTAATTAATTAAATTAGATCATCTAGATAACTTGCTCACTTTGCACTTTTATGTATAGCAGTGTTTTCTTTTTTTAAGATTTATTTATTCATTCATGAAAGACACATACACACACACACACACACACACACACACAGAGATAGAGAGAGAGAGAGAGAGAGAGAGAGAGAGAGAGAGAGAGAGAGAGAGAATGGCAGAGACACAGGTAGAGGGAGAAGCAGGCTCCACGCAGGGAACCAGACATAGGACTCCATCCCAGGTCTCCAGGATCAGGCCCTGGGCTGAAGGGGGCGCTAAACCGCTGAGCCAGCCAGGCTGCCCAGAAATGGTTTATTTTCTTTTTCTTTCTCTTTTTTTTTTTTTTTTGTTTGTTTATTTATGATAGTCACACACACACAGAGAGAGAAAGAGAGAGAGAGAGAGAGAGAGAGAGACAGGCAGAGACACAGGCAGAGGGAGAAGCAGGCTCCATGCAGGGAGCCCGATGTGGGATTCGATCCTGAGTCTCCAGGATCGCGCCCTGGGCCAAAGGCAGGTGCCAAACCGCTGTGCCACCCAGGGATCCCTGGTTTCTTTTCTTAAACATGAACCAATCTCTCTAGCTTCAAACTTTTCTTCTGCAGTTTCCTCTCTCCTCTCAGTCTTCATAGAATTGAAGAGGGTTAGAGCCTTGCTCTGAATCAGATCTTACTTAAGGGGATGTTGTGGATGGTTTGATTTTCTATCTAGACCCCGAAAACATTCTCTGTATTAGCAGTAAGGCTGTTTCATCTTCTTATCATTAGTGTGTTTACTGTAGTACACTTCTAATCTTCTTCAAGAACTTTCCCTTTGCATCAACAACTTGGCTAACTGGCACAGGAGTGTACTAGCTTTTGGTTTATTTCAGTTTTGGACATGCCTTCGTCACTAAGCTTAATCATTTCTAACTTTTGATTTAAAAAGAGATGTGTGACTCTTTCTCTCACTTAAGCAACTAGAGTGCCATCATAGGATTATTAATTAGTCTAATCTCAATAATCCTGTCTCACAGAATAGACAGATTTAAGGACTAGGAGAGAAACAGGGAAGGCTGGCTGGTAAAGCAGTCAGAACACATACATTTATCCATTAAGTTCACTATCTTATATGGCCACAGTTGGTGGCACCCAAAAACAATTACAAGTAGTAACATCAAAGATCACTGATCACAAATCACCATAACAAATATAATAATAAGAGTAATAATGAAAAAGTCCAGGGGCTCCTGGGTAGCTCAGTTGGTTAAGCATCCTACTTTTGATCTCAGCTCAGGTCTTGATCTCAGGGTCATGAGTTCAAGCCCCATGCTGAACTCCATGCTGGGCATGGAGCCCACTTTTAAAAAATAATGAAAAAGTTTAAAATATTGTGAGAATTACCAAAATGTGACACAGAGACATGAAGTGAACAAATGTTGTTGGAAAACTTGTGTCAATGGACTGGCTTAATGCAGGATTGTCACAAACCTTTAATTTGTAAAACAAACAACAACAAAAGCATAATATCTACAAAGCACAATAAAGTGAAGTGCAATAAAATGAGGTATATATAAAACAAGAATGGTTGATTCTTTCCTTTTATATACCTGCTCTCTTGTTTTTTAATTTAAAATCAATTAACATATAATGTATTATTAGTTTCAGAGGTAGAGTTTAGTGATTCATCAGTTGCATATAGCACCCAGTGCTCATTATATCACATGCTCTCCTTAATGCCCATCACCCAGTTACCCCATCCCCCCACTAACCTCCTCTCCAGGAACCCTCAGTTTGTCTCCTATATTTAAGAGTCTCTTATAGTTTGTCTCCCTCTCTTACTTCATCTTCTTTTACTTTCCCCTCACTTTCCCTATGCTCATGTTTATTTTCTTAAATTCCACATGTGAATGATATCATATGATATTTGTCTTTTACTGGTGGCTTATTTCACTTAGCACAATACCCTGTAGCGATTTTCTAGCATATATTTAAATTTTTTATATTAATTAAAAAAAATACCTGATATCATTCAGTGCCTTGAAGTTTTTATTCTTATTTATGTTTAAACTGTCCATCTGAATACAAAGGAAACATTTATTACTAGGCTTGGTAATATTTTTTCCATGTTCCTGGCTAATCATATACTTTCCCTTCCTATACTTGAAACCAGCCATTTCTCCAAGAAGCTTTGGTCTCTTTTACTGGGAATGGGATTTAGACTCCATAATCTAGGTGTTAAGGGAACACAACCACTTTTAGTTAGGGGACTGCAATCTGAATGAGCTCAACCTATTAGAAAAGAAGGAGGCTTTAGAATCAGACTCAGACTGAAATTCTGACTCTCACCCTTAGGTCTACATAAATATGTCAATACTTAATTTCCATTACCCTCATTTTCCTTCTCTTTAAAATAGATTGTAGAGTGTCAATTAATTTCCAATCCATAATACCTTTGAAAGTGAAGAAAGTGCTCTTATAGATTGCACTGGGATACTGGGTGTAAACTGAGACCACCCTGGGAAAACTGGGACATCTTAGTTCTAGGGCATTATAATGATCAGAGACCATGCATATAAAGACCCAAGCAAACTTTGGCCAAAGTAGGCGTTGAACAATTGTCGTATTGTTAATGTTCACCCTCCCCTATCCTAATTCTCTATCCCAGAATTAGATTCTGATATTTAATATCATTTCATCCAATGATGCTAATGTCAGGAAAGAACATACTTCTCATTATGATTCCTCCTAAATCCTTGTGTTGACCGCCAACACTGCAGTGTTGTGAGGAGCAGATGCTGTCAAGACTCTGACTATATTCCTTTGACCCTATTGTTTTGACATCTTTCAGACAACTTCCATCTGCCAGTATCTATATCATTTTGCCCATATGTGAAATAGACTAAAAGTGCTAAGAAATCACCACCCTCACCCCAGTAGCTCTCAGTCACTGACCTAGGAATTGGTGTATAAATATCCTAGCTTTCATGTCTTTCTGATGGGATAGAGTTCTGTGACATGTTTTCCTACTATTTCTAAGAGTTTCCCTATGGGATACAGGAAAGAGAAAAAACAAACACAAGATGTATTACTGAGGTGGTCACCCCTTGGTATCAAGTGTAATTGAATGCTTGATCTCAAGGGACTGTCTTCCAAGAAGCTATATATATTCCATTTTCTAATACTTCAGCACAGGACAGGTTACCCGAGGGAGGAAGAAGGAAGAAGAATTTAGTTTCAGGTTCCATGTCCCATTGGTCAAAGTGAAAATTACCCCCATTCAACATTGTTTGTACTTGCCTAGAAGCTGTGTGTCACCTCCTTCAGCAGGAACTGAAGTGCCAGGATAAAGTGTGAGAAACATGACATAGGCATGGTGTGAGCTACTGTTTCCTATGCTGTAGTGAAGTTGCTGTGGTGGCTGGGTAGAAACAAGTGGTCCCAGAGACAGTTGATGCATAAAAGGTATATGATACTATGATTTAATGCTGATAATTTTGTTATTTCTGAGTTTCTAAATTTGAATCCAAGCATACCATAATTTATAAAAGGTATAATTATGCCCTAAACATGAGAGTCTATTGCTAATAATTTATTGACTATTTCATTCATTCAAGAAGAAGTATTTATTCAATAACTAGCATTTACCAGGCACTCTTCCATGTTCTTGGGACCAAATGGACAGTGGTTCTATTGTCATGGGCTTTTTCTACAGTCGAAGAAAGACAATAAAGAGGGAGAAAATGAAATAAATTAGTATCATAAAATGATGAGTGCTTTGTAGAAAATAAAGCAGAAAGAAGGGGCAGAAGTGTTCAGATGGGTGCTATTAAAGGTATGAGAAAGGTGTTACTTGAGGATATAGTCATACTTGAGCAAAGAATTTAAGGTTAAGGAAAAATTTGTTAGGTGTTTATTTGGAAAGAGAGATGTAGGCAGAGGGAATGGCCAATGCCAAGGCCCTGAGAAGCAAGCATCCTTGATCATTGTGGCTGGACACAAGATGGATTTGAAGAGGTGGGCAGATCCTAGATCATGTACAAGTTTATAGACCATTGTAATGAGTTGAACATTATTCTAAATACAGTGAAAAACTACTGGAGACTTTAGGCAGGAAGTGATATGATATGATTTGTGTGGTTTTATTGTTTTGTTTTTAATCATTCTGATTGCTTTTAGAGAACAGAGGGTTAAGACTATAACAAAGCCATTACCCCAACTTACATTTATTGTTGGATTCTGAGTCAGCCATACAAAATGGATTTATATGAGCAAGGGATTTAGGACAGAAGGAGAGCCACAGGGACACCAGAATGTACTAGAGAGAAAGAGCATGAGGAAGTGCAGTGTTGGTCTCAGAAATTATTCTCCAGACCCAGATTTCCAAATTTGGTCTGAATTCAGGACAAAATAGGGAGGGGTGGGGGCTTTAGGAGGATTCTGAGACACTGGGATACAAACATCATTATTGGATGCTCAAGAAACAAAGTGTCACATTGGGGAGTATTCTCTTTTCTTCCTCAATGAGCACAACTTTATCCAGTGCTTTGAAAATCAGAGTAAACTTGGAAGCAACACCAAGCAGAGGCTGAGAAATGCCCTAGGGAATGCAGTGCACGTAAAGGTGGAGGATGACATAGATAGAAACCTTAAGGGATTCCAGGCCCATTACTAAACTTAGTTATGAGCAGGGGTCATTCTTGGGTCTATGCAAAATAACCGGTGAAACCTAGAGGGGCCCTAGAGGAGCAGTGTTACATGGGGATAAAACCTATGTGGTTACCAATGAGGGAAAAGCTGGGGAAAACCTTCAATATCTTCTCATTGCACTTAGGGAAAAGAGAAGTTCTCAACTCTAAATATAGAGGCCCTGCTTATCTCTCTGCGTCCTCTCTCCCTCAAACTGTATGATTCAGCCAAATGGAATCTTTTCCAGTTCTTTGGTCAATGAGAATGCTGTTTCTTCTCTGGATATTTTTTCCCCTCTGTTTTGGCTTTGTTAGTTCCTACTCATTTTAAGGTCCCATCTTTGAGGCCACTTGCCCCAGCATAAATTTCCCACTTGGATTATACTCTGGATTATGCATTTATAATCTGTGGTTCCATGACATCTCCAAATACTATACTCCCACAGTATTTACTACACATGAACCATTTACATATTCAGTTTAGCCCTTACTAGAATGAAAAAGTTCATGACATCAGGGATTGGATCTGTGCTTTGTTCACCTTTGTACCTCCAGTCTGTACCATAGTTCCTGGAACTGAACAGATGTTCAAAAATATTTATTGAAGGAGAAAGGGTAAAAGTTAAAAAGGAAGGGAAGGATAAAGGTTAGATATAAGGAGTGGGTATGCTTATCTTCTATTGTCCCCTTTGATTCAGCTCTCAGTGGAACAGTTTCTCTGCTGAAGTCAGTACAAGGTATTATAGTATCTGCCCGGTTCAGAGAAAACCTGATCTTAAGGCCTTATTATTCATTGTTTCAGGCAATATTTCTTGATTACTTATATTATTCTTTAGGTCAAAAAGGTGCTTCTCTCATTCCCCACAATTGTGCAATTCATCATAGGCTCACTCTTCCCGAATTTGCATTAGGAACAATGTGTCCATCTCCATTGTGAACAGTCTTAATTTTTGCTGGCTTTTTTTTTTCTTTTCCTGTGCTCTGACTCTTCCTCATATCAAACAACTAAACACTGATGAATGGTGTTTTAATCCTTCTTCCAGGCCTCTCCTCTCATAAGGCTGTTGCCTAGAACCTTTTTTTCCAACAATATTTGAATTCAACTATCCAGGAGATTTGATTTATATTCCATTCCTCTGCATCCCCTGCCCTCATACCACCAAAGTCCAAGAGGACCTGAGTTCACTAAATTATGAAAACAGAAACTACACATGTGAAGAAAGCTAAAGTGTGAAACAACAAACAATAAGAAGTGCTAGCAAGGATGTGGAGAAATTGGATCCATCATTGTTTGCTGTTGGGATTATGAATTAATACAGCCACATTGGAAAACAGTTTGGTAGTTCTTCAAAATGTTAAAGGCACACTTACTATACATATAACCTAGCAGTTCTACTCTTATGTATACACCTAAGAGAATTGAAAACATGTCTCCATGCAAAAATGACTACACAAATGTTCGTGGTGGCATTCGTTGCAATAACTATGCTAGAAACAATGTTTGTGTCTTCTCAAAATTCATATTTTGAAAGCTAACACACACTGTGATGGTATTTGGAAGTGGAACTTTTTGGGAGGTGATTAGGTTTTGGATGGGATTAGTGCTTTTATAAAAGAGACTTAGAGGAGTTCCCTCGCCCTTTTTATGAGCCTGGATGTGGGCTTTCACCAGACACCTATACTCCCAATGCCTTGATCCTATATTTCTCAGCCTCCAGAATTGTGAGAAATAAATCTGTTTATGTCGCACAATATATGGTATTTTTGTTATAGCAGCCCAAACAGACTAAGATAAACCCCAAAATGAAAATAACCCAAGTGATGAATGAACACAATGTGACATATACATACCATGGACTATTATTCAAAAATAAAAAGGAGTGAACTACTGAAAAATGCTACATGATGAACCTTAAAAACATTGCACTAAATGAGAGGAGTAAGAAACAAAGACCACATATGATTCCAATTATATGAAATGTTCAGAAGGCAAATCCATAGAGATATAGAAAGTACATTAGTGGTTACCAGGAATGGGGGAGGGAGATATGGGAAGTGACTGCTAGTGATGGATAGTGGCATGTTTTTAGTGTGAAGAAAATATTTTGAAATCAGATAGTGGTGATGGTTGTAGAACTGTGAATATACAAAAAGCCACTGAATTATAATGGAAAATGAAATTTTCCATGTCACATGCTGAGTGAACACGCTGAGCTACTGAGGACCAGCCTTTTATTTCTTTTTGTTGTCTGATTGCTGAAGGTAGGACTTCTAGTACTATGTTGAACACCAGTGAAAAAAAAAAAAGAACAACAGTGGTGAGAGTAGACATCCCTGTCATGTTCTGACTTTAGGAGAAAAGCTCTCAGTTTTTCCCTACTGAGAATGATAGTCACTGTGGGCTTTTCATATATGGCTTTTATGATATAGAGGTATGTTCCCTCTATCCCTATACTGTGGAGAGTTTTAATCAAGAAAAGATGCTGAAAAAAATTTAATTGAAGTATAGTTGATATTATAATAATTTAAAATTTTATATAATAGTTTACATAAGTTTTATATAATAGTTTAAAATATAATAGCTTAAAAATACTTTGATTTTAATTGAAGTATGGCTGATATTAATTTCAAGTATGCATCATAATAATTTGACAATTCTATACATTATGTAATGCTCACAAGTATACTTACTCTGTCATCATATAGTATTTTAAAAATATTAATTGTATTCTCTATGCTGTACTTTTCATCACTAATTTTTTTAATAACTGAAAATATGTATTTCTTAATCTCCATCTATTGTGCTTTTAGCCCCATGCTCTTCCTCTCTGGCAACCATATATTTTTTGTCTGTGTAAATGAGTTTGTTTGTTTGTTTGTTTGTTTCTTTTTTTTTTGGTTGAGGTTTTTTGTTAATTTGTTTTATTTTTTAGATTTTACATATAAGTAAATTCATGTGGTATTGATAATTCTCTGATTTATTTCATTCAGCATAATACTCTCTAGTTTCATGCATATCTTTGTGAATGGCAAGATTTTATTCTTTTTTATGTCTGAGTAATATTCCACTGTGTATTTGTATTACATTTCATTATCTATTCATCTATCAATGAACATTTTGGTTGTTTCCATATTTTGGCTATTATAAATAATGCTTCAATAAGCATAGGGGTTCATGTATCTTTTCAAATTAGTGTTTTTGTTTTTTTAAGATAAATATCCAGAAGTCAAATCACTGGATTGTTTGCTTCTTCTTTTAGTTTTTTGAGGAACCTTCATATCATTGTCCATAGTGGCTGCACCAATTTTCAACCCCACCAATAGTGCACAAAGGTTTGCTTCTGTCCACATCCTCACCAACACTTACTATTTCTTTTCTTTTTGACACTGGCTATTCTGCTGGTGTGAGATAATATTTCATTGTGGTTTTGTTTGTATTTCCCTAATGATTAGTGATATTGAGCATCTTATGTGTCTGTTGGACATCTATGTATCTCCTTTAGAAAAAAAAAACTTTGGAAAAATGTTCAGGTTTTTTATTTTTAAAAAATATTTTATTTATTTATTCATGAGAGATACAGGCAGAGATATAGACAGAGGTTCCTCCCAGGAAGCCCAAAGTGGGACCCGATCCCCAGACATGCCCTGAGCCAAAGGCAGAGGCTCAACCACTGAGCCACCCAGGCATCCCAATTTTCAGGTTTTTTGCCCATTTTAAAATTGGATTGTTTGGGTTTTTTTGTTTTGAGCTGTGTAAATTTTTTATGTATTTTTCGATACTATGCACTTTTCAGATAAATCATTAGCAAATATTTTCTCCAATTCAGAAGGCTTCATTTTCATTTTGTTTGATAGTTTCCTTTGCTGTACAAAAGCTTTTTAGCTTGATGTAATCCCAATTGTTTATTGTTGCTTTAATTCCCTTACCTGATGAGATCTATTCAGAAAAATATTGCTAAGGTTAACATTTAAGATATTATTGCCTGTGTTTCTTCTAGGAGTTTTATGGTTTCATGTCTTGCAGTTAGATGTTTAATCCATTTTGAATTTATTTTTGTGTATGATGTAAGAAAGTAACTAGTTTCATTCTTTTGCTGTAGCTGTCCAGTCTTCCCAACATCAGTCATTGAAGAGACTCTCTTTTCACCATGGTATATTTTTTGCCTCCTTTGTCATAGATTAGTTGATCATATAAGTGTGATTTCTGAGCTCTCTCTTTTGTTCTGTTGATCTATATGTTTATTTTCTTGGCCAGCACCATACTGCTTTACTGTATCTTTGCCCTACAGTTTGAAATCTGTGATTGTGATGCCTCTAGTTTTGTTCTTCTTTTTCAAGATTGCTTTGGCCATATGAGATCTTTTATGGTTACATACACATTTTAGTATTATTTTTTCTAGTTTTGTGAAAAATATTATTTATGTTTTTAGAGGAATTGCATTGAATCTATAGATTGCTTTAGGGAATATGGCCATTTTAACAATATTTGTTCTTCCAATCCATGGGCATGGAATATCTTTCCATTTCATTTGTATGGTTTTCAATTTCCTTTATCAGTGTTTTATAGTTTTCAGAGTACAGGTCTTTCACCTCCTTGGTTAAGTTTTTCCTAGGTATTTTATTATTTTGGGTGCAATTATAAATGGGATATTTTTTCAGTTTCTCTACCACTTAATTTTATTTGTTAATAGAAAGGAAACAGATTTTTTGTATATTAACTTTGTATCCGGGGATCCCTGGATGGCTCAGCGGTTTGGCGCCTGCCTTCCGCCCAGGACATGATCCTGGACTTGATCCCGGGATCAAGTCCCACATCAGGCTCCCTGAGAGGGAGCCTGCTTCTCCCTCTGCCTGTGTCTCTGCCTCTCTCTGTGTGTTTCTCATGAATAAATAAATAAAATCTTTTTTTAAAAAAACTTTGTATTCTGTTACTTTACAAATTAATCATTTCTAGCAGTATTTTGTGGAGTCTTTAGGGTATTCTATATACAGTATCATGTCATCTGCAAATAGGTAAAGTTTTTCTTCCTCCTTATCAATTTTGATGCCTCTTATTTCTTTTTGTTGTCTAACTGCTGTGGCTAGAGCTTCCAGTGTTATGTCGAATAAAAGTAATGGAAGTAGGCATCCTTCTTCCTGATCTTAGAGGGAAAACTTAGTTTTTCACCACTGAGTATGATGTTAGCTGTGTGTTTGTCCTATATGGCCTTCATTATGTTGAGGTATGTCTTTATACCCACTTTGTTAAAAGATTTTACTATTAATGGATGCTAAATTTTGTCAAATCCCTTTTCTGCGTTTATTAAGATGATCATAATACCTTCATTTTTCACTTTGTTAATGTGTTGTATTACATTTATTTATGGATATTGAACCATCTTTGCATTTCTGGAAAAATCCTACTTGATCATGGTGAATGATCTTTTTAATGGATTTTTTAATTTGGTTTGCTAATATTTTGTTAGGGACTTTTACATCTATGTTTATCAGAGATTTTGACCTATAATTTTCTTTTTTTCATAGTGTCTTTGTCTGGTTTTAGTATTAGGGTAATATTGGACTCATAGAGTGAATTTGGAAATATTCCTTACTCTTCTATATTTTGGTGTATTTGAAAAGGACAGGTATTAACTCTTCTTTAAATGTTTGGTAGAGGGACGCCTGAGTGGCTCAGTGGTTGGGTGTCTTCCTTTGGCTTGGGGCATGATCCTGGAGTCCTGAGCTCAAGTCCCACACTGGGCTTCCTGCATGGAGCCTGCTTCTCCCTCTGCCTATGTCTCTGCCTCTCTCTCTCTCTCTCTCTCTCTGTCTCTCATGAATAGATAAATAAAATCTTTTAAAAAAATGTTTGGTAGAATTCACTCATGAAGCCATCTGACCTTAGACTTTTTTGTTTGTTGGGAGGTTTATTATTATTATTATTATTATTATTATTATTATTATTAATTTTGTTACTTATAATTGGTCTATTCAGATTTTCTATTTTTTTCTTGACTCAGTCTTGGAAGACTGTTTCTAGGAATTTATTTTTTTCCTAGGTTTTCCAATTTGTTGCCATATAATTTTTTGCAGTAGTCTCATAATACTTTGTATTTCTGTGATGTCAATTTTAATTTCTCTTTAATTTCTGATTTTATTTATTTTACTCCTTTCTCAATGATGAGTCTGGCTGAAGGTTTGTCAATTTTATTTAGCTTTTCAAAGACCAAGTCTTCTTTATATTTATCTTTTTTTTTTTTTTTGGTCTCTCATTTCTCCTTTGATTATCATTTCCTTTTTTTTTTTGATTATTATTTCCTATTAAGTTTGTTCTTTTTCTAGTTTATGTAGGTATAAAATTAGAATGTTTCAGATTTTTCTTGTTTGTTGAAGTAAGCCTATATCACCATAAACTTACTTCTAGTGCTGCTTTTGCTGCATTCTAAAGATTTTGAACATTTTTTTCCTATTTTCATTTGTCTCCAGGTATTTTTTGACTGTATTTTTAATTTTTCTGTTGATCCATTGTTTATTTAATAGCATTGTTTAGGTTCCAAGTGTTAGTGTTTTTTCCAGTTTTTTCTTGTAATTAATTTCTAGGTTTATATCATTTGGTGAGAAAAGACACTTGATAGGATTTCAGTCTTCTTGAATTTATTTAAAAGAATCTGTGTTCTTCTTTTAACTGGAATATCTTGTTATATGTCTGTTAAGTCCATCTAGTGTAATGTGACATTCAAAGACAATATTTCTTTATGATTTTCTGCCTGATGACCTATCCATTATCTAATGGGGTGTTAAATCCCATACTATTATTGTACAACTGTCGATTTCTCCCTTTATGTCTATTAATATTTTCTTTATATATTTAGGTGCTCCTATTTGGGGTGTATATTTACAATTGTTATATATTTTGTTGGATTGATTTCTTTATCATCATGTAGTGCCCCTTCTTTTTTTGTCTCTTGTAATGATCTCTGTTTTTAAGTTTATTTTTCTGATATAAATATTGCATGCAGTATCTTTTTCCATCCCTTCACTTTCAGTCTGTATGTGTTTTAAGGTCTGAAGTGAGTCTCTTGTAGGCAGCATGTTGATCGGTCTTATTTGTTTGTTTTATCCACCCTATGGATGTTTGTTTTGTAGTCACCCTATGTACTTTGACAGGAGCATTTAGTCCATTTACAGTTAAAGTTATTTACTGTATTTACAGTTAAATTATTGATAGGTCTGTACTTTTTGCCATTTTTAAAATTGTTTTCTGGTTGTTTTTGTAGTTCTTTGTTACTTTCCTCTTCTCTTGTTTTCTTCCCTTTTGATTTAGTTTCTTTACTGTTCTGCTTGGATTCCTTTTTTTTTTCTCTTCCTTGTGTATCTATTATAGGCTTTTGATTCATGGATACCATGAGTTCATATATAATTTCTACATTTATAGAAGTCTATATTAAGTTAATAGTTACTTAAGTTCAAATACATTCTAAAAGCACTTAATTTTTACTGTCCCCTCCGTATTTTCTGTATATGATGTCATATTTTACATCTTTTTTGGTGTGTGTTTATCCCTTGACCAATTTTTATAATATAATTAATTGTACTATTTTAGTTTTTCTACCTTTATACTAGCATTATAAGGGATTAATTTACTACATTTATTGTATGTTTGTATTTACCAGTGAAATTTTTACTTTAATTATTTTCTTCTAGTTATGGCTTTTTCTTTTCCACTTTAAGAAGTATATTTAACACTTTATGTAAGGCCAATTTGGTGGTGATGAACTTTAACATCTGGGAAACTTTTTTTCTCCTTCAATTCTTATAGGTAGCCTTGCAGGCCAGAGTATTTTTAGTTGTCATTTTTTTGTTTTATTTCTATTTAGCACTTTGAATAGACCATGCCACTCTCTTCTGGCCTGCAAAGTTTCTGCTGATGATCAGCTGATAGCTTTATGATGTTTCCCTTGTATGTAACTGCTTTTCTCTTTCTGCTTTTAAGATTCTTTTTTTATTTTAATTTCTTGCCATTTTAAATATGTGTCTTATTAGGGACCTCATTGAGTCCATCTTACTTGAGGTCGTCTCTGCTTCCTGGAGCTGGATATGCTTCCTTCCCTAAGATAGAGACAATTTCACCTGTTGTCTCCTCAATTTATGCCACCTTCTTTTTCTGGGACTATAAAGTAAATTTTATTATACTTCATATTGTCACAGAGACCCTTCATCTTCATGCTCATTTTTTTTCTTTTATCTGTTCTGCTTGGCTGCTTTCAACTACTTTGTCTTCCAGATTACTGATCCATTCTTGTGCATGCTCCAATTTACTGTTAATTCTCACTAGTGGTTTTTTAAAAAAATATTTCAGCTGTGTTTTTCAGCTCTGACTATTTCTTTTTAATATTTTCTCCTTTTTTGAAGTCCTCACTGAATTCATCCACTCTTTTCTCAAGCCAAAATGAGTATCTTTATGACTATTACCTGCAATTTCTTATCATATAGTTTGCTTATCTTTGTTTCATTAATTTCTTTTTTTTTTTTTTTGGAGTTTTGTCTCTTTTTGTTTGTTTGTTTGGATCATAGTCTTATGTCTCTTCATTTTGTCTTAAACCCTGTGTTTGTTACTGTGTATTATGTAGGTCGGCTATGTTTCCTGGTCTTGAAGGAGTGACCTTACAGAGAATATGTCTTGGGGGGTCCTGAGGAACAAACCAAGAACCATGTGCTACAAGGGTGTCCCCTGTATATATTACATGTTCCCTCCAGTTGTTTCAGGGGCATGACTGTTGCAAGTGTACTGGTAGGGGAGGCTGGCCCTCAGCCCAGCTGTCAGCATGACTAGCCATGACTACTGAGAGGATACTGATGGGCAGGGCTTGTCCCTGATGGGGCTGACAGAGAGGAGTTTCATTCACTGCGGTCACATTGGTAGGTAGGCCCAGATGCCCCCTCTCTCCAGAGCTGCCAAAATGTTATGGTTGATGATAATTGCTGTGATGGGATACTAATTCTGACTGAAGCTACCTCCCAGGTATAATGGGGTTGGAGCTGCTTTGGAGGGACAGCTGCCAAAGCAGGAAGTTTGGGCAGGGTGGGTCCACAGGGGAACACTAGAGTGGGACATGCAGTGCTAGCAAGGTAGATGGAGAGTGTCAGAACTGTTTTCTGGAAGCATCTGGCTAGCTAGGTTGAAGGAAGGCAATAAAAACTGCTCACCAGCATTTCTGATCCTGGAGCAAACTTCTGGTCTCTACCTCTCCAGCATACATCTTGAAATCTGTCACTAAATCTCCCCAGGTGCTTTTCAAACTGCTGCTTCTATGCTGGGTCTTGGGCCAAGTGATGGAGTGTGCTGGTTCTTCATGAGAACAGAGTTGGTTACTTATAACTCTTCAGCTCTCCTGAAATTAAGCCCTGCTGATTTTCAAAGTCTCTAAACTTAATTCCACATATTTTAAAAGCCAGATTTTATTAGGGCTCATCTTCCCAGTAGGTCTCGGGCTGTGGGCACCTGATTTGGGCTTTGATCACCTTGCTTCTCAGGGAAGGACCTCCCTGGCTTTTATATCCCTCCTGCTTGTAGGTCACCACCACATCTGAGGTTTGGTTTATTCACATACTCCTTCCCTTCCTGTCCTCCATGGGGCTATTTCTTCATGTCTTTAGCTAGAAGACCTGCTCTGCCAATGTTAGGTCATTTTCAGAGTGGGTTGCATTACGTGTAGTTGTTGCCTCTATGAGTCCATGGAGCAGGTAAGCTCAGAATCTTCCTCCTTTGCTATCTTCCTCTTTCCCAGAACGTTTAAAATGAAGTTAATAGTTTGTGGTTCAATATTAAGAGAAATTATAACAGTTGTAGCTCTTTCACAGCTCTCCAAAGTAAACTCTAATTGTGACCCTAGATTATATTAATAAAGAAAATACAACCACCCTTTCAAAAGTAGACACTCTATTTTGAAGCATCCATGCATTTGAAAAGCACATTAATATCTGCTGAAACAGTGATAAGTAGAGCTAAGCAGCTGAGGAAAGTAAGGGAAGATGGAGTTCAAGGAAAGAACAAAAGCAAGGTAGAGAACCACAGAGTTAAAATGCTATTTTGCATATTTCTATTAACAAAATTAACCTAATGAAAATATATTTGCAGAGCACTACACTGGGAATTTCTTTAACTTATTACCATAATTAAGTGCCTTAGGAGATGAGAAAGAGTCTAACATAATTACATCTGACAGGCTTTTTTTTAAAAGATTTTAATTTATTTATTCATGAGACACACACACACAGAGAGAGAGAGAGAGAGAGAGAGAGAGGCAGAGACACAGGCAGAGGGAGAAGCAAGCTCCATGCAGGGAGCCCGATGCGGGACTCAATCCTGGAACTCCGGGATCATACCCTGAGCCAAAGGCAGATGCTCAACTGCTGAGCCACCCAGGTGTCCCAACATCTGGCAGGGCTAAATCATCAGTCCTAGTCACCACTAGCGACCAACCTCCCAAATGTATTAGTTTCTGAGGTTGCTTTCTGAACAGGCTGAGGTTGCTAAGCTGTGTTTACTGCTAGTTTTAAAGATGCTTTGCAGCCCCATTTGACTCCTTAATTTTTCCTAAATGAGCAACTAAATTGGAGGTTCCACAGAAACTAAGCTGGCTGCCTTGAAAATGTCAGGCAATAACTCAGTATCTATTCTTTTAAGCATTTCATATGGCTTCATTTATTGAAGGGGCTGAGAAGCTAGAATACACACCTTATAGGTGATCAAAGTCAGGGTCTGTGATGTAAATTGGATTTCACTGATGAAATGCACGTGTGATTTGGGAAGTAGAAGCCTTTTTTTTTTTTTTTCTGCTTATTTCTCTCTCATAATCTTAAGTATCTACCTAGAAAACAGAGATTCTGTGTTTATCAAAACAATTTCCTGTGCTTCATGTTGTCTTCATCAGGTTTTTGTTTAGTTAAGAAAACTTCGTTTTCTCTATTAAAAGAGCTCAGTTTTTTAAAATTTATTTTTTTAAATTTTTATTTATTTATGATAGTCACAGAGAGAGAAAGAGAGAGAGGCAGAGACATAGGCAGAGGGAGAAGCAGGCTCCATGCACCGGGAGCCCGATGTGGGATTCGATCCCGGGTCTCCAGGATCGCGCCCTGGGCCAAAGGCAGGCGCCAAACCGCTGCGCCACCCAGGAATCCCTTAAATTTATTTTTTATTGGTGTTCAATTTGCCAACATATAGAATAACACCCAGTACTCATCCCATCAAGTGCCCCCCTCAGTGCCCAGCACCCAGTCACCCCCACCCACCTCCCTTTCTACCACCCCTAGTTCGTTTCCCAGGGTTAGGAGTCTCTCATGTTCTGTCTCCCTTTCTGATATTTTCCACTCATTTTTTCTCCTTTCCCCTTTATTCCCTTTCACTATTTTTTTGTATTCCCCAAATGAATGAGACCATATAATGTTTGTCCTTCTCTGACTGACTTATTTCACTCAGCATAATACCCTCCAGTTCCATCCACGAAAAGAGCTGTTCTTTTTTAAAAAAAATTTATTTTCATTCCAGTATGGTTAACATATAGTGTTATATTAATTTCAGGTGTACAATATAGTGATTCAACAATTTTATACATTATTCAGTGCTCATCATAAGTGTATTCTTAATTTTCTTCACCTATTTCACTTATCTCCCCACCCACATCCTCTCTGGTAACTTTTAGTTTGTTCTCTGTATTTAAGTGTCTGTTTCTTGGTTTGTCTTTTATTATAATTATGTAACTTTCTAATAAGTTCCCAAATGATGCTAAGCCTGCTGCTTCACAGACTGCACTTTTGGTAGCCAGGGACTAGCATACTTGTTCTATATATATTAGAATGAGCTCCAGAGCTTTGAAAATAATGATGACACCCCTAGATATTCTGATTTAGTTGGTCTGGCAGTGGCCTAGCATCAGGATCTCTAGTCACTTGTTAGGCAATGCTAAGGTACAGTCAAGGTTAAGAACCACTAAGTGAAAGTCTGAGGCTCCTCCTAGTAGGGATGGCATCAAAAACATGTCAGACAACACTGATCCTATAATCCTCTCTTATAAGTTTCCCCACTGTCATATGCAAGGAAAGGTAGAGATTCCTAACACTTTAGAATAAATGAGTATTACAATTAGAGATAAAATTTCCTGAGCACTTATTGTGTGCCAATAGCTTTTACAAATTACATTGCCTCCCATTTAATCATTTCAAATGTTATAAGGTAGGTACCATTACAGATAGTATGTAAAGATGAGAAAACTGGGGTTCTGAATGACTAAGTAAATAGGCTGAAGCTGCATAGCAATTAAATTGAGAACCTGGAAATAACACCAGGCAATCTAACACCAAAGGCCATATTCTTAGTCACTATACTTCTCAGTACTTTGCAATAAAGAAAACACATATTTTTCTCCATAAAACTCCATGTAGACAAGCCCATAAACTGTAGGTGGCAACTCTAATACTCTATGGACTTTAAATACAAACCAGACCATTGTGGGAAAGAATAAGAAATCTCATACTAACCACCTATTATGACCCAAATGTCTATCTTGTATGGATTATGTGTAATTACCCTGTCTCCAGACACTTCCCTGCACCCTCTTTCTCTCCACCTCTTTCTAGATGACTTTTCCAGAATCATCTATTCCTAGTTATTTGGGGAGAAAAAGATTTGTGAAAACATGCTGTAGATTGCTTCTCTAGAGTCACTTGGTCCTACCAGTTTCAGACATGTGTTCATGGTATAGCTTCTCCCTGCTTAAAACTTTTCAATATGCTGTTTTGGGTGCCTGTGGGGACAGTACAGGGAAGAGCACAGTGCCCCTCCATTAATCTTCAAAGCACCACTGTCAAACACAGGGTGGCACAGAAAATAGACTTTACCAGGCAACTACTGAAGAATAACTAAAAGAAATTACAACAGAGGGGGAGACAACATTTTGGCCCTAAATAAGATTGATTCTCACAATCCAAGGAAAAGCTAAGTCTTTCAGGAATGCCTTCTCATAGGCATATCTATTTTGGGTCTTAGGGTCCTATTTTTTGTCTTTCTTAAGAAAAATAATCTCTTTTTCTTTTTTCACAAATTCTCAGCCAACTGCAGGAAAATATTGTTATCCTACTTTAGAATCCTTTCCTTAGATTCCACTTACTCTCAATTATACTCCCAACCCAGGTGTACTGGATCTCGTAACTTATGGCAGCACATTCCACCTGCCACTCCCCCCTCCCCCGCCAGGATCTAGTACCTATTCTGAAAATTTGTGGGGTCAGGTGCAGGTGCAAGCCTCCTACACTCTCCTCTGGTGGGATTTGATAATACATCATGGCCTGCTTCTGTGGCCTTCTAAATCTGCTCTTTGTTTCTTGTGGTAATCCTTAAATGGATGCCCATCTCTCCTTTCTTTTCTCCCATACTCTCTTGCTCAAAGATACACCTTTGACCTCTCAAGGGCAAACACCTCAGAAGACAGTGTAAACAATGGTAAAATGAAACTGCTTTACTGCAGGGCATGCTAATTAATTTACTGCAGGGCAGAAGACAGTGTAAACAATGGTAAAATGAAACTGCTTTACTGCAGGGCATGCTAATTCCCCAATCCAGTGAAGAGAACCTTGTTCACAAGATGATGTGGAGCAGTTTCAATTCCTCTTTTCCCACTGCCTCCTCTTCAGAACATGATAAATGGGGCCTATTATAGGATTTAACCAAGAAAGAGCTGTCTCTCTAAGAAGATGCTGTCTTCCCTGAGAAAATCAAACTGTGCTAATTTATTTGATAATATTGCTTTTCTTGCTAGTACACTGGCTTTGAGGATACAGCTTGGGGAAAGAAGACCCATTCAAAGTCTCTGATGCTATCATCATTGGAAGAGGATATACTTTCAATGTATAACTTAATGGCAAAGGTTGAAATCTTTGCCTCTAACATCAGGAACAAGGTGAGGGTATCCAATCTCACCACACCTGTTCAATTGTGTAGAAAGTCCCATACAGAGCAATTAGGCAAAGAGAAAGAAATAAAAAACATCCACATTGGAAAAGGAAGAATTAAAATGACATAATCTTATATTTAGAAAACTTTAAAAATCCACCAAAACTTTATAGAATTGACAAATGAATTCAGTAAAGTTGCAGGATACAAAATCAATGTATAAAAGCCAGTTGCATATCTAAACACAACAGAATATCTGAAAAATAGAGAAATTACAATAGCATCAAAACCATGAAATACTGGCACATTCTGGAAAATAAATGGTGACAGGAGGTCTCAGCTTTCCTGTGCCCCCACAAAGACATTAGAAAACTATCTGTGAACAAAAACAGCTCCAGAGAACTCGATTCCACTTAGTTTTAGCAACACTTTGGAGCAACAACGAAACAAATAAGAACAAAATACAAGAATAATCATATAAGAAGGAAGACAAGTTCATTTTGCCTGCATCATCCCTTAAGCTGGCACTGCTCAGCACCAAGAAATTTCCAAGCTAGGAAATTCACCCAACTCAGATCAGCAAAGAGAGCCAGCTCACAACAAGGAAGAAAAGCAGAGGCTATTATTCGCAAGTCCATAGTAGAAGTGATTGCTGTTCACAGAAACCTGCTCAGTAGTTGAACTCAGCAGCTTCCACCCCTACCAAAGTCACCAAATAGAACATGGGTCTTGATAGACATCACATTTGCTAATACCAACCACGTCTTGGTCCCTCTTTTTCTCCCATTCCCAGGCCCTATCCTTGCCCTGCCCTACCAACCACTAGCACAAGACACCAGCATAGGCACCCTTAACTGATCTCACCACTGTATCCATGCTTGGAGCTAGCCCCTGCAGCTGTATACCTGCATGCCATTGGCCTAATGCCCATTATTGGCCTCCACTGCAGCACACATACAATGGAGGGTAGAGTGTCTAGCCATGAGCAAACACACTGATATCCAGGGCCCCTGACACCTGCTTGTAGATATAGATTAGACCCTGCTTTCTGCAACTGGTCAGCAACACCACACCCAACCTTAGATAGCTTCACCCAGGCATGTGCTGAGCCTGACCCCTATATCATTGGTCCTCACTGCTGTGCATATATCCAGAGGGAAGAGTGTATAGTCACAGGAGAACACACTTACATCCAGGAATCCCATATCTGGTTACAGATCCAGACCTGGTCTTGCCTTCTTTCACTGGTTGGCATCACTGTGTGTACCTGTACCACCTAGTCCTTTCAGCTATGAATATGCATGCCCTCCACACCTGGTCTGACCTCCATTCACTGGCCTCTGCTGCAAAATCCACACCTTGGGATAGAGTATGAAGTCATAGGAGAACACATTGACATCCGGATTCTCTGAAGATACCAAGTGAGCTCATAATGGGTCCTAGCCCTTGCTACCTGCCCTGGCCCCCATCATTGCAAGTATATATGCAAGTGACCTCTGCCAATATACAGGTACCTGCATGTGCTCCCATAAATGAGCATGTGCACATTATCTGTTCCATCCACCAATGCTACTTGCCCTGGTTCCTAGCAACAAGTCCTGGAGATGTCACTTAGGAGTTTAATAACTCTTGCAGCCACTGTAGTCCCCCTATTGTGCTCACCAAGGACAACAAAGTTGTTGATACTGTGGACCTCGGTGGCCTGAGCTGGAGAGAAATCACACCCTTTTTTGACCCAGTGCTGCCATATCTCCCCTTCCTTGGCACCCTGAGTCAGTAGACCCAGGGTCATAGGACAAGCCAGTGTTTCCCCCGTCTGCAGGTGGAAGGCTGCTCTTACCCAAACCGGTCCATAAAGTCTGGAAGGAGTGACTGCTTCTTCAAGTGTGCACACATTTAACAAGGCTACAAAAATCATTAAGAATCAGAGAAATCAGTATCCACCAAATGAATATGATAAACTCCAGTAACCAGCCCCAAGAAAAGAATATATGGAATTTGCCTGAGAGATTTCAAACTGTTTTTCCTATAGATACTTCAAAAGCTATTAGAAAACAGACAATTTAACAATAGTAGGAAACAATACAAGAACAAAATAAGGAGCTCACCAAAGATAGAAAACAAAAAAGCACCAAAAGATATTTTGGAATTTAAGAATACAATATCAAAACATTAAAGAGTTTCAGCATCAGACTTGAACAACAAGAAGAGGGAATTCGTGAACTAGAAAACAGATTAATGAAATTATACAAGTAGAAGAATAAAAAGAATTATAAAAAGAAAGAAAATCTATGGGAGTTATATGGCCCTCAAAAAAGAAATAATGTCTGTGTTACTGGAATTCAAGAAATAAAAGATGGGGGATCCCTGGGTGGCTCAGCAGTTTAGCACCTGCCTTTGGCCCAGGGCACGATCCTGGAGTCCCGGGATGGAGTCCCACATCGGGCTCCCAGCATGGAGCCTGCTTCTCCCTCCTCCTGTGTCTCTGCACCCCCCCTTGTCTATCATGAATAAATTTTTAAAAATCTTTATAAAAAAAAAAGAAATAAAAGATGGGGAGGAAGGAATAGAAAGCTTATTTAAGGAAACAATGGCTGAAAATGTACCAAACACAGGGAGAGGTTTGGACATACCAGTTCATGAAGCTAATAAATCACCTCAAAATTTCAATTCAAAATGTTCTTCTTGAACAAATATAATAAAATTGTCTGAAACTAATGACAAAGACAAAATTTTAAAAGGATCAAGAGAAAAAAATCTCACATATAAGGGAATCCCAAAAGGCCTATTAGCAGATTATTCTTCAGAGACATTACACAGGCGAGAATAAAGTAAAAAAGATATACTATATATTGGCAAATTGAACTCCAATTAAAAAAAAATTAACTCTGGCAGGAAAAATTAAAAAAAATATATATATATATATACATTATATATATAAAACATGGAGAAGGGACTAAAAATGTCATGCTTTTATGTTTGAACTAAGTGACCAGCAGCTCAAGAAATATTGATATACAAATAGAATGTTATATATGTACCCCATGGTAATTGCAAACCAAAAATCTATAATGATACACAAAAAAATAAAGAGAAAGTAATCCAAATTCAACACTAAAGAAAGCCATTGAACCAAAAGGGAAAAGAGCAGGAAAAGAAAGGAATAAAGAACTATAAAAAATTTTAAAAAATTAAAAATTAAAAAAATTAATAAAATTGCAATAAATACATACCTATTAATACTTTAAATGTAAATGGACTAAAAGCTACAGCCAAAAGAGAGTGACTGGATGGATGAAAAAAATGACGTGTCTAAAAAAAAAAAAAAAAGACGTGTCTATATACTGCCTACAACAGACTCACTTTAGATGTAAAAATACATGCAAGCTGAAAATGAAGAAATGGAAAACATATATTCTATACAAATGACAATAGAAAAAAGTTAGGGCATGGAGAAGAGAGAAGAGTAGACACAACAGGCAAGCCAGACATAGGGTTCCTACACTAGAAAGATGAATCCGGGTAACATTTGTCCTTGAAAACCAGAGGCTTAGTTTTCTAAGTTCTTAAAATTAGTGGGGCTTAATACCTGGAACTTTATTTCTTTTTAAATATTTTACTTATTTATTCATGAAAGACATAGAGAGAGAAAGGCAGAGACATAGGTAGAGGGAGAAGCAGGTTCCAGGCAGGGAGCCTGATGTGGGACTTGATCCTGAGACCAAGGATCATGCCCTGAGCCCGGGGCAGGTGCTCAACCGCTGAGCCACCTAGGTGTCCCAATACCTGGAACTTTAAAAAATCAGTGGGCTCAGTTCTGGGAGATCTGGAGTGTGATAGGAAACTGGGTCCCCACCATTAAAGAGATAGTACAGGGGATCCCTGGGTTGCTCAGTAGTTTGGCCTCTGCCTTTGGCCCAGGGTGCGATCCTGAAGTCCTGAGATCAAGTCCCGGTCGGGCTCCGGGGCATGGAGCCTGCTTCTCCCTCTGCCTGTGTCTCTGCCTCTCTTTCTCTCTCTCTCTCTATGTCTATCATGAATAAATAAATAAATAAATAAATAAATAAATAAATAAATCTTTAAAAAAAATAAAGAGCACTCTTCTGTGGACCTGCCTCCTTGAACATGCCCTCAGCAGAAATCCATTTAAATCAGGACCACAAATATGGCAGTGTATAAGCAGCTACAATAGGGGCCAGCACCACTCCAAAGTGACTCCTGTTCTGGAAAGAGTGGGGGAGATAACTACCCACACCAGTGGGCTGGGGGCAGACATCTGGTCTGATTGCAGGCCTTGCCCACCAACAAAAGCTTTTCAGGGGAAAATAAAGGAAGAGGACCCTGAAGTTCAGTGTGATTGCAACTCTGGCAAGTGCCTGGTATGACCCAACCAAAGTCCGAGTTTGTTCTCGACTGCCCCACTAACAAAGTAGGCACCAAATCTTGCCCACAACAGGCAAAAATACATTGCAGATAACTGGAATGAAGGCAAATGCAGCTCAGCCACAAAAGTAGGATGCATGCCACAGATATAGGAGACACTCACGAAGTGCCATGTTCTGACATTGCACTGCAGGGCACTCTAGAACCTCTTCTTTATAAGGTCATTACTCTCAAGAGGAAAAGATATAGCTGACTTTCCTAATACATAGAAACAGATAAAAAGAGTTAGACAAAATGAAGAGACAGAGGAATATTTTCAGAATGAAAGATTAAGACATCACAGCAAGAGAACTAAACAAAATGGAGATAATATGCCTGATAGAGAATTTAAAGTATTTGTCATGAAGGACTCACTGGAATTGAGAAATGAGTAGAGGACCTCAGTGAGACCCTTAAAAAAAGAGATAGAAAACAGAAAAATGAACCAACTGGAGATGAAGAACTCAATTACTGTAACTAAAAATACACTAGAGAGAATAAATAGTAGACTAGAGAAAGAGGAAGAATAAATCAGTGACCTAGAGGACAAAGTAATGGAAAGCAGTTATGCTGAACAGGAGAAAGAAAAAATCAATAATAATATATGAGAATAGATAAAGGCAACTTACCAACATCATTAAGCATAATAACATCCACATTGCAGGGATACCAGAAGGAAAAGAGAGAGAAATGGGGCAGAAAATGTATTTAAAGAAATAATAGGTGAAAACGTCCCAAGTCCAGGAAAAGAAACAGAAATTCAGACCCAGGGAGCACCTGGGTGGCTCAGTTGGTTAAATGGCTCACTCTTGATTTTGGCTTAGGTTATGATCTCAGGCTTATGAGATTGAGCTCCACATCAGGCTCCATGCCCAGCTTAAGATTCCCACCCCCATCTCTCTCCCCCTACCCTTCCCTGCACTGCTCACATGTTGTCCCTTTCTAAAAGGAGAAGGAGAAGAAAAGAAGAAGAAAAGAAGAAACAAAAATAAGAAGAGAAGAAGAAGAAGAAGAAGAAGGAGAAGAAGAAAAAGAAAAGGAAAAAGAAAAAGAAAGAAAAAGAAAGAAAGAAAGAAAGAAAGAAAGAAAGAAAAAAAAAGAAAGAAAGAAAGGCGCAAGGAATCCAAACTCAGTAGGCACAGACAGTCCCCAACAAAATCAGCCCTAGGAGGTCCACACCAAGACACACAGCAATGAAAATGGCAAAAAGTGGTGACAAAGACAGAATTTTAAAAGCAGCAGGGGAAAGAAAACAGTTACATACAAGGGAAACCCCATAAGGCTATAAGCTGAGTTTTCAGCAGAAACTTTGCAGGCCAGGAGAGAGATGCATGCTATATTCAAAGCACTGAAAGGAAAAAAATCTGCAGCGAGGAACACTCTATCCAGCAAGACTACCATTCAGAATAGAATGAGAGATAGTTTCCAGAGAAACAAAAGTTAAACGAATTCATCGCCATGAAAGCAGCCTTACAAGAAATGTTAAAGAGGACTCTGGGTGGAAAGGAAAGACCATAAGCATGAGTTTAAAAAAAAAAAGTAGGGAGCACAAAAGCAGAAAACTTAAGTACATCTATTAAAAGTCAGTCAAGGGACTCACAAAAAAAAAAAAAAAAAAAAAAGACTGTAATGGACAACACCATATACCTAAAATGTAGGGATTAAAGAAATAAAAATTTAGTGCTTTTATAATGGTTCAAACTTAACTATAAAACAAGTAACAAAATGGCAATAAATACATACCAGTCAGTAATTACTTTGAATGTAAATAAATTAAATGCTTTAATCAAAATCAAAAGACACACAGTGACATAATGGATAAAAAAACAAGGTCCAAAAAAAACAACAACAACAACAAAAAAAAAACAAAAACAAAAACAAAAAAAAAAACAAGGTCCATCTATATGCTGTTTATAAGAAACTCATTTCAGACCAAAAGACATATGCCAATTGAAAATGAAGAGATTGAAAATCATTTATCATGCAAATAGATGTGAAAATAAAGCCAGGGTAGCAATACCTATACTGGACAAAATAAACTTTAAAACAAAGACTGTAATAAGAGAAAAGGACATTACATAATTATAAAGGAAACAAATCAACAAGAAGATATAACAATTTAAATATTTATGCACCCAACACAGGAGCAACCCAATATATAAAACAGCTAGTAATAACATAAAGTAAGAAACTGATAATAATACATTAATATTAGTGACTTTAACACACTATTTACATCAATGGACAGATAATCCAAACAGAATATCAGCACAGAAACAGTGGCTTTAAATGTCCCCTGAGTAGCAATCTCTCCCCCTTGACAAGTATTGCTTCAGATTTAGGGGAAAAGGAAGGAAGATGGACAAGAAGGCAAGTAGTAGACGGAAACATCTCATGGTCTACTAGCTAATAATATCTAAAGAAGAAGACAATTGGACTGAATTATGATTTGGTTTCATTTTTTTCTATTCCAGAGCCCATTGTTTATATGCTTGTTTAACAAAAAGTTCTAACTTTTAAACAAGGTTTATAAATAGAAGTAGAAACAGAAAGCAAATAAATGAATTTGCACATTCCTCTTTTAAGACAGTGACTTTGATAATATTTCTTAGCAGTGACATATCTCAAGTGCTGTTTATCTTTTTACCTCTGATAAGTCATATTTTGTGTATTTGTGATTCAATGTCTTGTTTTCTTGTGTTCACTATGTCTCATAGTAAACACAAGGAAAAAAGTGGCTTTGAATGACACATTAGACACATCTAACACACATATTCAAAACATTCCATCCTAAAACTACAGACCACATGTTCTTTCTAGATGTACATGGAGCATTTTCCATAACAGATCATATGTTAGACCACAAAACAAGTCTCATGAAATTAAAGATTGAAGCCATATCATGCATTGTTTCTGACCACAATTCTATAAACCTAGAGTTTATATAATCAACCATAAGAAAAAATCTGGAAAGAACACAAATACATGGAAATTAAATAACATGCTACTAAACAATGAAAGGTCAATCAAGAAATCGAAAAGTAAATTAAAAAGGAAACAAGTGAAAATGAAATCACAAGGTCCAAAATCTTTGGGAAGCTGCAAAAGATGTTCTAAGAAAGTAGTTTACAGCAAAACAGGCCTAATTCAAGAAGCAAGAAAAATATCAAACAAACAACCTAAACTTACACCTAAAAGATCTAGAAAAAGAACAAACAAACCTAAAACAAGTAGAAAGAAGCAAGCATACCTCAACATGATAAAGGTCACATGAGAAAAACTCATAGCTAATATTATACCCCATAGTGAAAAACTGAGAGCTTTCTCCCTAAGATCAGAAACAAGACAAGTACGTGCACTCTCACTAGTTTTATTCAACATACTACTGGAAGTCCTAGCCACAGAAATCAGACAACAAAAAGAAATAAAAAGCATCCAAATTGGTAAGAAAGAAGTAAAACTACCTAATTGCAGAGGACATGATACTATACATAGAAAATCCTAAAGACTTCACAAAAAGGCTAGTAGAAGTGAGAAATGAATTCAGTTGCAGCATAGAAAATCAATATAAGAGGAAGCCACCGCATTTCTATACACTAATAATGAAGCAACACAAAGAAATTAAGGAAACTATTTACAGTTGCACCAGAAAGAATAAAATATCTAGGAATAAACTTAACCAAGGAGATGAAAGTCCTGTACTCTGAAAACTATAAACACTGAGGAAAGAAATTGAAGATGACACAAACAAATGGAAAGATATTCCATGCTCATGGATTGGGAGAATACTGTTAAAATGTCAATACCATCCAAAACAATCTACAGATTTAATGTAGTCCTTATCAAAATACCAACAGCACTTCTCATAGAACTAGAATAATCCTAAAATTTTTATGAAACAAAAAGACCCTGAATAGCCAAAGCAAGCCTAAAAAAGAACAAAACTGGAGGTATCACAATCCCAGATTTCAAGATACAGTACAAAGCCTGTTGTAATCAAAACAATAGGATACTGGCACGAAAATAGATACAAAGTCAATGGTATAAAATAGAGAGCTCAGAAATAAACCAATGATTATATGGTAGATTAATCTATGAGAAAGGAGGCAGGAATATGCAATGAGAAAAAGACAGTGTCTTTAACAATGTTAAGAAAACTGACAGCTGCATGCAAAATAATGAAACTGAACCACTTTCTTACACCATACACAAAATAAACCCAAAATGTATTAATGACCTAAAGGTGAGCCTTGAAACCATAAAAATTCTAGAAGAGAGCACAGGGAGTAGTTTCTCTGACATTGGCGATAGCAACATTTTTTTTAGATATGTCTACTAAGGCAAGAAAAACAAAAGCAGAAATAAAAGGACAGCCTAGTGAATGAGAGAAGATATTTGCAAATGGTAAATCTGATAAAGGATTATTATCCAAAATATATAAAAATCTTCTATGACTCACCACTAATAATAATAATAATAATAATAATAATAATAATAATATACGAACAGACATTTTTACAAAGACATACAGTTAGCCAACAGATGCATAAAAAGATGTTCAGTATTCCTAATCATCAGGGAAATATAAATGAAAACTACAATGAGTTAGCACCTCAAATTTGTCAGAATGACTAAAATCAAGAACACAGGAAACAACAAGTGTTGATGAGCATGTGGAGAAAAAGGAACCCTCATGCACTGTTGGTGGGAATGCATACTGGTGCAACCACTATGGAGATTCTTAAAAAAAGTAAAAATAGAACTACCCTATGATTGAGTAATTACACTATTGGATATTTACCCAAAGAGTATGAAAACACTAGTTCAAAAAGATATATGTCTTCCTATTTATTGTGGCATTATTTATAATAGTCAAATTATGGAAGCAGTCCAAGTGTTCATCAATGGATAAAGAAGATATGGGGTGTGTACACACACACACACACACACACACACTATGGAATATTACTCAGCCATAAAAAGGAATGAAGTCTGGCCATTTGTAAAAACATAAATGTTTCTAGAGAGTATAGTGCTAAGTAAAATAAATCAGAGAAAGATAAATACCATATGATTTCATTCATATGTGGAATTTAAGAAACAAATGAACAAGGAAAAAATACAAATAAAAAAATCAGACTAAAATAAATCAGTAATGAAATTGACTCAGTAATCAAAAAGCCTCCAACAAACAAAAGTTCATGAATAGATGGCTTCACAGATGAATTCTACCAAACATTTAAAGAGTTAATACCTATTCTTCTAAAATTATTCCACAGATAGGATAGGATCAAAAGCTTATAAATTCATTCTATGAGGCCAGCATTACCCTGACACTACAAAAAAAAAAAAAATTAGAGACCATACCCTCATGAGTATAGATGTGAAAATTACCAATAAAATATCAGCAAATCAAATTTAAAATTACATTTAAAAAATAAGTTACCATAATCAAGAGAGATTTTTTCCCCTAGGGATGCAAGGATTGTTCAATATCTGGAAATCAATCAACATGGTACACCATATTAACAAAGTGAAAGATAAATATCCTATGCTCATATCATTTGATGCAGAAAAAGCAGTTGACAAAATTCAACATTGATTCATGATAAAACTTTCAACAAAGTGGGTTTTAGAGGAAATATATCCCAACAAAGTAAAGGCCATATATGAAAAACCCACGGCTAATGTCCTACCCAATGGTGAAAAACTGAAAGTTTTTTCCTGTAAGATCAGGAATAAGGCAAGAGCGCCCACTTTTATCACTTTTATTCAACATGGTACTGGAAGACCTAACCATAGGAATCAGATTAAAAAAAAGAGTAGGTGCCCAAGTTGGTAAGGAATATGTTAGTTAAACTGTTAACTAGGGGATCCCTGGGTGGCTCAGCGGTTTAGAGCCTGCCTTTGGCCCAGGCCGTGATCCTGGAGTCCCAGGATCATGTCCCATGTTGGGCTCCCTGCATGGAACCTGCTTCTCCCTCTGCCGGTGTCTCTCTGCCTCTCTCTGTGTGTGTGTCTCTTGTGAATAAATAAATAAAATCTTAAAAAATAAATAAAAATAACTTAAAAAAATAAAGTGTTAACTATTTGCAGATGGCATGATACTATACAAATAAAACACTAAAGACTCCCACCAAAAAATTATTAGCATAAATGAATTCAGTAAATTTGTAGATACAAAGTCCTGGTATGGTCTTTGGGGATATGGTCTGTAACATACACAAATAAATCTGTTGCATTTCTATACAGTAATAACAAAATAGAAGAAAAGAAAGTTAATAACCTTTATAATTGCATCAAAAAGAATAAAATACCTAGGAATAAATTTAACAAAGATGTGAAAGATCTATACTCTGAAACTATAAGACATTGATAAAAGACATTGAAGATGACGCAAAGAAAGATACATCATGATCGTGATTTGGGAGAATATTTTTAAAATGTACATATTATCCAAAACAATCTACGGATTTAATGCAATTCCCATCAAAATATGCATAGAATTTTTTTGAGAATGACAACAACAAATTTTATGGAGCCACAAAGAACCCCAAATATCCAAAGCAATCTTGAAAAAGGAGAACAAGGCTGAAGTTAACACAATCCCAGATTTCAAATTATACTACAAAGCTATCGTAATCAAAACAATATGGTACTGGCACAAAAATAGACACACAGATCAATGGAACAGAATAGAGAGCCAGGAAGTAAATCCACAAGTATGTGTTCAGTTAGTCTACCACAAAGAAGTCAAGAATATACCATGAATAAAGAATAATCTCTAATAAATGATCTTGGGAAAACTGGACAGCTACAAAGAAAACAATGAAACTGGACCACTTTCTTTCACTGTACACAAAAATAAATTTGAAGTGGATTAAAGACCTAAATATAAGATGTAAAACCATAGAACTCTTGATAGAAAACACAGGCAGTAATCTCTTGGACATCAACTTTAGAAGCATTGTTCTAGACAGGTCCCCTGAGGCAAGGAAAACAGAAACAAAAATTAACAATCAAAATTACATCAAACTAAAAAGCTTTCGCACAGTGAAGGACATATCAGCGAAATAAAAATTCAGTCTAGTAAATGGGAGAATATATTTGCAAGTAATATATCCAATAATGGATTAATACCCCCCAAAATTCATATAAGTCAACTTTGAAACAACCATATAAAAAATGTGCAGAGGACCTGTATAGACATTTTTGCAAAGACATATAGGTGGCAAGAAGACATGAAAAAAATGCTCAACATCTCTACTTATTAAAGAAATGCAAATCAAAACCACAATGAGATACCACCTCATACCAGTCAGAATGACTAGTATTAAAAAGATAAGAGGGATGCCTGGGTTGCTCAGTGGATGAACATCTGCCTTCAGCTCAGAGCATGATCCTGGGTCCGGATAGAATACCACATCAGGCTCCCTGTGAGGAGCCTGCTGCTTCTCCCTCTGTCTCTCTGCCTCTTTCTCTGTGTCTCTCATAAATATATAAATAAATAAAAATCTTCAAAAAAAACAAAAGATAAGAAATAAGTGTTAGAGAGGATGTGAAGAAAACAGAACCCTAGTGCAGTGTTGGTGGGAATGTAAATTGGCAGAGCCAGAATGGAAAATGGTGTAGAAATTCTTCAAAAAAATTAAAAATAGAAAAAAAATCCTAAAAATTTAAGCACCATACAACCCAGTAATTCCACTTTCTGCAAGGAAAACAAACATTAGTTCAGATACATATATGCGCCCTTGTGTTCACTGCAGCATTATTTATAATAGCCAAGATATGGAAGCCACGGAAGTGTCCTTTAATAGATGAATGGATAAAGAAAATACAGTATATATAAAAAATAGAATAACAGTCATTACAAAGAATGATATCTTACCATTTTGACAACATGGATGGCCCTAGAGAGTATTATGCTAAGTGAAGTAAGTCAGACAGGAAAAGACAAATATTATGATTTCATTTATATGTGGAATTGAAAAAATAAATGAAGAAATAAACAGCAACATAAAAAAGAAACAGACTCAAATATAGAGAACTAGTAGTTGCCAGAATGGAGGGCAGTAGGGAATAGGTGTACTAGGTGAAGGGGATTAAGAGGTGCATACTTCCAGTTATATGTCATCATGATAAAAAGTACAGCATAAAGAATATAGTCAATAATACTGTAATAACTGTGTGGTGATAGATGGTAACTACACTTATGATGAGCACTTAGTAGAGTATATAACTGCTGAATCACTATGGTGTACATATGAAAGTATTATTTGCTAACTATAATTCAAATTAAAAAACAAAAAATATCTATAGCTTTAATGATACATTAATTGATACATCATAAAAATGTAAGTGACACTGAAATTTTAAAAATATATAGAGAGAAGAATAGACTCATACATGATTACGGTTAAATTGTTATCAACATAAAAGAGATAGATATGATTTTTTTATGTAAACCTCATGGTGAGCACAAAACAAAAATCTACAATAGATTCACAAGAGATAAAGAGAAGAGATTCTAATCATACTACTATGGAAAATCAGTTTACAAAGGAGGGCATCAAGGATAGGAAGAAATAAAAAATGGAATTAGAAAACAACAAGATGTAATTAGTAAGTCTTTACATTTCCAGAACTACTCTAAATACCAATGGATTGTATTCTTCAGTCAAAAGGCATATAGTAACTACATGGATTAAAAAATAAAAAGACTCAACTATATGCTGCATACAAGGGTCTCATCTATGTGAATCTACGTGCTCTTTGTGGTCACACATAGATTCTAACTGAAGGGATGGCAAAAGATATCCCATGAAGTGGGAAAAAAAATATAACAGGGTTAGCTAATACTTTTATCAGACAAAATATACTTTAAGCCAAAATAGTAACAAGAGAGAAAGATGCTTATTATATAATAAGGAGATCAACTCATCAGGAAGATAGCTCAATCATAAATATATATGCATCATAAACATCAGAGCACCTAAAAGATATATTAAGCAAATACTAACAGATTTGAAAGGAGAAATATTAATACAATAGTATTGGGGGATTTCAATACCTCTCAAAAATGGGTAGATCATCCAAATAGAAAATCAACAAAAAATGTTAGATCACAACCATACTTTAGGTCAAATGGACTTAACAGACATATACAGAATATTTTATCCAACAGCATAAAAATATACATTCTTCTTAAGTTCAAACAGTAAATGCTCAAGAATAGATCACATGATAGATCACAAAACAAGTCTCGGCAAATTTAGGGAGACTGATAAATCAAGTATCGTTTCTAACCACAATTATATAAATTAGATTATAATTATTATAATTATATATTAGATTATATTATATATATATATTAGATATATTAGATTATAAATATTATAAATAGATATAATATAATAGATTATAAATATTATAAATATAAATTAGATTATAATTATTATAATTATATATTAGATTATATTATATATATATATATTAGATATATTAGATTATAAATATTATAATAATTTAACAGGAAGAAAGACAGAAAATTCACAAATATATAGATATTAAATAACATTCCTGAAAACGAATATGTCAAAGAAGAAATCAAAAGGCAATCAATAAACATCTTGAAACAAAATAAAATTGAAACATGATGTATTGAAACAAAACCTAAAGGGTTCTGTAAAAGCAGTTGTATGAAGGAAGCTTATAGCAAAAAATACCACTACCAATAAACAAGAAAGATCTTCAACAAACCTTATTTTATATCTCAAGAAACTAGAAAAGAAGAAATGAAGCCCAAAGTTAGTAGGAAGAAGGAAATAACAAAGATCAGAGCAAAAATAAGTGAATACAGGTGTGCCTTGGTGGCTCAGTCAGTTAAATGTCTGCCTTCCCCTCAAGTCATGATCTAAGGGTCCTGGGATAGAGCCCGACATTGGGCTTCCTACACAGTGAGGAGTCTGCTTCTTCCTCTGTCCCTTCCTCCTGCTCCTTCTATTTCTTTCTTTCTTGTTTGCTCACTCTTTCCCTGAAATAAATAAAATCTTAAAGAAAAGATATAAGTGAATATAATTACATGAAAAAGATAAATACAAAATAAAGACCAGTAAAACAATATAAAAGATCAATAAAACTAAGAGGTGTTTTGAAAAAAAATATAAACAAAATTAGAAACCTTTGTCTGGACTAACTCAGAAAAACAGAGGTTTCAGAAAAATAAAATCAGAAATGAAAGAGGAGACTTACAGGAGGGGCACCTGGGTGGCTCAGTGGTTGAGCATCTGCCTTTGGCTCATGTCATGATCCTGGGGTCCTGGGATTGAGTCCCACATCAGGCTCCCCACAGGGAACATGCTTCTCCCTCTGCCTATGTCTCTGCCTATGTCTCTCATGAATAAATAAAATCTTTTTAAAAAAGAAGGAAAGAGGAGACTTACAATAGACATCATAGAAATACAAAGAATTCTAAGAGAATAATTATGTGCCAACAAACTGGATAACCTAGAAGAAATCATTCCTAAAAGCATACAGTTTACTAAAACTGAATCATGAATAAAAATCTGAAAAAGCCAATTTCAAATAAAGAGATTGAATCTGTATTCCCAAACCTCTCAAAACAGAAAAAATTAGGATGAGATGGTTTCACTAGTGAATTCTGTCAAATATTTAAAGAATTAATACCAGTCCCTCACAAACTTTTCCAAAAAATTGAAGAGAAGGGAATACTTCCAAACTCATCTTACAAGGTCAGCATTACCCTAACACCAAAGCCAGATAAGGATACTACAGGAAAGGAAATTATACTCCAATATCCATATTATACATAGATACAAATATTCAACAAAATATTAAATTAAATCAACAAAACACTAAATGAATCATTCACAATCCTTGGGATGTAAGGATGGTTCATAATAAGCAAATCAATAAACATGATGTATAACATTAGAAGAATAAAAAAGTCATAAGATCATCTCAATAGATACAGAAAAAATATTTGACAAAGTACACCTTTCTTTCATGATTAAAATGCTCAAAAAATTGCACATAGAAGAAACATACCTCAATACAATTAAGACCATATTTTACAAACTCACTGCTAACATACTCAATGGTGAAAGGTTGAAATATTTTCATCTAAGATCAGGAACAAGATATTGTAATACTACTGAAAATGCTTGTGAGAACAATCATACAAGAAAAAGAAAACCAATTAGAATAGGAAAGGAAGAAGGAAAAGTGTCTTTGTTTGGAGATGATATGATCTTATATATAAAGACTCCTAAAGACTCTGCCAAAAAAAAGGAATTAATCTCATAAAAATAGAAAAAAGACGATTCTAAAAATTCATATTGAGCTAAAAAAGACCTTGAAATAGCCAAAATAGTTTTGAAAACATGAACAAAGCTGAACAGATCACACTTCTTAATTTCAAACTATATATAATCAAAACAGCATGGTACTGGCACAAAAATAGAACAATGGAACAGAATGGAGATCAGAAATAAGCTCCTGCATATACAGTCAACTAATATTTGAAAAGGGAGTCAAGAATACTCAGTGCGGAAAAGATATTTCTTCAATAAATGGTGTTGAGAGAACTGGAGAACCACATGCAGAAGAATAAAATTGGACATCAATTTTATACCACTCACATAAACTCAAATTTAAGACCTGAAACCATAAAACTTGTAGAAGAAAACAGGAAAAAATCTCCTTGACATTGTTCTTAACAGTGATTTCTCAAAAATGACAGCAAAAGCACAAACGGCAGAAGAAAAATCAACAAGTGGGACTTCAACAAGTTAAAACACTTCCACACAGCAGAAGAAACAATCAACAAAATGAAAAGACAACCTATGGAATGAAATAAATTACTTCAAGTTATATAACTGATAAGGGGTTAAAAGCCAAATACGTGAAGGACTCACAGAACTCAAAAGCAAAAACAAAACAAAACAAAACAAAACAAAACAAACAAACAAACAAACAAAAAACCAACTAATAACATGATTTAAAACATGGACAGAGAAGCTGTGCAATTTTCCAAGGAAGACATTCAAGCAGCCAACAGGGGCATGAAAAGGTGTTCAACACCACTAATCATTAGGGAAATGCGAATCAAAACCACAACAAGACTTCACGTCACACCACTTGGTCCAGTTATCAAGACAAAACATAAGTGTTGGGGAAGATGTGCAGAAAAGGGAATGTCAGTGCTCAATTGATAGTAATATAAATTAGTATAGCCAGTATGGAAAACAGTATGAAGTTTCTCAAAAAAATAAAAATAGAACATATGATTCAGCAATTCCACTTCTGGGTATATAGAAAGGAAATGAGAACAAGATATCAAAGAGCTATCTGTACTCCCGTGTTCACAGTAGCATTATTCATAATAGCGAAATACGGCTCTGACATAAGTGTGCACTGACAGATGAATGGATAAAGAAAACGTTATTTATATATCCATTTTTTAAAAAGATTTTTATTTATTCATGGGAGACACAGAGAGAGTGGCAGAGAAATAGAGGGAGAAGCAGGCTTCCTGAGGGGAGCCTGATGCAGGACTCAGGCCAACGACTCCAGGATCATGACCTGAGTCAAAGGCAGATGCTCAACCACTGAGCCACCCAGTTGTCCCATATCTCTCCATTTTCAATCCAATTACATATAAATATGTATGTGTATATGAATATTATTCATCCACAAAAATGTAGAAAACCTGCCATTGTAACAGCATGGATGGACTTTGACGGCATTATGCTAAGTGAAATAAATCAGAGAAAGACAAATAGACACATGCTGTGTGATCTCATTTATATGTGGAATCTATTAAAAAAAAATCCAAACTCCCAAAAGAGAATGATGGTTGCCTAGAGCTGTGTGGGAGAGAAAAATGGGGAGATGTGAGTCAATGTGTAGAAATTTCCAGTTATGAGATGAATAAGTTTTGGGAATCTAACGTATAGCTTGGTGACTCCGGTTAACAATAATGTATTCAATACTTGAAAGTTGCTAAGATAGTAGATCTTAAACGTTCTTGCCATTTAAAAAAGGTTGTACTTAAGTGTAGTGATGGATGTGTTAACTAGCCTTATTGTGGTAATCATTTTGCAACTCTCTCTCTCTCTCTCTCTCTCTCTCCCTCTCCCTCTCCCTCTCTCTCTCTCTTTCTATATATATATATATATATATATATATATATATATATATATCATATCATCACATTATACACCTTAAACTTACACAATGTTATATACCACTTATCTCGTAATATAGCTGGAAAAGATAGTTTTATCTCACCAGATGTGAACAATAAATCGGATGTGCATATAACTTGCCTAGTGTATAGTTGTTACTGTCTTTCTTTGTCCCTTCTAATTTATGAAATATTTCTAAACATTTTCTGTGACACATATATGGAACTTTCTTATAGAAACACCCTAATATGAAATCAAGTCATGCTAAACAGCATTGTAATTATCATATATAATATTCACAATAATCCTATGGAATTGGTTAATAATCCCCTTTTCACAGGTAAGAAAATGGATGTTAAAGTGATGTGGTCCATGTTATTTAGATGGTATGAGATTTTTGCACATAGAACTTGGTAAAGAAGGGTGAGGCATAAGACAAGTAACAGCAAAATGGAAAGTTTTAAAAGATTGTGAGAGAAAAACAATAGCCTTTTTAATTATAGGCTCCTTAAAGACTAGAAGGTGTATAATATGGTAAAGTTCCTTAATAGACTGAAGCAAAAATCAGTGTGTGTGCCCTTTGAAACTTAACGCCTGGAATTCAGTGATGCCCCTGAGAAATGAAGAAAAAAATGACCTAGAAGGAAAATTTTAATGTAAAGTTAGTAGGGTGTGTAAGTGGTATAAGAGATATTTTGTACAGATGTCATACTAGATATTTCCTCTTTAATAAGTTATATTAAAATTTTGTTAATATGTCTTAATTTCAGATTTTTATTTCCAATGAAACAATCTAATTCTGATTTTCAGTTCTCTTCAGAAAATCTATTTCATGCCAATTACCTACATGCTGGGTGCTTCCAGCCCAGACTTCCAGCAGAGCACTTACCTGATAATGGCTTTCCTAAGGAAGAGTCTTGTCAAGAACTGTCAGAAAAACTTCCTCAAATTATGTCAGATGAAGTAATTATTTTAAGTACTGCCCCTGCTGTGTTATCCAAGACAGGTATTTCAGAGCTAATTCCTCACAAATGCTACTTTTTTTTTTTTTTTTTTTAAGATTTGAGAGAGCAAGAAAGTGAGAGAGTGGGGAGAGGGGCAAAGGAAGAGGGAGAGAGAATCTTGAGCAGACTTGCCTTGACTCTGAGATTGTGACCTGAGCCAAAATCAAAGGTCACTTAACTGACTGGGCCACCCCGGTGCTTCCCACAAGTGTTATTTAAAGAGCCATACTGTACACCTTATGAGTGTATTTGCTCCATAGCTCTTTTTATGTGCCTACAAGAGGAAAATGTCTGCTTCATAAAGAAAAATTTGGTTCACAGTTTGTTTTAATAACAGCCCTTGTTTTCATGGGGATCCTTTTAATTTATGTAATATTAATTTAGAAAGAGATAGGTCTCAACAGATTACACATTAAAGGGCATGATTCATGGTAAGATCATCATCCTTTTATGGAAACATCCAGCACCTCCGCACAGTTTATCTGATCTATGAGGCTTTCATATAAACAGACTTGCTTTTTATTTTCAAAGCTAAAAGTGAGCTTTGGGGGTATCTATTAAACTTTGCAGAAGAAATTTACACATCACTGATCATTCTGTTTTCTGTGAAGTTGGAGAGTTGATACTTTCTATAGATACAGTTTTTTAGGGAATATGCAAGTTTCCTACTACTGCTCTAATTATCACAGACTTAGTGGTTTGCAATAATACAAATGTATTATCATGTGAGAAAATATCACAAGGAATCTGGTGAACCATCAAGTATATCCAAAAACCGAAGAGACTAAATTTCATAGGGAACATGTGTCTGTATTTTTAGCACAGTTCAGAAGTTCCCTTATGTTTGAAAAAGGCTTTTTCCCCGACTGTTTGACTTGCCAGCAAAGCTGTTCTGTAGGTTATACATGTTGTTAACTCACCGAATGTTTCTACGTTTCTCACTATAGAGTCTGCCTTTAGACCTTAAGAGTTGAAGGAGTTTTAGACATTCTTTTTAATCCAACCTTGGTAATTCATAGATGAATAAAAAAACACACAAAAAGTAACCTGCCCAAAGTCACACAGGTATCATTTGAGTTATTAACAGAATCTGGCTTGACACCTACTCTAGTGCTCTAACTTCTATGCTAGGTACATCTGACTTAACTACATACCAAACTGGTAGTATTCGATCGTTTTACTGAGAGGAATCATAAATTCTTTATCATTCTTATCAGAAATGTCAACTTCCTAGGATCTGGGATTATTTTAAGTACTTTATTTTTATATAACCAGAATGCCCCAGGCTTCCTCAAACAGAGGTCACAAATGAGGCTACCTTAACATTACAGACTTGAATTTCCTTAGTTCATTAGTCCCCATCTGCTGCCTAGGACTCCATCCTGTCACCTTTGCCTCAGTTCCTGATCTTCTCCAGGGTTGGTCTCAGATGTGCTCTTCTACCTGTGGCCTCCTCCCAGAGCAGAAGAGTTGGGGAAAGCCTCCCTTCCATAGTCAACTCTATGATATTTGATTGTTTATTTGTTTTATTTAAAAAATATTTATTTGAGAGAGAGCGAGAACAAGGGGGAGAGGGGCAGAGAGAGAAGCAGACTCCCTGCTGAGCAAGGAGCTTGATATGGGGCTCAGATCCTAGAACCCTAGGATCATGACCTGAGGAGAAGGCACCTGACTGACAGAACTGCCCAGGTATCCCTATATTTGTTTTCTTAGTCCCCAAAGCAGTCATTGGTTATTAAATTCCCTAGAAGTTGGTTAGCTTCTGCTTTTTCTCTAGCAAGTTCTCTTTTGTCCTGGGTGTTAAGGAATAGAAATCATCAGTTTTTTCCATTTCTCAGTCTCTCCATCCCAGGAACCAGGCCTTGCCTGTATGCGTATCATCAACTAACATGGATAGGTATTGGGTAGGGAGGTGCTGTTGGTCAGGCTCAGCTAGGACCACCTTTCTACATTGAGATTAATAACTGCCTATTAATTTTTATGGCAAGAATAAAATACCCATTCTTATGAACACTGATGTAGATTATTTAACTAACTTGTGAGAATTAAAATCTGTTAATAAAAGTAGGAAACATTAAAGCTAGCTAATGTTCTTTCCCTGCTGAAAATATTACTCTTTTTAAAAATACTTAAAATGAAGGAAATATTGACAAAAGTTACCCAATATAGGATCCCTGGGTGGCTCAGTGGTTTAGCGCCTGCCTTCAGCTCAGGGTGTGATCCTGGAGTCCTGGGATCAAGTCCCACACTGGGTTCCCTGCATGGAGCCTGCTTCACCTCTGCCTCTGTCTCTGCCTCTCTCTCTCTCTCTCTCTCTCTCTCTCTGTGTGTGTCTCATGAATAAATAAATAAAGTCTTTTTTTAAAAGTTACCCAATATACCATTCTAAATTAAAAGGATTGTTTTCATTTGCCTAGGTTACCATCCAGTGATGACTTTAGTGCCTCTGTAACACAGGTTATTAAACGTGAAAGGAGGTGTGAAAAGAAGATCCTCTGTGGGATCAAGATGTGCTTTGATTACAATATTAATTTACAAATTTATCTTCATATAGGATAATTTCCATTGAAAACTTTCTGAAATCCTAGCTCTCAATGATATGAAATCTTTCATAAAAAACCGTTTGATTTTTTTTAACTGCCCACGTATAAATATTTTTCTTCATAGTTATTTAACCAGACTTGTGAAGGAGTAGCTGGTAGCCAGCCTCTGAGTGTTCTTTCTGAGCCCTGGTTCCTCTTGGTTGTGTAAAGGCTGGTCTTGGCATAATAAGTGATATTTAAAAAGTGATACTTCCCCCCAAAGTTTTCTTCACTCTGACTTCCCATATTACATGCTATTTTGAGATTCTTAACATATTTTCTGTGGCTGCTTCTCTCAGATTTTTTTTCTTTTCTTCCTCTCAAAGTTTTAACTATGCGCTTCACATGTCTTAAAGGGAGAAGTCACTACTTTGGTAACTGATTTGTCTCAGATTTTGTTGTGATGTTCTATTTCTGCCTTTTTGAGATCAAATTCAAGTCTCTCAGACTTTTTTTTTTTAAATAAATGTGAATACAGTTTAGTAACTGGGAAGTAAGGGAAGTAAGTGTAAGCTGTTTTAAAAACACAGACATATAAGCAGGCTTTGAGAATGAGGGAAGACTGCTTAGTGGGAGTGACATCTAAGTGAAAACCTGACAGCTGAGTAGGCATTAGCTTGACAAAGTCAAAAGGCTTGTTTCAGGAGAAAGATTTGATGTGAGGCAGGGCATGATGAACTCAAACTTCCGGAAGGAGTGCAGTGTTACTGGAACATAGATTGTGAGGGTAGAGTGGTGAGCAAAGAATGGTCTTATAAACAATGTTCAGGTGGGGCTTTTTCATGAGGTAAAACAGTCTCTAGCAAATAGGGGAAGTGTTATAAGTAGGAAAGTGACGGGATCACTGGGTTATTGCATCAAGAATGGATATTGAGTGTGAGAGACAAGAAGATAGGAAGCTGAAATAATTAGGTAAGATGTGCTGGTGGTCTGAATTGAAAAGGTGTTTGTGTTTTTGATGTTGGGAAGCAGTGAATACACCAGAGAGATTTTAGTAGTAAGATTGACAGAACTAGTGACTAATTCTACATGTAGATGAGGAAGAGGGATTTTCTTTGGTGACATATGGATTTCTGGTTTCAACAAATAGGTAGATGCTGATGCCTTTCATTGAGTCAAAACAAGAAAGGAAGACTGGATTTCGAATTCAGTTTGAAGAATGTTGAGGTTTATGTATATGAGGGATAGAAGTGGAGATAAGTACGTGGAGCTCAGAACTGGAAATGCATATTTGGGGATTATCAATAATTGGTATAGATCCACAAGTTCAAATCTCAAACTCTGAAAACTGAACGTTTTTATTTTGAAATTTCATGTGAATGTATTTGTAAATAAAGCCTGATAAACTGGCTTTTAATCTTTAAAATCTTTTTCTTTAAATTAAAACAAACCTTTTAATCTTTATGTATCCCAATAGCATAATTTATACTCTTTGCTGTAGAACTGTTAGTATATTCAGTTTTAAGGTGCTGCCCAAACCTGCTGCTCATGCTAGTAATATAAGCATATGTAAGTGTTTTAGATTTCTAAAATCCAAAATGAAAATCCAAATCTCATCTGTCTGGTCTTAGGCATTTGTGGACTGTATTTGAAGTCTTGTGAATATGACCACTGGAAGGACTGTGATATTGAAAAGGGATGGGAAGTCCATGGGGTTTTGAGTAGGGGAGGAATGTGACCTACTTTGGTTTTAAAAGGACCATTCTGGCCGCAAGATCCCTGAGAAAGTATGAGTTTTGTGATGGATGTGGTGAAATGTCACTCCATATCCATTCCAACTTCCATCCTGCTCTGCAGAAACTTGAAAGATAAAAACTATTTTCTCTTAAGTATACTTAAGATAATACACTTATTGTGATGAGCACTGAGTAATGTAAAAAATTGTTGAAGCATTATATTGTACACCTGAAACTAATATAACACTGTATGAAAAAAAAAACCTATTTTCTCCTTGGAAGCTGCCATTTGGGATGTAATTTCCGAAAAGCAGAAGCATTTCTACAAGATTTAGAAGATGAAAGTGAAGTGGAGGCTTCATTCCCACAGCTGGTGATGGTGATCATGCTAATGGGGGTGGGGTGAGGAGTGTGGGGAGTGTAGCTTCCGTATTAGTGATCTGAATGTATCGTTCCCCATCACAGAAGCTCCTGACTGTGACAATGGAGAAAGTTACAATATCACATACAAACCTTGTGAATAGTTGTAGAAATAAGACCTGTGGTAGCTGCTCATTAATATATAATTAAACAAAAAGTACAAATAATGTATTTCATATATGCTTTTTCTAATGTTCTCTTTTTTCCTTCTCATTTAATACAACTATAATTTTGTCCATTGGTACAAAATATCAAAATAGCACTTGGAACCAAAAGTGGATTGAGAATCACCTCAGGATGGATGCAGTTATTTATGGGATTTTGGGTCTCCCCTTTGTGAGGAAAGAAAAGCTTTCTTTCATGTGTATAAAGAAGAGTTCTACTATGTTTGGCGTTAGCATTTTGTTGTTGCTAGTGTTTTGTTTTTCCAGCATTGAGGAATAATTGACAAAAATTATCCATATTTATGATATGCAACCTGACATTTTGATGTACGTTGTCAATTGATTACTACAATCAAGTTAATTAACATATTCATCATCTCATTTTCCTTTTGTGTGTATGTATATGTGTGTGCGCACATGCGATAAGAATATTTAAGATCTACTTGCTTAATAAATTTCAAGTATATAGTAGAGCCTTAACTCTAGTCATCATGATGTGCATTAGGTCTCCAAACTTATTTATTTTGCATAACTGAAAGTTTGTACACTTGAACCAACATCTCCCCATTTTTCCAATCCCCTCCCATATTCTACTCTCTGCTTTTATAAGTTTGACCTTTTTATATTTCATAAATGAGATCATGCAGTATTTGTCTTTCTGTGCCTGCCTAACTTCACTTAGCATAATATCCATGTTCACAATGTCGCAAATGACAAGAATTGACAGGATTTCCTTTTTGAGGCTCAATAAAATTCTACTCTGCATTTGTATCCCTATTTTCTTTACCATTCATCTGTTAATGGACAATCACATGTTGGTGATCATAGATAATGCTTCAGTGAACATGAAAATGAAAACCTCTCTCCTCAAGATACTGATTTCATTTCTTTTGAATATATACTCAGAAGGGGTATATATTGCTAGATCATATGGTAGTTTTATTTTTAATTTTTTAAGAAACCTCCATACTGTTTTCCATTAATTTGCTTTCCTACCAACGGTGCACAAGTGTTAACTTTTCTCCACGTTCTCCACCTTGCCAATAACACTTTTATCCTTTTTCTCTTTGATAATACCCATTCTAAGAGGAGTGAGGTCCTCTCATTGTGTTTTGATTTATACTTTCCTGATGGTTAGTGATGTTGAACATTTTTTTCATATATCTGTTGGTGATTTGTAAGTCTTCTTTCAAGAAATGTCTGTTCAGGTTCTCTGCCTGTTTTAAAATCAGGTTATTTCTTTTTTTTTTTTTTTCTACCGCACTGTTGCTAGTGTTAAGTGTGGATAGAAGAATATGTCTGGATGTTGAGTATCCAATAGAGTATTGATCCTAGTCTAATATGTTATCCTTACTTCAGAGGCTGAAA
The DNA here is from genome assembly GCF_003254725.2 of Canis lupus dingo. Taxonomy (NCBI): domain Eukaryota; kingdom Metazoa; phylum Chordata; class Mammalia; order Carnivora; family Canidae; genus Canis; species Canis lupus. The sequence continues at coordinate 18,960,564 of NC_064261.1, forward strand.
GGCCAAAATTACATTTTCCATTTCCCCTGTGTAATTAGGATTCTGGATATGATCCAGGTTATACAAACTGGATGGCCTTCTGTGAAATTTAGAAAACAGAAGATGAGCGCAGTTCTGTTGTACATGTTGCTTCAGTTTTAACCCCATTTGGAAATGGTATCTTCTCCATTTGGGCAGCTTCCTGATCATGTGTCATTTGTATACTTAGCTTCCTGACGGTGACAATGGGGCTTAGTTCTGGAGTCAGCAGACAGATACCTTCACAATTTGACAAATGGCTTTAGAGTTTTAAGAGACAGTGTATCCTTTTATTTCCTTGAATATGTTCCTGAAAGCTCAATCTTGAGTCTGTCTCCTGAGCTTACACAATAATCCTATAGGTAATTAAATGCCCTAAAATAAGTCCCTTCTTGTTTATGTTGGCTAGAGAAAATTGTCTTCTGCAATGAATTCTGATACAGTTGCCTATGGCAAACCCTGAGAGAAAATAACGTATGATGCTTAAGAGAAGAAAACTACTAAAATGAAATGTAGCAAATAGATGGTGTAAAGGAAAAAAAGGGCGCAATATCACAGAGGCCATAGGAAAGAGATTAGGAGTGGCTTCATAAGAGGCCATACAGAGCCTGAGAAGATGGCTGAGGAGGATCATCCTAAGATCACTTCATCCCACAGATTTACTAGTCACATCAGTGTAACTAACCCAGAAAATGACCTGAAGACAGGCAGAACAGACTCTCCATAGTTAATCATACAGAGGAAGACACATCAAAAATGTTAGGAAGAGTGGAGACAAGGTTAAGAATCAAACTAACCATGAATGGGAGGGATGCCTCGAGCATGGAGAAAGGAGAAGAACAAACCTCACACCAGGCACCCCTGACATAAGGTACCTGCAGTGGGAAGATGAATCCCTACAATATTTGATTTTAAAAACCAGGCAGGTTCAACTTTATATGAGTTTTTATAACCAGTGGGACATAACACTGAGAACTTAAAAATCAGTGGGCTTGGCTCTGGGAAAGCCAAAGGGTCATAGCAAAGGGTTCTTGCCCTTAAGGAGACCAGATAACAAACCCACTGAGATATGACATAGAGGAAGCAATTTGAAAAGCATCTGGGTTATACTGGAAGGAGATTTATTTTCTAATCTCATAATGTGCACTGGAAGAGCAAGGATCTTTAGGAGACTTCTCCAAAAATGAAAGAACTGTTGAGCACCACTTCTCTCCCCTGTCCCCAAGCCTAGATACCCAAACACCTGCAAGAACTAGCAGGAACACTAGCCATCTATATTGCTAACACCACACACACTGTCCCATCAACTCCCCCACCATGTTCCCCTGCAAACTGCCCCATCTAATCCATCCCACTCAATGGGAATCCCTTAAAGCTATGCCAGGTGCATCTTATTCTGCAAGTAGTCCCAGCAGTGACCAAAACCACTCCAAAGTGACTCTTGCCTGGGGAAGAGAGGAAAATAACCACACACACCAATTCCTCTGCAGCCTCCAAAATAGACTGGGGGCAGACATCTAATCTGACTACTGGCTTTGCCCACTAACAAAAACCTTATAGGGGACTGCACAGGGAACTGCAAACCTAACGGACAGACAGAGGGCAGATATCTGGTCTGACTACAGGTCTTGTCTACCAATGAAATCCTCTCAATGTACGACACAGGGAGAGCTCCCTACAGAACAAGAGGGCCTAGGTGGCTCAGTCAGTTAAGTGTCTGCTTTTGGCTCAGGTCATGATCCCAGGGTCCTAGGATTTAGTCCTGCTTTGGGCTTCCTGCTCAGCAGGAAGCCTGCTCCTCCCTCTGCCAGTGTCCCTGCTTTTGCTTGTACACACACTCTCTCTCACTCTCATAAACAAACAAACAAACAAATCAGTGAAACTAGGAGCTGGTTCTTTGAAAAGATCAATAAAATTGATAAACCTTTAGCCAAACAAACAAAAAAAAAGGACTCAAATAATATCAGAAATCAAAAGAGGAGAAATAACAATTGACACTACAGAAATACATAAGATTATAAGAGAATGTTATGAAAAATTATATGCCAAAAAGTCAAACAACCTAGAATAAATGAATACATTCCTAGAAACATATAATCTCCTCAAAGTAAATCATGAAGAAATAGAAAGTTCACACAGGCCAGTTACTAGCAATGAAATTAATTAGTAATGAAAAAAAAAATCCCCAAAATGAAAGTTCATGACCATATGGCTTCACAGGTGAATTCTCCCAGGCATTTAAAGAAGATTTAATACTTATTCTTCTCAAACAATTCTAAGAAAAATAGAAGGAAAGCTACCAAATTCATTCTATGAGGCCAGCATTACCCTGATACCAAAACCAGATAAAGCCATCACAGAAAACTACAGACCATTAGCTCTAATAAAGGTAGATGCAAAAATCCTCAGCTATATTTAGCAAACTGAATCCAATACATTAAAAAAACATATCATTCACCATGATCAAGTGGGATTTATACCAGGCATACAAGGATGGTTCAATATTAGTGAATCAATCAACATCAGAAATCACATTAAGAAGAGAAAGGATAAAAACTATGTGATCATTTCAATAGATTCAGAAAAAGTATTTTATAATGTACAACATCCTTTCATGATAAAAATTCTCAAAAATGTAGGTTTAGAGGGAACATACTTCAACATAATAAAGGCCATATAGAAAAAAAAAAAAAACCCACAATTAACATCATACTTAATGGTGAAAAGCTGAAAGCTCTTCCCCCTAAGATCAAGAACAAGACAAGGCTGTCCACTTTCACCATTTTTATTCAACATAGTACTGGAAGTCCTGGCCCTAGCAATCAGACAAGAAAAGTAAATAAAAGGCATTTGAATTAGTAAGAAGGAAGTAAAACTTTACCTATTTGCAGATGGCATGATATTATATGTAGAAAACCATAAAGACTGCACCAAAAAATGACTAGAACCAATAAAAGAATTCAGTAGTGTCAGAGTTCAAAATTAATATACAGAAATCTGTTGTGTTTCTATACACTAATAATGAAACGGCAGAAAGAGAAATTAAGGAAATAATCCCATTTAAAACTGCATTCAACTTGACGGGATGAACACTGGGTGTTATACTATATGTTGGCAAATTGAACTACAATAAAAATATATACAAAAATAAATAAATAAAACTGCATTCAAAATAATAAAATATCTAGGAATAAACTTAACCAAAGAAGTGAAAGACCTGTACACTGAAAACCATAAAACTTTGAAAGAAATTGAGGTTGACATAAATGAAAAAAATAGTTCATGTTTATGAATTGGGATAATATTATTAAAAATGTCCATATTGGGGATCCCTGGGTGGCGCAGTGGTTTGGCGCCTGCCTTTGGCCCAGGGCGCGATCCTGGAGACCCGGGATCGAATCCCACGTCAGGCTCCCGGTGCATGGAGCCTGCTTCTCCCTCTGCCTGTGTCTCTGCCTATCTCTCTCTCTCTCTCTCTGTGTGACTATCATAAATAAATAAAAATTAAAAAAAATATCCATATTGCCCAAAGCAATATAAAGATTTAATGCAATCTCTATCAAAATACCAACAGTATTTCTCAAAGAACTAGGATAATCCCAAAATTTGTATGGAAACATAAAAGACTTCAAAAGCCAAAGCATTCCTGAAAAAGTAGGAAAAAAATTGGAGTTTTCATAATCCCAGGTTTTAAGATATACTACAAAGCTATAGTAATGTAAACAGTATAGTCGTCACACAAAAATAGACGAATGGAGCAGAATAGAAAACCCAGAAATAAACCCACAATTACATGCTCACTCTACAACAAAGAAAGCAAGAATATACAATGGGAAAAAGACCATCTCTTCAACAAATGGTGTAGAGAAAACTGGACAGCTACATGCAAAAGAACAAAACAAGACAGACCACTTTCTTAACCACACATAAAAAACCTTTAAGTTGGCTTAAAGACCTAAATGTGAACCCTGAAACCATAAAATTCCTAGAAGAAAACATAGGCCCAAATCTTTTTCATATGAGCTTTAGAAACCTGTTTTATAGATATATCACATTTAGCAAGGAAGAAAAGGAAAATTAAATTATTGGGAAAATAAATTTGTTTTGCACAGTGCCAGAAACCATTAACAAAACAAAGACAATCTACCCAATGGGAGAAGGTATTTGCAAATGATACATCTGATAAGGGATTAATATCCAAAATATAAAGAACAACTTATATATACACTTAACACAAAAAAAACTCCCTCAAATAATCCAATGAAAAAATGGGCAGAAAACATGATAGCCATATGTCTTCTTTGGAAAAAGTTCTACCAGGCACATAAAAATATGCTCAGTATCACTGATCATTAGGAAATTCAAGTCAAAACCAAAATGAGATATCACCTCACACCTGTTAGAATAGCTAAAATGAAAAATACAAAAAATAACAGACATTGGTGAGCATGTGGAGAAAAAGAAACCCTCAAGCACTGTTGGTAGGAATCCAAGCTGGTACAGCCACTGTAGAAAACAGCAGGGAGATTCCTAAAAAATTAAAGATAGAAATAACACTATGATCCAGTAATTACATGACTGGGTATTAACCCAAAGGAAACAAAAACAATAATTTGAAAAGATATATGCGCCTGTATGTTTATTGCAGCATATTTACAATAGCCAAGATATGGAAGCAACCTAACTGCCCAACCATAGATGAGTAGATAAGAAAATGTGGTACATATGTACAATGGAATATTATGCAGCCACAAAAAAATGAGATCTTACCATTTTCAGGATAAATAGACCTAAAGGTATTATGCTAAGTGAAATAAGTCAGAGAAAGACAAATACCATACAATTTCACTTGCATGTGGAATTTAAGAAATAAAACAAGGGAATAGCAAAAAAAAAAAAAAAAAAGAAAACCAAACAAACAAAAAAACAAAAACAAAAAAACAAAAAAAAATGTTCCCACAATGGACTCTTAACTATAAAGAATAAACTGGTCATTCCCAGAGGGGAGAAAGTGGGGGGATGTATGAGATAAGTGAAGGGAATTAAGGGTACACACATTAGGATGAGCACTAAGTAGCGTATAGAACTACTGAATCCTCACATAGCACACTTGAAACTAATGCACACTATATGTTAATTACATTTGAGTTTTTTAAAAAAATGGGTCATACTGTGGATGGTAAGGAAAATCCTCTCTACCCACTGTTATTAGAATGAGCAAATTGAGGGAATAAAGGGTTTTTTGTTTGTTTTAAAACCCCTTAGTGTTTTTAGTAATTATGTGACAAAACATGACGACAGACCCAAACCACAGAAATTTGGAGAAAGCTATCCTTGTGAAAAACCTTTTTATGGAGAAAGGAAATAGGAAGAGGACTTGTTTAACCAAGAGAATTGAGGAAAGACAGAAGCTCCAAGAGGATCACTGCCTATTTAGCCATCTAGGGTCATGGAAGTCTGTGGCTTGGGGAAGCCATGTTTCTTGATATTCTCACTGCACAGTAGCCATCCACAGAAGAAGCTCACACAAATTTCTTCAGTATTGGGCACAAAACTAAAGATATTCTTCTTTTTACTCTAAGCAACTACAAGATTATCCTTAATATATATTTTTTTCTGTCAACATGGTATTTCCTTCATACTTTTCAATCATTTCACCTCTCACAGCAATTTCTTCTTCTACATTGGTCTTTCCCTCAGGTTGCCATTCTACTGCTCATAGGTTTCTTAAGCTATTGTTATATTTCAATTAGAAGCTTCCCATTCTCCCAATGGAGACATACATTTTCCCTTCCAATATTTAATATAAATCTAATGATTTCATTTACTTGCTACTTTTGTATCATATTAATGGCCATTTGACTTGATACCTTCTTCCAGGGGGGACCATAGGTACCACAGTGTAAACTCCTGTACTACCAAAAAGCCTATATATAACCTGCAATATCAGAAGTACAAAAGCACTATTATAGTTACCACTTACTAAGATAAAGTTAAGCTGGGACTGTCATAGTCACTGTGAAGCTTACAGATAATTAAGACAGTACATCTTTTCCTGTTCCATACTTCTGCATTTAGAATAAAGTCTAAACCAAAAAAGTATTTGTTATTTAAAATACAGATCCCACCCTCCCATAAAGATTCATTTAGCTTTATGGTGTACCTGTTTGGTATTTGATAGTTCTTTACTTTTCAGGACTTAGTGTCATCTTTAAGCCTATGGACATCATGATTTTTTTTTTCTAGGCCATTTATACAAATGCCAGATGGAAATGACTCCAGATGAAATTGGCAGACTGCTAATAATAGTAGTTTAGAAAAGTACTCAGTTGTTCCTTTTGTTTTCTATTTCTTAGACAACATGAATTCATGACTAAAACATACTAATACTGATTTTCAAAGAAGACCTTAGTTGGGAAAACATCACAAATTTTTTTGGAAGTCTAAATACAATTCATTCTCTAGATTTTACTTACCCATACCTTTATTTTTCAGTTCTCTGCTATATTAAGGCAAGCATTACAGGAAAAATTCCAGTGTTGTTAACTTATTGCTTTAGCTAAATGAGACTAAGTCTACTAAACATAGCACTCACAGAAACAATTCATGAGCAGAGTAAAAGCCTTAGCAGGTTTGGTGGGTATCCATAAATCCAATACCAATGCTCTTGATAATTATTCAGGAAGAAGAATAATCCAAAAGTGTGCCATCTTATAAAGAGTATGTAGATGTGAATAAATTACTCAAAGACATAAGGCACACACAAAAGTTTTTAAACAAAAGAGCCAAATGATAAAATATAATCACTGTGCTATTCTGAAATAGCTATGTGTTTTGATTTTTAGAATTTGTATTACAATTAGCCTATAATATCCCAGTGTTTCTATCTCTTGCATATCCTAGCTGTTCTGATTGATGGGCATGTTCTGTGGCTATGTCCTTTATATTCAAGGGAAGACAAGACAACTTCTAGGGTAAGACGAATTTTTTTCACATGGATAATCCTAAACCATAGGTTTACATTAATTTAGCCTTCTGTTGCATATGCTGTCCCTCTTTATCACCTTCTCTCCCTCTCATACACATGCGTACACACACAACCACAGTCTCACAACATTTGCTCTCTGCACACATGGTCTGCCTGTTGTTTGATCCCCAAACCCATCCAACTAATCCTATTTGACCCTCAAAGACAGCCCTGTAACTTAGTCTTTTTTTAATATGATGAAATTGAATGGCATTTCTAAAGCTTTTCTAGAACTGAATCAGTATGTGAATCAATGTTTTGAGGCTATACATGTCTGTGTACACCGAAATCATCTCATCCACCCCAAACGCTGAGGTTCTCCAATAGTTATTTATGAAACTATTCTATTTATTTACACATCTTTTATATTGTGCTTTTCCAGTGATTTTAAGTCACAAGTGGGGACTTAGAACCTTGTCTTTCTCGATCCCAACCCCACTACCACTGAACCCAATGGTTCTACCACTTTGGGTTCTACCACAATTTTATCACTGAACCCAATATTGTCTCTGACTCCCTCCTGGCCAAGTTTTCTTACACATTTCTATACAAGCATAGATATGGCTTTGAGAATCTATAAAGAACTCATCAAAATCAACACCTCAAAAATAAATAATCCAGTTAAGAAATGGACATAAAACATGAATCAACATTTCTCTAAAGAGGACATACAAACGGCTAACAGACACATGAAAAAATGCTCAACATCACTCATCATCAGGGAAATACAAATCTAAACCATGATACGATATTATGTCACACCTGTCAATGGCTAAAATGAACAACTCAGGGAACAACAGATGTTGGTGATGATGTGGAAAAAGGGGAATCCTTTTGCACTATTGGTGGGAATGCAAACTGGTACAGGCACTCTGGAAAACAATATGGAGTTTCCTTAAAAAGTTAAAAATAGAACTACCTTATGACCCAGCAATTATACTACTAGGTATTTATCCAAATGATACAAACACCATGATCTGAAGGGGCACATGCACCCCAATGTTATAACAGCATTATCAACAGTATTCAAACTACTTAAAAAGTCCAGATGTCCATTGACTGATGAATGGATAATGTGGTGTGTGTGTACACACACACACACACACACACACACACTGAAATAGCACTCAGCTATCAAAAAGAATGAAATACTGTCATTCATAACAATGTGGATAGAACTAGAGTGTATTATGCTAAGCAAAATAAGTCAGAGAAAAACAAATCATATGATTTCACTCATGTGGAATTTGAGAAACAAAACCTAAACATAGGGGAAGGGAAGGAAAAATAAAATAAAAACAGGAAAGCAAACTATAAGAGACTCCTAACTATAGAGAACAAACTGAAGGTTGCTATAGGGGAGATGGGCTAAATGGGTGATGGGCATTAAGTAGGGCACTTGTTGGGATGAGCACTGGGTTTTACATGTAAATGATGAATCACTAAATTTTACTCCTAAAACCAACACTACACCATAACCAGCTTAAACTAAAAAAAAGTAATAATAATAATAATAATAATAATAATAATAATAAGGAATAGCTTTAAAAACAAGTTGACACAATACTTCATAAATCGGCATTGAACAAGTACTCTTCATGGATACTTCTAATTATTTAGCATATTTTTCAGGTGCTAGAGGAAACCAAGCAACACAACAGGCATAAATAAGATATTCTTTTAAGGATTGGTCTTTTATTTTATTTTTTATTTTTTTTATTTTTTATTTTTTTTGGATTGGTCTTTTAAAAAGTGACTATTTTAGAAAATAGGTTTTATAGCAAGTATCAGGTATCATTTGTAAGGAAAGATTTAAGACTTTGTAATAAGCTAAAGAGACTACTGGATATCATTTCAGTTGAATGCTAGAGCCTCCAGCAGACTACCTGAGTGTTAAAGACTTCTGCACCTTTCATTGCCTTGGATGCTTCTAAAGCTCTCTGCATTGTAGATAGAATTACAAGACTTATTTTATTGCTATTAACTTTCTGGTGGAGAGAGCTACTTTTGAGCCTATTATTTCATTTCAACATTTTCTTACAACGTATAAATTATTGGTTCTTTGACTTCTTTGAACAATCTGCAACATTGGTTTGGTTCCCTCTTTAACGAGCTAAAATTTTTGATATGTTCATTTTAAATCACTGGGAGAGTCATGATTTTATTAACTTTTACGGAAATTTCTCTTTTTTAACTTTACAGTATGGAAGTTTTAAAGCAAATTTTAAAAGACTTCTACCAATGTGAATGCTTTCCATCTTAAAATGCCATAATGTGAAAACGCAGTTGCTAATATCTACTTAATACCACTATAATTATTACTCTGTTTAAACACACGCATACAAAACTCTAATTTGCCCTGCTGAGAAACAAAAATATACGTGACTATCATAATAGCTTGTCAGTATTCAAAAAACATAGTAGTTGAGGTGATTTTATACATCCATCTTTGGCTGTTGATATTTTATACATAGAAAGCCTACCTAGAGCAACCTTTGTTCCACACATGTCACATGAGATGATTAATGGTGAAGACCACTTAATGCAAAATCATGAGGTTAAGTTTAAATTCACATATTTTGCTTTTATGTAGCACCACTTATCTCATATCCCATTAGAGATCCCTTTTCTTTTGTTTTATTGAAGACATTTATCTCAAGCCATTATCTACATAGGAAAAGTAGAAATCAGAAAGAGGTTGGGCTTCAAGGTATAGGGACTTGGTTCAAATTTCTGCTCCATCATTAGTGATGTGACCTGGACAAGCTAATAAAAATTCAGTTGATGAGGTAACAACCATGAGAATAACACGGTATTAGGTACTCCTTAAATGATACCTAATTCAGTTTGTGTACATTCTCATCGCCCAAGATGTTCATAGCTCTGTCTAGTAAACATTGTTTTGTATATGCAAGCTTGTAGGGAAATTCTTGTGATTACTAAAGTTTGACCTGATGGGCCAGAGAAAGGAACAAAACAAATATAATTGGGTTTATGAGATACTAAGTCAAACAGGATTGCCTGGTTAACATAACAGACAAGGAGTTAGACAAGGAGTTAGAACTAGGTGGGTCAAACCCTCCCCACGCTTCACTCTTCCATGTCCGGTGGAAGGAGCTGCACATGATCTCAATTTCTCTTAGGTCTTCAGATATTAGGTTATGAGGAACTTAAATTTGGGTGCAAAGAGCCCATCTACATAACCATTTTCATGTTTTCTTATGAAAAGGGAAAAAAGCTCTAAGGTTCCTTACTGGAGCCCAGCTCCTTGCTGTTCTTAGCTCAAGTAGGTCTCTCTGCATAATGGGAAAAGATGATGAACTTATGCATCCACAATTTGCTGTCCATGACTGCCAGTCTATATCTTGTGATGGTGCTGGTATTCTCCAAGCTCTTTGCTGGACATCTGCGAATTCTTATCTTTTGGGCTTGAAGAAAATAATCAATTTCCCAACTGGCTTGCCATTTTATCCATTCTACTTTATGCTAGACTCCTATCACCTTTGTGCATGTTCAAAAATTTCTTATTCTAAGAAATATATCATGGATTTGAAAGCATTAGCCCAGGACATTCAATAAATATTTGTTGGATTTAAGGCTAAATCTTGCTTCATTTATTAGATCCATGAAAGTACTTTTTTGGAAACACAGTAGAGTAAAACATGGTCAAATTCTTCCTGAATTTCCAGCTTGGCCATTTTCCATCATAGCCCTCCTGAATAGCTATCAGGTACATACAGTTGGGTTCAGTCTCTAGATTTCTAGCTTGCTCTTAACTAGATGTTAACCAATTCCTGCTATGCTGTCAGTAAGGTATTAAAAATACTGCTAATATGTGCTCTCTTCAGGTATCTCTGATCTTAAGTGGTGAGAGAGGAAGATCTTTATCATTGCTCTACCTTGAGAGCCCAACGGGGTGACAAGAATCTCCCTCTTCCACTTCACTGGGTTAGAAAATGGTAAGATGGACTAAACACACACACAAAAATAAAATTAAAAAAAGTTACAGATCCCTGACAGTTATGAGCTGCTAGTTAGACAGAAGTTCTTTTTCGAGGCAGAAATGCTGAAAATATTTTTAGTTTAAATTATTAAATACTTTAACACTTTTTACTTTTATGAAAAACATTCTAAATACTTCTCAGATCTGATGGAGAGGGATAGGAATATATAATTTATTGTTTTTACTATAAAACAAACTAAGCTGAGGAATGAGAGGTTGCTTTAAAGATTTTATTACTTTGACTAATTTCATGACTTTAAACTATGCATATCAATGAATCACATACACAATTTTTACCAAAGTATACAAAACTGAATTAACATGTCAGCTTTTCTCCTTTGGTTTTTAGTCTCAAAAGAAATTTATTTTTCCTATGAAAATTCAGCAAGAAGGGGTTTTATAGACCTTAGTATTGTTTTTGGGTTCTCAAATATGTTGAACTGTTAATCAGAATTTTATCAAACCCAAGTTTCCTATGTGAGATAATCAGAGACTCTGTAATCACAGCAATTAAATTCTTCCCACAGAGCAGAAGAAAGCACTAAATTTAATTTCTGATTGCTCTTCTAATATTCCCCACAGATCGAAGACATTGAAAATACAGAGAACCTTGATTAACACATCTTTTTGGAATGAAATTCATTTATCAAAAAAGTCTTAAAAACAGTTCAACTCAGAATTAATGTATTACTTAAGCAAAGTTGCATAATCTGTAGCCCTGAATGATCAACCCCCTGTGTAGGTTCCAGCAGCCCCTCCCAGCTGAAAGTTCACAATTTTGGACTAGACAAAACCGTAATTTTCAAATTTTAATTTGCACATTTTGTCTCAAAGCTTTAAAAAAGTATTACTTTTTTATGATTTTCCCTATTTTTTAATGGTAAAATAGGGAATATTCTGATACTCTTGAATACTGGCCTTTATTTCTCTATCACATCTTTTATTTCTAATTTTGTACAGTCCGTGTTGGACATCTATAAGCATGTAGGCAAACACTTGGTGGAGCAAGTGAGATTCACTGAATAATTCTTGTAGTGGCAGAAATCAATCTCCAGACGTGCCTTGGTGGGTCAGTCAATTAAGCATCTGCCATCGACTCAGATCATGATCCCAGGATCTTGAGATCAAGCCTGCATTGGAATCCCTACAGGTGGAGAACCTGCTTTCCCCTCTCTTCCCTGCTCCTGCTCTCTCTCTCTCTCTGTCACTATCTCCATTTCTCTTTCTCAAATAAATAAAATCTTAAAAAAAAAAAAAGAAAAGAAATCAATCCTCAGAAGGCACATAGAGTAAAGCTGTCTGCTTCTTTTGGGTTTGGAAATTTGGAGCCTTCTCTGTCTACCACAGTTCTTTCTTACCTCTTTTTAGATCTTTTCCTAGCCTCTTTTTCCACTTTACTTCTGAGCAGGGGAGGCACCATCTAAAGCAGAAAGGGCCTTGGGGGCCACACAGATCTGGGCTTGAGATGGATTATGAGACTTGGTTTTTCCAGCTGAAGAAAATGCACTTTCTGGCTTGAGAGAGGCGGAGAATGTATAGAAAGCCTCTGATGTGTTATGGATACTCAATATATGTCAACTGTTAAGATTGCAGTTAATGCAGACACTCCTTTACTCAATGCAACCTATATTTCCCCCTCAATATTGCCAGCTCACATTTGTTCCTTCCTCAAAGATCTGACATTGATTCAGTTAGTATTTAATGCAACTTTTTTGAACCCTTGGAATATAGTATAGTAGTGTTTTACCTGTAATAATTATATTTCAAATCAATAAATGTATATTTAAGGTTATCTTTTTCATTAGTAGAAGTATGGAGTATACTCACTGATAAAAGAAAATATAATCTGAGGTTATTACTAAGAGAGTCAATTAAAATGGAGTTTAGAGGACATTAAGGAGGTAGAGCCTATGTCTCCTGTCTCAATTCTTGGAAAAGTACTGAACCTGCTTGTTGCCAAATCCCAAATATCCTGCATGAACATTTGGTGCCTACAAGAATAGACTTAAATGGACACTCTATCTAGCACTAACCTTAGCAACCAATCATATATAGGACATGTTACTGTAACTCTGCCAACACCAATCACAAGACTTTACACATTGTGTAAGGTATATTGTTTTTAATATGACTAAAATTCCTCCTTTGTCCTTAAAAACCTAACTTCCTATGTCTCTTGAGAGCACAATCTGGATTACTGCCTGAATTTGTCTTGCAAATTGCAATTCTAAGACCCCAAATTAAAGCTGTGTTTCACAGCCTTGCCTTGTGCAACATCACTATCCTTGAACATTGATTGACTATTTGAACTTGGTAAATAATAGATTTTTACTCTCCTGAGCTAGAAGATAATAAAAAGAATCTTTATTCCCCAAATGATAATTTATCTCTTTATAGATTGTAGAACTGGGAGAGTTGTTTTAGAAACAGTTTTTGTCCTCAGACATAGAAATGGAAAGAAACTCAGGGAGCTGGGCTAGTGGAAAGCTAGGTAGTGGCAGTTCCCTGCCAGAGCCAAGTGACCTGACTTTTCTATTTGGTCCCAGTATTGGAGCAGAACATGGGCATCATCCTGTCTACTGAGGGTGGTTCTTTTCCCATTTAATTGCTGGAAGACAGGATCCAAAGTGTGACTTAGAGAACAAGATTAAGGTAGACTCTAGTCCATCTCTGATCCTGATCTTTTCTACCCTTTCCAAAATTTTACATAGACATCATCTACCTCTTTGAGGATTGGAAATTAATTTCTATAATTTGGGGAATATCAAAGAACTCATTGGTATCTTTTTGCTCCTTCAGAGCTGTTTGTCTTTAATTTTTTTCATCCCTGGCTGCCTTTTTTTTTCTTCTCGAAATTTTTATTTAAATTTTAGTTAGTAAATATACAGTGTAATGTTAGTTTTAGGTGTAGACTTTAGTGATTCATCACTTTCATACAACACCCAGTTCTCATCACAACCAGTGCCCTCTTTAATACCCACTTAACCCATCTCCCCTCCTCCAGTAACCACCAGCTTGTTCTCTAGAGGTAAGAGTCTATTTCTTGGTTTGCTGTTCTTCCCCACCCCACATGTTCATTTGCTTCTTAAATTCCACATAAGTGAAATCATATGTATATATCTTTCTCTGACTTATTGTTTAGTATAATACACTGTAACTCCATTCACATCACTTCAAATAGCAGCATTTCATTCTTTTTTATGGCAGAGTAATATTCCAATGTATACTTATACCACATCTTCTTTATTCATTCATTAAGTTGATGGACATTTGGGCTCTTTCCATAATTTGGCTATTGTTAATATTGCTGCTATAAATATCAGGGTGCATGTGTCCCTTCGAGTATTTTTGTACCCCTTGGGTAAATACCTAGTAGTGCAATTGCTGGATCATAAAGTAGTTATATTTTTAGCTTTCTTTTTTTTAATATTTTTAATTTTTATTTATTTATGATAGTCACAGAGAGAGAGAGAGAGGCAGAGACACAGGTAGAGGGAGAAGCAGGCTCCATGCACCGGGAGCCTGATGTGGGATTCGATCCCGGGTCTCCAGGATCGCTCCCTGGGCCAAAGGCAGGCGCCAAACCGCTGCGCCACCCAGGGATCCCTATTTTTAGCTTTCTAAAGAACCTCCATATTGTTTTCCAGAGTGGCTGCACCAGTTTGCATTCCCACCAACAGTACAAAAGTTTTCCTTTTTCTTCTCATCCTCACAAACTTCTGTTGTTTCCTGTGTTAATTTTAGCCATTCTGACTGGTGTGAGGGGATAGCTCATTATAGTTTTGAATTGTAATCCCCTGATGAATGATGTTGAGCATCTTTTCCTATGTTTACTGGCCATCTGTATGTCTTCTTTGGAAAAAAAAATGCCTACTTATGTCTTCTGCCCATTTTTAAACTAAATTATTTGGTTTTGAGGTGTTGATAAGTTCTTTATAGAATTTGGATATTATCTCTTTATTAGATATGTCATTTGCAAATATCTTCTCCCATTCTGATTGTTGTCTTTTAGTGTTATTGTTCCTTTACTGTGCAGTAGACTTATTTTGATGAAGTATCAATAGTTTATTTTTGCTTTTGTTTCCCTTACCTCAGGAGACATATCTAGAAAGAAGTTGCTATGGCTAATATCAAAAAGGATACTGCTTGTGTTATCCTCTAGGATTTTTATGGTTTCCTGTCTCACATTTAGGTCTTTAATCCATTTTAAATTTATTTTTGTGTTTGGTGTAAGAAAAAGGTCCAGTTTCATTCTCTTGCATGTTGCTGTCCAGTTTTCCCAACATCATCTGTTGATGAGACTATCTTTTTTCCATTGGATATTCTTGTCTGCTTTGTCAAAGATTGGCCACATAGTTGTGGGTTCATTTCTGGATTTTCTATTCTGTTCATCACTGGCTGTTCATCACAATTATTTTAGCCAAATGTCATGGCATGTGTGGGTACTTGCAAGTGTGACAATGTTCTTTTCTTTTTGTGGCCACAAATGTTTATACTTGCTTTATTTTGAGGCCCCAAAAAGATCTCAGCTGCAGACTTTTTTACCTACAAATTCAGCAGAGAAAGCAGAATTGTTTCTTAGGGTAAATGTAGCTATGTGTTCTTATTTTCTATGCACAAAAGGCTATAATGTACTATAAGTTTGACATCTATCATAAGAAATAAAAATCTCTGTAGTCCAGAAAATACAAAGTTCAATAAAAGAAAAATTATTATCAGGTGGAAGACACAGATTCGCATTGTTTTTTCTGTGACTTTATTTCTGTGTAACATCTGAGTAAATCATAAAACAAAGTATCTGGACTTGATAAGTTGTTCTCAAATTTTCAGAGAGCAGAGTTTCTGGAGATCAGTCTAATTTTGTAGAATAAGGATTTAATACCATCAAACAAATGGGTACGAAATGTATAATTAGGTTATATAATAAATCACATGAAGAGACCATGAAGAGCAATATAACATGCCCATTCAAGCAGTCATAGTATAACACTGAAAAGTTTATGAAAAAGAGCTTAAAATTCCAAGTATCTTTTTTTACACTGGAGGAAATGCCAGTGTCTAACATTAGACAAAGGGGTTTAAGTCTAATGTGTTGAAAACTGGGATTCTAAGGAAGCACTGTTTAAGAACCTCTGGACTGCATATTCAAGCTCTAAAATGTCTAAAATGCCTTGTGACCAAATGTTACTTGTTCTGATTATAATTGCTTTTCACATACTAGGTATTTTACAACTTTCTGTGAACACTCAAAGCTTTCAAAGAGATAACCATTCAAAGTGGAAATTCAGGTACAAACTATGCTCTGAACTAAAAACCTATGCTTCTGGAATATAGTGACATCTTCCAGTGCTACTCAAATGTCTCCATGGAAACACTACTTCCCACAGAGGAAAGTAAAAGTGTACCTCAACATATGGGTATTCTAAGGCCCATTATATGTGCATGATATCTTTGAAATCTGGATTCTGTCTTTAAGAATTCTTAAAATTTCTTACAAAAAGTTTAAGTTACTTATCACCAGAAGAAAAAAAAATGCTAAAGGTAGAATAGAGTCCAGACAGTTGTACTCTTCCTCTTGAGACCTGTTATTCTATGAATGGTGAGAGGTGGGGGGTGAACATTCTCAAATTTACTAGCCTCATCTTGATTCAGGACCTGTTTTTATCTATCTAGTACAGATCTATCATCAAAATGCCACTACAAGGACAAAGAATTTTTTATTTTTTTTATTTTTTTTAATTTTTATTTATTTATGATAGTCACAGAGAGAGAGAGAGAGGCAGAGACACAGGCAGAGGGAGAAGCAGGCTCCATGCCCCGACGTGGGATTCGATCACCGGGTCTCCAGGATCGCGCCCTGGGCCAAAGGCAGGCGCCAAACCGCTGCGCCACCCAGGGATCCCAGGACAAAGAATTTTAATTCAACCACAACAACAGTGATAGCTCTGTTATAGATGAACTGCTGTGTGCAGGGAAAATTAAAAATAAGACTTTGTTAAATGTTTGTGTACAGATTAACACTAGACTGTCTGCATCCATGTGTAGACTCCATTCCTAAGTGACTCATTATGTAACCTTGGGATCATTGCTTTTAGTGAAAATGGAAATATAATTTTTCTAAACAGAGAGGAAACTCTCTTTTGTGATGCCTGAATCCTAGATGAAAGGAAACTGATAAAAGGGCAGAAGTAAAGAGTATATTAATACATGCTCTCCTTTCCAAGGTAGTATTTTAAGGCAATCTTGAGCTACTATTGAAGTTTTTTAAGCTTCTTAGAAACATTCCTGAATATTCACATGGTTGATATAACAAATACACCTATACTTTGGATTACTTCAAGTTTTTCATTTTACTTTCATTATTCAGTTCAACACTGAATGTCTGTCTAAGATATTGTCTTATTCCCCAAAAATGAAAGGGAAATTACCTGTTTTGCAAGTTCAAGATTAAATAGATGCAAAGGAAAGTACATCTTCTATTACCACCTCAAAATCTCTTGCTACTTTGGCTTTTTATGTGAACCATTCTTTCATTAATTCATCCAATAAATAATTTTAAAATTTCTATAATCTTTCAGACTGCTGCAGGTACTGAAGAAACAGTTAAACAACACAAAGCCCCGGTCCTTGATGAGTGGACATACCAGAGGCAGGAAAGGGCATATACAAAACTAGTGATTGCTGTACAAAAAAAATAAGCAGGATACAATAAAGAGTGCCCAGGCAAAGTTATTTAGAAAGAGTGTTCTTGGACAGCCTATAAAAGAGGCTTAACAATGATTTCATAAATTTAACACCAAAGACAACAATCAAAGACAACAAAAGCAAAATTAAATAAGTAGGACTACATCAAACCACAAAGTTTCTGTATAAGAAAGGAAACCATTGATAAAATGAAAAAGCAACATACAGAATGGGAGAAAATATTTGCAAATCATATTCTGTTAAGATGTTAATATCCAAAATATATGAAGACCTTCTACAACTCAATAGCAAGAAAGCAAATCTGACTGAAAAATTGGCAGAGGATCTGAATAGACATTTTTCCAAAGACAACACACAGATGGGCTAACAGGTATATGAAAAGGTGATCAACATCACTAATTATAAGGGAAATGCAAATTAAAGCCACAATGAGATATCACCTTATATCTCTTAAAATGATTATCATCAAAAAGAAATAACCAGTGTCGTTAAAAATGTGGAGAAAAGGAGACTGCTGTACACAGTTGGTAGGAATATAAACTGATATAGCCATTATATCAGTGGGAAAAAATATGGTGGTTTCTCCAACTAGCATATGATCCAGCAATTCTACTTCTGAATATCCAAAGAAAACGAAGTACTCTTGAAAAGATATGCACACATCCATCATCCATGTTTATTGCAGCATCATTCATAATAGCCAAGAAGAGAATAACTTGTCTATCAATAGACAAATAGATAAAGAAAATTTGGTACACACACACTCACAGAATATTTAGCCATCCAAAAATTTAAAAATCTGTTATTTGTGACAGTGTGGATGGACTTTAAGGGCAGTATGCTAAATAAGTTAGAGAAAGATGAGTACCATAAAATCTCATTTATATGTGGTATCTAAAAAGATAAAACGACAAAAACGAAAGCCTACCAAACTCCTAGATACAGAGAACAGATTGGTGGTGGCCACAGGCAGGAGCCATAGTTGGGAGTGGGGCACAAAATGGGTGAGGTTAGTCAAAAGGTACAAACTTCCAATTTTAAGTCCTTGAGATATAATGTAAAATATATAAAAGAGAGGACAGACAGACATATATGTGAACAGCAACCTGAAAGAAGGAGAGAAAAATGCTAGAAATCTGGAGGAAAGATGCTCCTTGCTTCAGGGGAAATCAAAGAGGAGCAAGAAAGCACTATAGCTGAAGCAGATTGATCAAAGAGGCTTGTGGTAAAAGAATTTGGAGGGTTGGGTAGGGCCAGATCCTGTATGGCCTTGGCAGCCTTTATTGAGGAATTTAGATTTTTTTCCTTTAAGTATTATGGGAAAATACTGAAGAAATTTGAAGAGAAAAAAAATATAATACCACTTTTAAAGGACCACTTTGGTTGTTGTGTAGAGAGAATAGTCTGTGGAGAAGCAGGAGACAGGAAACTAGTTAAAAAAGCTGTTTAGGTCTAAGACAAGAAATTATGATGGCTTAAGTTGGACTGGAAGCTGTGAAGATGGTGGGAAATGGTTGGATTTGGGTTATGCTTGAAAGTAGAGTTCATAGATGAATTTTGCAGTGGGTTGAATGGTGGTTCAAAAAAAATCTATATCTATATCTATCTTCATCCTAACCCCTGGAACCTGGAAATATGACTTTATTTGGGGGGAAAAAGGAGAGAGCCTTTGCAGATATAATTAAAGATCTCTAGATGAGATCATTCTGGATTATCCATGTATACCCTAAATCCAATGCCAGTATCCTTATAACAGACAGAAGATACATAAAAATAAATCATGACCATAATGATAAAAGCAGAGATTTAAGTTACGTGGCCACAAGCCTAGGAAGGCTTGAAGTCACCAGAAACTGGAAGAGATAAGGAAGTTTTCTCCCCTAAGGCCTTTGGAGGGCACAGAGTCCTAGTAACACACCTTGATTTCAGACTTGAGACCCGAAGACCAGTAATATAATTTTTGTTTTAAGCTACCAAGTTCGTGGTAATTTGGTACAGCATCCCTAAGAAATTGGATATGCTATATGAGATGAATCTACAACTCAAGGGAGAGGCCAAGGGTAGAGATGGACACTAGTAGTTGTCTGTATCTAATTACATTGAAAACAAGGACTCTTAATGTAATACACAGGGAGTCAGTGAGATAAAGAGAAAGGAACTGGTGCCTATTCCAGGAGTACTCCAACACAAAGAGATTAAAATAAAAAAAAGAAGAAACAACACTCACAAAAGTGTAATAGGAGAACCAAAGGAAAGAGTGATTCCACTGAAGCTAAAGTGTGTCAAGGAGAGAGTAACCAGCTTTATAAATGCTGCCAAAAGGTTGAGTGAAATGAGGAGTAAGACTTGACCACTGGATTCACCAAGGTGGAGACTGCTTGTGATCTTGTCAAGAATAGTGTCAGTGATGAGACAGGAAATAATTTTAAGAAACTTCCCAAAGTCATTCAGCTAAAGAAATTGCAAGGCTTTATGAGACAGAAAAGGTTACACATTGTCAAGTTTTATAAATTCCATTCTTCTTTGTTACACGGATTGAAAAGAGGTATCATTTATTTCCTACCCATTTCTTCTCCCTTCCCTTCTATTCCCTTTCACTATCATTTAGTAGAATGCTACTCATCTAGTTTATTGGTATAATCATATTATGATTCATAGATATTGTTTATTGGATGTCTACTATGTGCTAGATCCTGCACTGAAGGATCTACTATATAATCTTATCTTCTATCAATTTTGAGAAGACTTTATTCTAGTTCTACTGATGAGAAAAATCAAATCATCTTTGGGGCTTAATGCTTTAGCATACTTAGAACCTCTAACATTAAATGATTCCATATCTAAGGTCCAAGTCTTTTTGCATTACTTTTGGGTAGGGAATGGATACAATATTTTTTGTTGGAGAGATAAAGATATATTCCTTATTGTCCTTCCATTTCCACTTGGGATTTCTAGTGATTGAAATTTCTAAGACTAGAGATATTAAAGATTAAGATACATCTGAAATATTTACCTTTCTCCTGACAAGATGTAACACCCATAAGAAGAAAATAATGTTATGGAGTAATTATTATATACCAGGAATTGTGCTAAATGTTTTATGTACATGAATTAATACAACCCATGCACCGTGAGGCCCAGAGCATTTAAGTGATTTAACCAAGGATCGCATCTAGTAAGAGGCAAGACTAAAATCTGAATACAGGTCAATCTAGTTTTGAAAATCAAGTCTCAGAGAGCCAGGAAAGATGGCAGAGTAGAAAGACCTTAACCTCACCTTGTTCCATTATACACCTAGAGAACACTCAAATCAGTGTAAATGACCCAAAGACTAGGACAAACTCCACAACTAAATGTAGAGAAGAGGCCACAATGAAGAGGGTAGGAAGAGTGGAGACACAATGGGGAGTTAAATGGACCTACAGGTCTTTCCACAGAAATGAAAGAACCATGGATATGGAAAGGGGAATGAAACAGACCTTCACACCAGCGAGCCCATGTGGAGAAGACAAATTCTCATAATATTTGGTTTTGAAAATAAGAGGAGCTGAATTTAGTGAGTTCTTATAAGCAGTGGGACTTAAAGCATAGAATTTGAAAAAACAATGGGCTTGGTTCTGTGAGAGCCTGGAGGGCAATAGGAAGCTGAGTCCCCACCCTTAAAGAGTCAGCACAAAAAACAGCCTGCAGAGATACAGCAGGGAAGCAGCAGTCTGAAAAATGCCTAGGACATATGGAAGGGAGAATAATTTACTCCTCTCAGAGGTGTCACAGAGAAACAGATTGCTGAGAGTTTCCCTAGGAAAAAAGAAACCAGCAGGCACTATTTCCCTTCCCCACCCCAACATAAACACAGAACCACTTGCATGAACCAGTGCTGTACCACTAACTAACCTGCTTACATCAATCACCATCCTCTGGGCTTTGGCATATCTGCCATTCAGTCACACTTATCTCAGTCTCCTCACCTAGAAAACCAGTGAAAACCTTGCCAACACTGTGACTCCCCAGTGGCACACTTTGTAGGACCTCAGTCACAATGGAAGTGGCAGCAGTGGGCACTGTGGAATACTAGCATGAACCTTGTTAAAAGTGCATGCCCTGCTTTAGATAGCCTAGTCCCCACAGCAGTGGTAGGTCACCTCTTGTGGGCATGCAAAACATGTGGGCACTGTGCACCCTGTTCCTTTCAATAGAACAAACCAAGGCCACAAGTCTGGCAGTGGACAAGCTGCTCTGAAGGGCCAGCACCATTCCAAAAAGTCACTCTAGTCCTAGGATGAGGGGAAGATAACTATACACACCAGTCAGATTATAGCCCCAGCAGTGAGCATGGGATAGACAGTTGGTTTGACTCCATGCCCCACCCAGAAACAAAGTCTTCTCAGGGGACAACACAGGGAAAACATCTCACAATTTGATGCTATGTCATCTCTGGCAAACACATGGTCTGACTCAATTCAAGCCCAAGGTGGCCCCGAACTAGTCCACTAGTCAGGCAGGGAACAAAAACTTATCACAATAGTCAAAGAGAGCCACTACAGACAATTGGACTGAAGGAAAAAGTGTCCAAGACTCAAGAACAGGACATGTGCAACATACATAGGAGATACCCCTGGAGCACCAGGTTATGGTGAACAGGGGACACTTCACTACAAGGCACTATAGGACCTCTTCTTTATAAGGCTACTACTTCCAAGAGCAGGAGACATGGCTGACTTTCCTAAGAAACAGAAACAGATACAAAGAGTTAGACAAAATGAGGAGAGAGAGAAATAGGTTACAAATGAAAGAACATGACAAAAATCACACCAAGAGACCTAAGTGAAATGAAGATAAGTAATATGCCTGATAGAGAATTTAAGATAATCATCATAAAGATACTTACTCACTGGACCTAAGAAAAGGGTAGAGGACATCACTGAGACCTTTAACAAAGAGCTAGAAAAGAACAAATCAAAGATAAAGAACACAATAAATGAAATTAGAAATACACTAGATGGAATAAATATCAGGCCAGAAGAAGCAGAAGAATTAATTAGTGACCTGAAGGAAAGAGTAATAAAAAGTAATCAAGCCAGCAAATGAGGAAAAAATAATATGCAAAATGAGAATAGACTTAGGGAACTCAGCAACACCATCAAGTATAATATCGGCACTATAGGGATTCCATAAAAGAGAAAAAAAGAGGCCATAAATTTATTTGAAGAATTGCTAAAAACAACCCTAATCTGGGGAAAGAAACAGATATCCAGACCCAGGAGGCACAAAAATCCCTCAACAAAATCAACTTAATAAGGTCTATACCAAGTTATATAGCAATGAATATGGCATAGAGTAGTGACAAAGAGAATTTTAAAAGGAAACATATACAAGGGAAACCCCACAAGACTATAAGCTGAGTTTTCAGCAGAAGCTTTACAGACCAGAAGATAGTGACATGCTATATTCAAAGCACTGAAAGGAAAAAGTCTGAAGCCAAGAATACTTTATCCAGCAAAGGTATCGTTCAGAATAGAATGAGAGTTTCCCCAGACAAACAAGGAGTTCAAGAACACTAAAGCAGCCTATTTAATAAGACATGTTAAAGGGGACTGACTGGAAAGTAAAGACCATGTGCATGCATAAAAAGAGTAGGAAGCACAAAAGTAGTAAAATTAAGTACATCTATAAAAATCAGTTGAGAGACTCATAAAGGATATAGAGGATGACACTATATACCTACAACAAAGGGGGAGGAGGAAGAATGGGTTCAAATATAAGAACTCATCAATGTAATATGGACTGTGATATGCAGAAGAGGTTATATATAAACCAAATGGTAACCACGAATCAAAAACCCATAACAGATACACAAAAAGTAAAGAGAAAGGAATCTAAATATATAACTAAAGAATGCCAGCAAACAGTGAGAACAGAGAACAGAAAAAAACTACAAGAACAACCACAAAACAAGTAACAAAATGGCAATGAATGCATACCTATCAATAACTACTTTGAATGAAAATGGCTAAATACTGTAATCAAAAGATACAGGATGAGGAAGTGGATTAAAAAAAGATCTATCGGGATCCCTGGGTGGCGCAGCGGTTTGGCGCCTGCCTTTGGCCCAGGGCGCGATCCTGGAGACCCGGGATCGAATCCCACGTCGGGCTCCCGGTGCATGGAGCCTGCTTCTCCCTCTGCCTGTGTCTCTGCCTCTCTCTCCCTCTGTGACTATCATAAATAAATAAAAAAAATTAAAAAAAAAAAAAAAAAAAAGATCTATCTATATTCTGCTTACAAGAGACCCATTTCAGACCTAAAGACACATACAGATTGTAAGTGAGGGAACAGAGAAACATTTATCATACAAATGCATGTGAAAAGAAAGCAGGGTAGCAATAACTACATTGAACAAAATAGACCTTAAAACTGTAACAAGAGACAGAGAAGGACACTATATAATAATAAAGGGAACAAACAAAAAGATGTAAAATTGTAAATATGGACTCAAAATGGGAACACCCAAATATATAAAACAGCTGATAACAAAGTAATCAGTAATAGGATAGTAATAGGGAACTTTAACACCCCACTTTCACCAATGGGCATCTATGTAGAAAATCAACAAGAAAACTATAGCTTTGAATGAGACATCAAACCAGAAGAATCTAACAGATATGTTCAGAATATTCGATCCTAAAACAGCAAAATACACATTCTTTTCAAGTACACATGGACATTCCCCAGAATAAATCATATATTAAACCACATAACAAATCTCAACAAACTCATAAAGTTGAAGTTATACATACTTTTTGCCACAAAAAAAATCAACCACACACACAAAGAAATCTAGAAAGACCACAAATACATGGAAGTTAAATAACATAGTACCAAACAGCAGATGAGTCAACCAAGAAATCAAAGTGGAAATAAAAAAATACACAGAGGCAAAGGACTAGGAAAACACAACAGTGCAAAATCTTTGGGATGTAACAAAAGTGGTTCTAAGAGGAAAATTTATAACAATACAGACCTACTTTGAGAAGTAAGAAAAATGTCAGACAACCTAACCTTACACCTAAAGGAGCTAAAAAAGGAACAAAAAACATAAAAACAGCTGAAGGATATAAGTAAAAAAGAGTACGTAAGAAATGAAACAAAAAAACATTAGAATAGTTCAAGATAAAAAAATGATAAACCTCTAGCTAATCAAAAACAAAACAACAAAAAAGAGGACTAAAAAAAATCAGACATGAAAGAGAAGAAATTACAACCAACACCACAGAAATACAAAAGATTACAAGATAACATTATGAAAAAAAATACATGCCTAAAATTGGACAACCTAGAAGAAATGGATAAATTCCTAGCAATAAGTAATCTACCAAAACTGAAGCAGGAAGAAGATTTGAACAGAACAATTACCAGCAATGAAATTGAATCAGTAATCAAAACTCTCGAAAGACCAAAAGTCAAGACCAGACAGCTTCATAGGTTAATTTCACAAAATATTTAAAGAAAAGTTCATCTATTCTTCTCAAACTTTTCCAAAAAAAAAGAAGGAAGAAGAAAGAAGAAAGAAGAAAAAAGAAGAAGAAGAAGAAGAAGAAGAAAGAAGAAGAAGAAGAAGAAGAAGAAGAAGAAGAAGAAGAAGAAGAAGAAGAAGAAGAAGGAAGGAGATGAAAAAGAAGAAGAAGAAGAAAGAAGAAGAAGAAGAAGAAGAAGAAGAAGAAGAAGAAGAAGAAGAAGAAGAAGAAGAAGAAGAAGAAGAAGAAAGGAAGGAAGGAGGAGGAGGGCGGGAGGGGGAGGGGGAGGAGGAAGAAAACTTCCATATTCATTCTCTGAGGCCAGCATTACTTTGATACCAAAACCAGAAAAAGACACTACAAAATAAGAGAACTACAGGTCAAGATCTCTGATGAACATAGATGCAAAAATCCTCAACAAAATCTTAACAAACTGAATCCAACAATACATTAAAAAAAAATCATTCACCATGATCAAGTGGGATTATTTCCCAGGATGCAAGGGTGGTTCAATATTTGCAAATCAATCAACTTGATACATTACATCAACAAGAGAAAAGATAAAAACCATATGATCATTTCATTAGACAAGAAAAGCACTTGACAAGTACAACAACCATTCAGGATAAAAGCCATCAACAAAGTAGGTTTAGAAGGAACATGCCTCAACACAATAAATATGATATATGAAAAACTCAAAGCAAACATCATACTCGATGGTGAAAAACTGGAGCTTTTCTCCTAAGGTCAGGAACAAGACAAGGATGTCTACCCTCACTACTTTTATTCAACGTAGTACTGAAAGTCCAGCTATAGGAGTCAAACAACAACAACAAAAACAAATACACAAAAAGCATCCAAACTGATGAAGTAAAACTTTACCTATTTGCAGAAGACATAATACTATATATATGTGTGTATATATATATATATATACACACATACATATAAAATCTTAAACATTCTACAAAAAAAAAACCAAAAACAAAAATCAAAAACAAAACAAAAAACCTCCTAAAAATGATAAATGAAATCAGTAAGGTAGGAGGATACAAAAATCAATGTCAGAAATTTGTTAAATAATAATGAAGCAGAAAGAGAAAAAGAAAATAATACCATTTATAATTACACCAAATAGTATGAAACACCTAAAAATAAACTTAACCAAGGAAGTAAAAGACCTGTACTCTGAAAACTATAAAACATTAATGAAAGAAATTTAATACAACACAAATACTTTGTTTTATAAGATATTCCATGTTCGTGAATTAAAAGAATATTGTTAAGAGGTCCATGCTACTCAAAGCAATCTATGATTCAATGTAATCCCTATCAAAATGCCAGTCATTTTTCACAGAACTAGAACAAAAATCCTAAAATTTTTATGGAAATACAAAAACCCCAAGTAGCCAAAATAAATAAAATCTTGAAATAGAAGTACAAAGCTGGATATATCACATTCCAGATTTGAAGTTATACTACAAAGTTGTAGTAATAAAAACAGTATGATTATGGCATAAAAATACACATATAGATTAACAGGACAGAAGAGAGAGCCCAGAAATAAACCTATGATTATACAGTCAATCTTCAATGAAGAAAGCAAGAATACATGATGAGAAAAAGTCTCTTACATAAATGGTACTGGAAAAACTGGGCACCTACCTATAAAAGAATGAAAATGGACCATTTTCTTATACCATACACAAAACTAAATTTAGAATGGATTAAGGATCTAACTATGCGATATGAAACCATAAAAATCTTAGAGGAGACCAGGCAGTAATTCCTCTGACATCGGTCATAGCAACTTCTTTCTAGATAAGTCTTCTGAGGCAAGGGAAACAAAAGTAAAAACAATTGAGATTACATCAAAATAAAAAACTTCTGCACATCAAAGGAAACAAGCAGCACAACTAAAAGGCAACCTACCAGATGGGAGAAGATATTTGCAAATGACATGTCTGATACATGTCTGATGTTTCTCATTCCTTTGACATTGGGTTAGTATACAAAATATATAAAAAATTTATACAACTCAACACCAGGAAAATGAACAATCCAATTTAAAAACAGGCAGAATGGGGATCCCTGGGTGACTCAGTGGTTTAGCACCTGCCTTCAGCCCATAGCGTGATCCTGGAGTCCCAGGATCAAGTCCCACCTCGGGCTCCCTGCATGGAGCCTGCTTCTCTCTCTGCCTGTGTCTCTGTCTCTCGCTCTCTCTGTGTGTCTCTCATGAATAAATAAATAAAAACCTTTAAAAAATAAAAAATAAAAACAGGCAGAAGACACGAACAGACATTTCTACAAAGAAGACAACAGATGGCAGACACATGAAAAGATGCTCAACATCACTAACCATCATGGTCAATGAGATATCCCTTTACACCTGACAGCATGGCTGAAATAAAACAACAAAAACACAGGGAACCAGAAATGTTGACAAGGTAGTAGAGAAAAAGGAACTCTTGTGCACTGCTTGTTGGGATGCAAATTGGTGCAGGTATTATAAAAAGAGTATGGAGGTTCTTCAAAAAGTGAAAAATAGAACGATCATATGATCCAGAAATTCCAGTACTAGGAATTTACTCTAACAAATACAGAAACACTAATTTGAAAAGATGTATGGACTTCTATGTTTATTTTTTTATTTTTTAAATTTCTTTTTATTGGAGTTCAATTTGCCAACATATAGCATAACACCCAGTGCTCATCCCATCAAGTGCCCCCCTCAGTGCCCGTCACCCAGTCACCCCCATCCCCCGCCCACCTCCCTTTCCACCACCCCTTGTTCATTTCCCAGAGTTAGGAGTCTCTCATGTTCTGTCTCCCTTTCTGATACTTCCCACTCATTTTCTCTCCTTTCCCCTTTATTCCCTTTCACTATTTTTTATATTCCCCAAATGAATGTGACCATATAATGTTTGTCCTTCTCTGATTGACTTATGGAACTGGAGGGTATTATGCTGAGTGAAATAAGTCAATAAGACTTCTATGTTTATTGCAACTTATTTACAATAGCTAAATTATGGAAACAGCCCAAATGTCCATTAAAGGATGAATGGATAAAGAAGTGGTATATGTATGTGTGTATTAGTTGTAG
This sequence comes from Canis lupus dingo, assembly GCF_003254725.2. Classification (NCBI taxonomy): domain Eukaryota; kingdom Metazoa; phylum Chordata; class Mammalia; order Carnivora; family Canidae; genus Canis; species Canis lupus. The sequence goes on from NC_064261.1 coordinate 18,988,937, forward strand.
AAATGAATGAAATTTTGCTATTTGCAACAACATGGATGGATCTAGAGTGTATGATTCTAAGTACATAAGTTAGAAAAAGAAATAAAAACCATACAATTTCACTCATATGTAGAATTTAAGAAACAAAGCAAATGAACAAAGGAAAAAGACAAAAAAAAAACAACAAAACAAAACAAACAAAACCTAGACTCTTACCTATAGAGAGCAAATTGTTGGCTGCCAGATGGGATGTGGCAGGGGGGATGGATGAAATAGGTGAAGAGGATTGAGTACACATACCTTGATGAGCACCGAGTAATGTTGAATCACTATATTGTACACTTGAAACTAATATAACACTGCATGCTAATCATATTGGAAAAATAAAAAATATATAAAAGATATCCAGAATACATAACCTCTGTACAAAGAAAAATGTAAAAATTCTAGATGATGTTTGATCACACTACATCATTTAAAACAAAAGGTCATCAGTTAAAAGTTTTATTAATTTTCTCATTCCTTTGACAGTATTGGGAACTAATGTTTACAGTTAGTTCCGTTGCATTTATGGCAGAGGATCTTTTTTCAAAACAGAGGAACCAATTTCCCATAAATGTAAGAGCACTCTATTATCAGGAATAATTATGTTTTTAATTTGTTGTAGAACAAATGTACAACTGTACTTATTTTCTACTCTACATTATTTATAAGGCTAACATCTATACATAGAACAATCTTTCACCCATCTCACATCTTATTCAAGGGTTTTTTCCCTCCCACCTCATTTCTGACTTAGGAAAGTACAAGAATTTCAGACAAGGTACCCATGTGTTTTTCAATGGGATCCTTTAATCCCCCCTCCTTGGGAGTCTCTGAAATTTCTTTAAATTATATACTTAATGCAGCAGAGAAGCTGGATTTTGTACGTAAGGACTGCAACATCTGAAATGGTATCCCAATACCTGCAACAGGAGGTAGGCAGTGATCTTGTACATGATATTCTTAGAGGTAATGCATGAACTTATTTATAAACTGTTGGACAGTATTAATGTCAGCCATCTCTTAAAAGTGAGCCTATAAATACTGTTGTATAATTTTCTTTGGTCAGAAACATTTGGACTAAGTAGTGCCACACTACTAAGTAGTAGTCCAAATATTTGGACTAAGTAGTGTCAGGATTGTCTTCAGTGACATTTAGTAAACTGTCTTTAGCTTATGCCATTACCAAAAATTTTTTATAATGCAACAGAATACCTTGCAGTTGTCACACTTTAAACTTCACATGAGGGATTCTTCACTATTCTTCTGGAACCCAGTCTAGCAAAATTAGAGGAAAGGCCTTAAGGAGATTTATTTCTGTTAAGAGAAAAAGCCTTTATTTTCAGATTCAACAGTCGAATCCACTACAGATAACAAATAGTGTCCACTATCTCAACCCTTCAGAGTTTACAGTGTTGGAGTCCATTTGTGCTTTCTGTGGAGGCAGTTGGATAAAATTAAGCAGCTAAAATTTCTAATCCCATGCAGCTCCTAAATAATTAGTTTGTAAATTGACCTGCAGACTCAAACTATTCTGTAGATTTGTTGTTGGTTTTCCTGTGTAGTTGTATTTTTTTTGTAAACAGGTGAAATTTCCAACCAGGCACATGTCATTCAATTTTTTGTCAATCACACAGTTGTATAAAGCAGCAAAACTGAAGAGAACAATGATTGTTGTACACACTCTAAATTGCTTTACATAGTTTCATTTGAGAAAATTGATCTAAGAATCTTGACTTATATATTACTATATATAAACAAAAGAGGAAATAAAGAGAAAAGTTGATTTAAAGATCACATGGAAAACCTCAAAAGGAAGATTTAGTAGTATATAAGGGATTCCTAGTCCCATTAGGTACTAAGCCATAAAGTCACTATACTTAAAAGCAGTAAATAGGCACACACAGAGAAAGACCATTGGAATAGAAGACAAAAGTCAAGAAACAGACCCAAGTGCAATATGAAGATTTAGTAGTTTATAAAGATGGGCTTTTTAATTATTGATGTTGGAACAAAGAAAAGTTTAGATCTATTCCCCACACCACAGATTAAATCTCAAACTGATCAGCTATGTGCTAAAATAAAAAATAAGTACCAGAAAAGCATGAGTGAAGCCTTTTACTTCCTGGAATTGAAGGTTTTCCTAAATAGGGCTCTACATTTTAATCATATAGTGTAGATAAAATGCAATTATTTTCAGCAAGCTCCTATACATACCATGAAAACTCAGTGTACCTATTTGCCTTAATATAAACATTTTCAACGTGAGCTAGGATATAAAATGTTGAGAAGCACTGCTTTACACAATTACTTTTTTCCTACTTTTTCTACACATTCTAGACACTTAAACTTTTGTTAGAATTCCTCTATTTTTAGGAAGAAGTTAAAAATCAACCAGTTAGTACATTTGTAGACAAATGACAAGGAATCATTACATGAGAAACTTTTTACTTTTGCAATGAATAACATGTTTTTGCTCCTTGACAGTGCCAAAATACTTTCCTTAAGAATTGTATTTATTTGAATTCAAGTATCGTTATAAAAAAGGCTTTTATTCTTTTACTTCAATGTTCAATTCTACATTTAACGTACTTCAGAATTCAAGTTTACACAAAATTGTTATTTTGATGTAGTCCCAATCGTTCATTTTTCCTTTTATTTCCCTTGCTTCGGGAGACAGATCCAGAAAAATGTTTCTAAGGCCAGTGTCAAAGAAATTACCACCTATGTTCTCTTCTAGAAGTTTTATGGTTTCAGGTCTCACATTTGGGTCTTTAATCCACTTTGAGTTTACTTTCGCATATGGCGTGAGAAAGAGGTCAAGTTTCATTCATGTAGCTGTTGAGTTTTCCCAGCACCATTTATTGAAGAGACTATTTTTTTCCTTAATTGTATATTCTTGCCTAGGTCATAGATTAACTGACCATTTAAGTATTAGTTTATTTCTGGGCTTTCTATTCTGTTCTATTGATCTATGTGTCTATTTTTTGTGATAGTACCATACCATACTGTTTGATTATTATAGCTTTGTAGTGTATCTTGAATATTGGAATTGTGATACCTCCAGCTTTGTTCTTCTTGCTCAAGATTATTTAGGCTTTTTGAGGTCTTTTGTGGCTCCATACAAATTTTAAGATTTGTTCTAGTTTTGTGAAAAATACTGTTGGTGGGATCCCTGGGTGGCGCAGCAGTTTAGCGCCTGCCTTTGGCCCAGGGCGCGATCCTGGAGACCCAGGATCGAATCCCACGTCAGGCTCCCGGTGCATGGAGCCTGCTTCTCCCTCTGCCTGTGTCTCTGCCTCTCCTTCTGCCTGTGTCTCTGCCTCTCTCTCTGTGTGTGACTATCATAAATAAATAAAAATTAAAAAAAAAAAAGAAAAATACTGTTGGTATGTTGATAGGAATTTCATTGAATCTATAGATTGCTTTGGGTAGTATGGACCTTTTAATATAAATTCTTCCAATCTATGAGTATGGGAATTTCACATGTTGCTCACTGAAAAATCATGTCCTGCAACACACACCCCTAAGAAAATGGTCTACAAATTCTTATAGGAAAAAAAAAAGTGTTTAAACCAAGATAATATCTAGAAGCTGTAAATGACATTTCTATCAACAGAAAAAAAAAAAAGAGTTTCAGTTGTCTTCAAAATATTCTTAGTTCTTGGAATGTAGGTAAAACTTGTGTGATATGGGGATAAATGTCATTTCTCTGAAAAACTGGTTTTAAAATTAATTTTTTTTTCTCTACTATAACCTCCAGTACTATTTCAAGGCATGGTATTACATGGTCAGTTAACAGTTTAGAATTAGATTTAGGAATGAATGTGGTCACTCATTAGAAACAGAGTGCTTCTAAGAGAGTTACAGAGTAGTGTGACATTAGGATTCTACCAACAATAGGTCTTATTTCCCAGAATATGATGGAATGAGAAGCCATTCGAGCCATAAGGGCTCTGAAGAGAACATAAAATTAATTTGTTTCTTCAGATCCGCTACAGATCTTCCTATGTCCTGACAGGCTCATTTTAAGTTGAAAATACTGGAAGTTGAAAATGCATTTAATACACTTCATGTACCAAATATCATAGTGTGTCCTCAGCCTACCTTAAACACACTCAGAACACTTACATTAGTCTACAGTTGGGAAAAATCAGCTAACAAAAAAGATTTTTTTATAATTAAGTGTTGCATATCTTATGTAATTTCTTGAACATGGTACTAGAAGTGAGAGAATAATTCTAAGTGTATTGGTTGTTTACCCTCACGATTGGGTGGCTGACTGGGAGCTGTGGCTTCCTGCTCCTGCCCAACATCATGAAAGAGTATTATACTGTATTTCACTAGTCCAGGAAAAATCAAAATTCAAAATTGGGAGTTTCTACTGAATGCATATTGCTTTTGCACCATCAAAGGGTGAAAAAATTTAAGTTAAACCATTCTAAGATGGGGAGAGTATGTATATCAAAATGGTAACACCCAAGAAAACATTCCTATTATGGCTACATAGTCAAGGAAGAAGTAGACTTTAGGTGCTAATATTTTGTTTCTTACAAAGCAATTTGGTTGTTCTTCTAAAGGCAGATTTTATGCACCAGACAATGTAAATTCTGTGTATGTCATTTATAGGTAGGTTATATTAATTTATTAGTTTATATTGCCCTTGAGATTGGCTGGTTCAGATGGGTCATTTTGCCTTATCTTAGAAATAAGACTATGGACATCTTCTACTAAAGGAATTTAAAGTCCAAATGAGCTATAAATGAAAATAAGAAATGTTGAGGCTAAGAACTCACCACAGGTACTCTTTAAAATCGATTAAGTTGGGGATCCCTGGGTGGCGCAGCGGTTTGGTGCCTGCCTTTGGCCCAGGGCGTGATCCTGGAGACCCGGGATCGAATCCCACTTCGGGCTCCGGGTGCACGGAGCCTGCTTCTCCCTCTGCCTGTGTCTCTGCCTGTCTCTCTCTCTCTCTCTCTCTCTCTGTGACTATCATAAATAAATAAAAATTTATTTAAAAAATCGATTAAGTTGGAAGCATTCGTTTGTAGAGGGAATTTCAAAAGAATATGCCGTCTCAAGACATCAAAGAGGTAAAACTTGGTGTTTCTGCTTGGCTGGGTTATAAAATTTTGATTGTTTCAGACATCCTTCAAGGCTAATGGAAGTGGGCTCAAGTGAAATGCCGTTTCTTGGAAATATAGAAAACACTGGAAATGCTTGAAAATGCTCTAGTTTCTATGCGGTCTTTCTTTTCTTCATGCTCATGAAATTACTCAAAATTATCTTCTCAAATTAGAAATGTACTGTGTTCAGAATCAATTTCAACCATAAACCAGTTTAGACAAAAGTTAAAGAAGTTCAGTCCGATACATCTGGTTATCTCCTTTGCTAACAGGGAGATCTTTCAAGGGCAGGGAGGAGGCTGGAGAAAACTTGTTTAGGTCACAGGGCCTGATCCTGCTTCTCCCACTCACTCCAAGAATCTTATGCTGATTAGAACCATCTGGGCTGATTCATGAAAGCTCAGGACAACAGATAGCAAGTTGGGGTCACTACAAAGGACCAGTCTTAGGTGGGTAACTGGAAATAGAAGAGAAAGTTGAGAAAGGAAGCAGAGTCGGTACACGGAGCTCTTAGGATTGTCAGCATAAAGGGACCTCATTAGCATCCTTAGTGACTGGAGGCTTCCAGGGCCGAGGATTAGACACCAGATGCTAAGAAAACTTCTAGAACTAGTAACAAATGTAGCTGGAATAGCAAGAGTACACTTTACTATAATAGAAATTAAGATACATTTATTTTTCCCTGTGCTTGCCTGATTACTTTTTATTAAAAAGGAGCTCAAAAGTCTGGTAATTTTGTGGGTGAGTGTGTGTATTTAGGTGTATAGATGTGTGAAGGATTTCTTAAGGATTTAAACCTGGCCATACCTTGACTTTGCAGATTAGATATCAAGAAACTTGAATTTTTCTGATTTGTATTCATCTTGGGAGATCCACTGATCTGAACCCAGAACACTTCAGGACTGGTACCTTGGTGATCTAGAAATACTAGCCCCCCCAGGACTATGTGGTCCTAGTCACAATTTAATTTTTCTTGGTGGCAGACACTAGTCAAGACGGTAGTCAAAAGAACAGTCTCTGCCCAGAGCATTCCCAACCCCAAAAAACTCTGAGCAGCATAAGCATCTGCAATTTCAGGTCTCTTTTCCAGAATATAAAACAGCTGAACAATAAACACAAAAACCAGACTGTAAACTAGCAAACCAGTCAGCCAAACAAACACTGAAGAGAGTTTTGAGGATAAATTGCATGTGCTGTGTGGTATTCTAGAAACTTACGGAAATTTATTTTATAGCATTCTAGAAACTCAAGGAAGCTTATTTTATAGCTGATTTTCTGATAGGAGAGTAATAGGCAAATTATGTCTCAAATTCTTTTTTTTAAGATTTATTTATTTTATTTATTTACGATAGACATAGAGAGAGAGAGAGAGAGGCAGAGACACAGGAGGAGGGAGAAGCAGGCTCCATGCCAGGAGCCCGACGTGGAACTTGATCCCGGGACTCCAGGATCAGGCCCTGGGCCGAAGGCAGGCGCTAAACCACTGAGCCACCCAGGGATCCCCTATGTATCAGATTCTTAAATTACATCACTAACATCCCAATATCCTCTGAGTGGCCATTGTAACACACTCTTAATTCAGGTAGAAATAATCCTGGCAAAGCAGGCTACTGAAAGAAGCACTGCTTATCTTATTATTTTTTTTTAACTTCTGAATGCCAGAGTTGAGATTTTAATGATCAGATAGGATGTTCCTGGTTCAGGTGTCTAAACATAAACTCAGAAGGGAACTTCTAATTTGAGGATGAAGATTTACTTATTTAAGAAGCAAGTATGTATAGCAATGTGAAGGTATTTTTCTGGGTGGCTTACAAATATGAATTTCTTTGATTTTCATAAGAGCTCTTTGAGAAAAGGTACTTTTATGATTTCTTTTACAGAAGAAGCAGCTGCCCAGGTTCCCCCAGCAGGTACAAGAGTCAGGATTCAAACCTGGGAAGTCTGATCAGTCATGCTGTGCTGTGCTGCCTCACCTGGACTTGCTGAATATAGACATGTTCTGCGGTAGGGATTACACATTTAATCATGCATGTGACTTACAAGAAGGTTACACAGTAGGTGTGTGTGGCCTCCACCACCTGACTAAAAGCCTCACTAAGGCCACAGCCTTTTTTTTTTTTTTAAGATTTTATTTATCCATAAGAGACACAGAGAGAGAAAGACAGAGAGAGAGAAGCAGAGACAGAAGCATGCTCCATGCAGAGAGCCTAATGTGGGACTCGATCCCGGATTTCCAGAATCATGCCCTGGGCGGAAGGCAAGTGCTAAACCACTGAGCCACCTGGGCTGCCCAGGCCACAGTCTTTGACCAATGCAGCTGAAGGGCTCTCCTGTCAGTGGCTGTCGTATGCATTTCAGAGTTCCTAATATAAATCAGAAAGCTTCTTGGCTTTCTGTTCCAAGTTTGGTCTTTAAGCAGCATGCAATCAGTTTCTTTGGAAAGCGTCGCTTCTTTCTGTAATGCTGCACAAAATTCTGGCTGGCTGCTTTGCTTGCCAACCTCAGGAATCCTGCAGCTTCCTAAGTCTTGAACCTAAGAACCCTGTGACCACATGCTAGTTCATGGCTGTGGTTGCTCTGTAATCATTAGATTCTGCTGTGCTAATAGGTGACGAAAGCACTTGTTCCATCTCCCTTTGGCCAAAAGAACCATTTTCTATCAGACTCTGAGATAAAAATTGATTCCCATTCCATGACATGCTGACATTTTCTGGAAAACGTAGCTTGGGTAACTAGTTTTGTACAAGAAGTGACTCAGAAGTGGCCTTGGGGGAGAATTTCTGTTTAAACCAATAGCATACAGGCTACATCATCATTACACCATCATGGGAACACCAGCATGTAGGTATTACCCTCATCCTAAAATGACCCACAGGAATAATAGTCTTCGTGTATAGTCTTTGCAGGAATACACACACAAAGGAGAGAGGACTTTCCCCCTTTGTGGCTCCCTTGACACAGCATCTGGCTCACTTAATCCTTTGCTCCATCAATTTGACAATTTATTGGTTTGCACAGTTTTTATGGTCATTCTCATAGTATGAATCTATAAAACAAGCATTATGGACCTAATGCTATCACTTCCCAAATTTAGGCCATAAGGCTGATACTTTCTAGTTGGTTCTATACTTGCACATTGATTAACCATCATTCGTGAATGGATTAGACTCATTTACTATAATAATGATCTAATTAAACAAAACCCTCATTACTTAAAGCAAGGGAGTTCTTTAGTGATTCTTTAAGCTTGACTAGCCATTAGAAACATCTAGGGAGCTTTTACACTAAGACTCAGGATGCAACCAAATCAGCTACATCCGTTATTTCAGGGGGTGGGATCCAGGTGTCATACATTTTGAAGTCCCCCAGGGGATTTCAATATGTAGTTGAGTTTGGGAACCGCTGATTTATAGGGAGATTTTTTTAAATATTAGTTATAATAGAGAACACTTGGTATATTATACCTGCTGCATACTAGGTACTGCTGTATTTTATGAATATAAACTCAATTAATTATCACTGTGATCCACTATTGCTACCTCTGTGCTAGTTGATGGAAATGGCCAGAAATTAAGTGATTTGTTCAAAGTCACCGATGCTGTAAGTGGCAGAGTAGTGATTTTTGCTCCATCACTTTGGCTCTTAATTCTTTTATTATCCTGCCTATTTTTATATTTTTAAATAGAGAAGTTGTACAAAGGCAGCAGCAGGCACACATAGGCACATTTCTGAGTGTTTTTACATACAAAAATACGCTGATAATGAAAACTTCCCTCATAAATACCAGTCTTATTAGTAACTGCTTGCTCTATTTTTTATTGCTCTATACTCAGAACAAACCTCTTTTCCCAATATTTATGTAACTGAAATTAAGTCCTATATTATGTACCAGGGACTTGAGCTTAAAATCATTAATATTGGCAATGTGCATTGCTTTGAAAATCTCATATAGTTGTCCTGCCTTTCATGCTCTTAAACAAGTGATTCTCCTCCCCTCCTCCCTTCCAAACAACCAAATGAATCTCCTGCTCTCATTAGAGCCCCACTGTCACAGAACATAAGGAGTGTTCCCCAGTAACTTATGTCATGGGTATTCTTAAGCTATGCTAATCGTCTCTCCAACATTCCTGATTTGCCTCTTTTCAGCTTTCTGGACACCCAAGTTCAGCACAGAAACAAACTGCTCATGCACCTGCAAGACCCAGGGAGGAGAGTTTATCCTCCTCTGGGGTACGTAGCATGAGGAGGAAAACAGGTGTTCTCCCTGTCTTAGACCCCAAGAACAAGAGTGAAGCTCCCATTGCTGCCTTCTCTCTGAAACCTATTTCCACTCTGCCATATAATGATCAGTAACTGACATGAAGCCCTTGAAAACCTGCAGCTGGAGCCACTTAAGTGCCTACTGCCATCTGAGCCTAGCTGAGGGCCCTAAATCATTCCTCCACCAGGAGCATCAGAAAGCCACTCTTAAGTTGGCATATCCACAGTCATTGACCATAGTCTGGCCTTAAACCCCACCCTCGGATAGGCTGTTGACTTACTACTGTGATCATACCTTTCTTTATATCTTAGTTTTAAGAACTCTGTCTCTATTTTTTCCATTCTGTACACTTACCTTCAGGTTCCAGCCTCTGATACAGGCCCCAATCTGAGATAATGGCCCTTTCTTAGTCCCTGCCAGACCTCTGGGGTCTGTAGTCAAAGCCCCTAATTCTCGCCCCCAGCTTGGACTGGCCACCAGTAGCCAGATCTTGCTGATACCTACAGGCTTGCTCTCATGGCCCTCTGCCTATTACTAGGCCCCTCAGAATGTCTTTGCCAATCTTCCCAGAAGTTTTTTTGCTTTAATGTCAACTGCTGAGACTTGTCCCAGTGACTTTCTCTAGCTCTGGGGTTCCAGTGTGCTTCTGCTTACTGATCTTATTCAGCTTGACCCATGTACACATGTCTAGTCTACACTGTCTTCTAATTTCCTAAAGATTCTCAGCAGTGGTTCTTCCACGACACCGTTAGTCCCCCTTATGCTGTATGTGTACTGATCTGTTGCTGACTTCATGCAGAATTGGGGGGGCGGGTAGTCTATTTGAACAGGAGGGCCACACAGCTGAGCCCTTAACTTGGATAACTAATTCATGAATTGGTAGATGCATTGTATCCAAAGCACATGGACCTCTTTTCAATCAAGAGCAGAGATTACCTCATTTATCTCAATTCAGAGCCATTTCCTACATAGCTCCTGGTCAAAGCCTGACAAATCAATCGATATTCAGGGCTGGTAATTTATGAGTCATGAATCATTACACACATTCCCTAAGCTTTCTCTTACTTAGTCAAATCACCAGAAAGTAGCATACCTACATTTTATTATTCTGGATTTCCATACAAATCGCTTTATGGGACTGTGACTTGAATTATGCCACTAACTTGCATCAAGTTTGCTATTATACATGGCTATGTGCAGAATGACCACTGCTATTGAAGACATCATGCATTATGCATATGTTTCTTACATAAAATTCCTTCCAAGTTTAGAGCCAGCCTCAAAATGGTTGGTCTCTTCTGACATACCACCAATATGCTTCTCTACTTTTTTAGATAATGAGGACTGCAATACTCTTTTTGGCCCGGACTCTCTAGTTGTCAGGAAGCTGACAGCTAAATATTCTACTCAGTTGCTGTAGCTTCCTATGGTCTAGATTTGCTGGTATAATTATCTGCTTGGCTTTTCTCATTACCAATCGCATGCCTCCATAACCTCCCTCTCCTTTTTCTTTTGTCCTAATAAGTTTACAGCTTTTTGCTTGGTAGTATGTACTTAAGAATCTAATTTTCTGGAATTTTGAAAATCAACTGATAGTTTTCAATGTGTGACCTTGAGCAAGTTTTCGTAATATTCTCTATGCCTCCCATTTTCACTTACCAAGGATAATAAAACATGGATTAAAAAACAAGGATAATAAAAGCACTTGCCTCATATGGATGTGAAAAATTTTTTAAATGATAAAGTATGGTTCAAATACTGTTATTAATGTGATTTTTTTTTCCTTTAGAAGAAATTATGGGGACACCTGGGTGGCACAGTTGGTTAAGTATCTGACTCTTGGTTTTGGCTTAGGTTGTAGACTCAGAGTCATGAGATTGAGCCCTGCATCAGCTCTGCGCTCATCCCAGAGTCTTCTTTTCTCTCTCTCTGTCCTTCCCACTGCTCTCACTTGCTCTTTCTCTCTCTCTAAAATAAAGAAACAAATCTTTAAAAAATAAATATAACAAAAATTGTGATCAAATGTAAATAACATAAAATGTACTATCTTAACCAAGTTGAAGTGTACAGTTCATTAGTGTTAAATATATTCACCTTGTTGTGTGACCAATCTCCAGAACTCCTTAAGCAACAGTGATCCATTTCTTCCTACCACTAGCCACTGGTAATCACCATTCTACCTTCTGTCTTTATGAATTTGACTACTCTAAGTACCTGAGATAAGTGGGGCCATACAGTATTCATCTTTTTGTAACTGGCTTATTTCATTTGGCATAATATCTCCCGGGTTCATTCATGTTGTAGCATGCATGAATTTCCAGTCTTCTTCAGGCTGAATAATATTCCATGGCATGTGTATATCACACACACACACACACACACACATATATATATATATGTATGTATATATATATATATATATGTGATAGATATACATATATCTATCACCTTTGGTTCAGGTCATGACCCCACGGTCCTGGGATCAAGTCCCACATCAGGCTTCCCACAGTGAGCCTGCTTCTCCCTCTGTATGTCTCTGCCTCTCTCTCTGCATCTCTCATGAATAAATAAATAAAATCTTTAAAAAAAGAGGCACAAGGTATCTCTAATTTTCTTTTATAGTAATTAACATAGATATAAAAATATCCATATATACAATTACATGATCTTATTTCCAATTAGTGGACCTAGCTTTCAACTTCGAAAAAGCCCTTTCTCTGTCTTTGTCTATTTCTCTCTCTTTTTCTTTTTTGCTGTAAGCACTTTGGTAAATTAGCTTATTGTAGGTCTCCCAAAACCACTCTCGTTACGAGTAGTCAAATGAAATTCCTGCTCATAATCAAATGGATTTCTGTTCTGTAGTGAGTTCTGAATATTGATATTACGCATCCTTATGATATTGATATATTGGTATGATATTCTGTGCCTGCTTCTTTTGTTTTGTTTTGTTTTTTTTCATTTTGATACTCTGATACTATGTTGTGAAAAACTTAAATTGTGGAGCTGCTCAGCTCTCCTTAGCCAGTTTCTAACTAAAAATTCAGACCAAGAGATTACATGGGCCTTTCTAAACCATCATTAACTGGGTTCTGGAAACTTAGAATTCCCATCTGACTGTATATAGCATGTCCTACTTCATCTCATACTTGCAGTTGACAACAGCAATCTTCTCAAGTTTTCTGTCACTCTCACATTACCATCAACTCTTTTCATATTGTCCACAACGAAGAATAGAATACCAGTTCTACCAGAATACCTCTTTCTTTTGAGTAACAAAATTCTTAGCCAGATGAAGAAAACACTTACTATATATTTTGCTTTTTAGACTACTTATACCTTTAGCCAATGTCTAGTTAATCCCTCATCTCTGACAATTTTGTAATCTTTTCTTAGAAGGACTTTATTATTATACTCTCTGTCTGGTAAGATAAACTCTAGAACATTCCCATAAAGTATCACTCACCTCTTCTTTTACATTTATCCAAGTACTTTCTGTTCTCCCTAACAGGGAGAGATTCTTCAATGCTTCCCCTTTACTTGATCAGCTGGTGTTTTTTGTTTGTTTGTTTTTTTAAAGGGACCTTCTTTCACTGCTGTCCTCGCATAGATATCAGAAGCCAACCCCATCTACATTTCCTGTTTTATATTTCTCAGCATTCCCTATCTCTAGCATGATAATTTATACCTCAGTGACCCTGGGGAGGCTATTCCCTCAGTGTGAAATGAGTGGTCTTTCATCTTTATGCTTTCTTCTAGGCCAAGTTACACTCTACTTTCTCTATGGAGCATTTGTGGATCTGCCTTGCTTGAATTTGTAGAACAAGTCTTTCCTATGTATGGGTTTGGCTTTTACTACATTGCTTTAGGCTATGCATATTTGTGTCTTTCCTGCCTCTTTAATAAGATCAAAGATTGGCAAACTTTTTTTGCAAAGGGTCAGTTTGTAAATATTCTCTGCTTTGAGGGCCATACAATCTCTTGCAAATATGCAATTCCTCCACTATAACATGAAAGCGACCATAGGCAATCTGTAAACAATGAGCATAGTTGTGTTCCAACTTTTTAAATTTCTATAGACATTAAAATTTAAATTTTATGCATTTTCCTGTCATGAAATTGTTCTTCTTATGATTGTTTTTCCATCATTTGAAAATGTAAAAACCACTCTGTGTTAAGGGCTCTACAAAAGCAAGTAGTAAACCATGTTCAGCCAGGGGTGTAGTTTGCGGACTTCTGAACTAGATTATGAGCTGCCTAAAGGCTGGCTATATTTTATGTCCCTATGTGCAGGTTACAGTGCTCTGCCCATCAGGGGTTCCATCTTCTTCTTTACCAAACTATTTTCAATGATGCATGCATTGCCTGGTATATTACAGACATCTAAAAAATTTACTGAATAGAGGAACAAATATTAATTTACTTTTTCAGTTTTCAGGCAGTAAGCAGTGATCTGATAAACTGGACCACAAAGAGCTTGTGGGTTTGAGATGGAGAAGAAGGTCAGGAATAGTGGGAGTGCCCTATGAAATCAGACTTGGGTAGCCTTAATAAGAATAATTTCACTTGGATGGAGATTGGAAGTGGAGAGCTGAGATGGAGTGGGTAGAGAGGATGGGGAGTGAGGATTGAAGAGGTGTGGATAAGTGATGGAAATGAAGACTTGTGCAATATTAATAAGGGGAAGAAAACAGAGAGTTTGAAACATTAACGGTGAACTTTATCTTTTTCCGTATTTAGCTCCAATTCAACTTTAACAACAATCATGTATTGTTTCAATTAAAATTTTCTATGGGGCTTTTTAGTATTTCCCATGGAGCCCCTGAGAGAGTTAATCTTTCCTTCTCACACCTCTCTGATCTCTAATACCCCTTCACCTGTTTTTGAAGAGTGCTGCATATACCTAGGGCTAAGGCAGCCAGGTCAGCACTACCGCTGGCCATAATAACATGTCCACATCGCATAAGGAATTGAATATACTGACATCAGACTCACTTCACCCTCTAAGAGATCCTGAGACTTCTATGAATCACCTAAGGTTAGAATTGGTGTGCAGCTGAGCTGCTAGCCTTCCTTGATCCCAATACTGAAAGCCTGGGAGAAGGAGGGCATGTCCTCCATCTCTGTGGTCTCTGCACCATTTGAGGGCTGCCCTCTGTGACCCAACCCTTCAACCCAAGCCCAGAGAACCAGGTTCATGGATGTGGACTATCACTTCTATAAAGAGGTTTAGATGGATTACAATCATCAGCACATCTTTTCTTGGACTTCCCTCAATAGTTACAATATTACTCTTCATTCACCATTGCTTTTTTGGAATTCTAGACATTTTGTATATAATAGCACGACATTGTTGCTTGTTTTTAAAAATTGCTATAACATTCCCAGACATTTGCATTAATATGTGGTAGATACCAGGGTTGGGTTTAGATAATGCCAGACGTGGACCAGTATGAGGATTACTGAATATTCATATTCTGAGTTTTTATATTTCTCAGTTTTTATGTTATCTTAAAGCTAATGAGAGAGAACAATGGCTACAAGATTCGTATCAAATTAAGGAAAGAATTGAGGCAAAAATAGAAAAAATAGAGATGTCTTAGTCTGTTTAGGCTGGCATAACAAAGTACCTAGACAATGTGACTTAAACAACAAAAACTTATTTTCTCTCATAGTTCTGGAGGCTAGAAAGTCCAAGATCAAGGTTTTAGCTTATTTAGTTTCTGGTGTAAACTCTGACTTTTAGATGACCACCTGCTCACTGTGTGCTCACATGGTCTTGGTGCATGAACATGGAGAGAGAGATAGATACTTCTCTTTTTTCTCCTCTTGTAAGACCACTAGTTTTATTGTATTAGAGCCTCATCCCTATGACTTCACTAACCTAATTACCTCTAAATATCCTATCTCTAAATACAGTCACATTTGGGAGGTGAGAGTGGGGAGGAGGGATGAATATGATGAAAATAATTTTCCACAAAATTTCATTATATCTTTCTCAGTATCTGGAGAAATCACCTTGAATTGCCAAAATTTCTATTGCAAAACAGACAGGTGAGTGTTTCAAAGCAAATTTATGAATTTTTATATTTTTGGACTTCCACCCCTGCCTGGTAGTAATGCGAGAGTACCTTCCATTCCTTATATGGAAAAGTGTTGGCAGATGTCAACAAAAGGAGAATTAAATTAGATTCAGAGTCTCATAACATAGACTCCAATTTCTAGTTTTAAGAAAAAAAAAAACTCATTATATCAATAACCAGCAACATTTCAACTTACTACCAAAAGAAAATCAGTTGACATGAATACTGAGATGGCAGGGATGTTAAAATTATCTGACAAGAATTTCAGGGACACCTGGCTGTTCAGTCGATAGAGCATGCAAAATTCTTAATCTCATGGTTGTGAGTTCAAGCCCCAATCTCGGATGTAGAGATTGCTTAAAAATAAAACCTTTAGAGGTACCTGGGTGGTTCAGGCAGTTAAGTGTCTGCCTTCAACTCAGGTCATGATTTCTAAGTTGGGCTCCTTATGATAGAGCCCTACATATGGGTTCCCTGCTCAGCAAAGAGTCTGCTTCTCTCTCTCTATGCACTCTCTCTCTCTCTCTTGCTTGCTTTCTCTCAAATAAATAAATATTTTAAAAAACTTAAAAAAAAAGAATCTTAAAGCAGGCATCATAAAAATGCTTCAACAAGCAATTATAAACACATTTTAAGCAAGCAAAAGAAAAGAAAAGAAAAGAAAAAATGCCAGTAATGAAATAGAAGACACAAAGAAAAAACAAATGGAAATTTTGGAACTGAAAAAAAAAAATACCATAACCAAAAGGCAAAACTGAGTAAATGGGCTCAAGCAGAATAGAGGGGGAAGAGGAAAGAATCAATGAACTTTAAGGTAGAAATGTAGAAATTATCCAATCTGAATAACACAGAAAATAGACCAAAAGTGGAGGGAGAGTAGAAAAAGAAAAAAAACAGAGCCTCAGAAACCTGTGGGATTATAAAAAATATTTAGCCTTCATGTTATCTAAGTACCGAAAGGAGAGGAGAAAGAAGTTAGGGTTGAAAAAAAATGTGAGGAAACAATGACTAAAATTTCCCCCAATATGGCAAAAGACATAAACTTACAGATTCAAGAAGCTTTGCAAATCCCAAATAGAAAAAGTTCAAAGAAATCAACATCAAGACATCATACTGAAACTTCTGAAAACTAAAGACAATAAAAAAGTCTTGAGAATAGTGAGAGAGAAATGACACTTTACCTATAGGAGAAAAACAACTTGAATGATAATGAATTTTACCAGAACTATAGATGATAGAAGGAAGTGGCAAAGGCTTTGTCAATGCTAAATAAAAGAAAGCAAAACAAAAACCACCACCACCACCACAACAAAAACCACCATCAATTTAAAATTCTGTATCTAGTAAAAATATCCTTCAGGAATGAATGAGAAATCAATACATTTTAGACAAAGGAAAAACCAAGAGAATTTATTGCCAGCAGACGTACCTGAAAAGAATGGTTAAGGATGTTCTCTATATAGAAAGGAAATAAGAGGGATCTGGGAATATCAATGAGAAATAACAGTACAAGGAGTAAAAATATGAGTAAAAACAATAGATTTTTCTTCTCTAGCATTTCTTAAATTAGTTTTGATAGTTGAAGCTAAAATGAGAATACTAAGTAATGTGGTTCTAAATTTATGTAGAGGCAATATTTGAAACAATTGTATCTGGAAAAGGATAAAGGGACATAAAAGAAGTGAGGTTTCTATACTTGACTCAAATGGGTAAATATTGACATATTAGACTACGATGAGTTATGTATATATAATGTGTCACCTACAACAGTTACAGAAAAAAGTATATAAAGACATATACGCAAAAACACTATAGATGAATCTAAATGAAATCTTAAGAATATTCATGTAACTCACAGGGAGGAAATAGAAATTATAAAAATTAATAATGGAACAAACAGAAAATAACAACAAAAATAAAATGGATTACTTGAACCCTAACATATCAATAATTGCATCAAATGTAAATGGTTGAAATATACTAGCTGAAAGAGATTGAAGAGATTGGCAGAGTGGATTTAAAAGAACAAAATGACCAAAGGCAAGAGTGTCTATAATAACCTCAATTTAAATGTGATGACATAAGTAGGCTGAAAGTAAAGGATGAACAAAAACATGATATGAAAACATTAATTAAAAGAAAGCAGGAATGGTTATATTATTATGACATAAAATAAACTTCACAGCAAAGGTAATGATCTGGGATGGACAGGGTTATTATATAATGATAAAAGAGTCAAGGCATCAAAAAGACATAAGTCTTAAATGTATATTCAGCAGGCTACAGAACTACAATGTTTGTAAAATAAGCACTAACAGAACAGAAATGAAAAATAAAGAAATCCACAATTAGGTTGGAGACCTTCTCTTAACAATTGATAGAATAAGAAGAGAGAAAATCAGCAACAAAATAGAAGGACTTAACCACACTATCGACCAAGAAGACCTAGTCAATGCTTATAGAGCACTCCTTCTGACACACAAGAATACATATTCTTTTCACATGCCTCTTGGAATGTACACCAAGACAGATCATACCCTGGAGTAGAAAAACACCACAATAAATATAAAAGAATTGTAATCACACATGGGGTGCCTGGATGGCTAAGTCAGTTGAGTTTCCGTCTCTTTTTTTTTTTTTTTTAAGATTTTTTATTTATTTATTTTAGAGAGAGATTATAAACGGAGGGGAGGAGCAGAGGAAGAGGGAGTAGTAGACTCCCTGCCACAGGGCTGGATCGCAGGACCCCGAGTCCAAGGCAGATGCCCACTGACTGAGCTACTCAGGTGCCCCACACTTCTGACTCTTGATACTGGCTCAAGTCATGATCTCAGGGTCATGATATTGAGCCCCATCTAGGGCTCTGCGCTCAGGACGGAGTCGGATTGAGATTCTCTCTCTCCATCTCCCTATGCCCCTCCCCCCACTCATGCTCTCTCTCTAAAATAAATATATAAAATCTTAAAAAAAAGTTGTAAAAATACAAAATATCTTCTCTGACCACAATGAAATAAAACTAGAAAAAAAAGACAACAGGAAAATCTTCAAACACTTGGAAACTAAATAATAGACTTTTATATACTTTGTAGGTCATAAAAGAAGTCTTAAAGTACATTAAAAAATACATTGAGTGACAATGAAAATATAATGTACAAAAACATAGAGAGTTAAAGCAGTGCTGAGGGGGAAATTTATGGCACTAAATGCTTATGTTAGAAAAGAAGAAAAGTTGCAGGGAAGTAAATCAAGCTTGCATCTCAAGAAACTGGAAAAAGATTGGCAAAATAAACTGAAAGCAA
Organism: Canis lupus dingo; assembly: GCF_003254725.2. NCBI lineage: Eukaryota > Metazoa > Chordata > Mammalia > Carnivora > Canidae > Canis > Canis lupus. Next base: position 19,007,724 of record NC_064261.1, read on the forward strand.
GTAGAGGAAAGAAAATAATAAGGGTACGAGCAGATATCAATGAATAGTGATATCAATGGATATATAATAAAGAAAATCAATGAAACAAAGAGCTAGTCCTTTGTAAATATCAAGATTACCAAACTTCTAACAGGACTGACAAAGAAAAAGGAAAGAAGATAAAATTACCAATATCAAAAATAAAACAGAGGTTATCATTACTCATCCTGAAGGCATCAAAAGGATAACAAAAAAATATTATTAACAACCCTATACACATCAATTTGACAAATAAAATCTATCAATTCCTCAAAAGAACACAAACTACTACAATTTAATAGGAAATAATTTGAACCTCCCTATACTATTAAGGTAACTAAAGTCATATTTGAAAAATCCTAAAAAAGAAATCTTTAGGCCCTGATGATTTCATTTAAAAATTCTATCAAACTTCTAAAGAATAATTAATACTAATGGTACATAATCTCTTCCAGAAAATAGAGAAGAAGTGAATATTTCCCAAGTCATTCTATGAAGCCAATATTACCTGGATACCTATAAAGGAAAAACACACCTCTGTATATCTATCCTTTATACTCACACTAATACCACTAGCATACTTCTGATACTAGGTATATAGGTTTTCTACACATCACACAATTCTCTGACACTACCTGCAACTTCATTCAATTCTGACACTATCTTCTTAGAGATAGTGTCAGATCATACACTTTATGGGCTCAGTTACACAAGACACCACACACACACACACACACACACACACACCATTTCAGATGCCAATTACAAGTCTCAATTTGTCACCTGTATGCCTTACCTACTAGCTATACATCAGGATTCCCATTGCCCCCTCCTTTGATTTGGTAATTTGCTAAAATGGTTCATAGAACTCAGGGCACAACTTACATTTACTGGTTTATTATAAAAAATATTATAAAGAATGTTTATGAACATCCAGAGGAAGAGGTACATAAAGCAAGGTATGAGGGAAGGTGTGCAGAGCTTTCATCCCTTGCCAGGAGTGTTACCCTCCCAGGACCTTCATGTGTTCAGTAATCCGGAAGTTCTTAAACTCTGTACTATTAGAATTTTTATGGAAGCCTCATTATATAAGCACAATTAATTATTAAGTCCATCCCCAAATGGGGATGAGGCTGAAAATTCCAATCTCCTAGTCATGGCTTTATCTTTCTGGTGACAAGCCCCCATCCAGGAGCTCACCAAGAGTCATCTCAAGTGAACAAAAGATATTTCTATCAGCCAGGAAATTCTAAGGGATCTAAAAGCTCTGTGTAAGGAACTGGAATCAAAGATCAAATGTTAGAATAAAAGATGCTCATAGTATTCTTATCATTTAGGAAATTACAAGAATTTTAGGAGCTCTGTGCCAGGAACTTGAGGCAGAGAGTGATATATACTTTCTTTTATTTTATAATGCCAAAACCAGACAAAGATAGTACCAAAAAGAGAAACTCATATACCAGTATTACTTATGAAGTTAGACATGAAAATTCTTTAAAAAATATTCAACAACAACAAAAAATTCAACAATATGTAAAAACAACAATATACCATGGCCAAACAGGGTTTATTTCAGATATTCAAGGCTGCTTCAATATTCAAAAGTTAATCAATGTGATCCACATTAAGAGGATGAAAGAAAAAACAACAAATGATTGCATTAATTGCTACAGAAAAAGTATTTGACAAAATTCACCATCATTTATGATAAAGTCTCTCAACAAATTTAGAGGGGAATATACTCAAATTGATAAAGAACATTTGTAGCTAACCTCACCCTAACTAGCAAAAGACTGAATGTTTTCCCCTCTGAGACTGAGGATAAGGCAAAGATGCCCATTCTTATCACAACCACTTAACATAGCACTGGAAGATTTAGCCGCCATTGCAATAAGGTAAGAAAGGGAAATATAAGACATACAAATCAGAAAAGAAGACATAAAACTGCCCTTCTACTCAAATGCAATGATTGCCTAAGTAGACAATCCCAAGAAATTTAAAACAACAACAAAATCTCCTAAAACTATTAAGTGAATTCAGTAACATGATAGGTTTTGAGATTTGCATACAAAATAAACCATATTTCTATAGTAATGAATACATGGAACTGAAAATTAGAAATACAATATTGTGCATCAATGCTTAAAGATATACTTAAGTGCAAATCTAACAAACATATATAGGACTTACACGCTGAACACTGAAAAGTGCTGACGAGAGAAATCACAGAAGACCTAAAAATACGGTGAGACACATTCTATTCCCAGATTGGAAGACACAACAGAGTAAAGATACTGATTTTTATCAAAGTCTCAGCAAGGCTTTTCTTGTGGACACAGACAAATTTATTGCAAAATTTATACAAAAAGCCACAAGCCCTACAGTATCTAAAATAATTTTGAAAAAGAAGAATATAGTGGGAAAAATCACTCTGCCTGATTTCAATACTTATATAAGTACAATTTTCAAGACTGTGTGGCATGGCAGTAGTTGGATACAAAGATCAATGCATGGAACAGAACAGAAAGCCTAAGATGAAAAATGTAAAATTATCAAATTTTTAGAAAAAGATACAGAAGAAAATTTGGGGGACACTGGATTTGCTAAAGAGTTATTAGATTGGACATCAAAAAAATAAAAATTGATAAATAGGACTGATTAAAAATTAAAAACTTTGATCTGTGAGAGCCCTGCTAAATTGATAAATAACAAGAAACAGACTAGAAGAATATTTGCAAACCACTTTGACACAAGATGGGTATCTAGAATATAAAAAGAACCCTCAAAACTAATAGCAAATAAACCAAACAATTCAATTAGAAAATGGGCAAAATACATGAAAAGACATTCACTGAAGAAAATACTGGGATAGCAAATACGCACACGAGAAGATGTTCATCATTAACCATTAGAGCAATGCAAATTAAAGCTGAGGGAAATATCACTATACACTTCTTGGAACAGCTAAAACAAAAACAAAACAAAACAAAAAAACTAGTGACAATGCCAAATGCTGGTAAGGATGTGGAGAAACTGAATTTCTCATATGCTGCTACAGAAAATGTAAAATGTAAGCCACTCTGGAAAGTAATTTGGCAATTTCTTCAGAACCTAAATATAAACTACAGACTCAACAATCAAACTTCTTGGCATTTCCTAGAGAAAGAAATAGTATGTTCACCCAAAAACCTGTACATGATTTTCATAGCAGCTTTATTTGTAATAGCCCCAAACTGGAAACAACCAAAATGCCTACTAAACATGAATGGTTAAACAAACTGTGTGGTACATCCTCAGCAATAAAAAAGGAAAAAGTATTGATATTCTTAACAACTTGGGTAGATCTGAATGGCATTATGCAGAGTAGGAAAAAATGAATGTAACAAGCTACTATAACGTGTGACTCTGTTTATATTACCCTTTGTCAAAAGTATAGAAATGGAGAACAGATTGGTGATTACCAGGCCTATGGACTGACTTGGGGAGGGGAGGGGGGGACGACTTGGTATGGCCACAGAGAGATAGCAGGAGGGAGATCATTGTCCTGAAAGAATAGTTTTCTATCTTGATTTTGGGAATGGTTACAGGAATTTACACTTGGGATACAATGATACAGACCTTACACACACATCCTACCTATGTCAAATCCTGGTTTTGTATTGTATCATAATCAAGTAAGATATAATCAATGGGATAAAGGATAAATATCTATAAATAGATAAAGGATACATGGGACCTCTCTCTACTATCCCTGCAATTTTCTTTCTTCTTTCTTTTTTTTCTTTTCTTTTCTCTTTTCTTTCTTTTCTTTTTTTCTTTTCTTTTCTTTTCTTTTTCTTTTCTTTTCTTTTCTTTCTTTTTCTTTCTTTCTTTCTTTCTTTCTTTCTTTCTTTCTTTCTTTCTTTCTTTCTTTCTTTTTTTTCTTCTTTCGATTTTATTTATTTACTCACGAGAGACACAGGCAGAGGGAGAATTAGGCTCCTTGATGGGAGCCTAATGCGGGACTCGATCTCAAGACTCCGGGATCCATCGAGTCCCGGGTCGGGCTCCCTGCATGGAGCCTGCTTCTCCCTCTGCCTGTGTTTCTGCCTCTCTCTCTCTCTCTCTCTCTCTCTCTCAAGTCTATCATGAATAAATAAATAAATAAAATCTTAAAAAAAAAAAAAAAAAAGACTCTGGGATCATGACCTGAGCCGAGAGCAGACGCTGGACCACTGAGCCAGCCACCCAGGTGCTCTTATGCCTGCAATTTTCTGCGTGCTGTAATTATTCTCTGAAAATCCAGGAAAAACTAAAAATAGATCTCATGTTGCCTTGGGTAGCTGTGGCCCACATTACTTCGTCAGAGGAGAAACCGTGAGACAAATGAATGAGACCATATAATGTTTGTCCTTCTCCGATTGACTTACTTCACTCAGCATAATCCCCTCCAGTTCCATCCACGTCGAAGCAAATGCTGGGTATTTGTCGTTTCTATATATATATATATATATATATATATATATATATATATATATATATAGTGAAAGGGAATAAAGGGGAAAGGAGAAAAAAATGAGTGGGAAATATCAGAAAGGGAGACAGAACATGAAGGCTCCTAACTCTGGGAAACGAACTAGGGATGTAGAAGGGGAGGAGGGCGGGGGGTGGGGGTGACTGGGTGACGGGCACTGACGGGGGCATTGATGGGATGAGCACTGGGTGTTATTCTGTATGTTGGCAAATTGAACACCAATAAAAAATAAATTTATAAAAAGAAAAGAAAGAAAAGAAAAGAAACCGTGAGACAGTAGAAGCCCTGATACTGGTTGGCACAGGAGCATCCCCGGGCCTGGGCCGTAGGGCGCCCTGGAGGTGTAGCGGGGCCCTGCGGGGGTGGGCGCCGCGGGAGCCGGCGGGGGCGGGCGGGGGCGGGCCGGGGGGAAGGGGGGGCAGAGCTGCAGCCCCACCCCCTCCGCGGCTTCTGGAGCCCGGGCCGCGCGTGCACCCAAAGGCTGGGGACTGGGAGGCGTAGGGACCCGCCTTCCCGACCGCCCCAGCAACTCGCGTTAGGGACCAGCGAGGGAACTTTCTTCGCGGACGAAGCCTGGTGGTACCGGGACGGCGTCCCGCGCCTCGGCCTCGCGTCTCCCATCCCGGCCGCCCGGGGTCCCCCGAACCTCCGGGAGACCGAGCCCGGGCTGTCGGCGCGTCCGGGGGGCGGCGGGGTGGGGGTGCCCGGCCCCGGGGAGCGCGGCATGCAGTCCCTGAACGTCACCCCCGAGCAGCTGTCCCGGCTGCTGCGGGGCCACAACCTGAGCCGCGAGCAGTTCATCGCGCGCTACGGGCTGCGGCCGCTGGTCTACACGCCCGAGCTGCCGGGGCGCGCCAAGCTGGCCCTGGTCCTCACGGGCGTGCTCCTCTTTGCCCTGGCGCTCTTCGGCAACGCGCTGGTGGTCTACGTGGTGACCCGCCGCAGGGCCATGCGCACCGTCACCAACATCTTCATCTGCTCCCTGGCGCTCAGCGACCTGCTCATCGCCTTCTTCTGCATCCCGGTCACCATGCTCCAGAACATCTCCGACACCTGGCTGGGAGGTGAGCCCGCCGCGCCCGCACCCTCTTACCCCCCCCCCCCCGCAGCCTCCCATGGGGCTCTCCTGCCCCTCCTTCCCTAACATTTCTCTCTCTACCAAACGAATCCGGGGCTCTTTCTTAGGACCAACTCACCTGCGCCCCCTCGGAGAGAAGTTTTTTGGGCCAGTCGATTCGGTCTAACGTCTCTCCAACTTGTCGCTTAAAGACACAGGAAAATGTTAGGAAAGGTACAAGGCAGGGGAGGGGGGTGCGCACCGCTGATCAGTTGTTTGAGCTCCTTTTCCCATAATCGTACTAGATTTTGTTTTCTATTTTCTTATAAAAGTAAGATTAAAGTATTTCAAATAATAAAAATACCCCTATCCACGTTTTTCTCTTAAGTGAGCCTCCAGGCTCACCCCACAGTTGCTTCTGTGGCATCCAAACCGGTGAAACCAACTTACATGTATGTATTCGGGGGGCGGAAGGGGGGGGCAATCTAGAATTAGTCCTTTTCTTTCAAGATTGGATTCACAGAGTCAGGCAGGGAGAGGGAACAGCGAAGACATAACCCCCTCCTGATTGATAAAGGAGACATTGATTTCTCCCCTTTCCTTAAAAGGGGAGTGGAAAGGGCAGAGAAGCCATTCAGAGTCTTTGAGCTGGGAGCAGTACCTGGAGGTTGAGAAAAAATAAGGCACTTCCCCCAAATGATCCAGTCTTTACAGACACACGGCTATAGAGCATCTTCTAGTCCATAAGCAGTAGTGTCCTCTATTGTCATGAGTGGTTTGTTTGTTTGTTTTTAGATTTTATTTGTTTATTCATGAGAGACATAGAGAAGGCAGAGACATAGGCAGAGGGAGAAGCAGGCTCCATGCAGGGAGCCTGATGTGGGACTGGATCCCAGGACTCCAGGATCACTCCTGAGCCAAAGTCAGACACTCAACCGCTGAGCCACCCAGGTGTCCCAGTCATGAGTGTTTAATGGTGTGCCTTGGGGAGGAAGCACTGCTTGTAACCCCATTGCCATGGAAGGGTGCATTCTTGAGACCACATCAAAATTCTTAGAAAATGGTTGCAAATACAGAGAGGATTTGAGAGAAATGGATCATTATCTCTTCAAGCCCTGCCATTTCCACTCCTTTGCTGCTTCCTTTTAATCTCACAGAGAGTTTCTTTCATCCTACCATTAACAATTTGAGATCTCCAATTTCTTTCGCTTGCATTGCTTTTTGTTTTTCATTAATTTGCACTGGGTTTTTTGTTAGTGGATGAAGAGGCTAAAATATTTGATTCCCATCTCATCTATAATGTAAATATTTTCAGAAATGCACTAAACGTTAGAGAACGTAGTGTTGATGTGAGAGTGACACATAATGCAGGAAGTTACACTGACTTATGGGTTACAGCCTTTCTTATGCACTCTGATGAAATCCTCGTACTTGGGCATTTTAAAGTTGCCTGGTGCAACTCACCCCATAAAATTAATGGGTAAACTTTTATCATCATATATAACTTATTTTTTTGAGAGGAGTTTTCATTTTTACAGATTTGTGAAGACAGATTTGTGAAGCACGTATGTATTGCTGGAGGATTATAGCTCTGTTTGTAAAGGTGAACATAAGAAATGTGGGATGTTATACTGGGAATCCAGAGACTGGATTACTACTTTGGCTCTGATACATGTTAATTCAACACATCTGGGCCTCAGCTTTTCAACACAGTATTAGGAATTTTGGAAGCTTGGAAATGGAATGGGGCAGATGTTTAGACCTTAGCCATACTGGGAGATTATGCCTGAGGAATACTCTAGGGTGGATCTTTCATCTCCAGGACTTAAGTGGGCAGTGCAAAGTTTTCTTAAACTTTCTGTTTTCCTTGCTTCCTACTTCATGGAAGACATTGCACTATAGCTTCTAACTGCTGAAATAGGACACTGTATTGTGCATGTATTTTACAGGTTGGAGTGAGGATAGAGTAATAGTTCAAAGGTAATCACGATTCATTATTTTATAAAGCTATTGAGGATCCTGATGGCAAAGCATTCTACCTTGGTAATACAAAAGCTGAATAAAGCTTATCTGATCCCTTTTTGGGTCTCAGAAAATAGAAAATATCCCCAAATGAGCAAATATAGGATTTAATAGAAAAGGATCCACTCTGCTGTAGGAGCACAGAAGTCAGGAAGTTGTCCCCAAATAGGAGGCTTTCGAGTTACATATTGAAGAATGATTCAGATTGATTCTAACAGAGAAAGAAGGATGGAGTGTACTCTAGGAACAGGGGTCAATTCAAAGTTTGGAGGAAAGAAAGAAGGTGATGAAGTCCTAAGAACACCATGTAAGTCATTTCAAGAATATATAATTTATATGTGAGCAATGGTGGGAAATGAGACAGAAAGGTAAGAAGTTAGTGCAACTTGGGGAGGAAAAAGTATCAGTTATGCTAAACCTAAAATATGAATACCCTTCAAATTCCTTCAGGGGTATAGAAGGAACTATAAATAAAACAGTAGGGACCTCTAGGAGGCAACAGTGGCAGAGGAAAGCCTCAGTACCTCCCCTAAAGGCGGCCCTGCAGGTAGGGGTGTATGCCCTGAATTGTCAGATCTTTTGTTGTTGCTGTTATTGTCTTTCTTGCTTTCTTTCTTTCTTTCTTCTTCCTTTTCTTCTCCAGAGAAGCTGAGAATATTGAATTTTATGATCTTGGCATTTAGTTCAAATTTTTTTTTTTTTTTGCATTTAGTTCAGATTTAAAAAGTAAAGTGCGTTGTGTTGTCATAGAAATTAGGAGTGAGGTCTTGGAAGTCCTGTGTGCATTCTGCTCGCCAATCCAGCAGTGAACTCGCTCATTGTACTCTTGGGGCCAGCCAGGGAATTTATGTTTCCTTATCTCCAGCCTGTTCTTCCTCATTTTGTCTCTTTTTTACTTCTCCTTTAATATCTTTCTTGGAAATATCTACATGTTCCTCCAAATTCACTATGTTCCTTTTTCTTTTCAACTAAATTCCATATAGTAGATTTTGCTTGTGAACAATGCCCCAGAACATTATTGTCTCTTCTCTAGGTTTCCGTAAGCTTGTCTTTTCCTTCTTAGTTTTCTTTATGTCTATCTCTTTCTTTATATTCTGCTCTTTGAAGGCTCGCACACTTCCTCTTAGTTTTTGAGTGTGTGTCCGCTGAAGCCTAGCACATGGTCTTTTCTTTCATCATCCATTTCTGCCTAGAGGCTCCAATCAGGACCCTCCTTCCTTTGCTGATGATTCTGTAATCAGGATCTAATTATCTTCAGCTGTAATTCCTCTGATCTCAGACTAGGCATTTACACATAGATATTTTGTTAGCATCCAACATTCTTTCACCCTACCTTGTCTCTCTGCCCAGGGTCTAAACTATTATCAATAGTACTCTGAGTCATTTTTGTATTCAGCTTTTTCTGGGTATCTGCTATGTGTACCAGGATATTATAGGTGTAGAAAAGTTATATCCATAATTGCTAGGTTTCAGTTAGAGCAAGAAGGGGAAGGTGGCATTCAAAGAAAAAATGGAGAAGGCAGGGGATTTTGTTGATGTCAGAGTTCCAGAGTACACTGTGGAGAAAGCACAGGGCAGGTGTTGAGGAACAGGGAGGCTTGAGTCAGAATGGGGATGTTTAGAGCCTGGACTGGGTCCAGAGACAAGGGCTAGTCTAGGAGAATGGGACTCATGGTGACTGAAGTTAAATGTGATCTTAAAACATGGAGGGATTAAGTCTGAAGAATTCCCAGAAGGAGGTAGAAAACCAATACTCATTCTAGCCTCCTTTATGGCTCTCAGCATTAATGAATTGAGAGGGGGAGGTGCTGATGGCCTTGCCAGGAGCCACAGGATTCTCCTAGTTTTTATCCTGGGTAAGCTCACAGCCAGGGGAGGGATGGTATCCTCAGGTGCACCCAGAGCTCTCTGCACCTCCATGCAATCCTGCTGTGGGCACTGAAAAGAATTTTCTAAGGAGGACTGGTAAATTGACTAAAAGCAATTACAAAAAAGGAGTTCCAAACATAGCCTAAGTAATGGCAGCCTCCCCGGGAGAAGTGCACTTTCATGTATATTTACTACTTTTGAAGACTACTTGCTTGGGTAAGAAAATGTCAAAATTAATTTTCTCAGCAGCTGAGAAATTTTAAATTCCTTTTAGAGTGGTAGTTCAGTCTTGCGAACATACAGAATCACCCGGAGAGTCTTTAAAATGATGCCTGGCTTCTACCTTTAGAAATTCTGATTTAATTGATCTGCGTGTGATACCTAGGTATTGGATTTTCAAAAATCCGCCAATAATATAATTTGTAGCCAAGGTCAAGAACCACTGAAGTAGTGCAAATGCTGACAGCATCAAGGTTTGGGCTGCTGTGGAGGTGAAATGAAATATTGGATGTAAGGTGTTTAAGAGGCACAGTGCCTGCCAATTACACCAGTGTAAGTTTGCTCTATATTATACAGAAAAAAATGGCAATCGGAGTTACAATGCTTGGAAGATCTACAAGTAAGTTGTATAAAATGGAGCCTGACGTGGAACTCGGAGGCAATTCTCCCATTTTACTCAGCCAACCACATCTTCACTAAAGCCCTAAACTTTTTGGAGTCTTTCAAGGTAGATTTAGAAAGAAGTCAAAAATGATTATAATGTTGGGATCCCTTACATATGACGAAAGACTAAAATAATTATTTTCTCGCCTGGAGAATAAAACTCTAATTTTAAATGAGCACACCCCACAGCAAGATTTTCAGTCCATGTTACCCAGAGCCTTGGTGGCTGGTGTGGGTGAATGTGGAACAGGCAGGCAGGCTCGCAGGCTTCAACAAAACAGCTCCCTTCTCTCTTTATAATAAATTGGGTTTTGCATAAGATTTCATATTTGTAAAAAAAGGATTTTACTGGGAGGAAGAACCTCCCAGTAAGAGGGAAAGAAAGTAGGAAAGTAAAGAACACTCACTGTATACTGCACAAAAAATTTAGGTGAGAGGCACCTGAGTGACTTAGCTGGTTGAGTGTCCAACTCTTGATTTCAGCTCAGGTCATGATCTCAGGGGTCAGGAGATGGAGGCCCATGGAGCACAGAGTCTGCTTGAGATTCTCTCTCCCTCTCCCGCTCAATCCACTCTCATTCTCTCTTTCTCTAAAGAAATAAAAACTTTAAAAAAAATCTAGGTGAGTTTTTAGAGATTTCAGCCTGATAAATTGTGAAATGGGTTATTAAAAGAAGTTGTTGGGGCACCTGGGTGACTCAGTTGGTTAAGGTTCTGCCTTTGGCTCTGGTCATGATCCTGGGATCCCAGGATTACAGGATCAAGCCTCGCACCCACCGGCATTAGCTCCCTGCTCAGCAGGGAACCTGCTTCTCCTGCTCCCTCTGCCTCTCCCTCCTGCCTGTGCACTCTCTCTGCCTCTCTATCTCATATAAAGAAATAAAAATCTTTTTTTTTTAAAGGAAGTTATTGAATTATTATGTGGTGAAAAGATCTTAATTTAGGGGGCCAGCTCAGAGCAAAGGAATTAGACTGGAACTTCTTCAGGTCTATTTTATTATTTGCTTAGTGGTTAGAAAACATAACAATAATAATTTTCCCTTTTCTCTAACATTTTAGAAATGTCAGCATCCCCAGGGAAATTTAAATATGGTAAAACTGATGTAGAATCAACAGTATTATGAGGCTTTTTTTTTTTATTATTATGGGGCTTTTAAAAAACCTTTTAACGGTAATGATGAAAGCTATTGACAAAGAATAGACTCACTTAAGTAGAGGAGTAGTAAAAAAATAAAAGAAGTAAATCAAAGAGAAGGCCCAACAGCAACAGTAGTTTGGAAGTCAAAAAATTGTGCCCTGGGGCTAGTCTCTGGGTAATCTTCTCTAGAATCAATTATGTGCACTCTTTAAAGAGAAAAGATGCTGTAGTCAGGAAACTCACTAAGTTTTCTCAGAAAGCTGGAGGGTGGTAGTAACAGCAATGGGATTTGTATGAGTCTCTCTACATAGGACAACAGCATTTTACTTAAAATCAGGACACAAAAGAATTTGGCAAAGAGAAAATTTGAAAATTTCATTGTGCATTTAGAAGGAATAAAAAGAATTCCCTTTTTCATTTGCTTTTCTAGAGCATAGCTTAGCATGTTCTTTGACGAGTGGTTGGTTTATTAGGATTCTTGTTTGCAAGTAGAGAAGCCTATCTTAAATAACTTAAGAAAAGGAGGATAATATTGTCTCACATCTTTTGTATTGCAGTTTCATTTTTGGATTGTCTTTGTCAGGTAGTAAGAAAGAGCTATTAGCTCATTTTTTCTTTAAAACTACCCATTTCGGGGTCATTTGGGTGGCTCAGTTGGTCAAGCATCCAACTCTTGGTTTTTGCTCCAGTCATGAACTCAGGGTCCTGGAATCAAGCCCGGAGTCTGGTTCCACACTCAGCATGGAGTCTGCTTGAGATTTTCTCTCCTTCTCCCTCTGTCCTTTCCCCTGCTCTTCCCCACCCCATCCCTCTAAAATAAATAAATCTAAAAAAAAAAAAAAACTCCCTATTTCAACTCAAATGTGTATTCACAGATTATTTTGTTGTTTTATTTCCTATTTTAAAATTAAGGATTGATTTCTAATGATTGATTCTGAAATACTCAAGTGTTTATTGCTTTTATCTGTGTAGGCAACACTAAATTTGTTCTTCCTGTGGCTGTGTTTCTGAGAAATATGTCACCTGTAGTACCAGAAGGATTGCAGATTATTAAGGACTAGTGGAATTCTCCTTAAAATATAATGTGTTCTCATAACCTGGGAGAAGTAAAAGAGAGAGACAGTTTGGTGTAGTGAAAATGAGTATGTACTCTAGAGTGGACAATACTGGGTTCTCATCCTGTTGCACCATTTATGACTCATAAATTATTGAATTAACTATTAACTACATTTCTTTGCATTCTGTCCACCCCTATTAGGAGACCAAGCGGAGAAGTTATAAAATTATGTATGATGTTGCCCTCCAGTGGTCGATGCAGTGGCAGAAACTACAACAAAGTTGCAAATTTTACATCATGTTGTATGTTATCAAAAATTGTAATGCATATCCAGTTCTTAAGATCTCCAATTGTATTTCAGTGTGAAGTATGCAACATTTATACACTTCCACCTATGCAAACTTTCACCTATAAAACCTGAAACGAACTTTAAGGTCCCTTTCAATGCATGTGTAAAAAAAAAATTTTTTTTAAAAACCTCTTTGTGAAATTGAGATGCATTTAATATCTGCAGCATTATTTGCAGAGTGCAAACACAGTGTTTCACACTGGAACAATTATTTTATTTCTCTTTGCTGTAGTTTCCCCACCTATAAATTTGGGAAAAGCTATGCCTAACTTATAGGGCTGCTGTGAGAAAGAATGACCTATGTGTAAAGGAACTTGGCACTTAGTGGTAGGTACCTAATGGAAGGAAGCTGATTGTTGTTTACATTTGCAAAGTATTTCTATTTAAAATGTTAGGCATGTTTGTGTGTGCAATAGATTTATAGTTAATAAGGATGATAGAGTCAAAAAATTATAATTGTAATATTAATTTCCCAAAGACATATGATATACATTTATATAAAACAATTATTAACAATCCTGTTCATGTATAACTTATTCTTGTTACTAAAGTCTTGAATAATTACCATGAAAATATTTACTTCTATACTCAAACAATGAAAATCCAAATTAATCGTTTGTACTCAGAAAACATAAAATAGTGTTTGCTTTCATTTATTTCAGAAGCAATTATACACCCTGAAAAGAGGCTGAAGTAGTAAAAGCTTTGTTGGGGCTGATGATGTAGATGTTGTAGTTCCTTGCCAGGCTCATGTGTCTTCCCAGGACACTGCAGACTGTAGGCACAATGTTGCCACACTAACATTAATACAGAGCTGTCTCACTGACTTGTGCCCCAGTCTTGTAATGTAGGACTTCTGAGTCCCTCAACTCCTTCTGCCATACTTGCTGCTTAGCTCATAGCCTGAAAAAGGCATATGAGAACACCACAATATGCCCACCAGAATCAGGGTGAAGCAGTGACATCAGTTCCATGACTGCTGTCCTTTGACTGTTCCATAGTACTTGCTCAGATTGCTAGGATCTGGGCAATTCTGGGTACTAGAGCCTCACTCTGTACCTTAGAGAAATGGGAATAATAATGAAATGAATACCAAACTCCTAGAGGTCACTATGCGACAAGTATATTATCATCCCCATATTACAGAGGAGCAAATGGAGGCACAAAAAGATGGGGTTAGTATATCAATTATCTTTTTGGCATTGCCAACTACTCAAACCTTAGTGGATTAAAGAGACTATTGTTTTATTTTCTCATGATTCAGTGGCCCAGCAATTCAGCTTGTCTCTGCTGGGCAGTTCTTTTGCTAGTCTCACCTGACATCACTCATGAGACTATGTTCATCTGGTGGCCCGACAGAGGCCAGACCATCTGGTGGCCAGACCTCAGCAGTGACAGGTTATCTCTGTCCCATGTAGTTTCCTTCTTTAGCAGGATTGTCCACATTTCTTTATGTGGAGGCACCGCATTCCAAGATGGTGAGAACAGAAGCTTCAAAACCTCTCAAGGCCCAGGATTGGAAGTTGCACCAATGTCACTTCTGTATAAAACAAATCACGTCACAGCCCAGATTCAAAGAGTACGGAAGTAGGTCCCTCCACCTGATAATACATGTGACCTGACAAAACCACATTGCTGGGGGTCAGTGGGGTGGCTTGTGGTGGAGCTTGCAGACAGTGACAGGAGAAATTAGAGACTTTTTTTTTTTAATCTATCACATTAAGGACATTGCCCAAGTTCATATAAATAGGAAGTGCTGCTGCCAGGATTTAAGAGTAAGAACTCTGCTTCCATGTTGGGGTTTTTGCCACATTAGCTCTACTGGAATGAGGCATGATTTCTCTTTCTGCAGTGCATTGTGTGTTTCATCACCTGCTTCTGCCCTGTTTGTGCACAGTGCTGCCTACAAGTTAGGCCTCAGATATGGTTTCTGGGACCTGGAGGACAAATTTCTGAAATGAAGAGTTATCCTGGTCTTCTCCCCAGAAACCTTCCTGAGAATGGACTCCTGCACATTGATGCTCTGGCTCTGCTCACCTGTCTACTGATGCTTGGAACCTTAACACATACATATTTGTAGAAGTCCATATTGACTTTGGTTTAGGAGTACTGTCAAGCTATTCCACAGATAGAGCAACATGCTTGGCCTTTTAGAACTTTTCCTTTACTGCATTACTATAAACAATAAAGGATTAATTTTTATGAGGAGGACTTTTTTGGGTCAAAATCCGATCTAAGTGTAAATATAAACCTAATACAAGCAGTGATTTCCTCAGTGGGTCTGAGGAAGGAAGAGTGGAAATGTATTTTAAAAGGACAGTTTTACTTTTTTTAAAAAAAAGCAAGGTGATGAAGCCTTGGGAATTAGCACTGGTCTAATGCTTAAAACAAATGAAGACTTAACGAAGTAAAACTTCACTCTGAGCAAGATGTAGATCCTGTTAAAATTTTACATTACTTATAAATAGAATCATTAGGTATACAATACAGATCTTCACACTGTGTTTTCAAGATGCAAAAACAGCTGGTTAATTCAGTGAGCACGTTATTCAATTAAATTTTCAGTGATGAGGAAATAATACATGTGAACTTTATGACTTTGAAGATAAAATCAATTTGCCTTTTTTTTGTGTCCTCCTAGAATGTCAAAGACTTCAACTCTTGTTTATCCAGCATTTAATTGCCCAGTAATAGAAAGCTCTCAATACTACTTAGTACTTCTCAATAAATATTTTTTGAATGTATTAATGTATATCACCTTATCTGTCATTATACTAATATTTGATGCTTTTAAGGAGTCAGTTGTATTTATTTTTGTGATATAAAGAAGAATGAGATTATATTTATCTTTTGTATATCTTTCCTTTCTTGGTTGCAAGAAATGAAGATTCAATTTACCTCAAATAATTGGAGTTATAGCAAGCCTATTTTGTAGCAGTAAAGAAGAGAGGGGTGTCTTGAATTTAAGGACAGTAACAGGTAGGTCTCATGGAAACTGAAGAGGGACCTAAAATAGCAGCTGTGTGGAGCTCAGCATGAAGAATTCCTGAATTTCCAGGGCTCGGCCATAAATGTGACTTTACCTCACTCCACTAGTAGACAAAGCCTTGCTTATTAAATCTGGTTGCTTTTTACTACCATAGTAGTCAGTCTTTCAGTTTATTCAATATTTTTTTTATCCTGTATCTTCCACCTTCTGCTTTGTACTCTTGGAAAGCTGAATAAATCCTAGTGCACCAAGTGTCGAATTCAAAGAGCCCTAGTCCAGTGACCAACACTAATATAAAATAATTTTATTCTTTACTTACATGTCTCAAAGAAATTTTAAAAGATTTTAATTCATTAACTCACAAAATTATTGCCTAAAACCCCCTTCTTTCATTTCATTCAGGTCTTTACTATTACACTAAGTAGTGTGCCACAGAACTTGTTTCACCTTGCAAAGATCATGTCTTTTCAAGCCTTCAGCACACGTAGACACAATGTTGCCACACTAGTATTAATATAAAGCTGTCACTAACTCCCACCATCATCTTGTAATGCAGGACCTCAAGGTCTCTCAACTTCCCCATCCCAACCCAAGGAAACCTCCCTTGATTATGAACATATGCTCCAATTCCTTGTGGACATTCTTACTGCCTACTTCCTTCCCTCCATCCTCATGAGCCTTTCTCCTTCTTCACTGTTCATATTTCTATTCCTCTCCCCTACCCCCTCCCTGTTTTCTCTCTCTCAATCTCTCCCACCTCCTACCCTTTCCCTCTCTCTCCTTAAATCTCACTCTTATTTATGCAAATATCCCATCCTGATTTCTGACCCAAATTATTTCACACAAACTGGTTAATAAAATGGCCCATGGAGGGAACTATCCAGTTGATATGTCTTTTAGTTAGGGAGAAAAGAGTGGAGGAGAGGAAGAACCTAGGAAAACTCATAGACTAATTTTGCCCCTGCTATATTTGTTTGTGTTTAGATTTTCTAAACACCTTCTCATAACCCTTATGGCTCCCACTCTTACTCATGGCTCTGTTCTGAAGAAAAGATTCACAGTGGCCCTCCTCTCAGCTTTGAAGGGGGAAAAAAAAACACTTTATTGATATTATAAAAATCTAACAGAAGCAGAAGAAAAGGGAAATCTACAGATAGATGAGGGAAATAGTAACCAGTAGAGGAGAATAAGACAGAGTTATATCAGATTGGGTACTTATAATGTCCAACCTCATTAGCTGGGGAAGCTCAGTGGATACAGCCAGGATGGAGTTCCAATTCAGAGGCCTGGGCAGAGCATCCTCCCCTCAGGTGAGACTTCCAACTGACCATCCCTATGAGGGCCATATTTATAAGACACATGCCAGGGTCTGAAGTTAAACATTTGTTCTCCTATATGCAATTTAGAGGGAGCTGCATTCCTATGTTAACATGTCATTACATTTTGAAGGGTGTGCTTGCCTCCCTTCCCAGATCCCATTCTTGGGGGCCAGCCCAGCCTGGAGCTGGAGGGGATGTAATGCAAGATTTATAGCTCTTAGCATCCAGACCAGAAGGGCCAATTCTGATCTGGAGGCCAGCTAATGTCAACTAACCAGGCTCCCGAGGTCACTCATGCAGCACAAGCCTCATTGAACAACATTCTTTAGCCTGCCTGCATATGTGTAGGTCACAGTGGTCAATTATGCAAGACAAATCACAGAAATCTCCATCCATACAATACAGGCTTTTCTGTATACCCATTGGCTTTATCTTTTGTTCTATTTCTTATGTCTTAAGCCCAAAGAGAAGGAATTTGACTGACTTAGACTTTGGATCCAATTATAGTTCAGTCAACAAAGGGCTAGGAGGGACAAGTAGTTCATGTGCCCCATATTGGGCCTATCTTTCAACAGAGTTGGAGAGAAGGTCATTGCCTTAGCCTGGCAGGATGGACCTGAGTTAAGATGTAGTTTGGGTTCCTTCTTTAGGAAATCGCAAGAGGCTGCAAAATGTACTAGGCTTATATGGATTCCAGAGAGGTTAATTGATTCATTTCTTTTAAATTATCTGTGAAATTCTCAAAGTTTTAGAACAGTTGTCTGTAATATATTTGCAACAATATTTCAATAACAATGATGAGAATTTTAAGTCAGCCAAGTATGAACCTTGGTTATTTTCTAAATTGGCTTTGCTTTATATCCTTCTCAGACTTCATTTTCAATGGTCTTTCTTGTAGTAAACATGTCAAAGAAAGATTTTCTCTGTATTTAAAGTAACTCTGTACACCTATGCCTTTTTTTTCTCTTCCTGGAGAAAAGTGTATAGCAAAAAGGAAAAAAAAAAGAAAAAGACCTTTTAAGAAGGAAGAGAACTGGGGAAAAAAACACCCACACTTTTCTAATATTGTCAGAAAATCTTGACTTACAAATGTTACTGACAGATGTAAAACTGATTATATAAGAATGGAATTTGATTATCTTCCATTAAAAACCTTAAGGAAATCCCTAACAGAAAATTATTAAGTGAGAATCATACAAGTCAAAATTCTATATTGAGCTATTTGGGTTCTGCATGGCTCTTCTATATCTTTTCCCCATGTTTTCAGCACTATAGAGTAGTTAACAAAGTTATTAATTTCTTTTAAGTTTCTGACAAAAAGAGATAAATAAAAATTGGCTGCTTCACTGGTAACTAGAAGATACACACTGTACTGATTCCTTTAATTCGAAAAGGGGAAAGAAACTCATTGTCCGAGAAGGAGTCCAAGGGAAGGCTTCTCCTTTGCTAAAACAGTTCTGAAGACACAGTAAGTCATTAGGTCAAGTAGTCATAGGACCCACTTGTGGCCCAGTTACCTAGGTAACAAAAATGCTTGTGTCAGGAAATAATATTCCCTAGGAGCAAAATAGTCTTCAGTATACTGTGTACTTTTCTTGTCACTTAGAATCTGTTCCATGAACCAACAGCATCAGCATCACCTGGAACCTTGTTAGAAACGGTCTCAGACTCCATTCCAGACCTACTGAATCAGAATCTGTATTTTAATAAAATTAACCATGTGGTCCATATGCACAAGGAAGTTCAAGGCTAGTTTATAATATACTGTTGGCTGTGTTCCACTTTTGCTTCTGATGAACACAGGATAGATTATTTTGACCAACTATGAAAGGCTACCTATTGAGCACTTCCCATTAGCAAATAGATTGGCTAAATACTTCTCCTTAATTATCTATTATACCATAAAAGCCGTTACTACAGTAACCAGGACTTATGCCATTGCAACTTATTTTTCTAAGTCATCATTATCCCAAGAAGGGCACAAAATTTAGTATGCAATCAACTTTACTTGTGAGCTTGATTTATTGATGACAAAACAAATCAAGATGACCCAAATTAAATGGGTGAAAATTTCCTAAGTAAATAAGCTTTTATGAAACCGTTGACTCTGGATTTCAGAAATTACGATTTTTCTTAATAAACCTCTAGGTTATTGAATATTTTTTCTCCTTTCTGTAGCCAAAGTCTGGATTTTCAGAGTGAAATTGATGGTATTTTATAGTCAAAGTATATTCTTTAAATAGATGTTGATAGAACTTTTCCATTTGTTCATTCATTCATGTATTTACTAATCCACCTATTATTTATTGAATGCCTAGTAGATACCAACCACTATGTTGAACTGAGACACAAGGGTGAATAGTACATGGTGTAGATATTGTAAAGATTTTGAGAGACATCAGGCTTCCTGAAAGTTATAAGTAATTCTGTAGGCCTGGAGTTTAGCATTCAAAGGGGAAGTGGTGAGAGATGAAACTGAAGAGAAAGGAAGACGGATCATGAAGAGCCTTCTGGTGCTATGTTAAGGAGTGTGAACTTCATTTTGGAGCAGAGGCATCACTGTCTAGGGCAGTGAATTTCGAAATAGGAGTTGCGATGTCTTAAGTCATGAAGTCTTTTGGTGAGTCAGGATTATCAATTGAGAAAAAAACCAAATATATTAGAATAGAGAATATCAAAGAACATTTACATGATACAACTTTTAGTTGTGTGTATGCACATATATAAATATATATATACACACATAGTAAGAAATACCTTTAGTTGTGTGTGTATAATGTTAAAGTATTTCTTACTGCGCGTTGTGGTCAAAATCACTGTTGGGGGCAGCCCTGATAGTGCAGCAATTTAGCGCCACCTGCAGCCCAGGGTGTGATCATGGAGCCTGCTTCTCCCTCTACCTGTGTCTCTGCCTCTCTCTCTCTCTCTCTGTGTCTCTATGAATAAATAAATAAATAATCTTAAAAAAAAACAACAAGACAAAACAAAGAAAACCCCCCAAACCACTGATGGCAAGGGAGTTGGGTTAGATAGAGCAAGTACAGTTGACCATAAACAGGTTAAACCCAGCAGGGCTCAGCAGGGCCATGATTTGGGCCTATTGCTACACAGTGACTATATTTCCTTCCAGCCAACTCTCACAATTGGGTTACTAAACTGGAGGAATTTATGATACAGTTTAAAGGGACACAGATAATTGAAAAATTGATTTACCTGTGATTAGTTGCTAATAAAGTAGTAAGTTCTTTATCCATCTTGGAATGTGTGGATATAAATGAGACTGTGACAAAGGCAAACTGCTTAGATTAGATTATGCCAGAAGACATAAGTGGTGGCTGAGTGGAAGAATGGCTGTCTTACATATGATTTTTACCGAGGGCCTCCTAGCTCTATTTTTTATTACTGCAATAAAAACAGAGCTTTTACTGAAAAAAAAAAAAAAAAGAGAAGTATGTACTCTTTCTGGATACTATATTTTATTTTTTGAACTGTGTGAAGTTAGAGATTAGTAAATTATATCATAGGAGCCCCTCCACTCAAATAAATTTTAGAAAAAATGTTACCCAAAACTAGCAGTTAGAAAAACAGAGGGGGAGAGCAATAGGAAATGTGAAGAACATAGGGATGAGATGCAGAGAAGGAATGGCGATAATCAACATCTTCCAGTCTAAATATACATACAAGTAGAGAATAGAGTTGTATTAATTTGGCAGGTAGTGAAGTAATTTAAAAGAAATAGCATTGTTGCTTCCAAATCATTGAGACACACTGAACACTCACTTTTTTGTAAAGCCTGCACTAGTATTGAAAACCTGTGATTTAGGGGCTGTCTTCTATGGTGTCAAAGAGAATAGACTGTGGAGCCAGACTGCTGGCTCCATCACTATGGAATATAGGAGTGACCTGAGGGGAATTTGCTTTAGTCCTCATTTCTTTCTCAGCTGGAGATAGTAACTACCTTATAGTGTTGCTACAAGGATTTTATGATGGTTACGGCTGGAATTCATGCTTGCTAGAACAGTACCCAGCACATGGTAAGTGGTGAATAACTGTTAATAGAGAGGAAGTTAGTCTTTTAACTTTGAACACCATCATCAGTGGCTCAGCCAAGGACACTTCTCACAGGTATAAGGTACTAAACAGGGACAAAAGAAGAGAGAGCAGGAGAGAACAGAGATGGAATTTCATGCTGTTGCAAAACTCCAGAAGTTAATGAGAGCAGTACAGAGAAATAGATGAAAGATAACATATTAGACTTCTCCAGGAAAACAGAACCAATTTTATGTATATTAAAAAATTATATTTTATTATAAGAACTGGTTCCCATAGTTAGTTGTACAATCTGTTGTCTGCAAGTCAGAAGTCCAAGAAAGCCACCAATGGTGGTAGGTAGTTCAAAGGCCTGAGAGCCAGAGATCCTGTGTGTGGATTCCAGTCTGAGTCTGAAGGGCTGAGAACCAGGGAATGCTAGGATAGGAGAAGATCAATTTCTCAGCTCAAGCAGTCAGGCAGAGAGCAAATTCAAACTTCCTCTGTCTTTTTGTTCTATTTAGGCTCTCAACAAGATTAGATGATACCCACTCCAGTGAGGAGGGCCATCTGCTTTACTCAGTTCATCAATTCAAATGCTCTCTTTTGGAAACACCCTCACGGACACACCCAGAGATATTGCTTAATTCGACATGTGGGCATCCCATGATCCAGTCAGGTTGACATCAAATTAACTATCACAAGAATTCATCTATAAAATGTAAACCTCCTCTAATTAGTCTTTTTGAGAATAGTGATTCAGATACGACAGAGAAAGAACAAAAAAGAAAATGAAACCAAAAAAGAGGCCATAAAACATATATAAGTTGGCATTATTTTTAGTTATAATTTATTTGAACACTATCAGGTGTCTAATGGTATACTAGAGCTAGATTGCATCAGTTCATGAGAACCAACTGTGTGTGTCTCTTTGCAGCTCCACATCCGTTCATACCGTATTGGTAGTTTGGAAATGGCCATGGTGAAATTATTTACGTCAAGGAAATTAACAAACACTACAAATCAGGATCTTTTCCTCTTTTTAATTTGGAGAGCTGGTTGTTAACATTTACCAGCACATCTTCACTTGTATCCCTTGTAATGTGGATGATAAATAATAGACAGCATTCTTGGTATTACTTGTCACTATTGCCTAAATGCATATTTTTCTTTTATCATTTCTCAACTTTAACATCTTGCTTTTGGTTTTTAAATATTTTGATTCCTTTATCCTTGTGTCTATTCAAACTGAATCGTTTGGAATACTACCTTGTAACTAAATGTTTATTTGTAGAATACTGTTTAATGTCTGCTCTCTTTCTGAGTTAGGGACAAATGGGGCTAAGCAGGGCTAGGTAGGGGGCCACAGAAGCAGGCCCACAAAAATCCCAAAAACGCTGAGGTGTAAGGAAACCAGAGATAATGGAACAAGCCAGACCACCCTGCTCTAGGTGTGGGTGGGGAAGATGTCTTGTTATATCAGCTACTTGTGATCAACAAAGAATTATCGGACCCTAAAAAGGAAGTAAGTCATTAAAGATGTTATCACTAGTCCTCACTCAATGATGATATTAATGGATATGTTAAAAAAAAATTTAGGTTCCCTGATTAGGCTCTCAATAAAAGACCGACCCTACAATCCCCCAGTGGCAACCCATTGGGACACCTCTCACTTCTGAGAGCTTTCTCTGTATCCTCACTTAATAAACGTCTATCCCTTTACTCACTCTCCTTTGTCCGTGGGATTCATTCTTTGTGAAACAAGAACCAAACTTTCCTGTATCATTTCCATGAAGAACAGCTGGAGGTGTTTATGTTTTGTCTTGGTCTGTATTTAAAAAGCCTTAAGTGATGAATGAACAAATGCATGAATGAATGAGAAAACAAAATATAGAATGAAAAATCAATATGATGGACTAAGAATATCCTTCCAAGACCTCCCCAGCCCCCCACAATTGGAAGTAATGTTAGAAGGATAGACCTTGAAATGAAGGTTCGCTTTCAAATCCATTTCCACCCTCGTGGTTCTCAAACTTCACTACATATTAAAACCACTTGGGAAGGGAATTTTTAAAACGCTGAGGTGTCACTCATATTCCATAAATTAGAATCTTTCAGAGTGAGATTTAGGCATCAATTTCTTTTAGAGATTTCCAGGTTATTCCAACACGTAGCCAAGTTTGAGAGCCAGTGTGTTGTGCCCAAGATTACGTATCCGAGAAACCACCAAGGAGCCGACACTGATGCAAACACACGAGGGTTTATTTACAAGCTCGAGCTTGGGTCCAAGTATACCCGACACAGCGGAGCAGGGACTTGGACCCCAAGGTGGGTTTCAGCTGAGTTTTAAGGGCTGGTCTAGGGGAACTCCAGAAGGGGGGAGGAATTTCTCAAGTTCTGTTTACATTCTGATATGGGGCTTTCAAGGGCATTGAGCTCCATTCTCATTCTGATATGGGACTTTCTGCCATGGGCATTGAGCTCTGTTCTTATTCTAATATGGGGCTTCATGCCCTTGGCTTGGGCTCTGTTCTCATCCTAATATGGGGTTTTCTAGGACTTTAAGCTGTAAGCTGTGTTTTTTTTTTTTTTTTCCCTTATAACTGAAATAATGTAAATTTCAGCTCTTATTCACAGGGGCCTGGGGTGGCTGTACCTGTGCTAACGCTGAACTTAAAGTGGAATGGCCTTAATATTCTCAGCCTCCACAAGTGCTTTCGAGGGCCTAAAACCTGGGGCTAGCTCTTGGAACAGACACGTATTCCCTGTTTTTGGGAAGGGGGATCTGAATATCTCCCTAGAGGTACCTGCTGAAAATGTAACTAAGTGATGGTGACTGTTTCTATCTTCAGAAATGGGCTCATCTGACTTCTACCCAGGTTGCTATGTTTACCTAATACTTTTGTTTACAGCAGATAATTTATCTATTTAAAGTTCATTTTTGTATATTTTTGTATATGATATAAGGTAGGCATCCGGGTTTATTTTTCTCCATGTAGAGAGCTAGTCTTCTTTACAGCACTTAATAAACAAACAGCTTATAATTTATTCACTGATCTGTGGTGCCATTTTAATTATAAATCGATTTCCTACCTTCTTCTTAAGTTTCAATTTTGAAACATTGTCTAGTTGCCTGTATGCTGCAGCGTTTATTGCAAAGGTCATTAGCATATCTAAATATTGCATAAGGAAAGTCCCCTACTCCTTGACTATCTTTTACAGAGATGAGTTAGCTATATATGGACTTTTATTATTCCATATACATTTAAAACTAATAAGTTTGTCAATTTCCTAAAAAAAAAATCACCCTGGAATTTTGATAGGTATTGTGTTCAATTTGTTTATAGTTTTGGAGATAAACTGACATCTTTATAATGTCAAGTCACTGTATAATTTGTCATATTAACATTTGGTGTGAAAACAGAATAGTCCTTCAAAGATTTCCACACTATAATCCCCACAACCTACTACTATATTACCTTATACTCTATTACCTTATATCCTTACATGGCAAAAGGATCTGGAGATGGGGAAATTATCCTGGATTATTTGGATTGGCCCAATCATTCACAGAGTATTTAATAAAAGGGAGTCTGGAATGTCAGAGGTAGAGAAGAAATGTGGCAACTATATCAGAGATCAGAATGATACAAGGCCATGAGCCAAGGAATGTGGGCAATCTCTAGACACTGGAAAAGGCAAGGAAACAGATTCCCTCCTACAGTCTTTAGAAGGAATGTAGCCCCACAGACCCATTTTAAACAACTGACTCACAGAATTGTAAGATATAAATTTGTGTCTTTTAAGCCACTAAGATTGTGGTAATTTGTTCTAGCAGCATTAGGAAAATAACACAATCACCCTATACATATATAATAACTCTCCATTTATTAGGTCTTGTTTGATGTTATTCCTTGCTAGCCCAAACCTGATATGTTCAGGTATTGGGTGGGCATGTTCTTTAGGGAAGGTTAGGACCCCTTCCCAGCTCTAGGAGTTGAATTTGATTAATTTAAGCCAATATTTTTAATTTCATTCTCCTTGTCAATAATGAGTTTAAAAATGGACATGCAATCCATTTTGTTCACAGGGTCTGAGGTTTTCCTCATTTTTGTGAAGGGCTTGCGAAAAATATATACTTCCCTTTACCCTTTTGTTTTTTGAATATTGTTTGAGGTGCAGTGCTTAGAGATACTGAAGTCATCTTAATTGTACAAAGGAACAATCCCAAGAACAAAAGCAAAACCATGCTGAGGAGCACAAAATAACCCAATGGAGAGAACTCAATCTGTGATGAAATCATTCTGCTGTGGAATTTACCATACTGTTACTTTCCAACCTCTGGAGTGCCTTCTATGTGAAATAATAGCTTTTCCTTATTTTTTCATCTACTTGAGTTGAATTTTCTTTTATTTGCAGTCCAAAACATCCTCACACATAAAACAAATCTAAATAAAAATTATATATTCCGACATCTAGAAAGAATTATAATGACCATTTTAGTGTATTATATTTTAGTTTTGTCCTGCATATATTTTCAGAAAAATAGAAACCTTTTAATGTTTGGGTGTATGTGTGTGCACATGTATATATTATTTGTTGACTGCTTGATTTCAGTTAGTTCTCCACTTCCTTTTAAAGTATTCATAAATTTAATAATTTACATCTTATTGACATATAATTTGTTTAGCATTTTCACTATTTGAGATTAGTTTATACTAATCTGAGATTATTGTATGTTTGGAGAAACTGAGTAAATAAACTGCATAAATATTTCTAAAATTTAATTTAGCAATTCTTGGGAAGGATGCTTCAGAATACATTTTGTTGGCTTTATTTTCAAAGAATTTTTTCTAATGCCTAATCTGACCTTTTTCATATCTTTTATAATATACATACAAAAAAATTCCTCCTACATTACTTGACAATGAGTTATTTAACATTTTTAATGTAATGAAACCACAGTAATTCTGCTTTTTGTTGTATTCCTCTAATGTTTAACTTGGGCTCGTTTAATTCTGTTATTTGAAAGTCTAATTACTGCCACTAGTGGAGAGGAAAAAAAACAATTCAGTTATTTTTCTAAAATAGTACTTGTAGCCATTAGAATAATGAAAATTAGAAGAAAAATAACAGGAGACACACAATTTTACTCTATTGAACTTGTTGTCTGGTACAAATATACACCCAGAAGAGTCTTATAAAGTAATTGAAGGAAGCACTCTGAGCAGAACTACCTAACTGGTATAGCTTTGGCTTCACAATTAAAAACCTGAAGATTTTGCAATCTGTAAGGCCTACTCATCCTAAATCAAAGTCTTTCTGGGTACCACTCCAGCCTATGTACACACAGAATGTCAGTTATTTTTCATATTGCCACATTCTTGAATATGTAAAGACAACTAAGAATTGTCAGATAATTTGAGTAACGTTTGCAGAATAAAAGGGTACAAGACAGATAAATGAAACCAGAAGATACGGATTATTTATAAATTAATTTAGAAATAAAACTCTAAGGTAGTGTGTTTATATTTACAGGTATATCCTAAAAAATGTCTTTTCATTTGATATTTCCTCGGTGGAATTATTATTTGTTTGATTTTGTTTCGTTTTTAAGGAGGCTTCATGCTGGTTGTGGAGCCTAATGCAGGACTTGAAATAATGACCCTGAGATCCAGACCTGAGCTGAAGTCAAGAGTTGGATGGATGCTTAAAGGACTGAGTTACCCAGGTGCCCCTATTTGTTTTTAAGTCTCAAACTTCTACAATAAATGTATCATTCAGCACCACAATTTTTAAGCTGATACCTACATAAGAAAAACTTATGTCCCCAAAATTAATAAAACATTTAAAAATGATACAGAGAAAAATTATTTAGCTATATTCCAAATATAGTTGGAAGACATCAAAATTACCAATAGATGTTTTGAAAAGCATGCCTAGTGTCCACAAATGTGTGTGCCAAATGTTGCTGACACTGAGAGAAGCTTCACATCATTATATACATTCTTTGCAATTGAGCCATTCTTTGCAATTCTTCATTAACTCTTGCAAAGAAAACTGGCTTTGAGAAAAGGTCAATGAAGAAGATATTGAAGAATTCTTTAAATATCATACTGATAAATTAGCGAGTACTGAACTTGGTTAGAATATCAGTTGGAAGAGTTAATGGTAACTTGGAAAGCATTCAATTAAACCATGAGACATGGCTTGCTGAAAATAATCTGTGGGCTATACAGACACAATGATAATGAAGTTGGTGGAGATATTATTGCTTGATCCTCCTTATAGCACTATACAAAGAATTCTATAAACATAACTAGAGGACAGTAAATAAAGCTCCATTCTGTAGTTTTTCATGCTCAAATGTCATCTGCCTCCCTGAAGATCCATTTAGTACCCCTGCTTCAGTACAGGAGCGATAAAGAATCTGTAAGCTTCTGAGTTTCATAGTTTGCCTGAAATTGTTCCTTTGCAATTCTGCTTACCCATGATATCACTTTCCAGTACCAGTGACCATGATTATACTTCAGCTCTCCTCCTTTTTCATGTTTCCTCTGTGTTCCTTTCTTCGTGAACTACAGGACATCCAAGGTATTTGCCCTATTTTTGTTGCAAATTTTACCCTTACCCTCTTCTAACATGTTTATTAATTTATTAATATTAATTTATGTGTGCTGTTTGCCCTGCCTTGTTGGGAAAAAAATACTCATGATGCATCATGAGAATGCTGCATACAGAGAAACATGCATATAAACCATTTTATAACAACCATTCTGTTTTCCAGTCAAGAGCATTATTTTCAACATTTTATATAGTGAAGGAGGGTTTCACTGTGTTTCAGTCACAAGTTACAGTTAAGGAAATCTGCTAGGACTTTAATTTGTCTTTTTAAATGATGGAAAATAGGTTACCAGTGCATATTTCACACAGAATGTCTTCTTTTTAAAAATAAATGTTTATTTATTTATGATAGAGAGAGAGAGAGAGGCAGAGACATAGGCAGAGGGAGAAGCAGGCTCTATGCACCGGGAGCCCGACGTGGGATTCGATCCCGGGTCTCCAGGATCGCGCCCTGGGCCAAAGGCAGGTGCTAAACTGCTGAGCCACCCAGGGATCCCACACAGAATGTCTTCTTTTCATGAATGGGTTACTGATGTTGAGTGGGAGATATCTGGATTTAAGGAGATACTGAATTCATAAATCATTAGTAAGTTTCTCTGAAAAAGAAACACTTTGAGAATAAGAAAATGCTCTCAAGAGTGAAAACATGATTGCTGAACTTATACATAAATTATAACAGCTAGAAGACAAAGACAAGAAAATCTCCATGATGTTGGAACAAACAGACAAAGAGAATTTATAAAGCAAAAAATATATTTAAACAAAAGTGTCAAACATATGAAGAGCAACCTAGGAATTCCAACATCTGATTAACAGGAGTTACACACACATACACAAAAAGATGCTCAAAGAAAAACACAGAAATAGATGAGTTAGAAGTCTCTAAATTCAAAAGGTGCACATAGAGCCAAAGAGGAAGACTAAAAATAACACATCATTCAACATTTCTCCACACTATTTCAGAATTCCAATTATAAAGAGAGCAATAAAAGTTTCCACATAGTAAAGCAGGATACTTGGAAGGGAGCAAAAATCAGGTGAATAATAAAGATGCATTAACATCAAAAGTAGATGCTAAAAGTCAATAAAGCAAGGTCTTCAAAGGAAGGTGATATTGAATTTAAAGTTGTATTATAGCCATTTTCAGATATCCAAGAGCTTAATGAGCTTACTTTAAAATCATTATTTTGAAGAAATTACTTGAAAAGGTTCATGTGAAACACAAGGAATAAGAAGCCATGAAATGAAAGAAATGACGAAGGAATCCAGTGAAAATGGGTGTTAAGGTAACAGCTCTACAACAGTCTTAAAAAAGAAAAAAAAAAACCCAAACCCCTATAAAACTGTAATAATCAAAATTGGAAGTCCGTAGAGATACCTGAGTGGCATAGTTGATTAAGCATCTGACTCTTGGTTTTGGCTCAGGTAGTGATTTCAGGTTCATGAGAATGAACCCCATGTCGGAGAGTCCAGTGTGGAGTCCAGGGCAGAGTCTGTTTTAGATTATCTCTCCCTTTCCCTCTGTCCCTCCCATTCGTGCTCTCTCTCTCTCTCTCTCTAAAATAGATAAATAAATCTTTTAAAAAATTGGAAGTAAGTAGTCTTCTAGAAGGATCTTCATAGAACAAATATTGATGAAGTCCTGATAGTTTATTTTTTGCTTTTGTTTCCCTTTCCTCAGGAGACATATCTAGTAAGCCTTTGCTATGGCTAATGTCAAAAAGGTTATGGACTGTGTTCTCTAGGATCTTGATGGTTTCTTATCTCACATTTAGGTCTTTCATCCATTTTGAATTTATTTTTGTGTATGGCATAAGAAAGTGGTCCAGTTGCATTCTTTTGCATGTTGCTGCCCTGTTTTCCTAATGCCATTTGTAATTGATTCTAAGCAGTAAATGTTATGTTGAGATATAATAGTAAAATGATGAGATATAATAGTAAAAATGATGAAGATGGTGGTGATGATGGGGATGATAACAGCAATAAATGTAGCTAACATTCATGAATATACTTTAACATAGTGCCAGGCACTGTCTTAAGCACATTATACTTATTATTTCATTTAATCTTCCAACTTATGGGATAAGTAGTATTATCATCATTAACATTTAAACATAGGAAAACAAGAAATAAGGAAGTAAGACAATTTGCTTTAGGTCACACAGTTAACTAGTGGTAGACACAGGATCCAAACTTAGGCAATAATTCCAGAGCTCATACTCTAAACCACTAGATTGTGTTGATGAAGGTACGTGTTTCTTCTTCCAACTAGAAAAAAACAAATGAAATCAAAAACTCTGGGAAGAATTAAATAAACAAAAATATTATACAAGAAAGTTATGGCCTAGATTAAAATATGACATACTTTAGAGCTATAAGTAAGTTAACAAGGATCACAATTATAAAAATCAGAAAAAGAAATGTATTTAGAGCATACAAGTTGGCTTTGTCATTATAATATTGAACTAGTTATGATAATGAAAATGCTGTTTATAGTATTAATCTGTTATAACTAAAATGTAGGTCAAGCACAGAATAATTAATATGCCTATGAGACAGAATGGAAAGCTATCCCTGTCCTTAAAGTAAAGGTAAAGCTAAACTGATAGAAGTTTAAAGGAAGAAGAGAGAAAGAAAAGGAGGAAGCAGGTGGGGTATCATCTTGCAAAGTGAGGAACGAGATAAACTGTTGGAAGTTGAGAAGCCAATGAATAGGGGTTTAAAAATATTACTTTATGAGTCTAAGATAGAGGAAACTACATTCATGAATTTAGGAAATAACCTCCAAAACCTTTCCAAAGAAGTTATTGAAGAGAGTGTTATAAGAAAATTAAAAGCTCTGGGGAGAAGCAATTATTATTGCTCATAATTCTGTGATATAAAATACATTTTTTAAAAGAAAGAGACAAATTTACTTTGCATCTGAAAATCTGCCAAGAAGAAATCTCCGTGTCCAGATAATTATACTAGAAAATTATATGAAACATTTAAAGAATTAATGTTACTTTTACACAAACTCTTTCAGAAAACTTAAGCAGAGGGAATAATTACTAATTCATTTTATGAGGTGTTTGTTACTGTGATAAATAAACCAGAGAGTACAATAAAAAGAAAATGGTGGACAACTATCTTTCATGAACTTAGATACAAAAATCCTTAATATATTAGCAGATAGAATCCAACAACATATAAAAAGGACAATCAAGGGCAGCCCTTGTGGCCTAGCGGTTTAGCGGATTAGCGTGGCCTTCGGCCTGGGGCGTGATCCTGGAGACCCAGGATCAAGTCCCACATCAGGCTCCCTGCATGGAGCCTGCTTCTCCCTCTGCCTGTGTCTCTGCCTGTCTCTCTCTCTCTCTCTCTCATGAATAAATAAATAAAATCTTAAAAAAAAAAAAAAGGACGATCAAGTGAGATTTATTGTAGGTATAAGGCTGACTCAAATTGATTAAAATAATCAATATAATCCACCATAGCCAATCAATGTAATTAGCTAAAAAAGAAAAATCATATAATCACAGCAATTGCTCAGGAAATAACATTTTACAAAATCCAGCACCATTCATGATAAAATTCTCAGCAAATTAGAAATAGAAACTTCCTCAACTTGCTGAAGAAAATGTAAAATGTAAAAACCTACAGCTAACACTATGCTTAATGGTAAAAAAACAGTACTTTTGTTCTAAGTTTGGAAACAGGACAAGAATATTTGTTCTCACCACTCTTACATAATATAGCACTCAAAATTCAAGTCACTGCAGGGAGGCAAAGAAAGGAAATAAAAGACATGTAGTTTGGAAAGGAAGAAATAATGCCTTTATTTGCAGATGACATTATTTTCTGCATAGAAAATTCCAAGGAATCTACAAAAAATTCCTATGATAAGTAAATTCAGCAAGATCACAGTATACGAGATCAGTGCACAGAACTTAATGGTATTTCTATATATTACCAAGTAACATTCAGAAACTTAAATGAAAAATACAATACTACTTATAATTACTCCAAAGAAAATGAAATACTTGGGATGCCTGCGTGGCTCAGTGATTGAACATCTGCCTTTGACTCAGGGCATGATCCTGGGGTCCGGGATCGAGTCCCGCATCGGGCTCCTGCAAGGAGCCTGCTTCTCCCTCTGCCTGTGTCTCTGCCTCTCTCTCTGTGAGAGCATGAATAAACAAATAAAATCTTAGAAAAAAGAAAAAAGAAAAGAAATATACTTAAGTATACTATGAACCAAAAACATACAGGTAGTACATGCTGAAAATTAGAAAATGCTGATGAAGGAAGTCAGTGAATAGAAGAATGGAGAGTTATACTGTGTTCGTGGATTGAAAGACTCAAGATATTAAAGATAACAGTTCTCCCCAAATCAATCAATAGGTTTAATGTAATTTCTATTAAAATCCCAGAAAGATTTTTTGAAAACATAGACAAGATAATTTTAAAATATACATCAGTAAGCACAGGGCCTAGAGGAGCTAAATATCATCTTTTAAAAGATTTTTTATTTCAATTTAATTTAGTTAACATGTAGTGTATTATTAGTTTAGATATAGAATTTAGTGATTCATCAGTTGCGTATAACACTGAGTGCTCATTACATCATGTACCCTCCTTAATGTCCACCCCTATCCCTCACCCACCTTGCCTCCACAACCCTCAGTTTGTTTCCTATAGTTAAAAATCTCTTACAGTTTGTCTCCCTCCCTGTTTCATCTTTTTTCATTTTTCCTTTCCTTCCTCTGTGTTCATCAGTTTTGTTTCTTAAATTCCACGAGTGAGAGAATCTGATATTTGTCTTTCTCTGGCTGACTTATTTTGCTTAGCATAATACCCTCTAGTTCCATCCATGTCATTGCAAATGGCAAGATGGCTGAGTAATATTCCATAGTGTGTGTGTGTGTGTGTGTATGTATGTATATACTACCTCTTGTTTATCAATTCATCTGTTGGTGGACATCTGGGCTCTTTCCATATTTTGCCTATCGTGAATATTGCTGCTATAAACATTGGGGCACAGGTGCCCCCTTGAATCTTTATTTTTGTATCCTTTGGATAAATACCCAGTAGTGTAATTGCTGGGTTGTAAGGTAGTTCTATTTTTAACTTCTTGAGGAAACTTCATACTGTTTTACAGAGTGGCTACACCAGTTTGCATTCCTACCTGCAGTGCAGGAGGGTTCCCCTTTCTCCACATCCTTACCAACATCTGTTGCTTCCTGAGTTGTTAACCATTCTGACAGGTGTGACTTAATATTTCATTGTGGTATTGATTTGTATATCATTGATGCTGAGTGATGTTGAGCATTTATTCATGTGTCTGTTGGCCATATGTATGTATGTCTTCTTTGGAGAAATATCTGTTCATATCTTCCGCCCATTTCTTGACTGGATTTTTTTGTTTTTTGGGTGTTGAGTTTGATAAGTTCTTTATAGATTTTGGACACTAGCCCCTATTTGTTATGTCATTTGCAAATATCTTCTCCCATTCCACAGGTTCCCTTTTATTTTATTTTATTTTTTTACTATTTCCTTTGCTATGCAAAAAGCTTTTTGTCATGATGAAGTCCCAATAGTTCATTCTTGCTTTTGTTTCCCTTGCCTCAGGAGACATATCTAAAAAGAAGTTGCTATGGCTGATGTCAAAAAGGTTACTGTGTTCGCCTCTAGGATTTTTATGGTTTTCTGTCTCACACTTAGGTCTTTCATCCATTTGAATTTATTTTTGGGTATGGTGTAAGAAAGTGCTCCAGTTTCATTCTTCTGCATGTGGCTGTCCAATTTTCCCAGCACCATTTGTTGAAGAGACTGTCTTTTTTTAATTGGATATTCTTTCCTGCTTTGTCAAGGATTAGTTGACTATAGATTTGAGGGTCTAATTCTGGGTCTCTATTCTGTTCCATGGATATATGTCTTTTTTATTTTATTTTATTTTATTTTATTTTATTTATTTATTTATTTATTTATTTATTTATTTATTTTAAATTTTATTTATTATTTTATTTTTTATTTATTTTGTGTGTGCCAGGACCATACTGTCTTGATGATTACAGCTTTGTAATACAGCTTAAAGCCCAGAACTGTGATGCCACCAGCTTTAGTTTTCTTTACCAATATTCCTTTGGCTATTCAGGGTCTTTTCTGGTTCTATACAAATTTTAGGATTGTTTGTTCCAGCTTTGTGAGAAATTTTGATGCTATTTTGATAGAGATTGCTTTGAATGTATAGATTACAGTGGGTGGCATATACTTTTAACAGTATTTGTTCTTCTAATCCACAAACATGGAATGTTTTCCATTTCTTTGTGTCTTCTTCAATTTCTTTGATAATTCTTCTATGATTTTCAGAGTACAGATCCTTTACCTCTTTGGCTAGGTTTATTCCTAGATATTTTACGGTTTTTGGTACAGTTATAAATGGGATCAATTCCTTGATTTCTCTTTCTTCTGCCTCATTTTTAGTGTACAAAAATGCAAATGGCTTCTGTGCATTGATTTTATAACCTACCACTTTGCTGAATTGCTATATGAGTCTTAGCAATTTTAGAGTCTTGGGTTTTCTACATAGAGTATCATGTCATCTATGAAGAGTGAGAGTTTGACTTCTTTGCTGATTGGGATGCCTTTTATTTCTTTTTGTTGTCTGATTGCTGAAGCTAGGACTATGGCAGTACTATGTTGAACAACAGTGATGAGAGTGGACACTCTTGTCATGTTCCTGACTTTAGGGAAAAGCTCTCAGTTTTTCCCTGTTGAGGATGATATTCACTGTGGTCTTTCATATATGGCTTTTATGATATTCAGGTATGTTCCCTTGATCCCTACACTTCAGTGAGTTTTTATCAAGAAAGAATGCTATACTTTGTCAAATGCTTTCTTTTTTTTTTTTTTTTTTTTTTTTTTTGCTTCTAGTGAGAGGATCATATGGTTTCTGTCCTTTCTTTTATTAATGTGGTGTATCACACTGATTGATTTGGGAATACTGAACCACCCTTGCAGCCCACGAATAAATCCTACTTGGTCATGGTGAATAATATTTTATATGTACTGTTGTTTTATATGTACTGTATCATGTTTTATATGTACTGTATCAAGATAAGATCAATGTTTTGTATGTACTGCATCAAGATAGAATAGATCCAAGATACAAGATAGAATTTTTGTATCCATGTTCATCAGGGATATTGGTCTATAATTCTCCTTTTTGGTCTGGTTTTAGGATCAAGGTAATGCCAGCCTTATAGAATGAGTTTGGAAGTTTTCCCACCATTTCTACTTTTTGAAATAGCTTCAGAAGAATATACATTCATTCTTCTCTAAATATTTGATAGAATTCCACTGGGAGGCTATCTGGCCCTGAACTCTTGTTTGCTGGGAGATTTTTTTATTACTACTTCAATTTCTTTGCCAGTTATAGTCTGTGCAGGTTTTCTATTTCTTCCTGTTTCAGTTTTGGTAGTTCATCTGTTTCTAGGAATGCATCCTTTTCTTCCATATTGCCTAATTTGTTGGCATATAATTGCTCATTATATTATCTTATAATTGTTTTTATTTCTTCAGTGTTGGCTGTGATCTCTTCTCTTTCTTTAATGATTTTATTAATTTCAATCCTTTCTCATTTCTTTTTGATAAGTCTGGCTAGGGGGTTATCGATTGTATTAATTCTTTCAAAGAACCAGCTCCTAGTTTCATTGAGCTGTTCTGCTGTTTTGTTTTTTTAGTATTATTTCTATATCATTGATTTCTACTCTAATCTTTATATTTCTCTCCTCCTGATGTATTCAGGCTTTATTTGCTGTTCTTTTGACAGTTGCTTTAGGTATAAAGTTAGTTTATGTATTTGAGACTTTTCTTGTTTCTTGAGAAAGGCCTATATCACTGTATACTTCCCTCTTAGGACTACCTCTACCTCATCTCAAAGGTTCTGAACTGTCATGTTTTCATTTTCATTTGTTTCAATGTATTTTTTAAAATTTTCCTTTAGGGGATCCCTGGGTGGCTCAGCAGTTTAGAACCTGCCTTTGGCCCAAGGCATGATCCTGGAGTCCCGGGGTCAAGTCCCATATCGGGCTTCCTGCATGGAGCCTGCTTCTCCCTCTGCCTGTGTCTCTGCCTCTCTCTCTCTCTCTCTCTCTCTCCCTCTCTCTCTCTGTGTGTCTTGTGAATAAATGAGTAAAATCTTAAAAAATTTTTTTTTCCTTTAATTTCCTGGTTGTCCCCTTCATTTGTTAGTAGGATGCATTTTTTTTAAAGATTTTATTTATTTATTCATGAGAGAGAGAGAGAGAGAGAGGAACAGACACAGGCAGAGGGAGAAGCAGGCTCCATGCAGGGAGCCTGATGTGGGACTCAGTCCCGGGTCTTCAGGATCACACCCTGGGCTGAAGGAGGCCCTAAACCGCTGAGCCACCCGGGCTGCCCGCATTTTAATCTCCATGTATTTGTGTTCCTTCTAAATTTTCTCTTGTGATTGAGTTCAAGTTTTAAAGCATTGTGGTTTGAAAATATGCGTGGCATAATTGTAATCTTTTTGTACCAGTTGAGACCTGATATGTGACCCAATATGTGATCTATTCTGGAGAATGTTCCATGTACACTTGAGTAGAATGTGTATTCTGTTGCTTTAGAATGAAGTGCTCTGAATATATCTGTGAAGTCCATTTAGTCCAGTGTGTTATGCAAAATCCTTCTTTCCTTGTTCATCTCCTGCTTAGAGAATCTGTCTATTGCTATGAGTGGGGTGTTGAAGTCCCCTAGTATTATTGTATTATCATCAGTATGTTTCTTTAATTTTGTTATTAATTGATTTATATAACTGACTGCTCCCAAGTTAGAGACATAAATGCTTACAATTGTTAGATCTTCTTTTTGGATAGACCCTTCTATCATGATGTAGTGTCCTTTCTCATCTCTTATTAGAGTCTTTGGTTTAAAATCTAGTTTGTCTGATGTAAAGATCACTACCCTAGCTTTCTTTTGATGTCCATTAGCATGATAAATGGTACTTCACCCCCTTGCTTTCAATCTGGAGGTGTCTTTGGGTCTAAAATGAGTCTCTTGTAGACAGCATATTGATTTTTTTAATCCATTCTGATACCCTATGTCTTTTAATTGGAGCATTTAGTTCATTTACATTCAGAGTAATCATCGAAAGATATGGATTTAGTGTTACTGTTTCTGTAGATTTTCTCTATTCCTTTCTGGTCTTTGTTGCTTTTGGGATCTGTCTTCACTAAAAAGATCCTGTTTAATATTCTTGCAGAGCTAGATTAGTGTTCATGAATTCCTTTAGTTTTTGTTTGTTCTAGAAACTCCTGGTCTCCTCTTCTATTCTGAATGAGAGCCTTGCTGGATAAAGTATTCTTGGATGCATATTTTTCACATTTAACACAGTAAATATATCATGCCAGTCCTTTCTGGCCTGCCAGATCTCTGTGGACAGGTCTGCTGCCAGCCATATGTTTCTAACCTTGTAGTTCTCAGCTACAATGTATTCAAATAAACCTTTTACCACTCTTTCTCTCTCTTGATCTTCTGTGACCCCTATTATTCAAATATTATTTTATCATATAATATCAGTGATTTCTTTAAATCTTCCTTGGTGATCCAGTAGTTTTTTTTTTCTTTTTCTTGGCTTCTTTACTTTCCATCATTTTGTCTTCTATATCACTGACTCTCTCTTCTGCCTTGTTTATCCCGCTTTTAGAGTCTCTATTTTTTTTTTAATTTTTATTTATTTACTTATGATAGTCACACAGAGAGAGAGAGGCAGAGACACAGGCAGAGGGAGAAGCAGGCTCCATGCACCGGGAGCCTGATATGGGATTCGATCCTGGGTCTCCAGGATCGCGCCCTGGGCCAAAGGCAGACGCCAAACCGCTGCACCACCCAGGGATCCCTAGAGTCTCTATTTTTGACTGCATCTCAGTAATAGCATTTTAAATTTAGGCCTGATTAGATTGTAGTTAATTTTATTTCTATGGTAAGGGATTCCCTACTGTCTTCTATTTTTTTCAAGCCTGACTAGTATCTTTATAATCCATGTTTTGAATTCTAATCTGACATCTTATGTCCATATTGATGAAATCCTTGGCAGTGAGGAATGTCTCCTCTTCTTTCTTTTGAGGTGTGTTTTCCCATCTTGTAATTATGTCCAGAAAAGAATAAAAGAGAGATAAAAGACAAAAATAACAACAACACCAGAAAAATAACAAAACAAACCAGAAGAAAACAGAAACAAAACTAGATAAAATCAAACAAGAAGTAAAACAGAACAAAACCATAAACTAGATCCTGGTGTATTTTGGGTCTGTTTGTTAAATGAAACTAGATCCCAAGATAGGAAAGAAAGAAAAACTTATATATATATATATAAAATAAATAAAATACAATGAAAGGAAACATACATATATATATTTGTATATGTACATATATAAATAAAAATTAGAAAATAATTTTTTTAAAAAGATTTTATTTATTTATTCATGAGAGACACACACACACAGAGGCAGAAACACGGGCAAAGGGAGAAGCAGGCTCCATGCAGGGAACCCGATGTGGGACTCAATCCCAGTCTCCAGGATCACACCCTGGACTCAAGGAGGCGCTAAACCGCTGAGCCACCCGGGCTGCCCTAGAAAAGAATTTTTTAAAAGAATGGAAAAAATAAGAAAAGAGCTGGAAAAAATAAAATTGAAAGGCTAAAATATAATAAAAGAACCACTATTTTCCCCCAGAGCTGAAATTTTGCAGTTTCTAGGATCAGTAAACTTGGTGCTAACTGGCTGTTCCTGCTGGTCCTCTGGAGGGGAGTTCTCTTGTGCTGTTGTATTGGTTCTCAGGTGTCCTTGCCCTGGTGGAACTGCACTCCCCTTGCTAGGGGACTGGGCTCAGTGTGAGTGGCCCCAGATTGCACTATGTGGTACCTGGGCACTATGTTTTGCTCCTGAAGACTTTCAGCACGGACAGGCAGAATGAATATAACAGCACCCCTGTCTTTATCCTCCTACTCTTCAGCGCACCCCCAAGGAAATGCAGTCCTCATTCTTGTCTCCCTTGTTTCCAACCAAACTCTGTATTCACCCAGCCTTTGACCAAGCACTGTTATCTCAGGCACGTGACCCCGTTGGAGTCTCCGAACTTTCGGGACCTGTGCTTCATGGAACAATGCCTGTCCATTCCTCCCAGGGCAGGGGCGGGGTGGGGTCTCCCTGGATTTCTGCCTTTTGCTGGGATCCTGATCAGAGAGTGGTCCCATGACAGTGCAGCAATTTGCAGTTTATGGCAACACTGTGCAGAAAGCCAGAACCTAGACTCAACTATTTTCAGTTGGCTTCCTGATCTGATGCCTGGGAACTCTGCCACACTGAGGCACTCCCATTCTTCTTGTGACCCTGGGGATCCTGAGAATATTGTAGCACCTGGGACTCCACCCTCTTTTGCCACTTGAGCACCTTTAAACCAGGATGTATCCCACTGTAGCAGACTTCTAAAAGTTCTAGTTTTGCACTCTGCTGCTTATAGTACTTTGCAGCGGCCTCCTTAAGCAAGTTCCCTAACCTCCTCCATATCTTCATATATATTGTCCCAGATTCACATCTCTGAACCTCTTACCTTCTAAAAAGTGGCCACTTTTCTATTTGTAAGATTGTAGCAATTCTTTTCTCTGAGTTCCCATTGATTTCCCAGGTGTTCAGAATGATTTGATAACTATCTAGTTGAATTCCAGGGACCAGGTGAAATTAGGGTCCCCTACTCCTCTGTCATCTTATCTCTCACACATCTCTTTTAAAATATTTAGCAACTATTTTCTTTGGGTTGTGTGGCTCAAATAGACACAATGTTATAGTGTATTTTGAATAAGACCTCTTTAGGGTTTATAACTTCTCTAGAATTATGGGTGGCTTCTATCCTGGAACTTCAACAATGAAACTAGATGCAGTTGGAAGTGCTTCAGTTGAAGCAGGGTCAGAGCATAAAACCTCTTCTCCCTTCTTGCCTTGAGCCTGCCTCTTCCTCCTTCTTGGAAGCTTCTAGAGTACCCCTAGAAACACAGAGCTATAAGGAACACTGATGGAAAGGCCTTAACCTGGCTCTTCTCTGGAGGGCCTTCCATAGTTTACTCTTCTGTGGTTCTCAGCCACAGCTTGTATAAGAATTCTGATTTTGACTATATTTAATTTGTTCCCCACTCTCCTACTATAAGGTGTGGTTGAAGGAGATGAGGAAGGATTCAGAATTTGGTAAATTTGCTCATTGATATCTGCTTAAGAAACATGTTGAATAAAACTAGAAACTTACAGGCTGTATTTGGGCCAGTGGGCATCGATTGTTTGAATATGGCTTGTTTTGTTTTTGGCACAGGAAATTAAGGACTTATAATGCTAGATTATTTTATAATATTTTAAAGCATTGTTTCAAATAATGGTTATATAAAGTAGTCTTTTTTAAATAATAGAAACTGCAAATGTCTATTTACATTTTTTTTTTTACCAACCTGGGAACAAATTCTTCAGAGAATGGCTATCATTAGATACTTTTATGCAATTATAGTTCATGATGCCGTTTCCTATATTAAAAGAATCTTTTCATTTTTCTACATGTGAATATTCTGTTCTCTTTACTCTGTCTTTCCCATTGGGTCAGTTTTAAAATCACCATTACACTAGGGTGAAAACAACTGCAAGTCAAATTGTTCCCAATTTCTAAGCATCATTTTTAGAAATAATGAGGTCTTGTTTCTATTTGAGTCACAAGACCCACACTATGTACGTAGGAAGTGAGGGCAGAATTGAGTAGATACAGTGAACACCATTCATGTCCAGAACAGAACTCATGTTCTAGAAAATAAGGTTGTATAAATAAGGTAAGATTGGAAGTAGAAGGCAATAAATAGTAAAACCAAAGCATTTGTTCCTCATCGAGTAGTCAAAGGAAACTTGCAGCGTCTAATGCAAGAGCCATACATAGTAGAGATGGAAGCAGCAATGGAGGTAAATTGTAATAGTAGGATTTGGACTGTGTTATCTTAGAATTAGCAATATACACAGAAGGAACACTATCCAGAGATTTCTACATTTTAGGAAATCCATCTTCTAGAGGAAAGATAATAAAAATAGAGTATATCAAAGAAGTTTACTTTGTCATAAGCAACTATTGATAGCTAAGTGGCTTAAGAGATAGGAAGGTACCAGAAGGATGTGGGAGGCTCATAGAATCAGTGTAAAGCTGGAGGAATGGGTCCGTTACTGAGGAACCAAGGTTCCTCAGAAGTCAGCAGCAGTAACTAAGCTGTGGTCTGTTAACACTCAAGATCCAGTGAACATAGCACTGTAGCACCTCAATCCCCCCTTCCACTTTTGTTGCATTCTTTCAACAGATTCAAAGAATTGAGGTAAATTTGGAACATTGGAAGCTGATAGATTCTTTGTGAGAATTCTTTGTCTTCCCTAGGAGGGCTGCTTACCTTATCTGCCCACATAGGAGAGAGTTTATGTACCAGAGGAGATTGTGTTGCTGCTAGAAAATACAGGTGGACCCTGGATAATCGAATTATGAGAAACAGCCATTCCAAGCAGACTTTAAGAAACGCAAGCTGATATTAAGATCAGATAATCCCATAAGGGAAAAAGGGAAGGACATTCCAAGAAAACAGTGGTCTATATAGGGAATTCTAGGATTACCTCAGTTTAAAATTGCCCTTTATAGGAAGAAGTGTCACCAATGACACATTCTTGCAAAGTAGCTCAGACCTGGGAATTTACATTGGGAAGACTAAAATGTAGAAGAGCTGACTAAAGAGTCATCAGAGAGATTACCAGTGCAAGGAGCTGGAAAAGGAAGGGAGGGTTGGAAATTTAATGAAGGGCAGAGGAAAAAAAATACAAACTCTTCAATACCTATGTTGCTTTAGTCTTCTAGACCTTGGAAAATGATGTCCTGGGTGGCTCAGTCCGTTAAGCATCTGACTCTTGGTTTCAGCTCAGGTCATGATCTCAGGGTCCTGGGATCAAGCCTGTGTGGGACTCCTGCCTCAGTACAAACTCTGCCTGAGATTCTCTTTCTCTGTCTTCTTCTGCCCCTCCCCCTATTTGCATTCTAAATAAATAAATAAATAAAATCTTTAAAAAAAACCCTGAAGATAATTTCTTAGAGTATTAGTTGAAGAAATGTCAGAAGTAATAAGTTGGGCAAATGCTGTCTGGATGCATTAGAAGGGTAAGATAATGGATTATAGAGTCACTACAACTTGGTGCAAAGTTCTCAAGTGGATTTTTAAACAAGATTATTAGACATTTATGAGACAAGAAAACTCCCAGATAGCATAGGTGTGTTAAGATAAGTGAAGGTGACACAGTGAAAAGAACTGGAGTCAGATGACGTAGGCACAAACACTCATCTGTCAATAAACAGCTCTGTGGACATGAGCAAATCACTTGAGTTTTTTGAGCCGCATTATTTCTTTCTGGGAAATGTTATAAAACTAGATGTCCTCTAGTGGGTAGTTTAGAATCCATCCACAAAGAATCTGTTAGCTCTGCATGTACCAAATTTACCTCGATTCTTTTAACTAGGTTTTTGGATGATAAAGAGCTTCCATTTATTAAAGAACACATCCTGTGCTGGGTATTATGTGATTTTATAAAGCACACACATCAGTCCTATGACAAATGGGTGTTATTAATCCCTTTTAACAAATAATGAAATTGAGGCTCAGAGTGCTAACTAATAGATAAGGTGAATCAGGATCAGAGTTTGTTTTGATAGCAGGGAATCAGTTGACCAATTTCCCATTGCTATTATGTTAGACAAGATGAATATATTCAGGATGGATAACACTACCATGAGGCAACACTACAGTGGACATTACCATAATAATTCTTACTTGTTTGGATACTTACACCTAAATTGTGTTGATAATGAGTCCATGTTTTTTTCTTTTTAAAAAGATTTTATTTATTTATTCATGAGAGACCACACAGAGAGAGAGAGAGAGAGAGAGAGAGAGGCAGAGATACGGGCAGAGGGAGAAGCAGGCTCCCTGTGGGGAGCCCCATGTGGGACCAGATCCCAGGATCTCAGGATCACGCCCTGTGCGGAAGGCAGGTGCTAAACTGCTGAGCCACCCAGGGATCCCAAAGTCTATGTTTTTTTCATGGAAAGGTTCTTCTGGTGTTTTTTTTTTAACCTCAGCCTATCTAACTATTTTTTAAAAATAAACAACTTGGTTGAAAGAATAGAAGAAACTCATCAGATTTTTAAAAAATGACAAAGGAGAAATATTCAGATGAATAATTTATTCACATATACCTCTATTCAAATATCACATCTGAAACAGGTTTTAAGGTAATGATCAGTATTCAAACAGTGAAATACATTAGTATTGAAAATAAATTTGTTCATTTAGCATATAAACTATCTTGCTAGACAAAGAAACTTTGAACAGGGTTAGGATTTGGGAAACTGGAACAGAGGCTGAGAATGAGGGTGATTGGCTCTTGGATTAAAACTTGGAACTTCCAAAAAGGACTGGAAAGGTCGTATCTACAGTGATATCTGAATACATTTCTTTCTCAGTCACAAAAATCTTAGATTAACAATAATTTTCTATAAGAAAACAATAATTTTCTGTTAAACAGTTTACTTCAGATTGATTTCAAGTATAAAAGAAACCAACCATTGAAAATTCTAGCACCAAAGGCTGATGTAAATTTTAGTTACAGTCATAGAAAAAGGTGTTCAGACCCAAAGAGGCAATATACTCCTGCAGTTTCTGCTTTAACCAGACCTCATCTTGAGGACAGTGGGTTTCCTTCCTTTAGGACCATATAGTTACTAACCAGAGAAAGTCATGGAAGATGTGCAAGAAATTGAAAGGTCTGATTAGTGCGTCAAATGGGAAACAGCTGGGCCAACCAGAAAAGACTTAAGAGTGACATGAAAAGCTTATTTCAAATATATGAAGAGCTGATGTCTGGAAAAGATGGTTGGTTAGTTCTAAAACTAAGAAATAGAAAATGAAACTGGAAGAAGTGGGTGGAATTATTAAAAAAAACAGTTTCTCCAGTGAGAGTCTTCCTAAAGTTGAATGGAGGCACTTCTAGAGGTTTAAAAGCCTCCTGGGTTACTCATTATCTTCAATTCAGTGAATGTTGGTTGAGAGCCCTCTTGTGCCATGCCAAATGCTTGAAATGTATCAGTGAGGAAAACAGACAAGAATCCTTGCTGTTGGAGTGTTTACGTTTTGGAAGGCATGGGGTAACTTTTAATAAATAATGAAACCAATCAGTAAATTATGTAATCTGTTGGAAGGTGAAAGGGTTTTGGAAAAAGAGTAGAATAAGAGACAAGGGATGAGAGGAGGTGGAAGGAGAATAGGACTGAGGTCACAGATATGCTGTCAGAGCAGGTCAGCCTCATTGAGAAGGAGGCATCTGAGCAAATACTTTGATGAATGGTGTGAGAGAGTTCTCTGGGGGA
Source organism: Canis lupus dingo (assembly GCF_003254725.2). NCBI lineage: Eukaryota > Metazoa > Chordata > Mammalia > Carnivora > Canidae > Canis > Canis lupus. The sequence goes on from NC_064261.1 coordinate 19,051,853, forward strand.
AGATCATTCTAGGCAGAAAAGAAGAGCCAAATATTAGTCTGAGATGGGAGTACGCTGGCAAGGAAGCCTTCTCTGCAGGTGCTCAAGCAGAGCTTGGCAGAGCGTCTGTGAGAGAAGCTGAAAAGACAGCTTCTGGTTTTGGGGAGAGCTTGCACTCACTCCATGACTTCTGAGGTCTCTTCCAACTTTTCATATTCTCTGATCTTCTGATTTTCTGATAATTCAGAGTAATTAATTTGATAGTGATGAGGCAGATAGGTTCAAGAGCAGAGATACCAGACTAGGGTTGCAAATAAATGATGAAGGGGCAAGACAGATAGTGTGAACATTTCAAAATACTGGCAATGTGTTCACATATTTTAAGAAGATTCTGTAAATCACACAAAGCATGTTTGCAGACCAAATCTTGCCCAGGGGCCATCAGTTTAAGACCTTTGCATTAGAGAAAGCTAAATCAGTTAAAGGGTGTAATGATGTAATCCACATGTAAGGTCATGGACAGAAAGTCAAAGGAGAACAAAAAATAAAAAAAGAAATATGAATCTGATGAGAATTCTTCTTTTGTTATAATTTGGCAGAGAACCAAAAAGGAAGAAATAATCCACGATTACTGTGTAGTTGACACTCCAGGAGACCAATTCACACTGACTTTGCTCTTTCTTGAACAAGACTCATGTTGATTTTTTTTTCTGCCTATTATCAATGATCAGATACTTACTTGCCTTTTCATTGTCCTCTTACATGTAATCACCTATAATTTAGGAACTTCGAGAAAATATCAGCCAGTTCAACCTTTCTCGGTTATTTTGAGTCTATAATGCGATTATGTAGTCCTAAAAATTTTTAACAGAGGCTCAGAATTAATGGCAACAATTACAAAAACACAGAGAAAACTTCTATTCATGATTTTACCTTGTCCTGTTTCCTTGCTGCAGGTGCCTTCATTTGCAAGATGCTTCCATTTGTCCAGTCTACTGCTGTCGTGACAGAAATTCTCACCATGACCTGCATTGCTGCAGAAAGGCACCAGGGACTTGTGCATCCTTTTAAAATGAAGGGACAATACACCAACAGGAGAGCTTTCACCATGTTAGGTGAGGAGGCACCAGTGGCAGTACTGCCAGTCTTTATTACAGAACACAGAGAATTTCTTCAAGATGAATCATATTGAGGAACCAGACTAGTAGCTTCTTGTTGAGCTTGTAGGCATGCGGTACAACTGGGATTTTAGACCTCTCCCCATTTACCTTGACCCCCACTCCTTTTCACCTTTAGGCCTATTCCCACACTTAAAATCTCTCATTTCAGCCTTACTTTTTCAGTTTAAGTCTTAACTTTTTAACACTACTTTCAGCTAATTTAAGATAACCTTTTAGTGGCATTACCACATTAACATTTATTAGATTAGGAAACTGTCATCCTGAGGTAAAAGGCATCTGAGCTAAAATGCCCTTCTTAGAGCAGATAGCTTTTGATAGGAGAAGGAAAGGTGCTTTTTAGAAAGGTAGACAACAAGGGTGCTGCTCAGAGGTGGCCCCAATGGTCACAACAGCAGAAAGCCACCAGGGTCATGAGAACCCTGGGTGCTGAGTGCTGGAGGCACCTGGTGAAGACAAATTCCATCCACTTTGTAATTTTGTTCCAGGCATTTCTGAATCCTTGGCTTGCTGTCACTGGTCTTGAGTCAGCAAGTCATGATGAGCAGGTACTTCTTGACAGGTGGTGACCTCGAAGCAACATCCTAAAGCCTAGCACAGTAAGATGGAAACATTCCATTTGATAGTTATAATCAAGCCATTTAAAATCTTAATGCACTTCCCAGTGGTTTGAATGTCTGATAGCTAACCAATGAAAGGTTAAGAGAGTGACAAATGCAATAACCAAAAAGAGCAATTTTTACTAATATCTTGAGAGGAATGAGTAAATATTTGTTTCTGCTGTTGGAATTTAGCCAGTGTGGGAAAGAATTCCTGAAGGCTTTGAAATGCCAAATAGTGAGAAAACAGGGAAAATATTCCTTAGTTTTAGTTAGTTTCAAATGTTTGGCACATCCTACCTACAAAGAATTCAAAGGCCTCATCTCCCTTTTAATAATTGACATCTTTCGGCTTCACAATATCTGAAAAGCATGTGTGGATGTGGAAAGCAGGTGAGAAAAGGCATACATGGAGGAGAGAAGTTATTAAAAAAGGAAAGAGAGGGAGAGTTCCAATATCTGAAGGCAAAGTCAGTAACAGGCAGTCATGGAACTTTCGACTCAAAAAAGTCATGAGAGACAGAAAAGATTTTAAACCAAGAAGGCTCGTCTCCCTGTAGGGCTTTTGTGCAGTGTTGCCTGATGTCTCTCTAGCTCTGTTACACTAGGAACCAGTCTTGTCTTCACGCCCAGTACCTCCTAGCTGAAACTGCCTTGCCCCCATCAGCAGCGACCTGCTAGACTCACTTACCGATGGGTTCACAGATTATACCAGTAATATGAATCTAACCCTGGCCCTTCTCTCCCTGAATGGGCAGTAGAGCCAGAAGGATTGGCAATGAGCTAAGCCAATTAGACTCATTTCTACTAAAGACCGGAAAAGTAATTGGACAGAAGATAGCATAATGAGATACTGATTGGACCAAAACGGAACAGATGTGTGTGATGATGTAAAGAGATATTGATTTATGAGTCTTAGAACTATCTTAAATCTTTGAATAATAAAGACTTTAAAGAACATTTTATTTATTTATCCATGAGAGACACAGAGAGAGAAGCAGAGACACAGGCAGAGGGAAGAACAGGCTCCCCATGGGAAGCCTAATGTGGGACTCAATCCCAGGACTCTGGGATCATGACCTGAGCCAAAGGCAGATGCTCAACCACTGAGCCACCCAGGCGCCCCTAATAATGATTTTTTATAGGCAGTGTCAGTTCATGTGTTTCCTTATGAGAAACACCAGTTACAGTTTAAGTGAGTCTCAGTTTCTTGAAACCCAAGGCAATACACTGTTTTCTCACTGGTGTTACCCAATACAGAAAAAACAAGAAGAATTTGAGCTAAGAAATTGCTCTCAGAATTGATGTTGGGTCTCTTGGTTCTAGCTTCATCCTAAACTATTCAGATTCTCTTTTGTGTGTGGCTGAGGGCACATCATTAAAGCAATTCCCCCAACAAAACGTGGAGGCCAAGGAATTTGGAAAGAGCACTCTGGTTTCTGATGTTTTAAGTGTTTTTGTAAATAAGGAAATAATACTCATGTTGTGATGCTTAAGACAAATTTTACTCAATTTTAAGAAGAGATGGTAGATGGTGATCTATATCATGTCTGACAACCAAACAGCAGGTGCTTGATCGACACCTACTAAGGGCCAGTAATTTTCCTTGGACTCGTATTTGGGGAAACAAACAAACCAAATTGCATTGTCTTTGCCCTCAATGATCTTAGAGGAAGTTGAGAAGAAACAACCAAGAGCAACAGGATGTCACTCTAGACGGCACATGGAGACAACGGCCAATTAGCAGTCAGTTCTATCTGGAAATGATGGTGGACTTCAAAGATTTCCTAAAGAAAGTGACTTTTGAGTCAAGTCCTGGAATATAAGTTCACAGATAGATGTTGGGAAAAGGGTACTAATCCAGAGTGACACTGTAGGGCACAGAGCAGCACAATGCATTCTGTAAGTTCTTCAGTAGAGGACCCTGGTTTGAAGAACATGGACAGAAATGTAAGAGGAGAGAGAAGCAAGTAAGAGAACCTCAGGGACTGTGTTAAGGGTTTGAGTTTTATCTTATAGGCACTGAAATACTAGTCAGGATTTTTTTTTTAATGTTTAAGGAGTTTTAATTAAGCATTTTAAAATGGTTCAGGAAGACTATTCCAGCAGCAGTTTTGAGGATAGTGAAAGAGTGGCTGTGAGAACATGGAGGCCACCGCACTGTTCCAGGGCAGAGATGATCACATATAAGGAGTCTTTATGCTTAGACCATCTGCTTTATGGCATAAGCATGCATGTGTTTTGCTTTGCTGACTGAACCATATTCTCATGATTTTAATGTCTTGGCAGGTGTGGTCTGGCTGGTGGCGGTCATCGTCGGATCGCCCATGTGGCACGTGCAACGCCTTGAGGTAGATTCAGGGCTGGGGTTGATTATTGAAAGTCATATTATTGAGATGTTTCCCAGCCCTCTCAATGATAATCCACTTTCTTCCTGCAAATCTGTATGACCCCAGCTACTGGAAAAGTTTCACTGGAAACTTTTCAAGTGCAATGATTTGTTTTGAGACTTTTTCCCCCCTCTGTGTATCTAGCTCTCCCTTGATCTTATATTGTTAAGACTTTCAGGCTTACAAGAAAATTCACCAGGATCACTTTGTACATTTTCCTGCCAGCTGAGCATGCCTGTCCTAGTGACCCCCAGAATCTTACTACATTTTAAGAATTCAATGGTTGCTCTAGATTTTTTTTAAAATTTTGAAATCACATTAAGAATTTGTCATTAATTATTATTAATTATTATTAGTAATTATCTGCTTATGAATTGATTCTATTTCATAAGTTCTTTCTTATCTGCCTCCCATATATTAACACATTGAAATTTGAATTGGAACGTGACACAGGATCATTTCATCTGAACTCTCTCCTTCCCTCCCACCTTTATCAGATGGGCCCAGCATTGCATGTGGATTCACAGTAGAGGGAGCACCGTGCTGTTTTTAGCGACCCAGTCTCTCGGATAGGGCATGCATACTTCAGTATTTCCTGCCTAAGTGATCTAGCCCAGACAGTAGCCTTCAAAGGCAGTAGAGAGTTGTTCACACCCCACTAAGATAATTTTTTGAACTGTCTATCCTCTTTATACCTTTTTATTTATTTATTTTTTTTTTCTTTATACCTTTTTAAATTGATAAATGTGAAATTTTACTGGATATGCGATGTCCACTGGCAAGGATAGTAAATGAGCCCTCAGGCAAGGGCACATTTAAAATACGACTTGATTTTTTTATGTAACCAGTATACTGAATGATCTGGACTTGGGTGAGAGCAGGAGGTAATTTTATTCTGTCCCTTGCTACCTTTAAAAATGTGATCTGAGGACTTCCTAGTACTCTGACCCAATGTTGTGGATGCAGCCCCAAGCAGGCCCTGTTACTCTTCCAGCCATTCAGAGAGCAACATTCCTTTGGTGACTTGCAGCCACAACAGTGTTAGTTCTGTTATTAAAACGCCCAGTGTCATAATCACATAAATCTACACTCTCAATTGATGCAAAATGTCTCCCTCTCCTCAGCTTGTGCTGTTTTAGGAAAGGGGGCATGATCCCCTTCCTCTCTGCTTCCTTATTGTGCATTTCTCTTTTTCCATTCAATTGACTGCCTCTGGCTCCTTGTGCACTGGTGAGAAGGGTGGGGAGAGGAAGGGGCTGGTGTCCTTGGGTATTGTGCTCTCTGCAGGTGACTGTTGCCCATGATCAATTCTTTACTTGTGGGGTTTTCCAAAGATAACAACACTGAGGCTTCTGACTGTTATTCCTTTCTCCAGCAGGCTGCTCATCAAGACCTTTGAGCTTCCACACATAGTTGTATGTGGTCTGTTCTTTTCTCCAAAGCTGTCCTTATCCCATTAGGAATCCTGTACCAATGGAGTCCTCTCATAAGTGACCCAACCCAGTACTCATTTGTGGGGTCCCTTCCTGGCTCATAGACACAACGGGATTTGTCTATTTTTTAAATAAAATTATTTTATCATATGCTCTAAATATAGTTTAAATATGTAAGTTATTTACTTTGTAGAAAATGCATATGTAACTGGCAAAGCTGCTCCTCACTATCAGCCAAATCAGCCAAATCAAATTTCTGTCAGGAAGAAGTGTGATTTCATTTTTCATACCAGATAAATGTATTAATATGCATCCCCACAGCCAGCTTCTCACTTCTAAATTTCTACTAGAGAGAGTGTGTGAGCATGCACAAAGCCTGAATTTCTCACCTGGATGAAACAAAGCACCCCCGAGTTCACCATTTCCACCTAATGAAGTTCTCTTTGCTTTGCTGTCACTGGGCTCTTTCTCAGGAGAGATGTATTTGACAATGTTCGGGGGATGGAAGTAACAAAGTGGTTAACTTAAAATTGTCATCATTTCTGTCCTTTCACTGTATGAAACATGTGAATTCACAACATTCAATACCTGTCAAAGCACCTTTTTTTCTAATGCCAAGCTTTACCCTGAATAGAAATATGTTTAAGATAGGGAAAAGCACAAAGCCCTATCATGTATTTATGGTTTCTTGATCAAGGTGGCTTCATTGACATCAGTAATTCAAACCACCTCCTTTTTCATTGTCTCATTGTAAGAGACCTGACATATAGATAGGGAGAAGAGGAATTAGAAACAAGAAACTGGGAATGGAGAGCCAGCACAATGCTCAGTCTCAGACTTCTCCTAGGTAGTAGGATTTTTCGAGATTTTTAAAAATTAATTAATTAATTAATTTTAGAGAGCGTTAGAGAGCATGAGCAGGGGGAGGGGCTGAGGGAGAAGGAATCCCAAGCCGACTCCCTACTGAGCACAGAGCTTGACTCAGGGTCAGATCCCAGGACCCTGAGATCATGACCTGAGCCAAAATCAAGAGTCAGATGCTTACCCGACCGAGCCACCCAGGCATCCTGAGGTAGTAGAATTTTAGTGAACTGTATGGTTGTGAATAGAAGATCTGAAACTGGCTCCCTTAAAACCATCTGCCCATGGTGTTTTGCTTGTCCCCAGAGCAGCATGCACCTATTTGGAGACTGCTAGTATAGCTTATGCTTTAAGATGTGCCAATATGTTGCCCCCATGGTTGTTGCCCTTTGCGGCCTTTGCCAACATGGAGTCAGAATGAATTTCACTTTATATCCTGTTCCCAGCGAGTTTGGATCTTCAAATTATTATTCAATAAGTGTTTTCATCTCTTGTTGTATTTGTAAAAAACACCTAGATCAGAGCTTGAATTCTCTTACCTTTGATGAGTATACCAGAAAGCTTTTTCCCCAATTCAATTGACTAAAGATTGGTGATAAAATTTGCAGGAATGAAGGAAGAAATAAGTCTAAGACCTAGGTTTTCTTCATCTGGAAAGCTCTAACATGACTAAAATGGCAATAGTTTTGCTAAATTCTCTTTTGTTCTTATTATCTAGATAAATGACTCTTGAATATGCTTTGCTTAGTTTGTCCCTTATTAGCATTTTCTATTATTACTGATATTATTATTAATAATATTTTGAACTCATGAGTCTGTCAGAAATAGTGTTAATAAAGAGACATTGCCTTTCTGTAAAATATCTACCTCAAAGGCTTATAGCTGAGTCTGAATATTTGTAGACTGACAATAGTTTGAATCCCAATTTCTTATTCATCTCAGAATCTTTATTTTTCATCTCAGAATGTTAAAGCTATCAGTTACCGTTCTAAAATCTTTATAAGCAATGTGATTGTTCCAATCTGAAATAGCAGTAACAGAATATAGGCGTTCAGTACCCATCAATTCAAAGACATCTGATGCCTTGTCAAAATTTGACTCTTCAACAATTGAGGAAGCAAAATAATGTAACATTAAAGTAGGTGACATGCAAGTACAAAACATTGTTTTCATACATACTTTGGTTGTTGTAGTATATTATTTATCTGGAAATAATGTTCTTTATCTGGACTGTATACATACACATTTTGGTCAAAGAGTATATAGCTCTTTCCCTGAATTGGAAAATTATGGCTCTAAGGTAAAAAGTTGAGAAAGATTTAAAAAATAAACAAGCTATTGATCTCAATTCCACTTAAAAATAGAAAAGGAAAAAAATAAAAAAATAAAAAAGGAAGTATAAAACCATTAAGAATATAAGAAATGAATGAAATGGAAAAATGACCTTCACAACAAAAGAACAATCAAAATTGTATCTCACCTGATATGTACCCACAGTAAATACATAGGATCTGAAAAATGCAGCCTTACAATACAACTTGGCTGCTTTCTGTTTTTTTGATGGTGACTCTGGCTCCTCTAACTGAATTGTTCTTATGTTAAAGATTAAGTATGACTTCTTATATGAAAAAGAACACATCTGCTGTTTGGAAGAGTGGGCCAGCCCTGCACACCAGAAGATCTATACCACCTTCATTCTCGTCATCCTCTTCCTCCTGCCTCTTATGCTGATGCTTATCCTATACAGTAAAATTGGTTATGAACTTTGGATAAAGAAAAGAGTGGGGGATTGCTCAGTGCTTCGAACTATTCATGGAAAAGAAATGTCAAAAATAACCAGGTCTGTTTAATGAAATATTCACTTCTGTTTAAAATATTTATAATTAGTCAGGCTTGAAGGAGCAGTTGCCAGGGATCTCTGAATTCCTGGGAAATTTAGCCAAACTGCCATTTGTAATTTGTGTTTAGGCATGGGCTGACTTTGAACTTTGGAGCTTTTAGGTATGGCAGGAATTTAGATAATTCTTACATTTTCATCTACATGTCAGTATGACATGACAGGAAGAACTGTGGTGCTCTTCCCACCACACCAGACACTTGGTGTGGATGAGTCTCTTTAATCCTAGGGCTCCTGATTTCTTCATGGGTACCAGGGAGCTTAATAAATATCCATCCTCACTTCCTCCTACCCAAAAGTGATGCTAAAATACATGAGATATGTATGAAAGTTCTTTGGTGACCAGAGTATTCTATTTACTTTAAATTATTATTATTGACATAATAATAATGCCTTTCTTTTCTGATCATATTCATTAATACAAATTTTAAACCTAATTTACTGATATGGCACTTCTAGTCAATATGGCTTATTTTATAATCTACATGGAATGGCTATTAAACACAAAAACCAAAACCAAAGCCTTATGTTTTGTGGGGCGGTATTTTCTCATTTCTTCAAGTGTGCAGCGACCTCTAGTGCCCAGTTTGTATGAAGCAATCCTCCCTGTCTGCAGAGTGCTGGCCTGTTGAGAACTTTGGGACTTAACTGCTTGAGCTCTCCCACTTCCTCAGAAGAGTGCTCTTCAACATAAAGTGAATAAGGGCTTAAGCACTGAGTTAAGCTGCCTAACTTTAAGTCCACACTAACCCCTACAGTTTAAATGCCTTGGATATCTGACTGGTCGTCTGACTTTGCAAGTTACTTAACCTTCTGTGCCTCAGTTTCTGCATCTGTCAAATGGCTTACTGAGAAGATGAATGATATCATCCCTGGAAAGCATCTAGCAGAGTGCTAGACATATCATGAGCATACATCATAAGGATGTTTATAATATGAAAAATATAGGGATGAGGTAATAGCAATGGGAACAGATGAGAAACAGCCCACAATTATCCTATCATAAGCTATATTAATATTTGAAAAATTATGGTTGAGAGATTTAGGCTCAAACCTTATTTAATAATTTTGATATCAATTTGACAAATTTGCCAAGAAGTTAACTAATGCAATATAATCTTTATGGGTCCAGGAAGAAGAAGCGAGCTGTCATTATGATGGTGACAGTGGTGGCTCTCTTTGCTGTGTGCTGGGCACCTTTCCATGTAGTTCACATGATGATGGAATACAGTAAGTGCTTTTCATTCTCATTTGGTAAGACTTCTAGTTCATTTCCTGTTAGATGGACAATGAATCATTGAAATTTGTTGCTATTCACTTGGGTAATCAAATAGCAAACATTTAATGGGTTTCTTTCATGTTTTCAAGGCCCACCAGATCATTACATGGTAGGTAATTATGTATGACTTTGACCAAATATTTAATAATTACAGAAGGTACAGAAACATTTTGGAGAGTCTTCTTTCATGCTATGCTTTCCTGTTCTCCCAAAGCCATTCAAACTGGGGAAATGTTCTCCATTTTGTTCTCCAAATCCTATGAATGTTCTGTTTAGATTTAGAATATTGACTTGAACCACGTGAATTTAATAACACCTATGATTTCAGCCAGATCCTCAGTGTATTACCTTTGATAATCTGGGACTTAAGATAATTCTCAGGTGATTGTGTTTCTATAACACAAGCAAACATTTGAATGGTAACTGCTGCTTCCAGTTTATATGAAGCTTGGAATCAAATTGAAATGCAGTAAGCTCCCTAAATCTGTGCTGGGTGCCAGGCTGTGCTTGTGAGCCAAGACTCTCCAAGAATGAGGACTCATCACAGAGCTTATTTTTCTTCAGACATCAGATGGCTCTTCCCAAAATTGTCTTCAGAGTTTTTCACACCTTTAACCGCTTGTTAAAGTATAAGTGTTCTGTAAAGATAGATGATAATTTTATTTCGTGCTCATTAGAACATAATGCATTCTATATTATTACTTTTTATTTCAGGCAATTTTGAAAAGGAATATGATGATGTAACAATCAAGATGATTTTTGCTATAGTGCAAATAATTGGATTTTCCAATTCCATCTGTAATCCTATTGTTTATGCATTTATGAATGAAAACTTCAAAAAAAATTTTTTATCTGCAGTTTGTTATTGCATAGTAAAAGAAACCTTATCTCCAGCACGTAGACATGGAAATTCAGGAATTACAATGATGCAGAAGAAAGCAATATTTTCCCGAAGAGAGAATCCTGTAGAGGAGACCAAAGGAGAAGCATTCAGTGATGGCAACATTGAAGTCAAATTATGTGAACAACCAGAGGGGAAAAAATATCTCAAATGACATCTTGCCCTGTTCAGTTCTGAACTTTCTGAGAATTCTGCTTTAGGCAGTGGGCACTAATTATAACACTGTTTTCATAATTAGTACCATTCATAGCTTAATCAGAAGAGAAAATTATTTGAGCAAAGGTTGAAGACTTTTTTATTCTCACAGTGATGAAAAGAAGGAAACAAACCATTTTTTCATTAAAAATATACATGAAAAAATATATATACATGAAAACACAGTTTTGAAAAATTAGTAAGCCATCCTTCTAGATTATAAAAATCAACTTAAAGAAAAAACTTGTACAGAAATACATGTTCTTGGGTAGTAGTTTTTCCCCCAATTCAGTCAATGTAATGTGACTCTTTTATTTTAAAGATTTGTTTATTTATTTTAGAGAGAAGACTGGGGAAGGGAGATGGAGAGAATTTCAAGGAGACTCCCCGTTGAGTGAGGAGCCCAACAGTGAGCTCCATCTCAGGACTCATGAGATCATGACCTGAGGCAAAACCAAAGGTTGGATGCTTAACTGACTGGGCCACCGAGGGGCCCCTGTAAGGTGACGTTCTATGTATTGCTAAGTGAGATGAGAAAATAACTTAAAGATTAAACCTTCTCTCTTGAATGAGTTAATAGTTGAATACAGTAATGTAATTTTAAGTGCACTGTTGAAGCTTGGTGGTATAGTCTCTTGTAAATAAAGTCTGTCCTCAAAATGACAGATGAATGAGATTTAGAAGCATATGCCCCAGTTTGAGCCTCTCACAGCCCTACCATCCACCGCTGCCCTGATGACTGGCAAGCCACTGAACCACTTCTCATCTCTGTATTTTCCTTTGTGAACTGGGGTGGTCCTTCCTCTGCTTCACAGGGCTCCTGCCAGCACTTTATATTCTAAAGCATTCTCAAATTCAGAAACTTGTTCCAGGTCTCCCCTTTCTGTTCCCTTTTGTTTCCTGAGAGTGGTCCTCTACCCTGTGCAGCTTTCCTCATGTATCTGGTTTGTAGCTCATTTCTCTATTCAAAAGAAGGATATTTCTGGGATCCTCATTTATAGGTTGACTGTAATATACATACACCAATCTAACTATCTCAAATATTTATATTTTTCAATCCCTCATTTCACGAAATAAGGGAACGAAAGACTGTTATATAAAAGGATTTTTAGATACAGTTAGCAGATGAGAGAGAGAATGCGTTCCAAGCCCATGAGATTTTACTGTGCCCAAGATTGACCCCCAAGAGAGTGAGGCCAGGATGAACAACAGAATTCCCTACCCATTTTCCTTACCTGAGTCTCCCTTAAACTTAACCCGTCTTCTTTCCAGTCTTCTCTTCTTACCCTCAAATGTCATGGAACCAGTGACTGCATCGCAGTGCCCTGTCACTTCCCCTTTAACATCTGAGATTCCCAAAGCCCATTCACAGCCTCTTGGCTAACATGTTTCTTCTGCCTCCAGTTTTCTAGCACTTACTCTTTCTGCCAGGAAGGCTAAAAAGGAAGAGAAGCTCAAGGATTCTCAGAGTATTTCACTTGGGAAGCTTCAAGGTTTGGGAACCCAGAGAACTCAGGCCATTGGGATCTTTCAAAATATAGACATTTAATTTTATAGGTGTGTCAATATAAGCATGAATCATGGTACAAAAATGAAACATTGCATGGTATTAAGAAAAAATGGCAATAGGACAGGAAAATTAACAAAGTCAAGAGAAGAAAACTGATGATTTGGTTTGTGTTGAAATGGATTTATGGGTTGTGTGTGTGCATCCTATTATGGCTAGATACCCTGGAGCAAAACAATAATTATCATTAAGCCATTAAAAATGAATCAGATTCTCTGCTTTTGATTGTCCTTATTTAATCAGAAAATATCAAAAAAAAAAAAAAAGAAAAAGAAAATATCCACCTGACTCTTCCTAAATTTTATGGACACATGCTCCAAATAGAGCTTGATGAAGAACAGACAAATCAACACTGTTATTGACCATTTAATTTTTAATGTTAGAGATTTTTAAATTTCTAAACATTGCTTGATCTAAAAACATTTAGATATTAAATTATAAATAGTTACTCTAAAATGTCCAGACATCCTATGAAAGATTTTTTTCCCCTTCACATTGAATTAATGCCATTTCAGAATAAAAAATAGAGCACTTATTTTTTTGTCCTTTAAACATGCAATCTTCTTACTCCATTATACAGGTTTAGAAGAGAAAACTGGTCCAATCCATTATTGAGAAACTGTTACAATTAGCCAAAGCAGCTCTGAGTCCGGTCTGGGCAATGAGTCCTGCCAAAACTATAACACAGCTTATGAGCTTAGAGAGAGTTCACCTTGGATTTGCAAAAGGAGCCCTGGTTACGGGTCTTTCTTTTACTTTCCTCAGACTTTGCACTCCCCTAAGTCTCTTAGGCCCTTTGTCCTCCACCCAGGCATCTGCTTTCTCCTCCCCACCTTTTTTCCTTTGCCTTAGGCTGTCACTCATTTTATTCCATCTGATTTCCCCTTAATTTGTGCTTGAAGTGAAAATTGAAAAGGTCCCTTTGGATCCAGGAGATAGGGTTGTGGAGGGGTAGAGAAAGCTAGTCATTAAAACCATTCATTAGCATTTGGGTAAAATGTATATGAAATCAGTGAAAAGATATGCATCACTGCTCTGACCTCTAAACCTTTTATTTCATTATGGATCATTGTGTCAAAAAGAGCTATGTCTTTTCTTCCACTGTACCAAAAAAAAAAAAAAAGAAAAAAAAAAGAAACAAAAAAAAAAGGAGAAAGAGAAAGAAAGACAAACCCACTTCTTTTATCATAGTTTACTTTGTTATGGATCAGGACATCAGCATTATGCATACTAGTTTGACTAAACACTAATCTCTAAGTCCAAATATGTTTTAAAAAGAACCAAGTTGCAGGGTTTATACTACCTGATTCAAAGACCTATTATAAATTACAATAATCAACAGAATGTGGCATTGGCCTAAGGATAGAAATATAAACAATTGCAGAAGACTAGATATCAGAAGGAGATGCACGCATATATGGTCAACTTATTTTGACAAAGGTGGCAACATAATTCAATGGGTAAAGGAAAATCTTTGAAACAAATGGTTCTGAAACAATTGAATAGCCAAGTACCAAAAATAGGAACTTGATCCTTATACTACATACATTCACTCAAAATGCATCATAGACTTAAATATAAAAGCTTAATTAATAAAGCTTCTAGAATAAAACATAGAATAAAATCTTTGTAGCTTGGATTAGGCAAGGCAAAGATTTCATAGGGCACTGAAAGTAGGAAGCCTAGAAGAAAGAATTTAATAAAACGAACTTCGTTGATAAAAAAAAAGACCTATACATGAATATTCATAGCAGCTTAATTCAAAATAACCAAAAATTGTTAACAGCCCAAATGTTTAGCAACCAGTGAATGAATAAAAACATTTTGGTAATTCTATCCAATTGAATATGACTCTGCAATAAAAGGAATTAACTACTGATACATGCAAAGACAAAGATAAAGAAGCCAAGAAGAAAATACTATATGCTCTATGATTCCATTTACATGAATTCTAGAAAAGACAAAACTCTAGGAATAGCAAATGGGCTAGGGGCTGGCTAAATTTAGGCAGTTAAATCCACAGAGGGCATGAGAGACATCTTTGAATGACAGAAATATTCCATATCTTGATTCTGGTCATGGTTACATGATTTTATATATTTGTATGTTTTATTTATTACCATGTTTACTGCCATGTGTGGCAGGTGGAGTTATGGTGATATGTGAAAATTAAACAAAAAATTTCCTTCTAATACTCAGCCTGACTCTCTCCATTCTGCATATGGTCTATAAAAACACAATTCCTTTCTTCATCATTCCACAAAGAGTTGTTTTGATATTCGCAGCTCATCAAAGTAGCCTCAACGTGATTTTTTGCTTTATAGCCCCCAAATCAGCCTGCAGCTGTTTAATTCCATTATATGTCAGACTAGCAGGCTCTTTAAATACAATCTTGAGAAGTTTTTGCTATGAACAGAGATTAAACAGTTCAGCTGCATTTCAAATGGAGTAGCTATAAGTGTGCAGGAGTCCATGAAATGTTGAAACAGACACACTCATGAAAAAGTGTAGACTGGCTACCCTTTTTTAGATGTTGTTCTCATTCACTTATTCAACAATATTTTTGGAGTTCCTCTATGTGTCAGACCTAGACACCCTGTTTCCATTTCAAATCAAGAAAATCCTTTCTACTCTGAACCAGATGAGGCTAAAGAGGGTTGGCTGGCAAATGAGAGAATAGGGAGAAGAAAGTCATAAAATTAGGTGACTCTATATACTTTAAAAACATGTATAGCTTTACTGACTTATATCTCAGGCCCTCTATCCTCTTGTATGCTCAAATTTTTGTCTTCTAGAAATGAGATTATGATTCATCTATGAAAGAAAAAAGACGGAAAGAAATGAGATAAAATGGCATAAAATATTTCAATTTGTATATTTAGAATCCTGAGAAGATAGGAATAACTGAAGTATTGTTCTGACTACACTGGTTTCTGGTCACCATGCCAGATTCCTTGGCTATTGCTATATTAACACAAAACTGTGTTAACTTAGGAAAACCTACCTATCAAGAAACCTTGTTATTTTTATTTTATTATTATTATTGAGAGAGAGAGAGAGTACACACATGCCTAGAGCTGTGGGGAGGGGCAGAGGGAGACAGAGAATCTCAAGCAGGCTCCATGCTCATCATGGAGCTCAGTGTGGGGCTAAATCTCCCTGAGATCATGACCTGAGTTGAAATCAAGAGTCAGATGCTTGGGGTGTCTGGGTCGGTTAAGTGTCTGCCGTTGGCTCAGGTTATGATCCCAGAGGCCTGGAATTGAGCCCTGGATCAAGCCCTCCCTCCCTGTTGAGTAGTAAGCCTGCTTCTCCCTCTCCCTCTGCCATTCCCACCAGTTGTGCTCTCTGGTTTTCTCTATCAAATAAATAAATAAAATCTTAAAAATAAAAAGTTGGATGCTTAACCAACTGAGCTACCCAGGTGTTCCGAAACCATTTTTAAAAGAAATATTTTGATGAGCTGGCAAAGGTAGTTTTTAGCAAGGAGATTTCAGTGAGAAGGAGCATCTGGGAAATCTATAATTATAGAGCTTCTTTGTAGGGAGTAGACATTTCAAGTGTCACAGGTTTTCTCTAAATTCTACCAGCTTGAATGAATTCAAAAATAATTAAAGAATTTCTTATTTAAGATAACAGACTGTATAAGCATATTTATGATACCAGAATGATAACAAAGAGTAACAAAATGTATAAACCCACAACATTGAGGAAAAACAAAGGGTAGTCACAGTGGATGAGAATTTTCCAATAAATTTCTTGAAAACAGAACTCAGGTGTTGATTATAAACATCATAATCACGAAGAAAAACAGAGGAAGTTATAGGTTAGAATACACCCAGAGAAGACCAGATTAAGAAGAGGAAACCACATCTTCAGCAGAATCCTAGAGAGACTTGCGGTCTCTGAGTGGGAGAGTGAGAGAAAAAGATGGGTAAAAAGGAGATGATTCCTTGATGATTTGTCTAGAGAAAAGGTAGCCATCCTAGTCCATCTCATTACTCACCACATACAAAATGGCCACAATAAAGGCGTTTACTTCTCTGTACTTAACAGTTCCTCCCACCACCCCTCTACACAGGTTTCCTTTGGAATTAAATTGGAGAACTACAGCAATTAGTGTGGCTATTGGCAGAAACCACAGGGTTCTGGAATGACAGAGTGCCCAAGGGTGATGAATCCACACTCAATCATCCTAATCAAAGCTGCTTGCCACCATCAGCCCATGTTTACAAAGTTCTTGATCAGTTGTCATTTCTGCCTTCTTGAAGGATTGTTATACATTTTAGAAAACCCTGAAAAATGAGGGAACAAGACTATGATAGTGATAGAAAACTAACCCTAGAGTAATCAAATAACTCAAGATAACAAAAGAAAATTTAGAAATGAATTTAATTAGTACTATTCTCAGATTTAAAAAGATACTGTTTTGGGATCCCTGGGTGGCGCAGCCATTTGGCACCTGCCTTTGGCCCAGGGGCGATCCTGGAGATCCGGGATCAAATCCCACGTCGGGCTCCCGGTGCATGGAGCCTGCTTCTCCCTCTGCCTGTGTCTCTGCCTCTGTGTATGTGTGTGTGTGTGTGTGTGTGACTATCATAAACAAAAATTTAAAAAAAAGATACTGTTTTGATAAAACCATAAATAAAGCATGCTACAAGAAGGGAAAAATTGGGTGAATAAAACTCTAAGAAATTAAAAATATATTGCTGAAATTAAAAATAGATAATTTACTCATTTTTATCCTCCATATATTTAAGAGGAACCAAAAAAAAAAAAAAGTTTCCTTCAAAAGTGTTTCCTAAAGTATGTTTGTGTGGCAAACCTCTTGAGGCTGTTTATCATTTAGTGGTGCCTGGGGACAGATGGCACATTCAAACTGAGTAATTTGAGGGGAGATTAATAAAGGGACGGTTTACAAAGAAGAGAGCAGGGTACAGAAAAACAGAAGCGTTGGTACAGTACCAGCTACTACCTACAGCAAGGCAGTGTTTCTATCTCAAAGCCTGAAAAGCAAACGAGAAGATGGAGGAGGATGAATAGAAGGAGGGATAGAAAGAGAAAAAAAAATTAGAGGGACAGTGAAAAATCTATGTGTGGGGAGCTACCTATAGAAGTTGTGACTGTGGGTGGAGGCATGAGCCAGGCCATGATGGTGCCATGAGCAGAAATGCACTAACCTGAGTCATAGTCCCTCTGATCTGCAAGTGGTTTCCATTCCCCAAACACGGTTGAGAGGCAAGGCAACCCCCTTGATCAGGCGTGGAGCAGAGTGATGCAGAGTGGATAATTCTGGGTGGATAGACAAAATATCCAGTACATGTATGCCTGGACATCTTTCCTCATATGTTTATACTTAAATGATGGTTAGGTAGATATACAAGTCTAAGTTCTCAGTTCATGTCATTCAGTACATCTAAATCTGTAATGTTGTGTTTGACATCAATGTAGCTGTTAAGAATTCGGATGTCTGAGATACCGTCTTTCTCTTTGGCATCTTTTAAAATTTGCTCTTTGACTTAGACTGAAAGTACTCTAAGGGTAACAAAGAAAAAAGTACACATCTAAATACATGATGGTAAAATTTTATGGGATCTGAGGTTTCTCAATTTATTTTTGGAGAGCTCTAGTTATTATTTCTTCAAATATTTCCTTCCCTGTCTTTATTTTTGTTTTTTCTTCTAGAATTTCTATTCTATGGATTTGACACTTCTACTTCCACTCTCTATTTCCGTCAATTTTTCATTAATGATTTTATTCATCTCTTTAAACCTCCTTGATGTCTTCTGGGAGAGTTTCCTAATTTGATATTGTTGCTCAATAATTTGTTCTTTTTCTCTATCTACTCTGCCTTTTGATCCTGGCTTATAATATTTTTAGTTCAAATTTCATATTTTTCATACTGAGCATATCCACTTGATTTTTCATTGTAACTGTCAGTTTCTTTTTCATATCACCAGAATCCTCCTTAATATTAAAAAAATTAAAAAAAATTTAATAGAAGTATAGGTGAGCTCTGTAACATTTCTTGAAGGATATTTAATATGTTTATTCTATTTTTTAAGATTTTATTTATTTATTTATTTATTTATTTATTTATTTATTTAATAGAGAGAGAGAGCAGGGGATGGGAAGAAGGAGTGAGAGAGTGAGAGAATCTCAAGCAGATACAGTGCTGAGCGCTGAGCACAGAGCCTGATGCAGGGATTAACCTCATGATCTTGAGATCATGACCTGAGCTAAAATCAAGAGTCAGACATTCAACTGAATAAGGCACTTGGGTGCCCCTATTATGCTTATTTTAAATTCTTGATCTCATTCTGTTGAAGTTGCATGACTATATAGATTGTTTATTCTATCTTCATCCTTTAATAGCAACTATATTTTTCGGATATCTCCTTAATTTACTCTGCATGTTCATATTCCTTCTTACAGCATTAAAGATCTTGGCTATTCAGGAGGCCTGAATAGGGGGCTGCATCCAGGTGCTGCCCTCTTTATGAGTTTATAGAAAGAGAGGATGTCCCTCAAGGGGCAGAGTTGCCAGCACCCCAATTTAGACTATACCATCCTTGTTTACTCCTTTCCCCCTCAGGTAACCCTGGCCATTTTATCACAATGTCAACTGAATTCCTTTTTCTGATGAGGATGAAGTCATCACATTTTTATTCTATCCATTTATCTATCCATCCAAAATATATTTGTTGAGTGGTTTCTTTTTTTTTTTTTTTTTATGATAGGCACACAGTGAGAGAGAGAGAGAGAGGCAGAGACACAGGCAGAGGGAGAAGCAGGCTCCATGCACCGAGAGCCCGACGTGGGATTCGATCCCGGTTCTCCAGGATCACGCCCTGGGCCAAAGGCAGGCGCTAAACCGCTGCGCCACCCAGGGATCCCTGTTGAGTGGTTTCTATATGCCAAATCTGCACTTACAAGATAGTTAGCTCTACTTATTAGTTATTAGTCCATAGAGTGGGCTTTGAGTGAAACTAACTGGTCATCTTTTTTTTTTTATTTAAGATTTTATTTATCTATTCATGATAGACATAGAGAGAGAGAGAGAGAGAGAGACAGACAGACAGAGACATAGGCAGAGGGAGAAGCAGGCTCCATGCTGGGAAACCGATTTGGGACTCCATCCCGGGGGAATCCCTGGGTGGCGCAGCGGTTTGGCGCCTGCCTTTGGCCCAGAGCGTGATCCCGGAGACTCGGGATCGAATCCCACATCAGGCTCCCGGTACATGGAGCCTGCTTCTCCCTCTGCCTATGTCTCTGCCTCTCTCTCTCTCTGTGTGACTATCATTAAAAAAAAAAAAAAAAAATGGGACTCGATCCCGGGACTCCAGGATCGCGCCCTGGGCCACAGGCAGGTGCTAAACCACTGAGCCACCCAGGGATCCCCTAACTGGTCATCTTGAAAGCAAGTACATACACATAAGTTCACTAATTAGCCATTTTCAGAACTTTTGAGAACATGATAAAGTAAGAATTTATAAAATTTGCAAAACTTACATATTTATGCCTGTAGAATGATTGTTTATGCTTTAAAATGCAGACTTATTATGTGTGAACTCTGAGACACTACGGTAGGAGTTATCATATGATTTCTGCCTTGATGTTTAGTTACTCAAGAAGACAGAACATGCACATGTAAAGACAACACTAGACAGCAAAAACTGTATCAAAAAAGAGATCCAAATATCACTATGATAATTTAGAGAAGGTCCTAGAATAGTTAAGGAGAAGTAAGACAACAAGATCTGATATTTGAAATATTTAGACAAGTTGTGGGGTTAGAATGGTTTGGGGACTAAAGAATGTTCTAGATAAGGGAAGTAGTGCAAAGAAAGATTCCTGGAGGTGGTGAGGGAGAATTCTATCAAAAATATAAAGGCAGCCCGGGTGGTTTAGAGGTTTAGTGCCGCCTTCCGCCCAGGGCGTGGTCCTGGAGACTCGGGATCGAGTCCCACATCGGGCTCCCTGCATGGGGCCTGCTTCTCCCTCTGCCTGTGTCTCTGCCTCTCCCTGTGTGTCTCTTATGAATAAATAAATAAAATCTTTTAAAAAAATCTAATAAGATTTGTTATAAAACAAAGACATCTACTATGAATAGGGCATAGTGCTTAGAGGGTTAAATTGTATGGAAATGATCTAGAATAGTCAACTATGGGGAATGTGTCAACAAGAGATGATGGAAAGAGTTTCTGGGTGAGCAGGTGGGCCAAATTGAAATTAAACATCATTGTCTTTTTTTTTAATTATTCATGAGAGACAGAGAGAGAGAGAGAGAGAGGTAGAGACACAGGCAGAGGGAGAAGCAGGCTCCTCGCAGGGAGCCGGACGTGGGCCTCGATCCCAGGTCTCCAGGATCATGCCCTGGGCCAAAGGCAGGCCCTAAACCACTGAGCCACCCTGGGATCCCAAAATATCATGATCTTATAAATTTTTCTAATAATGCCAAAGAGTAAATGAGGTTGTCTGGGAAATTCAGATCAGCAGAAAAGGGGAACACTAAAGTATGAGGTATTTTCTTGAAAATATAACAGCTGTTCTGTTTTTTAATAACAGGAAAAAAAAATGATGAGAAAGCAGAAGAAAATAGGTAGTAAAGGGGAAAAGAATTGATTTTCTTTGAGTAGACATGAAAGGTTTTCATTCTGTCATCAGACCCAGATAATAGGGGTGGCTTTGTAGGAGGGCTTTCTACCCTCCTCTATTGTTAGGAGGGTAGAAAGTGTGCAATGTGGCCCAGAAAACTTTGAGAGGGCAGATTTCCGTGACTAGATGAGATTTTGGGTTGTCTGATATCATTTTTCTCATTGGAAATTTGATGTGGCTGAGCCTTTGGGCACCATCTCTTCCTCATCATCTCCTTGGAAAAGGAAGAGGGTGTTTTTCTCTTTTGAGGCTCTGATCTCACTGATCAAAACAAGGTTCCTTGAGACTGGAATCTCACTGAGGTTCTCAACGTTCTGTAGGAAGAATGTTAGCTCTTAAGATTGCCCAAGAATGGGCAGCCCGGGTGGCTCAGCAGTTGAGCGTCTGCATTTGGCTCAGGGTGTGATCCCGGAGTTCCAGGATCGAGTCCCACATCAGGCTCCCTGCATGGAGCCTGCTTCTCCCTCTGCCTGTGTCTCTGCCTCTCTCTGTGTGTCCCTCATGAATAAATAAATAAAATCTTAAAAAAAAATGCCCAAGAACTGATCAAAGCTTTGTGTTTCCATGACTATAGGTGACATCCTCATCCTTAGCTCGACTTTCATCAGTGCACACTTATATCACAAGAGGGATAGGATAAGAATACATGGTTGAATCACATCCAAGAAGTTATTACTTACTGGGGGGTGGGGAGAAGCAACTAACCACATATTTTTGTTTCCTGCATCATCTTCCTATAGGAAGGACAAAACATTTTTGTAGGGTTCCCTGAAGAGCTTGGCCTAATTCAATTTATCTTCCAAGCCTTTTATTGTTGTCTGAGATCTTGTTTGCTTTTGTGTCCTTATGTAACATGAAAATATACACACAGATTTCTATAAAAGTGAGGGATGAGTGGGCTGCTCACCTGATTTTACCCACTCTGGTTACCAGAATCTGAAAAATTGTAAATATATGAATATATGTGGAAGCATTTTTCAGAAAATCATCAAATTCTCAGTCAGACAATAGTAACCCTATACAGGGTGGATAAAGAAACACATTCTGTGCTACACCAGGTTGTTCTGGCCTCAGTCTCATCTTCCAAGGCTTCCTAATCTTGTTTTGGGGCTTATATTTGTAGATTTGAGGCATTGTTTGATCTTATTTGTTCTAAGTATTGAGTCGTATATTAAAATAAACCTTTCATCTGCACCATTGGGGGAATGTGGTGTTTGCTATAGTTCTTTCTTCCTCTCTTACAAGCTTCCTACATATAACAGTATTTTTCTGCCCTGGTAGCAACAATAATCAAAAGCAAAAAATCAAAATAAACAAAAATCAAATAATCCACAATAATTTTGTGGATGTAAAAGCCTGAAGTGGGCATCTGTTGTTTGTTGTTTTTGCCATACTGAAAACATTCATCCTTTTTATGGGAAAAATTTCTTTTGGGGAATTCCCTTCTCTCAAATTAGACTGTGTTTGACCAGAATTGTCTCCACTCTCAACTCTGGAAATGTTCCATGATTAGTGTAGGCTACAGTGATTGGTTTAAGGATGGGCACATGATCCAATTCTGGCCAATGAGAGTCAGGCCCAGGGCATTTTTGTCAGTTTTGAAGTAGAAACACTTTCACTTTCTTGCTGGATTCAGGACAAGTGCAGTTGCAACCATCTTGTGAATAATGCCAAACAGTGACTTAAGAACAAGACCTCCCCTGAGAGGTGAGGCACAAAACGGAAAAAGAAACCAGGTCCTGGATCAAGCTTCACTAAAGGAAATCCGCTTTTGAGATGCTGAAATACAGGTTAATAAACTCAATTTTCATTAAGCCATTTGGAACTTTTTTTTTGTCACTTGTACGTGAAAAGATGTAAGGCATTGAATGAATAAAGCTTCTTTAAACATCCGTGTGCAGGGTTTTGTGTGGAATTCATTTACAAAAGCTATTGAATGATTGTGTTACTGACTACTTGGAGTTCAAAATGTAAAAGGATCCTGGTTTACTAATACCCTAATATTTTCTGAGTGTTTATTCATTCCTTTATTCAACACATTCATTGAGACATATTCCATATCAGAAATTTTGTTAGATTCTGAGAATAAAGTGGTAAAACAAACGAGATACTGTTTGTGATAGCAGAGAGTAGTAATGCCTACTGGGAAGGCTAGACATTATTAAGAGACACACATTAGTATCAAGATGGGAAGAACCAAAGAGATTGAAGAGATACTTAGCAGGTTGAATAGACAGGATTCTCTAGTGCATTGGTTATGGGGAGTGGGAGGAGAGGGAAGGATCTCAGGTTCCCACATAATGTAAGGGTAGGGGGCGGTATCATTTACATAAATTGCTATTTAATTATTTCTTAATATTGTGTGGGTTGCATTCATGTCTTATCTTGCCAATTAATTTGTAGGCTCCTTTGTGGCATATACATGTACACATAGTTTATACATATACATATGGTGTACAAAGCATAGAGCTTTGCACTTCGCAGCGGTAAAATATTTAATTGTTGATTTGAATTGACATGTATCCTTATTTTATCCTCAAGGGTCATATGAGTTTATTCTTATTTTGTATTTATAAACAACTTGAGTCACAGCACAGCAGAAACCCAGCAGTTTTAGCGTGCATGTAATACTTATTAAAGCCTTATTGAAGATAAGAAAGTTGTGTGGGAGTACAGAGACTGTGACATTGAATAGTTGCTTCTCAGAAATTTATAATAAGTTCTCTTAATTTACCATTTTATGTCTCTTGATCATGAAACTCTTAAAATTTTGATGGGAGGTCTCAGATCTTCCATTAATGAAACTTATGTTCTAGCTAGCTTAGGAAACTGGATTAGGGATGAACAAAAGGTCTGAGTCAGAGTATAAACACTATCATTCAGGATGGTGTGTGGGAACAACTGAAAGATGGAGGAGTCCTGGTTAATTCACTAGTTATCACTCGGACTTTATCAAGGGGTGATAATCATCTGGACATTTCTGCTCATTCTAAGAAGACCAAAGAACTTTTTTTTTTTTAAATAAAGATTCTATTTATTTATTCATGAGAGACACAGAGAGAGAGGCAGAGACATAGGCAGAGGGAGGAGCTCCCCCGCAGGGAGCCTGACATGGGACTCGATCCCAGGACCCTGGGATCACATCCTGAGCCAAAGACAGATGCTCAATCATTGAGCCACTCAGGTGCCACAGACCAAAGAGCCTTTTAATCTGGGAGGCGGGACATTCATGACAACCTGGAATACCTTCCCTGTACTCCATTTCCATCTCTTGTCCACTTAGTCATCTGTGGAATAGTGGATAGAACATGGGCTAAAGTCATATCCTGGGGTTCAAATCCCACCTCTACCACTTGTTTGCTGAATTGGCTTAGATAACTCACTGATGTCTTCGAATCTTACCTTTCTTATTATAGAATAAGGGTATAAAGATTCAATGAGATTGTGGTAGTTGAAAGTTTAAAGCCTAAAACTCAGAAATGTAAAGAATATCATATTAATGTATTTGCTTTAGATAAAATGAAGTTAACATTAATAAAATTAACTCTAAGTACATAATCTCTATCTCACCAGGTTGACAGGATGCTACTTTAAACATTGCGTCACTGGTTACTCCATCTGCAAATATTAAATTTATTTATATTTTATTTTACAGAACTGTGTACCTTATTGTATAAATTTAAGTGCCTAGTCAATTGGAGGTGAGTTTTTCCAGGAACATGATTTCTAAAACAAACAAATAACAACAACAAAATACACACATAATTAAATGAAAATAGAAGAGGTATACTATAAGCTTTCTTTTGCTAAAAAAGAATAGAGTTGGGCTTCATAATAAAAATAAAAGAATTTAGGTAAATGAATAACTTACATTGGAATAACTGAAGCAAATTTCTATCTCCAGTGGCTATTATGTTTTTTTTTTATTTTTTTATTTATTATTTATGATAGTCACAGAGAGAGAGAGAGAGAGAGAGAGAGAGAGAGAGAGAGAGGCAGAGACACAGGCAGAGGGAGAAGCAGGCTCCATGCACCGGGAGCCCGACGTAGGATTCGATCCCGGGTCTCCAGGATCGCGCCCTGGGCCAAAGGCAGGCGCCAAACCGCTGCGCCACCCAGGGATCCTTATTTTGGGTTTTTTATCCAATGATTGCCTTACTTTCACAGATCATTGAGAATGTAAAACTCAAGACCTAAAACAAAAGGAGATATTCTTATTTTGCCCACTAAAATTGAAGTACTATTTTTCTGATGTTATATATCTTTATTGCCTCACATTTGGAAAAAATACAATGGAAAGTATAGCAAGTAGATAAAGCCATTCAGGGATCCCTGGGTGGCGCAGCGGTTTGGCGCCTGCCTTTGGCCCAGGGCGCGATCCTGGAGACCCGGGATCGAATCCCACGTCGGGCTCCCGGTGCATGGAGCCTGCTTCTCCCTCTGCCTGTGTCTCTGCCTCTCTCTCTTTCTCTCTCTGTGACTATCATAAAAAAAAAAAAAAAAGATAAAGCCATTCATATTTGGTGTAAGAATGCAAGTACATTTAAATTACAAAATAGAACAATTATAACAATATACTGGGATAAAAGTTATGTGAATCTGGTATCTCTCTCAAAATAACTTACTGTACTCTCAGCT
Source organism: Canis lupus dingo (assembly GCF_003254725.2). Taxonomy (NCBI): domain Eukaryota; kingdom Metazoa; phylum Chordata; class Mammalia; order Carnivora; family Canidae; genus Canis; species Canis lupus. The sequence continues at coordinate 19,077,428 of NC_064261.1, forward strand.
TTCTTCTTGTGATGATGTGAGATGATGAAATGCCCCTGTGATAAAACAAGGTGAGGTGAATGGCAGAGACATTATGATGTAGTGTTAGACTCCTATTGACCTTCAGAAGGAGGACCATCTGCTTCCAGACCACTGTTGATCACAGGTAACTGAAACTTTATAGTAAAATTTAATATCTGGAAGCATGAGTAGTCCTACTTTGCTCTCTTTTCAAGACTGTTTTGGGTATTCTGGTTCCCCTGCATTTCCATAGGAATTTTAGGATTTTTTTAAATTTCTGCAAAAAAAAAAAAAAAAAAAGTTCAAATTTTGATGGAGATTGCACTGAATCTGTACATCAATGTAGGGAGTATTGCAACTTCAACAATATTAAATCTTTCAGTCCATGAACATAGATGTCTTCATCTATTTATGTCTTTCTATTTATTTGTCTTCCTTAATTTATTTCAACAATGTTTTATAATCTTGGTGTACAAGTCTTGTACTTTTACTAAATTTAGTCCTAAATGTTTTATTCTTTTTGACATAATTATAAGCAAAATTTTAAAAATATGCTTTCCTGGATGCTTATTGCTACTGTGTGGAAATACAACAGATTTTTGTATATTGAACACGTACCCAGCAATCTTGTTTAACTTATTTATTAGCTCTGATTGTTTTTATTGTGGATTCCTAAGCTTTTCTATATAAAAACTAATGTCTTCTGTGAATAGAAGTAGTTTTACTTTTTCCTTTCCAATGTGAACGCCTTTTATTTCTTTTTCTTTCCTCATGCCCTGACCAGAACCTCTAGAATAATGTTGAATAGAAATAGTGAGAATGGATATCCTGCATTATTCCTGACTTGGGGGATAGTTATTAGTATTTCTCCAGAAAGTATGATATTAGTTTTGGGTTTTTCATAAATGTCCTTTATTAGATTGAATAATTTCCTTTCTATTCATGTAATATCTATCAAGATGTTCATGTGGCTTTTGTCCTTTATTCCATTAACATGACTGCATTTATTAATTTTCATATGTTGAATGAACACTCCATACCTGGGATAAATCCCACTTGGTATAATTCTTATATGTCACTAAATTTGGTTTGTTAGCATTTTGTTGAAGGTTTTTGCATCTATATTCATAATGGATATTGGTGTGTGATTTTATTTTCTTGTGATTATTTTATCTGGTTTTGGTGTCAGGATCATACTGGCCTTGTATAATACATTGGGGACTTGTTCCCATTTTTCTGTGTTTTGTTTTGTTTTTGGAAGAGTTTGTGAATATGTTAATTTCTCTTTAAACATTTAGTAGGACTCGTCCACAAAAGCCATCTGGGCCTGGGCTATTTTTTGTGAGATTTTAAAAAAATTACTAATCGAATCTCTTCATTTATTATTGGCTTATTCAGATATTAAATTTCTTCTTGAATCAGTTTCAGTAGTTTTTGTCTTTCTTCAAAAAAAATTTTTTTTTGAGAGAAAGAGAGCACAAGTGGGGAGGAGGGGCATAGGGAGAAGGAAAGAGGGAATTTTAAGTAGGCTCCAAGCTCAGTGCAGAGCCCAATGTGGGGCTCAATCCCACAACACTGAGATCATATCTGAGATGAAATCAAGAGTTGGACACTTAACTGACTGAGCCATCCAAGTGCTCCAAGTCTTAGAATTTTTTAAGTTTCATCTAAGTTATTGAATTTTTTGGTGTATAATTTTTATAGTATTCTCTTACCATCCTTTCTAGTTCTGTAAATTCATAGTAATATCCCACCTTCCATTCTACTACATAGACATATAGAGCTAAATACATTAATATTTTCTTCAGTTTCCCAGAATTAGACCCCACTAAAATGAGAAAACACATGGTTGTTGATTTTATCCTAAATTTTCTGAAAACGGGCCACAATTCTTCCTCAAAACTTTAAAATCATTCATATTTTCTATGATTAATCTTTTATTGTTCTGTCATCCTACATCTATTAGGATTCAATTACTGACAGCAGAATATACAGACTTTAGCCTCACATATATAAATAAATCAAGCCCCCCCCCCCTTTTTTTTCTTAATTACCCAACATTGACAGGTGGGGAACTGGGAAGCCAGTGCTTGTTGCTGGCTCCAACACCACACAATTTCTGCCACTATCCATTCCATGAGAATGGACAACTTATGACCTGCTGTTTCACACTGGAAAATGAGGAACTCAGCCCTGATACCACTGTATTAGCTGTCACAGAAAAACCAAATGTTTCTGTGACTATCTTTACCAGCAGGATCCAGAGTTTTGCCCACACTGGTTTTATCAATTTTCAAGGTGATACTGTGGGGACATAGACAGATTTCCTAATGCTTTTGTTATACTTTATTTATAACTTTAGTCAGTTAGAAATGTAAACAAATTTTAAGAGTAATTTTCTCTTTAGATACAATATCTGTCTCCAGTGGTATCTTTTTTAACATGCTATTTGCTCCTTTCAGCTTTTATATATTTTTTAGAAACTTTCTATTGTACTCTCCTTCACATAACTCATGTTTGCATAGCTTCTAGTATTGGCATTTTTGTGTTCTCAGTTAAAGTTTTACTTCAATTTCCTCTCTACAACATCATGACATATTTTTGAGATAAAAAGTACTTATATTTTCCAAGTATTTGAAAGGACACCTACACTTAAAATGTCTGAAACTATAATGCTACAGCAACAAACATTTACTTGAAGCCATAAGGAGAAGAAACAAATTATATGACATGAGGGGATGGAATAATTAAAAAAAAAAAAAATATATATATATATATATATATATATATATATATACTCTTCACTCAAATCAGTGGGAAAAATACCCAAGTGAGAACACTGAATGAAGAGTAATTTTCAATAATTTTTCTCTTTTGACTCAAATCCATTTGTATTATGTGCAAAATAGGAGACTCTTGGATATGAAAAACAATACTCTGTATTGAGATTCCCAGAACACAGTTGTATGCATCTTTTTCTTGCTGTCTTTTCATTCTGCCAGAATAGCTAATCTGCATTCATTGCACATTTTTTCCATAGAAATTATCTTGTTTATCTTCATCCACCTATGTCCAAGTTGATTTGAATGAAATCTCTTGATACTTATCTCTATTATAAATGTTTTATTGGAGTATAATATACACACATATATATGTGTATATATATATATATAAGACATATATATATAGAGAGAGAGAGAGAGAAAGAGAGAAAGAGAAGTACATAAATCATAAGCATAGAACTAAAAAAATGAAAGCAATTTTGGCATTTTTTTCTATTGATACCAATGTTGGCTTTATTATAAACTATGCTCCATGTTTTTTTTACTGAGTGAAATCCCAGCTTACCTCATTGAATAATTGTCAAATGACATATATTTAAACATATAAGATTTCCAGAGAGATCAGTTACTATATTAGAAACTTTGAAAAATTAGAAATTATCTAATAGTTTATTATTTTTAGGGCTACTGGGTAATTGATCTGGCAATTGTTTATAAGCATTATGACTGAATCTTCCTGGGAAAGTGGATGCTAAAGCTTTCTGAGCCTAATACAGGTAGAGCAGGATTAGACCTAAATCTAAAGCGAGCACTTTTTCAGGTACTAGGGTACTCAGCAGTGGCACACAAGAATTTTTGGTGACATTCTGTTGAATATTTTGAAACTTAAATGTCATATATTTATATTAATATGCCCTACAAAAAATATAATGGTTATAGCAAGCTTATAATTTCTCAAAGAAAAATTTGCTGAATCACAAAACAACAACAACAAAAAATATTTTAGGCCAAATCCTGTGAGGCTGGTACTGAAGACTGGCTCACTGGCTCCATTCCCACCTGCATGAAGTGGACCTTACTGCACGCTGCAGTCTGGAAGATAAGGACTACATTTCTTAGATGCCTTTAGAGGCCAGGCTTCCTGTGATCTACCATCAGCCTGGGTTCTAGGAGGCACACCTATTACACTTATGTATCTACCTTTGTAATTGTGACTCATAATTATTTAAGATCATAATTGGAACTTAGGAAAAGCCCCACTTCTGCTGCTTGTGCTGTCTCTGCAGAGAAACACAATCATGGGAGCACTTGGTTTTCTGTAGCAGCTGTAGCAGAGGCCCCCTTGACTCTCTTCTGTCATTAATCTCTTCCACCTCTATGTCATCATATAGAGTTAGGGTTTGGTTGATGGCAGCAGAACACCCTTTAGTTAATTTATGTTAAAAGAGGTTAAATAGCATTTTTGAGGTGACTCCTAATACTTTTGGAAGGGCTAGAGGAGCAAGCTCTAGGCTGAATTTGCAGGAATTACTCTCATAAAGTCTAACTGGCCTGACTAGAAGCCACTTTCTCTATTCCAATCTAGAAGATGAGGAATCAAGAGATTACCCCAGAAATTGTTGGCTTCAAGACTCCATCTTTTTGTCATGACTCACACACTACATGGATTGTGATTTGTTCATTCCAAATTTATTATTTTTCTATATTTTATTTTTATCTCTTTTTCACATTTTTAAATAAAGCAATCTGTTGATAATGAAAAAATGCAGTACTGCCTTATAAATGTAAAGATAGTTAAACTTACCATGTGCATACAGAAAATACAGTGTAAAATGGTATGGTTTTTAGAAATTATATTTTTCCACTCTGCACCAAATCTGACCGCCATCTCTGAGGCACTTGTCATTTTTTTACACATTGTTCTGTAGGTGGCGCCATTGCTGCACAGTGGTAGGTCAGCGGCATAAAAATTGGCCTTCAAGAAGAGGACTCAGAACAGGTTAATTTTAAGGATCATCTGCAACTCCAGCACGTGGTTGGGTCGGAGCTAAGTTTTTCCAGGTTTGGTCTGTGGTTAAATGTTGGCGAGTTGCCTCTACTGTCTGGAAAGTAAAGGCAAAAAAGATCTGGCTGGCTTAATGCACAAGTGGGTTTGTCAGCAAGAGAGAAGGTGCAGTGCCTTAACCTTTAATGGGATGCTCTTGACAGCCCAGTTTATGCCTTGTTTTGCTTCTTTCAGAGCTCACCTGGGCTGGTATAAAAATAGGCCTTTCTGCTCAAGAGGCCGACTTAGCCTGTAGGAAGGGCGAGGAGTTGCCTGGGAGAGGAAGCCATGACACTGGGGGAGCTGTTTTTCATTCTCAGTTGAACTCCTGCTTTGCCCCCCTCTTGCCCTGACACTCTTTCTTACCTTAGTAACAAAACGTGAATTCTGTATTTTTCTGATTTTTGCTTTATGGAATGAATCATTCCCTCAAAACTTTATTTTTGGAAGAAAAATTAAAGTAGAATATGAATGTGAGCAATAACACCCAAATTAAGATAGATCCTGGGGCTCATTAACCTATTCAAAAGCCAGACAATGTAACTGAATAGAAACACTGGCTCCTGTGCATTCCTTTCAACTGTTGAAATCTAGCAAATTTGAAAATAGGGTGGAAGAATAATAATTCTTAGAAAACCCCAGTTACTTGGAAATCTACTTGAGCCACATATTTGTAAAGGAATGCAGTTGCATTAATAACACTATCAAATAGACATGCTTAATAAAGATTCACCCAACCATGATTCTGTGGGTCAGCTCTTTTGGGGGAAGTCCACTGTGTTCTCAGCACTATGATCTGTTATGTGCGGCACAGAATATAGTTTGTACAGCACATGTACATTCTTGGTAGGTAGAAATTTTGTTTGCTTTTTTTGTACTTTTAAATAAACAACATAGATTGGAAGAATGATTTCCATATCTGAAAACAATGATTTCCCGAACCCCATTCACATAGATTACAATGTAATTGCGTTTTAGGCAAAACTTGAAAATCTCCATTTCTAAATGCTCTATAAATTATTCCAAGACTTTGACAAGTCTTGGAAGCCTGGCCTGTAAAGAAGGAATAAGAAATTGCTGTTAGAAACCAGAAAAAATATGGCTATACTCCCGGGCTACAATTTCAAAATCAGTACACTTACAAAACTGGAAATGGGTAAAAAGATAGGCTGAGGGTGAGAAGTAAAAATTTGGATTTTTGGCATCTAATTCCCTTTATTGCCTTCTAATGACACCTTGATCAAAATTGCTTTTTTTCTCAAGTCCACTTTAATACATTTTCAGAGTAGAATCCTACTCATCTTCTAATGATATCTGAAAGTGGGACAGAACATACTTGAGGTAAAAAAATAATAATAATAATCATCTTTGTGCTAGCCCAGTTCTCCCATCCAAGTACTAACCAGGCCATACCCTGCTTAGCTTCCAAGATCAGACAATATTGGGTGCGTTCAGAGTAGTATAGCCGTAGACGTGTTGGCCCAATTCCTTATGAGCTGATCACTGGCTATGGAGCATGCTGCACACTTATGTGTCTTGGTGTTGCAAATTTTCTATTACATCAAGTGTCAAGTGAATGAAGAAGGCAGTAGAATCTAATACACACCAGTGTGTAATTTAAATTGATTAATAGAGGGATGCCTGGGTGGCTCATTTGGCTGAGCATCCAACTCTTGATTTCAGCTCAAGTCATGATCTCAGGTCATGATCTCGGGGTCATGAACTCAGGTTGAGGTTGAGCCCTGAATTGGGCTCTGTGCTTAGTGGGGAATCTACTTGTCTCCCTCTTTCTGCCCCTCCCCCTGCTTGTTCTTTCTGTCTCTCAAATAAATAAATAAATAAATAAATAAATCTTTAAAAATAAATAAGTAGACTAATAGTGAAGCGTACTCTCAAGCTGTGGGCATACTGATATGGAGTGGAAAAGAAAACGGAGATATAGTGTTTCTAACAGTATATTTAAAAAAACATGAAAAACCCAATGTAGAAGCTCTTCAGATAGTTCAACCTTGTATTAGAAAAAAAATTAAAAAAGAGTCATATCCTTTTATTCTTTACTGACTAAGGATACTACTTCTTTTTGCATTAATAAATTATATTTTATTATTATGTTTTGTTAACTATTTTTGTTATACATTTTTGCATCATATTTTAGAGATTAGAAATACCAAATACAATCATGACAACACAAGAGTAGTAAAAAGTAGTAAAAGACCTAAGTACTATAAGAAGATTATAAGAGTTTAACTTCATTTATCTTCTTTTTTTTTTTTTTCATTTATCTTCTTAATATTATTTTTGCTATTGTCCCATTTTTTCCTTCTGCATAAGTTATAAACTCTTGAATTTGTGTTCCTGTACTTTCATTTTTTTCATCTGGGGCCATTATCTTTTGACATGAAAAACAATCTTTAGTATTTCTTCTATTGTAGGTCTACTATAGCAACAATTTTTTTAGCTTTGGTTATATGAAAAGTCTTTATTTCTTCATTTTTTGAAGAATATTTTCATTCTGTATAGAGTTCTAGGTTAGAAGATTTTGTTTTGGTTTGGTTTTTTTCTCATTCGGTTCTTTAACTGTACCTTCTAGCACATAGTTTTTGAGTGGTATTTCTGTGAAGGTAATGTGGGTTTTTTCCCCTCTGTTTTAAGAATTTTTCTCTTATTAGTTTTAGAACAATGAAAGTTGAAGTTTTCTTTGTATTTATCTTGTTTAGAATCCACTGAATTTCTTGAATCTGTGGGTTATTTTTCACCAGATTTGAAAAAATTTTGGCCATTACTTATTCAGATAGTTCTTTTGTCCCAATGCCTCTCTTCTCCTTCTGGGACTCCAGTTATGTGTATGTTAGATATTTTAATCATATCTTATATCTTTTATATGTTGCGTTTGGTTTCTTCCACTCTTGTTTGCTGCCTATGCCTCCTACATAGTTTCTATTGACCCATTTTGAATCTACAAACCTGGTCTTGTGTGTCCTATTTGCTCTTAAACTCATCAAAAGATTTGATTCCAAATTCTGTAGTTTGCATTTCTAGAATATTTGATTCTTTTTTATAAACTAATTCTCTATTATAATCCTCCATCTTTTCATCCATTTTCCTCAGCTTTCCTCCATCTTTTCATCCATTTTCCTCAGCTTTCTTTATATTAATCATGTTTACTTAAAATCTTCACTGTTACCCACAACTTCTGGACTCTCTCTAAGCTCGTACCTATTGGCTACTTTATCTCATGTCCCCCTTGGATCCACCATTTTATTTTGTGTTTTTATAGTATTTTAGATTCTCTCTTGTTTCTTGTATGATTTATTTTTTTTCTGAGGTCTGTGCATGTGCCAGTTCATCTGCTACTTCTCATTCTATTCTGGTTTTTATACCATTTATCTGTTATGAGGACTCTGTTGGAAGATAACTTTCAATTGCAGAGAATCCAAAGTTCTTTCTATTTGTAAATTGTTGAAATGTCACACATCGAGAATAGTGTTTTGAGAAACTGTTCTGAGAAAATTCTGTGTTTCAGCCACTGTACAGAAGCATGAAATGCTGGAATTTAAGGATTGTTCTTGCCTAATATATTCTGCAAATACTATCTGCAGTTTATTAGTCCAGATTAACTTTATTTTTCCATGACTATATTTCTCTCTGTGATATTATTAGTGGCAAGAAGAGTATTTCTTTTAATGTTTACTTTCAAAAAGGGAAAACAAAGCTTTTAGATTCGCTCCAATATGAAAAAGGGCTCTCTCTTTCTTTTGAAAATCATAGCTCACATAGAATACTTTTCCTTTCCCAATTCATCAATTCCACTTCTCATGTTCCAAATGTTATTATTTTATTTAACCACTTCATAACCATATGAGCTACATGAGTGTTACTTACATAGAGACCAATGCCAGAATGGCTTATTTAGCTATAAACTGATTTTTCTCCAAAAAGCAAACATGTTACATATACTTTGTACTTAAAGGAGCCCCAATCAAACATTTGAGACCCACTTAATTGTACGGAAGGAAGGGAAATTAACCTAGGGTATTCAATACCTAAGCCCATTTTAGAACAGCATCATACATTTTAAAGTTGACTCATTTTATTAGTTTTGCAACATATTTTATAAAACCTTTACTCTCAGGAATGATTAATAAGAGAATATGCCTTCACTATGCAGACATTTTTTCTTCTATTAGAGTCACTGTGACCTAAAAAGCATTCTTTTGAACTTCTAGGAGAAATGGCTTCAGATTTATTGTCCTTCATAGCCCTTTAGGGGACATATAATAATATAAATTTGTTTAGATTATGAATCCATTAGAATATATAATATAAATGTTTTATATAGAAAATTCTAGGCAAGATTTATAAACAAATTTTAAATAGATTTTCAGAAATTATTTATTCATCTCTCTCAGGTAATAAAGGAAGATTTGTTTCATTTTGCTTTGCTTTGCTCTTGAAAAAATATGGCATACCTTGTTTAACAATAGATAAAAGACATAGCTTATTGAACCCAATTTGTTCCTTTAGAAGGAAAAATCAGAGACAGCAGTGTCAAGGCAGCCTCAGACCCATGTAGGGGATTTTTCTGAGGCTTTCCAGTAATACCCACCCACCTCTTTAAACTCTTGTTCTCTGCTTGACATATAATTCTCACTCAATACTACATACAATTTTCCTCTGATTAATACTTCAGTCCTCACATTCAGATTCACAATATTTTTAACTAGCAACTTCTCTGCTATCATCTAATGGCATGTATAGGGAAAACCTTTACTGTATCTCACTTATTATCACTCCATTTACCTACCTTCTGACTAATACAAATAATTTATAATCTCCACATACAGTAATCCCCTCTCATGAGAATACTTCCCAGCACTGAAGCAGAGAATCATTAGGATACATCATTGAAAAATAATCCACAAAAAGAATTATGACTACTTATTGTTGGTAGATAGGTTGAGATCTTTGACAACTATGATCCCACAATGTCTCTCTAGCATGTCTGATGCAGGGTTGCTGTGGATTGAAAGAATTACATAAACATAAAGTGTTTAGTGTGATGTCCTACATTCAGGAAACCCAAACAATTTTAGTTATTGTTAATATTATTAATATTAGATAGCAGTGCTTTTTCCAACTCAGTACACAGCCATATCTCTCTTGACATTAGTATGTCCCGGCATTTTTGTAAATAAAATAGGGGCCATTATCAGAAAGCCGTCTTTTTTTCCCAAAAGATGACTAGGTTGTACATAATCACCCAATTATATCATATTTAAGCAAAGTCTGTAACTCTAGAATATTTGATTTATGCTTGTTGAAACAAAGTTTTAAATTTGTCTTTTCAGCTGAATGGTTTACTTTTTTGACAAAGGTGGAACTGACTATTAATTTCATCATCATGTCCAAATACACTAAGAGTGGATCATAAATGTGTAGTTTCTTGATTGAACATGAATTCATGAAGAGCTATCTATCAGCCTGTATAAACAACATTCATAGACAACCTTCTCAGGTTTATGTGGGGGTGTGTATAAGGTTGCAAAGGGAGGTGAGGAATACAGCAGGTCATGTTTGTATTATATCAGAAAAATTCCTTTCTAATCTTCTCATGAACAGATTCAACTGAATGGTTTATTATTTTCAACTAGTTCTCTACTGTTAGAAGTTTCAGCTTTTTTTTTCCCCCACATGGCATCAAAGAAATTTAGCAAGGCTCATTTTACTAGTTTGTTTTCTATCACAAGCCAAATATGCTTTAGAAATATGAGCGACTATGTCATTTGTCAAGTTCAACATGTAATTAAGTGGGCCCCTTTAAGCAGCATGCAGAGATAAGAAGGTAGGATTTTAGCCACACATTTACAGCACACCTACACAATGCCAAAACTAGGTGGGTTGTATAATTTATTATCTAAATTGGGACACTTTAGAGAATAAGAAGAGGCTGTGTTCTTAAAGACAATAGAAGAAGAGGCATGAATTGAGACTGTCCCCAGTTAATTAGGATATATGGGAACTTTAACTATAACCCTCCTAAGATCTTGGAAAAATACTAGAAGACTAGAGATGTCTTTTGTTTTCTTGTAAACTATCCCATAGATCTATATGAGGCCTGTCCAAACTACAGCTTAATCATTAGATGATGACCTTTGATATTAGTTGAATAAGTACAATCTGTTACATAGATAATAAACCTTACAGAGGAGGTGAACAAATTTAACAGCAGATTGGGGACAAGAGAATGATGCCTGAGCATGCCCTTCAGGAACTGTATCAGAATATCTGAGCCTCCTTGGAACTCAGTTTCTGCCAGATGTTTCCAACATCAAGGTCCAACTCACATTTCTTAGATATTCTGGGGTTCTGGCCCCAGTTAGAGGTCCATCTATGCATCCATCAAGACTAAAGTTGGAACTAGGTCTGTCAGGGCCATGCAGAAAAATGAAGGTCTCAAGAACTGTGGCCTGAATGTGAAATAGAAGTGCATAAAGCAGTTTTACAAGAGGGGATCCCTGGGTGGCTCAGCGGTTTAGCGCCTGCCTTTGACTCCAGGGATCGAGTCCCACATTGGGCTCCCTACATGGAGCCTGCTTCTCCCTCTGCCTATGTCTCTGCCTCTCTCTCTCTCTGTGTCTCTCATGAATAAATAGATAAAATCTTAAAAAAAAAAAAAAACGTTTTAGAAGAGAAATCAGTCAGCAGGAAGAACCTCAGGAGACTTTGGGTTTAAAAAATCGACATCCAGGTATAAAGAAAAAGTTTTCAAACTGAAGGAAAGATTCTGTCTCAGATTACCATAGACATCCAAGGGATTAGTTTGAGCCTCAGAGGAGCCCAGGCCTAGGTGGTGCTTTGGTTTAATGAGACCTAGAGGCAGGATGAAGCAGAGATAAGTTCAAATCCCAGCTGGATTGAAAAGAACACAGGCAGTCTGAGGTTTAAATCTTCCATTCAAAGGTACTGTGAAGGAGGTGGCTACATCTGTAAATGGTTCCTGGTATGTCTTAGGGCCTGTGTTTCTGGACAGATAAAATACCATGGAGAATAGCAATAAGTAGCAGTGAAAAAAAAAAAAGCATATGTTTCATCATTGAATATTTTCATGTGTCTGAAAGTATTTAAGACACCCTTCATTTCTCCTTCTGAATTCTAGGAAGCAACCAGCCACAAAAGATAAGATTAAGGGCCACAGAGGTCCCAATAGCTCTGTGTTTGTCTTACCCAATGGATGAGAGGAAGATGCATTTAGGAAACATCAAAGAATGACTGTAAAACCATTAACAAAGCTTCTGGAACTTCACTCTTCCAGGAAAATTCATAGACCCATAAGATCAGAGAACCAGAAAGGAGCCTGGAGACCAGTGATTCAGGTCCCCTCCCTTGACAGATGAGGCTAATGAGACCCCACGTTGTTAATAAGTTGTCCAGAGTTGTCACACAGCCAGACAGTGGCAGAACTAGTGTTAAATCTCAGTGCTCCTGACTCCCTGTTGAAGTCGGTGGAGGGAGGGTGAGAAGGAAGTGTTTAGGGGGAAAAAGAATCTGAAATCTAAAAGGTGGGAGATAGGTAAATTTAAAAAAAGGATTTTCAAATTTGGAATGTAGAGTTAGAAGAAAGCATAAGAGTGGCAGAAGCAAGCATGTAATCAGAAAGTAAGGGAGGTGCCCTGGCTGGAAGAGGCAGGCAATAGAGAAGATTAGGGAGACAAAATTAAGGAAAAGCTCTAAAGGCAACAAACATATGTCACTTGCCACCAATTAGGGTCATTCTTGCTATACACCATGGATTATTTTTTTGACAATGATATTTTAGAGGAACTGCCCTGACATCCTTTGTTCCCAAACACCTACAGCATTTGCTTTTGTGTACTCCAAAAATATCTTGTAAATTAGTCAAAATGGTTTGTCATGGCACCCATAAACTGGGGAATGGGGTTATGGCATTGATTCAGATCTGATTTCTGAACTTTATGTACAAGTTGTTCAGAACCCAAATCATTCATTCATGGACACAGAGATGGCATTTCATGCAGGCTGGTGTATTGCTTACATGTCTCACCATTTGGCCAAAATGAGATCCACGATGTTCACAATCATTCCTAGAATACTCTTCTCCCTATTTGCACTCTTCAAAGTCTGGGATTAGATTTTGTTAACTTCTGGAGGTTATGCCTGGAACATACTGAGTGCTCAGTAGGTATTTTTTAAGTTCACGAAGGATAGATAAGTAAATGGCCATCACAAATTACATGGTCTAGTGAGGTTGAATGGTCTGGAGCATCTCATTCAAAGAGAACTTGTTACTTATTATTGGAATAAAGAAAAGGGGGAAAATGCACATTTAACTTTATATAACTTTACACAAACAAGAAGCCCCGATAAATGTGATACCAGGAAGTTACTGGAGCATGTCCACCCCCCAAATAATTTTCCAAACGTGAACTTTTTTCATGACTCAATTCCTCTACACTGTGTAATAACCAAATACAGAAATGAAGACCATGTAGGTCTGTATTTAATCTATCCCTTTGACCTATTTCACTCTTCAATCAACCAAAGTCAAATGAAAATTGCCTGAAGGAGCTAAATTTTAATAAAACAAAATTTTAGATAATAATCTAAAAGAAAAGCACATGGACAATATAGCTAAGTGGATCAGGGTTTCTGTTTTCATATTGCTGAATTTAAAGTCACGGCGGCAGGGAGCTCATGTCACTAAGGAGCAATCAACCACAGCCCCAAAGTTCCCTAAGTAACAGAGCTGTGAGTGGCCTGGATCCAGCACAGACTGCTTTAGCCTGGCTTTGCCTAGAGGATCAGCCCCACAAATGAGAGCTGTAATATCAGTTTTCACCAGAAAAGTAGCTGAAGACTATTTTTTAAAGGCATGTATTGTTTTGATTGATGAAAGAGTGGAACTAGTAGATATCCTTTTCTTCCTAGTACAGCTTGTTCCTTTGCAAACAGGATGCATCTTAGAGGGAAGGAAATTTAGAGCATATGAAATAAACATTAGCCAATCATGAAGCACCCCCACCCCAATAACCTTTACTGGGGGAAAACGGGCACATCAGTTAACAAGTAGGACATTTCTGGAAGCAGATTCAGTTATCTGTGAAGAGTCAATCACTTTAAGAGAGGATAGAAACTGCCTTCTGGGTATTTTCAGAGAAGTATAGCACAGTATAGATTAACTTGGCTGTTCAAGCAAAATATAATTTCTTCCTTCTCAGAACTTGTTTGATCTTTTTATGTGATCCTACTTATCTGAGCTGTGGAGAAAAGCATTTGGTTCAACTCAGAAAACAAAGTTTGATCTAATAATATACATATTCTCTTGAATACCACTTAGGTTTTCAGGAATTGCCTCCTTCCCCACCCCAGTGCTCTAGACAGAGACATGTCAACAGATAAACTGAAAGACTCCCCAACAGTGTATGGTGGGGAGTGAGGAGCTAGGATAGCCTCATAGCAACAGAGAAGAGGGAGGTCTCAAGGATCCCTGCATCAGCCCCCGTAGAGCCCTCAACTCTTCTGCTGCCACACAATGTTCCTTCCACCTGATTACTGTACAATCTATAGCATATAAAGCTGAATTTTTTGGCTAATGAACTCAGCTTTCTCAGGGCTCCTTCTTCCCCACTTGGCACTACTTTGGCTCTTACCAGTTTAATTTCTATTCCTGAGATTGGGCTCCAATTCAACCTGCGGCCTTGGATCCGGGGTCATTTGCCTATGTGGCTGTTGCACTCCTCCTTCACCTAAGCTGACTGACCTGGGCCACTGTGTACTGTGTGTGTCCCTCCTGAGGGAACACAAGATGTTTTTAACACATTCACAACCACGGAGTTTAATGGGGACTCTGGAACTTTGACTCTAGGCCATGCGGCAACTCTAGGCATGCCCAAAATAAGAAAAGTTCAAAAGTCTCTGTTGGTAGTGGTGGTGGCAGCAGCAGCAGCAGTAGCAGTATGGGTGTGTGGGTGTTGTACATTGCCTTCAAATTATTTAGCATGGAGTCTGTGTTAAAAACTTTTGCTCAGAGACAGGACTCCTGGAAGTGGTGTCTTTCTACCTGTTTTGTCCTCTATGCCCATTTTCCTCCCATAAGGCAGCAAAATAATAAGAGGCACACCTTCCCATTCTTCTTCCTCTCAGGTAAAGAATTCCCCTACAAAAAACTTAACCATTTAGATCTATGAGGCCAGGATTTTGGTATGTTAAATATTTATTTAATTTATTTAAATTATTTAAATTATTTAATCTAATTTATTTAAATTAGAGTAAGTTAGAAATTTTTTTAGATATACACACAGACTGCTTTCATACTATTGTCTTGCTATAGCCTGGAAAAGGCTACCTATAAGAGGCAAGGCTGATGGTAGACCTCTTACTCTTGGAGGCGTGTGCCCTCTCTTTTCCTACAGGGACCTTAGGACTTAGCCTAGGAACTTCGAGGGAGCAGCATTCATAGGAGGAAATGAAACACATTTGTCTATTTTCCTCAAAATACTGTCTCCATTCTAGGAGTGGGAGGTGGCTGCTGGGTCTGTTCTGCTCCCCTCTTTATTGTCCAGGCTCAGCTGTGCCCTCTAACAGCCCATAGACCATGCCTTCTTCTTTCCCTGGCTTCCTCAGAGGCCCTAGGAACCCCCATTAAATTTGACCTCAACCATTAATTTGAGGAGTGGGGAGAAAAAACATGTCTGTGGAAAGTGTAAATGATTATGCAGTTTTTCAGAGACAACTTCAGAACCATCTTAACTATGATTAACAAGGAGAAAGCTACACACCCAGCACTGTTCTTGAGAGTCCTGCTTTCTATATTAAGCCAAATTCATGCTTTTTCTTGCATGTAAGTGAAAACAAAAAAACAGTCTTTCCATACTTTTCTTACCTCTGTCATCAAATCAGGAACATGATAATGCCAACTCATTTCTTACTTATGTGCAGAAATGCCAGTGTTTTTTTGTGAAGTGTGTGTGGTATATGAAGAATAACAACAATAATTACATTTCTCCCAAGTGAATGGGGTGAAGACAGCATGACTCTTGCAGACAAAGTGTTATTTGAGGCAGAGTCCTCATTTATATATTGTGACTAAAACTCAGAATTGAGGCAATAATTACATTTTAATTTCATACTGATAAAAACTAGACTAAAAACTAAAAACCAGCCAAGTCCAGCTCCTATCAACAGAGCATTTTATTTTTTGCTTTATAGCATTTTATAGTCTAGTTCACATGCTCATGTGATGCATTAAATACTAAGTGAGAAACAGTTCAGAGGAATCAGAACCATCTTGCATTTTAAAAGGTGGCTGTTAAAAATAACCTTTAAAGAAAGCCTAGCAAAGAGAGAGAGAGAGAGAGAGAGAGAGAGAGAAGGCTAGCAGCTATCCATTAACTCCTTGACTCCACCAAGTCATTTTAACCAACATTTCTGTAATGGAGGGTTTCATGGAGGAAAATATTCTGAATGGCCAAGAGATACTCCTTGAACTTGGAGGTATGATTCAAAGTCAGACTCTTGACTTTTCAATAATTTTGTTTTGTTTTTTCACAGGCAATTATTTTTTCTTTTTTGAAGTAGGCTCCATATCCAGCATGGGGCTTGAACTCTCAACCCTGAGATCAAGTGTCATATGCTCTACTGACTGAGCCAGCCAGGCACCCCTGTTTTTATTTATTTTTTTTTAAATGGAGACTTGCCCTTTGCTGTGCAGAGCTTAGGAAAGGGCTGGATAAATTTGCATAAGGAGTGCAAAAAACCTTCTGGGAAAGAAGGACAGAGATACTTCCTCTCAACCTCTGCTCTTTACAATTTGAGGTTAGGAAAATAGGGCACAGTAGAATGTGGTGTCCCTGACTAGAACCTGAAGGGACAAAAGATAATTTTTGAGTCCTTAAGGAATGATCTAAACTGATGACCCAAAGGTCATGACCTGGAGTTGATTCTTGCACAAGGCTTGTAAGGAAGACCCTCTGCTGGACTCTAGCACTTAAGAACAATGACTGAGCTTGTAGGTCTGATCTTGGAGCCTTGACCATCAAGGCTTGGATAGGAATCTGGGCCAGCAAGGACATCCTACGCTGATGTAATTACAGCCACCAGAGCATATAGGATCCAAATATCCTTGTAGAAACCATTGCCTGGTGTTTGGAAGTAAAGCTCTTTCTAGAGGGCACGAGTCCCTGAGGGTAAATGGAAGAAGTCCATTTGTAGACACACAACTAAGAGATAGGAATATATTTGTATCCTGAGTTGGTGAATAAGTACACCCAAATTACAAATCAAATAATAATCAAGATTCAGTGAAATAGTATGCTCCTCCTCCTAGTCTAGATGCTTAGAAGTAGAAAGAAGTTTAGACCATGGTACTGACCACAAGGAGTTCTGCTGAATACTAGAGAGGCAGTTGCAGAGAATAAGAGAGGGTATTGAAAGCATTAAGTGTGCATAAATTATATATATATATATATATATATATATATATATATATATAGCATTTACTAGTTATTGGATCTTGCTCTTAGTGCTTCACATCTAATAACTCATTTAAATTTTCAATAATCCCATTATTTTTATTTCATAGCTGAAGACACTAAAAACAGAACTTAAATAATCTGCCAAAGGTTACACAGCAGTATGTGGAGAAGCCAAGACTGATACCCATAGTCCTGCTTCATAGTCTGTGCTCCCAAGTAACTATACCACACAACCACCACACATGTGGTCCCAGGAGTTCGGAGTAAACAATAGCAAAACTTAGGTAATGCAGATAAATGCCCAAGACTAATTTTACATCAAGACTCAAAGCAAAAGTTACATTTTACAGAGAAGCAGACGGAGTAAAAGGGATGCATTAAGAGCATGTGTGTTATTTAAGCAAAGGTAGGTTGATTTCTTTAAACTACCCTTTATAAATTGTAAGATAAAGAACTTTTATAGTAGCCATCAAGATGGTGAACACTATGTTTTCTTTCTTAGAGGATAACCAAAGGAGCTTAATTTCATTTTCATATATCTAGCTTCTTATCGACCTTTTCGTTATATCCTCATGTTTGTATTCATTCAGTAAATACTTAATAAGCACTGAAGATTTAACAATTAATAAGATATGTTCCTTGCCTTCAAGGAACTTACAGATAAACAGGGATGATAAACAATCAAGCAAAATAACCAGTATAGGGTGAAAAGTGCTGTGCTATAGGGGCAAAGGCAGACAGCCCTGGACACCAAGGTAGGGCATGTCCTCCTGTGAATCAGGAAGGGGTGCATAAGGAGGGGCTATTTGAGCTGATTCGAGGAAGGGTAGTGTGCGGAGGACAAAGGAAGCAGTATATTTAAAGTCCTGGCAAGAGAAAGCATTTTAGGAAATGAAAGCCATTCAGTATGTCTGAAAAAATTAGGCTTATGTGGGGAAATGGCTTGGCAGGCAGGGTATCTGATGAGACCAGGGACACATTTGAGTTAGATAATGAGGGTCTTTAGAGCAATTTAAGATTTACTGATTCTATTGTGAGGACAATAGGGAGCTGCAGAAAGGCTTAAAGCAGAGATGTAACAAAATCAGATCTCTATTAAAGGAAAAAATCCTGTTTGCAGCATAGACAAGCTTTGGGAGTTTCTGAGACTGCGTGAGCTGGTCAGTAGCTAAGGCAGTATGTCAGATGACAGATAATGATAATCTGACCCTTTTGAATAGCCATTAAAACAAAAAATATGGGCTGATTCAAGAGATGTTAAGGAAGGAAAACCAATAACCGATTGGAAGTAATGAACAAAGGAGAGAAGGGAGCCAAGAAGGAGTTCCACATTTCTGACCTGGTCAGATGCGTGGATGGTACTGCCACCATGTGCTATAAAGAATAAACTGAGTTTGAGCTTTTAGGGAAGCACCATGTAGCTATCTCTGGTGGGCTGTGACTGCCCTTTCCTTTGGGGCTGGGGGCCAGGGCCAGCAGCGTCTCACTAGACACGATGAATTTTGATATTGTTAGCAAAGAGATAAGAATTAAAGCCATGGAGTAGGGGGAGGGGAGAGGAGAGAGGGATGAGATAAGTCATGGAGAAAATATTCTGTTGAGGAGGAAAGATGCTGAGCCAGATGAATAATGAAAACTGACTTTTGAGTGCTGATCCCCGAGAACACTCAAGGAGTTTTTGGTGATTCTGATGAAAGTGGATTCAGTGAAGTGAAGATGGTAGAAATAAGATCCAGGTGGGTTGAGATATGAATGATTGGTGAGGAAATAGACGCTAAAAGCAAGCAAACTCTTTTTTTTTTTTTTTAAAGGATTTTATTTATTCGTGAGAAACATACAGAGGGAGGCAGAGACACAGGCAGAGGGAGAAGCAAGTTCCCCACTGGGAACCCCAATGCCAGACTCGATTCCATGACGCTGGGGTCATGCCCTGAGCCTAAGGCAGATGCTCAACCACTGAGCCACCCAGGCATCCCAAGCAAACTCTTGCTAGAAGTTTGAGAATTTAAGAGAGACTAAGATAGTTTTATTTTTGTTTTATTTTTTTTCCAATAGGAAAGATGAAAGACTCAACCCCAAAGGAAAAATGGGACTTTGTTAAGCAATCTGAACTCTTGGCTTCTAGGGGACCTAATTCTACAGTGACAACTTTTCAGATTTATGGATGGTGGGGAAAAAAATACTAAAACCTTGATTGAGAGTATTGCAGTAAGTTAATTTGTCTCCGCTATTATCTCTTCCTCCTTGGACCTGGAATACAGTGAAAATAAGTCTTGTGAAGAACAAAAGAATTCAGAGGAATTTGATATTTTAATCTTTAGTTTCTTGTTGATTCATCTTTCCCTCATCTCACACAAGCCACTTTAACTTAATGAAATATAATAAGTGAGGACTTGGTAAAAAGTACAAATCATAATTAATATTGACCAAAGAGAGTTTGAATAAACAATGGCTATTGCATTCGTGCACAGGTATGTTATAGGATGTTAATATTAAAAATAATCTTAATTAAAATGAAGTTTTACAGTTTTATTTAATCCCATCTTACAAATAAACACTATGTAATCTTTTAGAGATATTTTTGTCACATTATCTACAAAAACATATAATTAATGTCTCTTTTTTCTTTTTTTCCAGCAGAAATCAGCAGACTGATTCCTTTAAAAGTAGCTACTTCCTCATTTAAATCATTTAAAGGGCTACACAAAATATTCTCGTAAGTCTAGTCTGAGGACTATTTTTCATTTAAGAATTCCCTGCTCCTGAGGAGCCTGGGTGGCTCGGTCTGTAAACCATCTGCCTTCAGCTCAAGTCATGATCCCAGTGTCCTGGGATCAAGCCCCATGTCTGGCTACCTGCTTAGTGGGGAGCCTGCTTCTCCCTTCCTGCTCATGCTCCCTCTTGCTATCTCCATCTCGTTCTCTCAAATAAATAAATGAAATCTTTTTTTAAAAAATGAATTTCTCCTCCTAACAGACCCTTACTACATTTCCCTATAAGAAAGCATCCTTCTCTCTCATAGTAAATCCACCCAACAGCCTTTGCCTTGGATTTCTTTATTTTATACTTTCAAAGACAGATGTATAATAGAAGACCTTCCTTTCCTTGTGAGCTTGATTTAAAGATCTACAGCTTGCTTTTCTTTTTGTGGTCAAGGGTTTATACAATCCATTTAGATTATTTATATTCATTTATGCTTTTTTGTTCAATGTATGTAGTGACAAAATTAAATAATTAATTCAATAACATTAAAAGTCTGCCAGGGTCTGTGATAAACCTTAAGAATACAAAGACGAATAAAGCATGATTTTATCATCTAATAGAGGAAGGAAGATGTTTAAGGAAGGAAATTTACTAAATATGTTAAAGATGCTATCATAAAAAAAAGATGCTATCATAAAATTATGTCTGTGGTGAAGTGGATCCACAAGAAAGAAGCAGTCTTTCTGTTGAGGGTCTGGGAGGAGTGGGATAAGCTTCATAAAGATGATTAAGACCAACTGAATGATGGTTTCCAGGTCTTTACTGCCTCCTTAGAACAAAATTATGCATCCATATCGTTTTTCATGAGACATTACAGTTGACACTTGAACAACATGGTGTTGGGGTCACACACACCCCCGCTGTGTAGTCAAAAATCCATGTGTAACTTTTGATGCCCCCAAAACTTAACTGCTATTAACCTACTGTTGACCAGAAGCCTGACCAATAACATAGTCAACTAACACATATTTTATATGTATTATGTATTATATTCTTACAATAAAGTAAGCTAGAGAAAAGAATGTTAAGAAAATCATAAGGAGGAGTAAATACATTTATAATACTGTACTGTAAGAAATCCATGTATAAATGGACCCACGGAGTTCAAACTCATCTTGCTCAAGGGTCAACTGTACTGGTACTCTGGGTGTTGAATAGGGAGAGTGTATTACTCCACTCCAGCAATTTTGTGCTTCGCCATGTACCTTGCATCGAGCAATGAAGTATTAAAAATCTTTAAATTTATTTTAGTGATTGACTGCTTTTCTGGATCTGCCGCTCACCAGGAGAAAAATATGCCCTGAGTATCCATAGATCCCATAATGAGAGACATGAGGAGAGGCTATAAACCTGACTCTCAGTCTGAAGCAGAATTTCTGTAGCTCATCTGAAAACTCAACAGCATGAGATAAATGATTATGGTTGTAATCCACCAACATTTGGGGATTATTTATTACCTAACATACAGCAACCAAAACTTCAGTAATATCATGATCCCTTATCAAGGCAAGGAAGACACACATGTCAGAAGAATGGGGCATAAAGGGTATTCCAAGCAGGAGGAACAGCATGGGCAAGTTCCTCCAGGTCCATGAAAGTCTTATTATGACTGCAAATTGTTCAATAGATGCTAATATAGGGAGGAGTGGGACATAGAATCAGACTGAGATAATCAGGAACAGAGAGTCATAGAAGAGTTTGTTACCATGTATAAGGGTTTAGCCTGTAGCCTATAGGTATTAAGAAACCACTGGCATAGTTTGAGCAAAAAAAAGATGTAGTTAGATATGCATTTTAGAAAGAATTTCTAAAATTAGCAATGTGGGGACAGTGTGGAGCCAGGCCAGTGCCAAGGAGATTCAGGATACCAATGAGCAATACTGAGGACAGAGAGGAGAATGCAGGCTCTAGAGAGATTATGGAATTGAGACCATCATCAACAGTATTATCATTTTTTCACAAAATCAACCTTCTATATCTCTAATACTTTTCAAAGTGAGATCAGGGGAAGTTCTAAAAAAAATCAAATCTACCAATATTAGATATTGGTAGATATACCAATATATATATACCAATATATCTTATACCAATATAAGATACCAATATCTAATATTGGTAGATTTGCTTCCAATCTAGCCAATATTAAAAAACAAAACAAAACAAAACAAAAAACAGTGCTCTAATAATCAGTTCATTGAAAATCAATTAGCCAAGGCACATTCATTTAAAGCCAATTGGCTAAATAATTCATTTCTCCCTAACACATCATTTCTTCCTAAACAGTAACATAAAGTGAGTATAGGATGGAGTGAAGATACAGAAGAGGAAATGTCAAGGCCAGATGCAGGGGCAGGCACAGGGGTTGGAGTGGGGGAGGAAGAGCAGCAAAGTTGGAGGGCAGAGAGAGTAGGAGAAGCCACAATAAAGAAAAAATCCCGAGGAAAACAATCCTTAGTAATTCAGCAAATTAGCTTTGGGCAGCAGGTTTTCACTGATTTGGGGTGAGTTGCTATTCCTCAGTTGGAGCCCCTCAGGGAGCAAATAACACATTCATGGGGTAGAACTGGAAAGACTTTAGTGAAGGAACAATTTAGAGAGGAGAGAGCAGAGTGAAAGCCGACAAAGTCTGATTAAGCATCAAGGGACAAGCGGTAGTGCAAAGACTTTTTCTGCCTTGCAGAGACAAGCCCTGCCTTTGGGAAGAGGGCTGCTGGAGAGGAGTGCAGCTGCTGGCCATCCTGCTGAAACTACACTGCGGGTGCTCCCTCTTCTCTATGGTGCTTGATGTGCCTGCAACAGGGGTGGAGAGGGAAGGGGCCCGTGTGTGTGTGTGTGTGTGTGTGTGTGTGTGTGTGTGTGTGTACACAAATAGGTGAAAGAAGGGGGTTGGTTGGACCACTACCACTGCATCACTTAGGACAGCTACATTATTTGTCTATGTTACACATTAGAGTTTCTTACAATAACAACAACAACAAAGACTTACTGGATTAAAGACTTTCTTTTATGTATATGCTAGAAAATACAAAACAAAAAGAAAGAGTCTTTGCTCCAAGTAGCCTACAGTGAAGGCCAGGAGAGAAAACAAGTGTCAAGGTAAATAACTGTATGAATTAATATACACTGAATGCTAAATGAAGCCAATCGGCAATTAGAGCCACAGAAGTCAGAAAGTTAGGGATAGTGACTCTTTAGTTTATCTTTTAGATTTTGTGAATCATGTAGGTAAAAATGTTTCCCTTTTTTTTTTTTTTTAAACTTTTATTTATTTATGATAGTCATCACAGAGAGAGAGAGAGGCAGAGACACAGGCGGGGGGAGAAGCAGGCTCAATGCACCGGGAGCCTGACGTGGGATTCGATCCCGGGTCTCCAGGATCACGCCCCGGGCCAAAGGCAGGCGCCAAACCGCTGCGCCACCCAGGGATCCCCCCTTTTTTTTTATTTCAGAGCAAAATTTGTGGTCCATCTGGTAGTATGTTGAACTTTATGGCAGACATTTTATGAATATACACTTTATCCCTGGCTCCATTTTATAACGTGGTCTTAGTCTTCACTTGCTCTGGTTTTCTTACGTAAGCATAGTTTAGTTATTTTCATATTTTAGAATCAGAAGGGTATGATTCAAATTCCAATGCTGCCATTTAGTAGTTGAATCACCTCAGATAAATTATCTAACTATTCTGAGTTGGGTCCCTTGTAGAAGTTTAACCTCATGTAATTTTGTAAGAATGCATATTCTTAGCAGATAGCACTCAAGTGTAGGTTAATCTGAAACCCCTCGAGGTGGTTTTCTTAGTCAGGACTTTTGTCTTCGATATTCAGCTAAAAGCTCAGATTGAAGACAGTCGGTGATAATTGTCTCCATATTCAAAAATTAACTGCTGGAGGTCTCAACGAAGGCAGTACAACTCCTCAAAGGGGAATTTCTGGAAATTTGAGGGGGTAATTTTGGCTGTAAAGGGGCGTGGGAGTGCTGCCTCTGACATTTAGTGGGAGGAGGTGGGAATGCTTGACGCCCTGCAGTGCATCAGACAGTCCCACACAACAGAGAATCGTCCCACTTCCCCCACAGCCTTCAAATAACTCATTGGTGAAAAACCTCTTCATAATTCTCTGAACCCAGAACTACACTGCACATGTAAACACCCGGAAATTCTGGCACCTTTTAAACAAAGCCTGATCTTGCAGGAACGGAACTACTGAGTAAATAAAGGGAAGATTGCACGTTGCCTTATTTGAACCAAGAGTTGTTCACTGTTTTGGAAAACTACATAGGAAGCCCCCCAAAGAAAATCACAAATATGCTCAAAGGGCATCTGGCTCTGCCTGACTTACAGGGCACTACTATCACATCCATTATAGGGATCTCGGGAGCTTTGTGCCTTTCCCTTACCAGTATCTTCTGGCCACAACATACTCTTAAGGAAGCAAGACATGAAAGTAGCAGAGTTGGAAAGGCATTAGGAATAACAAGTCATCCCTATTCCACATTGAAGTTTCCAAGCCACAGGACAAAACTGAACTGTAATATTATTGTATTGACTATACGAGTATAAATTTGAACTTCTGCATTGGATTGGACTAGGAAGTTTTAAAGCCTGAAAACAAGTTGTAATTACTAGAAAGAGGCATAACTGAAAACTATAGGGTCTAAGATGATTTCAACAGCAGCGTCTGACAATAAAGATGTATGTCTAAAGGCTGTGATGAGAGAAAAATGCAGTCAATTCCTGACTGTTCTTCCTTTGAGATAAACCCATTCAATTCCCCAGTTGATAAGGGATCTAAACATTATTATCACTTACCCCTATTAGGATCATGCTCTAAACAAGACAGCTGGCAGATGCTGTAAGCAAGCTCTAGCAACATTGTGTGAGACACAATCTAGCCGTCAAGTGCTGGGACATGCCAGTCTTCTCCTTCCAGCCTCTTTTCCACACCATGCAGGGGAAGTTCTCTAAAATCAAGTCAAAGAAAAATTGAACTTTTAGAAGCTCTCAGTTGGATAACCGATAAGGAGATACAATGTGGGGGTTTTGAATAAAACTAGACTAAGGCAAATACTCTTCTAAAGGAAGAGAATACCCCAAAACTTCTGCTCTTCTAGATAGCTATACTATATTGTTGGTTCGTCCTTGGCAGGCCAAGAGGGGACTGAGATGGGATCAGGGAAATGGAGCCATGGAATGAATAACCAGGTGCTATCTCCATGCTTACATGTTGTGGAAGCTACCTCATTAGGATTGGTGTGAAAATGGTGCTTTGGAATCCACACCGGCTGGTAATCATGCAAGGCTGTTTGTTTAGTGTATGCTCTATTCATGTACTTTTCAAGGAGCTGGTGTATTCATAGGCAGCAGGATAAGGATTTGAAAGTTAAGACCCTGTGAAATTCTTTCTCTAGATCACAACAACCAACTAACTCCAGAGCAGCTCATTCTAATAGCTTCATTCTGTATCCTTTAAGAACTTCAAACATTTTCTTCCCTTGGGAAATCGGTTTCTGGCATTATTTTATTATGGTTGTTAATAATTTGGATTAGTAATTTGACATTTCAACTATAGAGGTGGGTTTTAAAAATACTCATAACAAGAGTAAAAGAATCTCATTTTCTGCTGCTTAGAGAATGCTACATATTTGCATACTCAATAAGTAGCAAGTTTTTTGTTCTTATACAACTTACAGTGTTTGGGGAAATGTGTGTTGGGGAAATTTTAAGTCTTATAAATTGTACTAAGTTTACGAAGCAGAAGTTGTGGGGCACCTGGGTGGCTCAGTTGGTTAGGTGTCTGGGGATCTGGGATCGAGCCCCACATCGGCCTCCCTGGTTAGTGGGTTGCCTGCTTCTCCCTTTCCCTCTGCAGCTCCCCTTGCTTGTTCTCCCTCTCTATGTCTCAAATAAATAAATAAATAAATAAATAAATAAATAAATAAATATAAATATATTTTTTTAAAAAAAAGGAAGCAAAAGTTGTGCTTCCATATTAAAATTGTATGAGTTATTGTTAGATTATTGACAATTAAAATTGTCATTACCTGAAGAACTAATTCCTAAGAAAGCTTATTTAGACTTGAAAACTCCCAAGTATAAGGTCTGTGTTGATTTTCATCTGTGTCCAAATGGCATTCTCCTTGACTTTTCTTAAGGCATCAATATTAATTTTGTCCTTTCTGTACCCAACCCCGGGGAGTATCATAGAATAAAACAGGAAGAAAAGGAATAACATTAATTAATCACCTGTAGTCAGTCATAGAGCTGTGTTTACTTGTAGAGAAATCATGAATTGCATTTTAGAGTCTCTTCCTAATGAGAACCCTGAGGACAAACTCCTTGGCCTTTTGTTGGTATTAGACGTGCACCTGAGCATCGATCTTTTAGATAACTGATGAAACTCATCATGCTTTTTTTCCTGTTTGTTTGTTTTTTTTTCCCACAACAAAAACTAAAGCCAAAATTGAGTTTTCTGTTTTGCAAATATTTAGAACTTCATGGAGTACATTTGCAGATTAGCTTTATTTCTGGCTCTAATATATGTTACTACCTTCTTATCTCTTTACATCAGTTCTAATTTATGTTACCTTTTGTTGGTTTGTATATATCTTTATAAGATGTTCTAAATCCTTATAGTCTAGAAAAAGAAGGCATCAGGCATTCGTACATGTAAAGCTCACAGAATGCTGCTTAGCAACATATTATATAAAGCTACTTATTCATCAACTGCAGGCATTACTCAGGGAGAGAAAGTCCAGAGGAAAGGACATTTATTCTGTTGTCCTGGAATATTTGTAGGGCTCTAAAGCTATGGAGAATGGGTTATAGGTACCCTTGCTGTCTAAATAAAGCTGCAAGACATACTTCTATGGACCTGCTCAGAGGTGGCTAACACAGTCCTTTGTTCACCCTGACATCTAGTTCTTTGGGAGAATTCAGGGAAGAGATTACACAGGCGTGGAGAATATTTAGATTTTTTTTCTCCCCATCCCTGTCTCAAGCCTGTGAGGATTTCCCAAATAAGAATTATCTAAATTCTCAAAATTTGAGAATCATCCCTACCCCAGCCATGAATGAATTCAGTGGAAGAACTCTTAAGTGTAAGTGATGCGTGTTCCCTAGGGTTAGGAAATATGAACATGGAACTAGTCTTTTCTTCTAACTGAAGAACTCTGAAGTCAGGAGGCTGATGGCAAAAGCTTATAATGGCAAGACAAGGAGACATGGCAGTAGTGAGAGCAGCCCCACTTAGAGAAAATTTATTGGTAAGAATATGGAGGAGTTTCTTTTCTTTTTTTTTTTTTTATGGAGGAGTTTCCTATTGGCCAAGTAGGTACCACCAAAGGAAGCTAAACTTAATCTTTTTTTTTTTTAAGATTTTAATGATTTATTCATGAGAAACACAGAGAGAAAGGCAGAGACACAGGCAGAGGGAGAAGTGGGGAACCTGATGTAGGACTCTATCCCAGGATCCCAGCCAGGATCATGACCTGAGCCAAAGGCAGATGCTCAACTGTTGAGCCACCCAGGCACTGTGTAAATTCAATCTTCTTGAAATTGCTCCACTCAGTAGTGATCTCCTGCAAGGGTAAGATTACTTCAGGGATAAACCACTAGAGATGGGAGCTGGGGAGAGGTTCATCTGGGTCAGTCAGGGAGGTATTCCCCATGTCAAGAAACTGCAGTTCGGAGGTTCCCATGGAGCCTGCATATATGCCTAGAAAATGCCAGTATTTGATTACCTGCACCATTGGAGGACATGAAATCCACCCTGTACAGATTATCACCAGTTAAACTTAAAAACATTGGCACTTTTCCGTTTTTTTTTAAAAACTGAAGTGTAATTGATACACAACATTATTAGTTTCAAGTGTACAACATAATGATTTGATATTTGTATATATTGCAAAATGACCACCACAATTATTAAACTCCCTTCACCATATATACTTATAGATTTTATTTTTCTTATGATGAGAACTTTTAAGATTTATTCTCTCAGGAACTTTCAAATATGTAATGCAGTATTATTAACTACAGTCTCCATACTTTACATCATAATAACATAATTTATTTAAATTATAACTGGAAGTTTTCACCTTTTGACTCCCCTCATGCATTTTACCTCCATATAATCCCTGCCTCTGGCAACTACCAATCTGTTCTCTGTATCTATAAACTTGATATTATTTGCTTGTTTGTCTTTTAGATCCCCAGTACAAGTGAGATCATACAGTATTTGTCTTACCCTGTCTGACTTACTTCACTTGGCATAATGCCTTCAAGTTTCATCCATGTTGTCATAAATGGCAGTATTTCATTTTTAATGGCTGAATAATATTCTATTGTGTGTATGTAATATTTACTATATTATACTTTATATTATTATTATATAAATTATCTTTATCTACCCATCAATTGATAGACACAGGTTGTTTCCAGATCCTGGCTGTTGATAACAATGCTTCAATGAACATGAAAGGCCATATATCTTTTCAAGTTAGTATTTTCATTTTCTTCAGATAAATACCCAGGAGTGGAATTGCTGGATCATATAGTAATTCTATTTTTAATTTTTTGAGGAACATCTATACTGTTTTCCTTAATGGCTGCACCAATTTACATTACCACCAATAGTGCACAAAGGTTCCTTTTTCTCCATGTTGTGGGTGTTGAATTATCCCTGCATCTCTGAAATAAATCCCACTTGATCATGGAGAATGATCTTTTAAATGTATTGTCCAATTTGGTTTTCTAATATTTGTCAAGAATTCTGCATCTATACAGAGATACTGGCCTGTAGTTTTGTGATATCTTTGGCTTTCTCTTTATCTTTAGTTTTCTGTAATTTGAATATGATATGCCTAGGTGTAGTTTTTTTGTCTCTTTGTTTGGTATTTATCCTTCTTGATGTTCTCAGAACTTCCTGGATCTGTGGCTTGGTGTCTGTCATTAATTTTGGAAAATTCTCAGCCATTATTGCTTTAAAGGTCTCTTCTGTTTTTTTTCTACCTTCTTTTATATTCCATTTATAGATATGTTACACTTTTTGAAATTGTTCTATGATTCTTGAATGTCCTGGTTTTTGTTTTTTGTTTTCATTCTTTTTTCTCTGTATTTCAGTTTGGAAGTTTCAACTGACATATCTTAAACCTCACTGATTCTTCCTTTGGCCATGTGCCAGTCTGATGAAAAGCCCATCAAATACATTATTTATTTCTATTACAGAATGTTTTTTTTCCCTAGCATTTCCTTCTTTCTTAGAGTTTCCATCTCTCTGATTACATTAGCCATTATGTTCTTGCATGTTGTCTATGTTTTCCCATTAGAGCTCTTAACATTT
This sequence comes from Canis lupus dingo, assembly GCF_003254725.2. NCBI lineage: Eukaryota > Metazoa > Chordata > Mammalia > Carnivora > Canidae > Canis > Canis lupus. The sequence goes on from NC_064261.1 coordinate 19,106,847, forward strand.
GAATAATTAATTATTTTAAATCTCCTCTGTCCTATCTGTGTCTAGTTATGAAGATTGCTTTGCCTCTTGAAACTATTGCCATTTATCATACCTTGCTATTTTTTGTTCAAAGCCAGACATGATGTATAGGGTGACAACTAATCTGAAGGCATTTATTGTGTGGTTTCATGTTAGCATGGCTAGAAATTGACCTACATTTATTGGGGGTTTTTTTTGTAACTATAGATACCAGAAACTTTAAACTCTTTTAGTGTTCTTGTTTTTGCCCCTGTTGTCTTTGGGAATCCTAGAAATTCTTCCTTAAATAGAGTGTGAAGCTTGAAGCTCTTTTAGTTGTAATCCACTGTAATTACTCTGGAGTCTTATTGCTAGCTTGGTAAGGTATTGAAAGGGAAAGCATTCTAAAAGCTTATAATTAAATTTCAGTCTGTTAGTGGGCCAGTGCCCCAGGTGATGACCTTTATGAGTGTTCCTTAGATTTTTTTTTTTTTTCCTTTTTAGGTGAGAGGATTGAAGTTGATTAATGCTCTCTTCCCTGGTGGGATGAGGCTTTGGTAAAGCATTTCACCTGGATAGTAGCTCTTTCTTATGGAGAACGCTCTCAGCGTATTTCAGAGTGGTTACCCTTCCTTTCCCTCTGTCAGACTCATAAGGAGGTCTTTGCTGACTCTTCACTGTGAAGACTTGGTGGCATTCTGGAGGAAAAACCCACAATTAATCACAATAGTGACATCTCATCACATTCACAGGGTCCATCCATACTCAAAGGGAAGGGAACTGTACAAGGGCAAGATTTATTCAGGATAATATTATCTTATCATAATGACATTTTGGCAAGATAAACTGATAGCAAGAATTCTACCTTAATTGAAGTACACTATGAATGGTCTATCTTATTATCACTTCACTGGAACAGTAGCCAGAAATCCTTGAGTTATAAGTAAGTTTTCTTTTTGGGTACCAATTTCTGCTTCAGTGACATTCTTAACCTAACACATTGTTGCAAGCATTTGTATCTCTAGTTTTTATTACAGTAACAACTACATATTACCTGCAAATGGTAGTTGTACCTAAATTATCACAGCAGGTTTGATTTCTCTGCATCAGAGTGACCTCAAACACTGACAGCAGGAAAGAAAATTGGGGTTCTTTAAAGCACAAGAGAGTGTGGATGAATTTACATTGTAAATGAAAAAACCCATACATATGCAATAAAGGTTTTGAAAGCAGCCTATAATAGTGAGACAAGTGGAACTGACCTTCAGCTTCCTCCTAACAAAACCAATGTCCTCTTTCAAGTGTCAAGTACATTTGATGGGTCAATGAATCAAGGCTATTATTAGAAAAGAGAAAATTACTTTTCCGACTGATAAAAAGTTATATTCTTTATAGAAACAGATTTTCTGAAAGAATAATCAGGAAAGGGTAGTAAAGAAATTTCTTAATAATTGATATAATTAGTAGTGACAGTGCGACAGAAGCTAGTTCTATAAGCTACTAAAATACATAAAGGTAAAAACTATAGCATTAGCAACACAATTGGAAATAAAGTTACAAAAGTAATACCTAAGCCCTAAAACAGACTGTATTATTTTTTATTGAAGGGAGTTAAAAGATATATGTCTGGAAAAGAAAAAGAACTTGTGAATTGGTATAACTGACCAGCTATTTGGAAGAAAAAGCTATTCTATCCTCTACTTAAGCAATGTACCAATATAAATTTTAACTTTATTTAGCTTATCAGTACTACTAATAATAACAGAGGCAATCACCACTACTATTCAGGAAACAGTCCTCAAACCTGTTACAGTTACCTGGTTGATTGTTAACAGCCAGCAGTCTATGTCCCTCAGATAGGCAGTGGTAATCTATCAAAATTCCTGTGCTTTGTTCCTTTCTTCCTCTTTCCTGCAGACCAGTGCAAGGCTGGATAAATGCTTCTATTTTGGAGGCTCCTATTTCTTTCAGGGGTGGTGGGAAGTAAATATTCCAAGGTGAGTCTTGCAGAGAGAACAAAAGTGTCATTTGACTTCCACCCCAAGCCATATCTACCAACAAAGCTTTATCAGTAGTAAAGGTTTTATTTTTATTTCATTTGCCTGACTTCTACAACTTTTCTATTTGCTACTGAACTTGGGCTGGGTAAAGTGCTATCATATTTCACCTCTCAAAGTCCAACAACTGTTGGCTGAAACAAATTATATTCGAGTTACTTGTTTTACTCATTCCTTTCTACTAACTTTAGTGACAAATACTAATAGCACAATTTTATAGAAGAAAATGTTGAAGTTGAAGGGCTTTAAATAATTCTAAAGATTACATAAGTAATTACATAAGTAATAAATAAGTAATTACATAAATAAATAAATAAATACATAAGTAGTGAAAAAATAAAGGAGAAACAAAATTAGATGAACATAGAAGCCATTATCAAATCTCTGAACGGAGAAAGTTGTCTGAGTTTAAAAGCAGTAGAAATATGTATACTTTCACCACTCTTATTCAACATAGTCCTCAATGTTCTAGCAACTATAATTAGGTCAGAAAAAGAAATAAAAAGGCATATAATATGGAAAGGGAAAAAATAAAACTTTCCCTATTTACAGATGATATTATTTCATTACTGTCTACAAACACAATCCCAAAAAAATCCACCAAAAAAAAAAAAAAATCCTAGAGCTAATAAGTGAATTCAGCAAGATCCCAGGTTATAAGATCAACACATAAAAATCAAGCATTCTCCTGTATACTAACAATTAAACATGTTGAAACCACAGTTATAAATGGAATGCCATTTAAAATTACTCCAAAAAATGAAATTCTTATGTATATTCTTCAAAGAACATTTTAAGGGGTACCTGGGTGGCTCAATCAGTTAAGTCTGCCTTCAGTTCAGGTCATGATCTCAGGGTCCTGGGATCAAGCCCCATGTCAGGCTCTCTGCTCAATGGAGAATCTGCTTATCTCTCCCTCTGTGTTCTCTCTCTCTCTCTCTCTTTCACTCTTCGTTCTCTCAAGTAAATAAATAAAATCTTTAAAAAAATGTATTTAAAAAAAGGACATTTTAGGATCCACATGATGAAAATTACAAATGAGATAAAAAAGTTAAAGCAAACCTAGAAAAGATTGACCTATTCATGGACTGGCAGATTTAACATAGCAAAGATATCAATTCTTCCAAATTGATTTGTAGGTTCAATGCAATTACTATCAAAATCCCAGCAAGCTTTTTTTTTTTTAAAACATAGACCAGCTTATTCTAAAATTTATATGAATAGGCACAGACCTTAGAATAGGTAAGACAATCTTGACAAAGAAAAATAAAGTGGGACAAGACTCACTATTAGTATGTGGCTATAGTAATCAAGGCAGTATGGTATTAGCAGAGAAATAGATATTTAGATCAATGGAACAGAGTAGGGAACCTAAAATAGACCCACACAAAAATACACAACTGATTTTTGACAGAGGTACAAAAACAATCCAGTGGGTTTAATGGCATAAAATTTGACAGTAGTTAAAATAGCTTATAGCCATTATCAGTACTCTTCCTGTTAACATGAGCACTGAGAAGCATAGCTCTTAAAACTTGTTTCTTTCAAAATTCACATTTTATTCTGAAAAAAAAGTACAAAGAAAAATAACATCGATATAAACATCTAGAATCATAAATTTTGAGAATTGTGTTTACTTTAATGTTCCAACTTTCCCTTATTCTATAGTATATTGAAAAGGACCTATTTTAGAACATTTTAATTGTTGGCATAATCAGACTACCTTCCTCAGCAAAGTAGAATAGCCAAAAAATAGCAATTATCAAAGGGGAAATAGCTGGTAAGTGACTCAATTCTTTGAACTTTTCAGTGGTACATGAATTAAATGACACTGGATTTGAACAGCAAACTGAGATGTATGTTCAAATGTAAATGCCAATATCATTGTATATTGCATTATTGTTTGAAAAGGTAAATTTTTAGGTTAAATTAAATGATTTTGTAGGCTACCAAAACATGATATAAAATTGAAAATATGGGGATATAAGAAAATTTGACAAATAATAAAATGGTTTATCAATTTAAAACAATAAACAATCCAGTGGAAGAAGAATAACTTTTCAATAAATGGTGGTAGAGCAATTGAAAATTCATAAGCAAAAATTTGAACATGAACCTAAACCTCACATCTTATACAAAAATAACTCAAAATAACTTGCCAACTTAAATGTAAGCATAAAACCATAAAATGTTCACAATATGCATTGTTTTACAATGTCTTAAAATTTTTTATAAAAAAAATAATGACAATCTTTTTCAAGATGTAAGGCTAGGTAAAGAGTTCATAGGACTGACACCAAAGCAGAATATGTAAGAGGAAAATTGATAATTTGAACTTCATCAAAATTAAGATTTTTCTTCTTTGGAAAATACCAAACGAAGAAGATGCGAAAATAGAGCTACAGACTGGGAGAAAATATTTGCAAACCATATATCTGATAAAGGATGAGTATTTAGAAATATAAAGAACTCTCAAAGTCCAACATTAAAGATTCAATTAGAAAATAAGAGACATGAAGAGAAATTCCATCTAAGAGAATATACAGATGGCAAATGAAAAGATGTTCAACATAATTAGCCATTGGAGAAATGCAAATCAAAACCACAATGAGATAACATTACCTGTCTGTCACAATTCCTGAAATTAAAACAAAACAAAACAAAACAAAACAAAACAAAACAAAAAATAGTGACAACACCAAATGCTGAAGACAAGGCAGAGAAACTGAATCACTCTTATATTCCTAGAACGAATGAAAAATGACACAGTCACTCTGGAAAACAGTTTGGCAGTTTCAAATGAACTAAATATGCAGTGCCCTTAGGATGGCTACTATTAAAAGAAAAAAAAAAAGCAGAAAACAAGTGCTGGTTGGGCTGTGGAGAAATTGGAACTCTTGCGGGAATGTAAAATGGTGGCAAACTGGCAAACAGTACGGTGGTTCCACAAAAAATTAAACATCAAATTATCACATGGTCCAGAGATTTCATTTTTGGGTATACACCTGAAAGAATTAAAATCAAGAACTTAAAGAGATATTGGTACACCCACATTCAAAGCAACAGTATTCACAATAGCCAAAATGTGAAGGCAATGCAAGCATCCATGTGTGGATGAATGTATAAACACAACAATATGTACATACAATGATATATTATTATTCAGCCTTAAAAGGAATGGAATTCTGACACATGTTGCAACATGGATAAACCTTGAAAACATGCTAAGTTAAGTAAGCCAGACACAATAGAACAAATATTTTGTTTACACTTATAGGAAGTGTCTAGAATGACCCATTTATTGACAAAAAGTAGAATAGTAATTATATAGTGGGTTGGGGAGAAGGGATAACGGGGAGCTATTATTTAACGGGTGAAGAGTTTTAGTTTTAGATGAGGAAAATGTTCTGGAGGTAGTCAAGGTGGCACAACAATGTGAACATACTAAATGCCACTGAATTTTAAGTGTATACACTTAAAAATGATTTAAAATGCAAATTTCATGTTATGTATCTTTTACCACACACACACACACATATATATATAAACTAAACATGCAACTACGACATGATCCACAAACCACACTCGTAGATATTTATCTTAAAGAAATAAGAACTTGTGTGTAAACAAAATGCTGTGTACACATGTTCATAGCTACTTTATTTGTAATAGCTAAAACCTAACCAGTCCAGATACCCCTAAATGGGAGACTGGCTAAACTGTGGCACATACTTACCATGGACTACCATTCAGCAATAAAGAGGAATTCTGAAACACAGAACCACTTGGATGGATATTTAGGGAAGTATGTTGAAAGAAAGCCACTTCCAAAAGATTAGGCTCTATGGTTCCACTTATATAGCCTTTAAAAAAAAGATTTTATTTATTTATTTGAAAGAAAGAGAGACAGAGAGAGCATGGGTAGAAAGGAGGGGCAGAGGGAAAGAGAGAAGCAGGCTTCCCACTGAACAGGGAAGTGAAGCTCAATCCCAGGATGTTGGGATCATGAGCTGAGCTGCAGATGCTTAACTGACTCAGTCACCCAGGCGCCCCCACTCATATAACATTTTTTTAAAGAAAATTTTAGAAATGGAAAACAGATTTGCGGTTTTCAGAGGTTAGGGATAGGGAAAAAGGGGATGCAGAAGGCAGTGGATGTGGTTATAAAAGGGAAATACAAGGGGTTTTTGAAGTGATGGAACTGTTCTGTATTTTGACTGGACACAGGAGCCTACACATGTGAGAAGATTATGTAGAAGTAAATACACACACTTCAAACACACAAATGAATACAATAAAACTTGAAAATCTGAATAAAACCAATGCATTGTATGAATATCAGTATCATGGTTGCAATATTATACCTTTTTTTTTTTTTTTTTTTTTGCAAAAATGTTTTGTTTTGCTCAGTGCTACCACTTGGGGAGAAACTTTGGTAAAAGGCTCCTCAGATCTCTTGTATTATTTCTTATATCTGTATGTGAATTGACAAATATATCAATAAAATTTTAAATAAAAAAGAAAGCAAGAAATAGCATTGACACACAAAAAAGATCCAATGGATAAGAGTATATAAATGCTTAAAAATCTGCATAAAAAACAAGAACATAGCCAGAATTGTAATGTGAAAACAAACAATAATTTTGATAGCAAATATTATAGCAAAAAAACTAATATGTTGAATCTATACCCAGGAAACCTCTGATGGGCAAATGAGGAAAGGATGTGCATAAAAAAAAAACCACTTTAGTAGTAGTGATCTCACTGTGTTGCCTTTGGACCCTGAAGGTCCCCAAGGCTCCCTATGTTGAACATTGTACAAAAGTAATGGTGGATAAGCTGTTAGTGCCTGAGTATGAAGCAAGACAATGGCACCAAAGTCATCATCATTGCATTTTTCACTGTTATGCAATTGTAGTAAACAGAACAAAACAAAATGAAGCAAAACGAAAAGGCCAATTTTATTGAAGAATGTCCTTGATGAAACAGTAAAAGTGGGGGATCCCTGGGTGGCTCAGTGGTTTAGTGGCTGCCATCAGCCCAGGGCGTGATTCTGGAGTCCTAGGATCGAGTACTGCTCCTGCATGGAGCCTGCTTCTCCCTCTGCCTGCGTCTTGCCGCCCCCCTTCTCTCTCTCTCTCTGTGTTTCTCATGAATAAATAAATAAAATATTTACAAAGAAGAAGAAGAAGAAGAAGAAGAAGAAGAAGAAGAAGAAGAAGAAAGAAGAAGAAGAAAAATTGATGAGTTTTATTAAATCTTAATCTCTGAGGGTGTATATTGTTAATTTTCTATGTGACAAAATGGGAAGTGTGAGTAAAGCATTTCCTGTGAGTACCAAAGTAAAATAGCACCTTGGGAAAACACTTTGTCATTATTTAAATTGCAAGCTGAACTAGCCATTTTTTTTTCATGAAACATTTTTACTTGAAAGAAATGACAAGAAAATTATGGCTATTCAAAATTTGGCAGACATTTTTTTTTTGAAATTGAGGGAAGTGAGCCTGTCACTTGCCAATGATAAAATCTGAGCTTTCAAGTAAAAATTAGAATATTGGAAAATAAAAAACTATCATTGTGAACTTGATATCTTTCCAGTTCTTCAACATTTTTCTAATGATATTGGTGGCTATATTAACAAGTTTGAGTTTTGACATTTTTAAATATATTTTTTATTGAAGTTCTATTTTACCAATATATAGTATAACACCCAGTGCTCCTCCCATCATGTGCCCCCCTCAGTGCCCATCACCCAGTCACCCCATTCCCCTACCTGCCTCCCCTTCCATGAAATATAACATTTAGAAAATTTGCATTACTCAGTGAACTAATATTTTTAAATGGCTAAGGCAGGAAATATTTTTAAAATTATGCTTGAGTAAAAAAATGTACTCAAAGGATAGAAACACTAATGTATTTTAACGAAAAGGACATTAATGTTTCATTGATATGATTTCAGATTATTTTTTATAAGTAATCCTTAAGAAATAGCCACTTGTTGAGTTCTGGTGTTATCATTAAAAAAGAAAAGACACATTTTTTTTTTTTTTTCAGAAAAGGCTATTAAAATATCCCTTCTTTACCAACTAGGGTTTATCCTTGAACAGGCAACGGTTAGGGACTCACTCCCAGCGAAGTCATAAATCTAAGTTTAACTTTTGACACCCTGCATATGTAACTAATAGCCTACTATTGACAAAAGCTTTACTGGTAACATAAATAGTAGATTAACACATATTTTGCATGTTATATTCATTATATACCGTGTTCTTATAATAAAAGAAGCTAAGGAAAAGAAAATAAGAAAGTCACAAGGAAAAGACAATACATGTAGAATACTGTACTGTAAAAAAATCTGTGTATAAGTAGACCCACACAGTTCAAGCTTGTAATGTCTAAGGGTCAACTGTACATATTGGTGAGACACTGAATTTTCTGCATATAATTCAACAAAAGAAACATATTGTGACTGATTATATGCCAAAGCAAGTATGAGAATTCAGTTGTCTTCTAATCAAATATTTAAAATATTTGTAAAAATTTAAAATAATTCCACTCTCAAAATTTTTTTTATTTTAGAAATTATTATTTTTCATTAAAATATTATGTGTTATAACACATAATAGATTCATTTTTTCAATGAATTAATAAGCACATGTTTTAAAACTTCTCAGTTTTAGCTTCCAATATGGCAAAATATCAAAGGATATGACCCACATAAACAAAAACTATAGGCCCTCAATTTTTCTTAAGAGGTAAAAGCATCCTGAAACTAAAAAATTGACCATTTCTATATTATAGGAAATATAACTGGTTAGAATAACAATGGAAAAGTGTTTGATTTCATTGCAATAAAAGAAATGCAAGCTGAGACAACAATAACTTTTCCTCTAGACTGAGCAAAAGTTTAAATGCTAATGCTTAAGGTGGATAAATTATTCAAGGTAAAATAAATGTATTCAGAGATCACTGGCCAGAACATTCAACACTTTTTTGGAAGATGAGGTAAATTAAAAGTATCAAGTCTTCAAAACGTTTGACCTGGTAATTTAACTTTTAAAGATTTAAGGAAGGAAATATATTGCAAGGGGAAAAGGGTACTAGGTACCAAGATGCTCATTGACATTGACTTGTACATTAATAAGAGTAGTGAAAATTTTAAAATAATCCAAATATTGGGAAAAAAAGACAGTGGCTTAGGAAATGAGAATATTGCCACTAAGTAAGGTTTTATGCAGCTCCTTGAATCACATTTCAAACAATTTGAGCCAACATAGAAATACTTTTGTTACATCTTAAATTGAAAAAATTAGATATATAAGTTTAAATGTAATAGGATTAGAGGTACACATGAGTTTTTTAAAAGCCCAGATAGTCATACACTGTAATCTTTGTTGATTCTATTTCTGTCTTTCTGTATTTCCCCCATCTTTTATAATAGCTATTTATAATAGCTATTTATTTATAATTGATTTAAAGATAAACTTCATTTAAAAATATATGGTATTAGGGATCCCTGGGTGGCGCAGTGGTTTGGCGTCTGCCTTTGGCCCAGGGCGCGATCCTGGAGACCCGGGATTGAGTCCCACGTCGGGCTGCCAGTGCATGGAGCCTGCTTCTCCCTCTGCCTGTGTCTCTGCCTCTCTCTCTCTCTCTCTCTCTCTCTCTCTCTCTCTCTCTGTGTATAAATATATATATGGTATTTACCTCCAGCTCACTGTATCAGTCTTTCTTTCCTGTATCTCTTCTTTGGCATTCGGCAATCTGGAGAGAATTTGGTGTGGGCAAAGTCGAAAAGAAGTGTCCTTTGATTTACATGTAGGGTGTGTATACATTTCAGTTTGCCCCCAAAATCCCAGTTTTACATATATTTAACCAAAACAATTGTTAGTAGTATCTTCCTTCTCTTTTTGTGAAAGTTTTCTGGTTTTGATGATAAGTTATGGCCTTCAAAAGATATCACGTAGACCCAAATCTAATCCCTTATCATTTTCTTGCTCTGAATCCTCTAAGGTATCTTATTCCAAGTTCTTTCTCAACTGCTTATAACTCTCTAACATTGAAGGTAATATTTTCTTATAGTTCTCTTGGATGCTGTTCTTTCAAACTCAAAGAGTCTCAGGGTGATTGTCTTTCTCTAACTTCTCAATCTCAATTTTTTATTGAAGACAGAGTCTCTGAACAGAGAATCTCAGGACAGTTGGCAGAAGCTTCTAACTAAAAGTGATGCTTCATGCAGTCAGAGAACATCTTGAGTTGAGGTTAACTTGGATCCAGTCCAGGAACAGCCCATTTTTATGTATTTCTTAAACCATCTATTCAGTAACTTAACCTCCTAACTTCTTACTAAGCTGGCAGCTAAGGCTATTTTTATAAACATGTTCTTGTTTATTGGAAGAGGAGTGGAGAGATAGTCCTAAGTGTTGGATACAAAAAAAGTTGTTTCCATCTCTATTAGTCAGGGTTCTCCAAAGAAATAGAACCAATAGGATATTTTATATATATATAAATATGTACATATGTATACATACATGCATATACATATATAAAATTTGTATTTTACACTGGTCTCCTCATTGGAGGCAGATGTGATAAAAAGACTTTATATTCATTGTTTTTACACAAAAGTACAAGATCCATTAGGCAGAGAGCCATTGCATATCTGCCTCATGATAGATTTGTAAGATCTTAAACTTCTCTATGAAAGGTACCTCTTTTTATAGAAATCATACTTTATTTTTATTTTTTCTAATTTTAGGAAAAACCCTTCCCTTCAATGTTTGAGGTGAGAAAAGAAGTAAAATGGGATAGAAGTAAAATGGGATTCCCTTCCCTCCTTATATCAACTCTTTTGAAATGGATCTGGTGAGTCCTGTTGGGCGGGGGGGGGAATGTATACCTTTTTGATCTACTCCAATCCTGGAGGAGAATCAATAGCTCTGGGGGCCAGATTTTTTTTCTTTAAGACTTTATTTTTTTATTCATGAGAGATACAGAGAGAGAGGCAGAGACATAGGTAGAGGGAGAAGCAGGCTCCATGCAGGGAGCCTGATGTGGGACTCCATCCCAGGACCCTGGGATCACAACCTGAACCAAAGCCAGACAACCAACCACTGACCTACCCAGGCACCTCTGAGGCCAGATCTACTGGGACAGTTTTACTTCTAGGAAGAGGAACATAGCAATTATTGGAATTACCTAAATATTACTTGGAATGATATGTTACAGGAAAAACCCTTTAGGTTTGTCTTTGTTCCTTGGTGTCTGAAATGAGTTAAAATATGCTTTGGCCTAAAGGTGGAGGCATCCAAAGTTTGGTAGATGTGCTAAATATTGTTAAATGATGACAGAATAAATGTTGCTTCATGTCCCTAGAAAAATAAACTTCAAGTAAGGTCAAAAGTAAATATCTTAGCAATGCACTTGATGCCCTTTTATACATATACATATTTAAAAAGGAGCAAACTGAAATATATTTCCTTTTGACCTAAAAATATTAATAATAGGAAATTTTATCATGTATTGAGACATATCAAGCTACATAGAAACATAAAATTTAATACAAAGAAGCAATTCATTAGATTTACATTTGCATATTGCATATTCAAAAATTTATTTTTGAGTGACACTGTGAGATTTCCAAGGTAACCCTTTTTAGAAAAGGGTTATGGCTTCAGCCTCTCTGTGGCTCTCTGTCCCTCTCTGTCTGGTTGCTTGCCCTCAGAACACACCTGTCATTCTGTGAGAAAGCCAAGCTGCCACATACAAAGGCCATGTGTAGCTGTACCCACCCACCCCACAAATGCCAGATATGTGGGCGAGTCTTCAGATGACTTGAGCCCCCACCTTGAAGTCGCCCCAGGTCCAACGTGCAGTAGAGAGTAGATCAGGTACAAGTTGTGCCTACTGAGCCTTGTCAAAATACAAGTGAACAAATATATGTTGCTCTTATTTTAGCCCAATGTGTTTTGGGGTTGTTCACTACACAGAAAAAAGAAAAGGAAGATATTATCTAACTCTAAATTCTAGCCAACATATATTTTCTTATTGTTATAATAAAAGGCATATATTTTCGTTATTTTCCCCTTTTTGCATGTTCTTTCTCTCTGTAACACACACACACACACACACAGGTTCTAATATGTTAATTACTTAAAAAGTCTGGATCTAAACAAATACTGAGATCAGCAACAGAGAAATTACCTGAACATGTCATGTTCCGGTAACAGGTGGTCCAACAGTATGAATGTGCTTCCCAGATCAAGCTATACATTGATGACTTATAGCAAAAGAACACATCTGGAGATGACACAGCTGATTGTGAATGACGGTGGACTTAACAGAAGAGAGAGATGATGTTTCCAGCAAACATTAGCATCCTGTTATGACTCATTCTATGTCCTCAGGCATGAGAAAGGCACAATGTCTGTTCCCTTGTCTTTAGAACATTGGAGGCATTTTGTCCTCACATTGCAACACTGAAAGAACAGGTGACTAAGCAAGAAGAGTTGAAGGTAGTGCTGATTCTTCTGAATATATTCAGAAAATCTCTGGCAACAATAATGTAACTATTAATTGCCCCTATTTTTCTCTGATGGTCCTCAGTTTAAATATAAGAATTGATCTTTCTGTGTCAGACTAAGTGCTAAGCACTTAGGCTACCATCCTAAAAGAGCACAATCCCTGGCCACAGGAATCTTGCATCTAGAGGAGAAAGACACACATATAGACAATTTCAGTACAGAGTGATAAAGGCTATAATGAAGTTGAATACAGAAGTCTATGAGCTCCCAGAGGACAGGCACTAAGCCAGTTGGAAGAGGGCTGCTTTCCAAGAGGACTTTCTGGAGAAAATGGGTTCTGAATCCAGCCCTGAAGGAAGAATAGGAGGGGAAGGAGAGAAAGATGGGTATGTATGCATTACATTGGGTGCAGGGCAGGATAGGGACAGGTTGGAAGAGAGCTTTCATATGCAGGGGGTATATGGTGTCTATATGATCAAAAGCAAGACATTGCAGTACTATCAGGAAATGCAAAGCTCCTTTTATTCCTTATTTGGTTGGTCATCTTTTTTTTTTTTTTTTTAACAATAGAATGAGAAGACCTAAAAGATGAGACTAGATATGAAAGCCACTGTTTGATCTGGAACACACCGGAGTTTCAATTTGGATGCCAGTGTAGGAAGCTAAATCAGGGAGTAATGTAATCATATTTGTGCTTAAAAAAAAAAAAAACCACTTTGGTGGTACCATGGACCAACTTAGAAAGGGCTGGATTCAAATGGACAGAGTTATTGGAGTTACTGTTAACATGCTGATGAGGACGAGAATCACTTCTGGTAATTTTCTTGGTGCAGCTTCTCCTCGGATCCTGGAGTAAGGATGACAGTGGCTTTTCAGTTCAGTGCTCTCCCACTGCTCCTTTGCCTGTGTCCAGTGATATCATGCCACCCTTTGGGTCCTTGTCGAACCCAGCTCTTTTCTGAACATGGAGCCCTGACATATCAACTCAATTATTCATTTCCCCCTTCTGCCTTTTATTTAATTCACCTTTCTGCTATTATGGTATTATTATGATAAGGGAATGAAAAATAATTACCACAGTGGTGCCAACAACTAATTATGAAAAAAAGTTCAGATAATACTACTGTGGTGACATCTGAACATCCCTCAACCTTCTCTACACATATGCTTTCTCTTCAGTTTAAAGGTAAGACTGTAAATAATATAATAAATAAAAGAATAGATACTTTGATGGTAAATAAGGGTCAAGTAGGAGATAATTTGTGTAATGTATAAATGTATAATAATACATTTTACAATAAAATACATTTATACAATAAAATGTATAAATAAATGTAATTTGTGTAATTAAAAGTTAATGTATGTTATTTCTAAACTCTAAGTTTAAAATAACATACATATAATCATTTTCCTCTGTGACTCCATCTAATTAACATTTTACCAAATAAATCTAGGCATATCAGAAGTGATTATACCATACCTTTGAAGCAAATTTATAATCTGTTATTTAAATAACTCATTAAATTTCAGAAATGGCATCCAATTTTACCCCTACCTGTATCCTCACATTTGTCACATAATTTTGTAGGGCCCTACCATTTTGACTTTGGGCTTAACCATGTAACTTAATTTAGCCAATGGGATATTAGCAAATTGGAAGCAATAAAGACTTGAAAAGCACTTGCACAATTGGGCTTCCTCTGTCTTGCACCTCTGCCTTTGTGATGAGAACATACTTAGACTAGCCTAACATACTTAGATGAAAGACGTGTGGAAGGAAGCCTGGTCACTGTAGTTGTCACAGCTGAAGCCAGTCTAGACCAGTATGCAGCCAGCTGGCCCTCAAACACAGGAGGCAACAAACAAAGCGACAATCAAAAGAGCCATCCAATCAACCCCCATTTTCTTCCAGTCTCATGAACAATTATGCTTATTGTGGAATGCCACTGAGATTTGGCAGTTGGTACACAGCATTATCAAGGTAACAGATAATTGATACAGAAAAAATAGAAAACTTTCTCTAGTGTGGCTGATCAAAATTTGTTCTTTTAAAATTATTGCTTATTTAGGAATATTTTTAAAATATTTTATTCGTGAGAGACACAGAAAGAGAGGCAGAGACATAGGCAGAGGGAGAAGCAGGCTCCATGCAGAGAGCCTGATGTGGCACTCTATCCTGGAACTGAAGGATCATGCCCTGAGCTGAAGGCAGACCCTTAACCATTGAGCCACCCAGGCATCCCTAGGAAAATCTTTTTCAACTTTCTCACTCATTATTGGTAATGTTATTATTTGTTAAACTGACAATTGGTCTTGGTAATATAACCTTTAAGGATCATTGTCAAATTTGGGGAAAGCTCTATCAAAATTTTTTAGTATTTGTCACAGATATAATTGCTGTTTGTATTAATACTGCTAGTATTGATTTGTGTCTTACAAACAGGAGTGCTGGAAAGATCTACTTTGTATGATTTTTTATCAAAATCAGGCAAAAAGCATATAGCACAATGACATTTGTATTTACTGAATTACATAATATATTCTTGACAGGGGATATCTTCCATTTTGAATAGTTCTCTATGGGATCTGAATCCTCAAATTAAAATTTTACCCATCTGATTTGGAAGAGTTTTATGCAAACTATCTTCTAGCTTTGTATATTTCAGATCTTGATTTTCCTCCTGTATCCATATACTACTGATGTCAGTCTCTGCAGGACGTATTCATATTTTGCCATGACTTCTGGCCCTGCTCTGCATTTTTAATACCTAGTGAGTTGCCACATGGGGCAGTAGGAATATTCCTGCAGCCATTTCTAGGTGAGGACAGCAAGCAAAATTTAATCAGGTATGAAAAATGATTAGGAAACACATACATAAATCTTTCTATATGCAAATTGAACATGTCACCCACTAAACTTCCCTGTGGCTGGATCCCAAAAATGTCTATGCCCACTCCAAATACCATGCAGTGAGGGGAAATCACAACAGATGAAGACAGACAGGAAAAACACCTTACATTTGCAAAATTTTCAAGAAGATATGACTCAGTAAACACATTTCTAAAGCTCCTCCTCCCAGAGCTTTGAAGGGAGCCCGTTCAAGTGAGGAGTGCTCAAGCTTTATTAGCTTTGTGTTAAATCAGCCTCTGTAGGTTGATGCTACTAAAATATCCTTCCTTTATAGTTCAGAGAGATTTTAGGAGATTAAGTAATTTATTCCAGGATACAAAGGTAGCAAGGAGCCAACTCAGACGCAGACCCAAACTGTATAAATTCAGAACACAGAGATTTTAACCACCCTTGTATACTGATTCCTGCTGCAGAAAAAGGTTTAATGTGACCTGAACTACCGTTAATGATAGGATGGAAAGAACAAGAGGTATTTGGAAGAAATCTTTGGCAGTTGTTGCTAACCATATAAACCGGTGTAGAAGATCTGGAGCTCAGCTAGGACTGTCTGCTGGTAGGGATTAAATATCAGCTATGGGGACAAGAGAGACACAGAGACTAGAAGGCCAGCTGGGCCTGAAAGTCAGGTGGGAAGATAATTGACCCTGGGGAGGGAGTAATGTTAAGTAGCTGAGAAGGAAGGACAGGATGGTGAACTGGAGCCAGCACAGACTGATGGGTGGGTTGAGTGGATAAAGAGATTACAGACTTTAGTGGTATAGAAGGCCCTAAGGGCTTGATGGTGGTGAGTTAAATCTGTTATAAATTTGAAATCGACATCTACAGCATTAAGAAGGAGCTGGTTTTGAGGTTGCAAAGAATAGAAAGCTGGGGAGAAGATGGAAAGAAAAAAATCAAGCAAAGTAATGAAGATCTATCAAGAAGATATGAAAGAAATTTGTTGCCTCCTGTTTAAAACCTTCTATTATTTGAAAGTCATCATTAAACTCCTCACACTTCTCCATTAACCCAAAGTAGACCTTCAGGCCTCATCAAAGGGTCTTTTTAACCCTATAGTTAACTTCTGACTTCTGAATACTTGGGTTTCATATTTTCAATTACAGTATCTCCAAATGAGTCTATTGCATAACCTTATAACCTTCTAATAATGTTCTGGCTAAGGTCAGAAACAACTTCATTGCTACTGGTTAACCACAGCAGTGTGTTTGTTTACATCTATAATACTGTGGTGGTGCATGGCCCCTCTTGCATCAATACCAATTTCACAATACATAAGAATGTAGGGGTAAGTTGGTTAGGATCTTCAAAATCTATACCACCATGTCTTCCCTTCCAGGGTTCATGGTTGCATGTCCATAATTTTTGACATGAGATCTAAACCACATAAACTTGTTCCAAGCAGACAAAGGCCAAAGGCACTCTAGCTCTACAGTAACAAATGGACTGTGGTCTTTAATCTTTTGAAATACTTTGCAATGGAAGAGCTGTAAATAGATCCCAGTCTTTTCTCCACTCAGCTTTCTCTTTAGACCACAGTACTGTGTCTTCATCTTCTCCCTGGTAAAGAGACTCCAGGCTAAAAGGGAATTGTATACCAGAGGCGGTATAAATTACCCCCTCAGTCCCTTAGCTGACTTACTGATCTAAGAAGTTCCATCTTTTGAAGTCATAGAGAGTGAAGGCCAAAGCTTTCACTTCTGAAATGTCAAGAAACAATTAAAATCATAACATAAATGACACCAAAGGAAACTCATAGTGTTCTTGGTATCCTGGGGGAGAATTTCAGTGCATATCTCAGCCTTAAGTGTATAGTTTTGCTGAAAACACAGAGCAGTGAAATTGTCAGTGATTTGGAAAGCCAAATCAAATAGCCTTTGAAAGAAAATGGCTTTTTAATAATTTTAATGCAATTTGATTGGTTCCATTACATACAGAGGCCTAATTAACACTGCTTTGAACCAGTGAAAAGAAAAGGTGACCTTGAAAAGACTATTTTCACTGTCTAATAAGAATAAAATAAAACAAATGTGATTGTTATTGAACTGCTTTGGAGGGGAAAGAAAAACTTTTACAGTTTTTATGCAAAACTTGCTATTGCAAAATACCTATTATTAAAATCACAGTTTACAGTTTGTTCATATGAAAAGCATGAATTTCTTCATCAGTACAATAAACCTATTTGATAAATAGGATTCATATATGTAGATACAGTTTATATATGATGAAACAGGATTTGTGATACCGAGTTCGATTACAGAAACCCACACAGCTTGTAAGAAGTGAAGTCTGCACTTGAACTCAGGTTTCTACCTTTTGCACCAGCGATCTTCTCAGTAATATCACCATCTTACTCCCTTTGCTGTCAACCTGAGCCTTGCCCTGTGCCTGGGCACAAAAGGAGGCAGCTACTGACAAGATCTTTTAGAGCTCCTTCTAGGTGTTTGGGTGCCAGGCAAATAATTTTTGTGGATCCCTTGTTTATAGTAACATTTCAAAAAAAATTAAAAAGAATGAAATCTTACCATTTGTAATGGTATGGATGGAACTAGAGGGTATTATGCTAAGCGAAATAAGTCACTCAAAGACAAATACCGTATGATTTCACTTATATGTGGAATTTAAGAAACAAAACAGAAGAACATAGGGGAAGGGAAGGAAAAATAAGATGAAAACAGAGACTAAGGCAAACCATAAGACACCTTAATTCTCTTAATTCTAGAAAACAAACAGAAGGTTGCTGGAGGGGAGGTAACAGGGTGAAGGGCATTAAGGGGGGCCTTATGGAATGAGCTCTTGGGTGTTACATGCACCTGATGAATCACTAAATTCTACCTCAAAACTAATAATACACTGTATGTTAACTAAATTGTATTTAATTTTTTTTTTAAAAAAAGGTTCTTGTGTTCAAGAGGTGAGGTGGTGTTCAAGCATCATTTAGAATCATTTAGATGCAGGAAACATCTCATCTTGTTTATTGACAAACATGCAGTTTCTGGGTGATTTCATATCTCTCACCACAAGCAAATAGTAATGCTGTTATAACTCACAATGCTATGAGTCTTTAGAATCTGCTTATATGGAAAAAAAATATAGCTCTTCTTGCCTCTGCAACTGTCCGATAGTTTATTTAAAGCTGGTTTGCATCATTACTTTTGACACTGTGTGATCTATCATGCTGTCCACGAAATGCTGGCTTCCAATGACTCTCAGAATGTCTGTGCTTTACTGAAGGAGCTACAAATGCAAGTCTTCCTCCATCTGTGTAGGAAAATGAGAATAATAATTCATTTTATGGTGACATTAAATTTACCATCTAGAACTTTGTGCCTTAAGTATAGAACAACACATCTTTCAAGTATATCTTAAATTGAACTCATTAGTCAATAATCACTGTACTCTTAGAATGTTCTCTCTTTCAATGTCACCAGTACCCTTGCCTTCCACACCTGTTGCCTGTGGAAGGATAGGCAAGAGGTCAGTGAATGAAATGAGAAGGGTGGCCCCATTGTGCAGGACTGTCTACCCTTATCTGGCATGATCTAAGACAGACCTGAGAGTACAATATCACAAAATCAATCAGAGATGAGAGAGAACATGAAGAAGAGCCTACTGATATAATGGTGCATTGGTCTTGAACACTTTCAGCCCGGTAGGTGTGCCCTGGTCTGGGACACTTGACCAATATATGGCAAAGAGCCTGCAGAGGGGGTGGGCCTGGGTACCAGAGGGGGTACACAGGCTAAACAATATCTTCTGTCATGCTCATCACTTTTGAGTTTTATAGAAGGGAGGTGATACCCTGATTGAAAGATGGACAGATGAGAGCCATGCCACAGTCCAGACCTGCAGTTTGAGATCAAAGGTCAGTCGTAAAACAGAGTCTTGAACTTATCATGTGTCTGACCTGAGAGTCACATCAAATCACTGTGTCACCATGCCGATGGCCAATTTCATATGATCCCATAAAAGAAATATACTAGGCAGCAGACCAAAATGTTTGTCCACCCTCCTGGAAGTAGGGCCTGGGCAGGAAGACTAGGGACAGTACCATGGCAGGAGTCCCAGAGCTCCTGAGGACATGACACCACCTTGTGTGTGGGATAGAGAGTCAGAGAGTGCTCTGGTGGAAAGAAACAAAAACCAGGGTCACACAAATCCCAATATACATTCAGAGCACCCTTTCCAGGTGGCTCTGCGGGCTTCAGCTGGTCTCAAGCATGATAAATTGAGGTCTTAGAAATTGAGGAAGGAGGAAGACATTCCGAAGCTCAGGGCCTCCTGAAGTGTATGACCTGAGCACAGAGGCCTTTTCTTGCCCAGATATCTGAGTGTACTGCTCCCTCCATTTACTGCTTTTTAGTCAGTAAGACGATCAAAAAATCCAAAATATGTGATAAAAACTCTCACTTTCTTTACCAACTGTCATCCATTTACTCTACAAATCTATTCCCATCAGTTTTCACCTGCCCTTCTGCCCCAGAGGCTGGCTGGAAAGGAATACATAATCAGGATTTCTGTACCCTCTGACTTGCAGCTAGGTTTGATGGATGGGGAGCCCTTCTCAGAGATGAGAAGAAAGTAGACAAATGTGGTTAGGGAATTACACTCCCAGATCCCTCCTTGTGAAGCCATTTGGCTGTGACCAATCACCAAAGGCCATTGCTCCTCTCAGGCAGCCATCTCCACATTAGCTTCTCTCCGGGTTCTGGTCACCACCTCTCGATGGGACCAATTTGGCTGCTTCTAGCCTCAGGATATTGCACTATCCCTGGAGTGGTTTCTAGCCTCCTTATAATTAACCTTTTTAAAATTAGCCTTTATTGATACACATACAAATGTAATGCTTTGTTAAAAGATAATTAGAGAGAAAGTTGACAACTAGAGAAGGCTCTTGTTCAGAAGCCTGCTGCCAAGATGAGCTGTCTGTCAGCCTCATGAATAAACTAACCTCATAAAATTGGCTACTGGGACCCACATTTTAAGTTTCAGAGGAATGGAGTCCTCCAGCTGTGCACAAGGAGCATGCCACTCTGCCTGCTTGTGGAGGGAGGAGGGTCCATTTCCTGATCCTTGGCAAACAGTGCTATGGTTTGCCATAGGATTGCAGCCAATCATCATGGTTGGTTCCCCCATCTGTAAAATAAAGCAGTCAGACTAGAGGATCTCTGAATCAGTCTAGCACTAGAGTCTGGAATTTGGAGAATGTTACAGAGTACCTCTCTCCGGGCCTACCCCTAATACATTAGGTTCCAGGACAAGGAGTACAAATGGAGGTCAATTTACTATAACTCTAAATATTTAGAAGTTACAAATAATAGTAACAGCCAAATAAAGGGAAGTATATGTTTCTATCCTAACGAATATGTTTTCATCAGAACACAATGAAAAATATGCAAAGAGGTATTTTTTTGGCAAAATATCAAAGATATTTGAATTCAATCATGATTGCTCCTATATGAGTATTACTTTGACAATATTAGGATGAGTAATAAAATACATATATATATATAAATTATAAATAATTTTATATGAGTTCCAAAATTTTAGTAAACCACTGTTATTGTTATCAAAATTTCTCCATAATTCGTGTTCTACTGTTCTGTGATTGAAAAATAAGTGTAATTATATTCAAAGTATACATTTTAATATATTTTATACAAATATGAATTATAGTAAATGTAAAAAATTTAAACATTAAAATTATCTTTCATAAATGATTTCATTTTCTTTTAAATATTCATAACCACAAAAATTAAAATATGAAGTAAAATTAATGACTATCAAGTAAGTACTCCTATCAAAATTATTTAAATCCGGATTAGCTTTTTATTTGGTTTAAAAATATAATAAAATCTGGGCAGCCTGGGTGGCTCAGCGGTTTAGCGCCGCCTTCGGCCCAGGGAGTGATCCTGGAGACCCAGGATCGAGTCCCATGTCAGGCTCCCTGCATGGAGCCTGCTTCTCTCCCCCTGCCTGTGTCTCTGCCTCTCTCTGTCTCTGTGTCTCTCAAGAATAAATAAATAAAATATTTAAAAATATATATAAAATAAAATCGCGTATATTAAAAAACTTTCTAGAATTCAATGTTCAGCTACTGGGCAATATAAAATATTAGCATTGAATTAGTATTGCAAAATGTTACTCACCAGTTATATGCCACTATTGAGAACATCAGGCTAATTTGCAAATATCTGCAGAAGCACAGGTTTCAACACAAAAAGTAGAAAGAAATTGGACACTTGTCACTGCCAAGAAACAATACATTATGTACAGTATCTGACACATGGTTGGGTATAATAAATTGTAATTATTACTATTAATAGTAGTAGTTACTAGTCATATTTATAGTAGTAATGGTGCTTACTTTTTATTTTGTGGTTCTCTGGTTATTCCTTTGCTCTGTGTCACAGAATTATTTGGTGTCTAATTTAAATAAAGAAAGCCTACCAATTCCTCCTATATCCACCAAGTGAAGTTCTTAAAAATCCAATGACCAGATTAGAGAGTTAATTACTATCATTTCACTTAGAAAGAATAGATTTTTACTATTAGCATCTAATTAATTCTATTTAGCAAAAAGTCATCTTTGATATAGTATGTTTTGAACCAACTTGCCCTTGCAACCCAAAAACTGAATTTTGGCTTCTAATTTCAAAGCCAGAAATGTAACTCAAACCAAAAATTTATGCAAAGCCCGATACTTACTTCATCTTTGTTTCCAATACAAACAAGGCTAGGAATATCAAGCCTTAAGAAATAACCTTTACAGTCAGTTGTCCTGTATTAATTTGTGCTTCATTACTATTTGCCCTTTTAGCTTTATCTCCTGGCTTATCAAACAGAAATTGGCAGTGATCACATTTTCTATGTCTTTGATGTTCAAACTGGATCTTTTTTAAAAATGCAAATTAACTAATATAGATGTATAGAGATGATCAGATATTTTTTTTAAGATAGCTATTCATACTAATAGTTGCAAGAAAATTTCTGTCACCCTGGTGCCTCTTATAAGTTGGGTTCTTCTCTTCCAGGAAAGAAAGCAGAATTTTTAAAGTCCTACTAAAGTGTTAGTATTATCTGAAATTTTTTTTAATTTTATTTGTTTATTCATGAGAGACACAGAGTGGCAGAGACATAGCAGAGGGAGAAGCAATTGTTGGTCCAAAATTGAAAAGAAGGTGGCCAATTTTTTACCGCAGAGAACTGAATAGCTATTCTATTCCTTTCTTGGGAGCAGATGTCTCTGTTGTGAGGCGGACTCAGCGTTACTTGCATGAGAATTTGGAGCAATCGCCTGTTCAGTGAGCCGCTTACTGACTGTGGGAGGCATCACCTCCGTTATTAAGCTGATGTTTGCAGGACTTTTCTTTTTATTCTTTGTGAAGTGTGGCATTGGCAGGCAGCTTCTCATAAAATTTCCATGGCTCTTCTCCTTTGGTTATTTTTCAAAACAAGGTCCAACACAAAAACAGATGGATGCCGCCTCGTTTACAATGACATTCTTTGGTCAAGGATACAGTCAAGGCTTTGGTCTGGAGAAGAACAAACCAAATATGAGAATTTGTACTCAGGTGAAAGGACCAGAGGCTGGCTACGTGGCTACCCCCATAGCCATGGTCCAGGCAGCCATGACCCTTCTAAACGATAGCCTCTGATCTTCCTAACAGGGGCGGGGTCTTCACACCTGGAGCAGCCTTCTGCAGAACAAAGTTGATTGACAGACTCAATCAACCTGGCATTGAATTTAGTGTCATTAGCAGCTCTGAAGTCTAAACATTTGAAGAATTAACTGAAGGCATAGAATGCATGAATTAACGGCTTTTTTTAAATGTAAAATTTGAAATTCTATATCCTGTCTGACTGTGTGTAAAAAAGATGGTCAAATCTAAAATATATACACATTAAAAGCAGGAAATTGTGCTCACTTACCCTAAATTAAAAAAAAAAAAAAAAAAAAAAAAAAGCTCCTCAGGGAGCCTGATGCAGAACTCGATTCCAGGACCCTAGGATCATGACCTGAGCCAAAAGCAGATGCTCATCCACTGAGCCACCCAGCCTCCCCCAGAAATATCATCTGTTAATGGTATGTCAAAGACCACCTCCAACAAAATAACTTATCTTGAAACTGCCAGAAATAACACCTAACTTCTGCACATAGGAGCACCTTTTAGAATTAAGATGACAAAATTTGTAGGTGCAGGAGTGATTATATGATTGTTAGGATGGTTTCCTGCCTTTTCCAGCTATATGCCAATTCCTCTGTTCTCCCCAATGTGGAAAGGGGAGCCAAAGGCCCCAAATCTTTCTCTCTCTTCATGACAGGAATAGTTTTATCTATGAGAATTCCCTAAAATTTTCCCAAGACATTATGGCCTGATGACAAAGGACAGCCCACAATCAGATAAAGAGAACCTAAACTGATCCCAAATGAGCACAGATTATCTGAGGCCTTTCTGCTTGAGGAAAATATTTCTAAACATCCAAATGAATGGAAGAGTCTCTGAAAATTGTGGCAGTAACCAATGTCTGAATAGGCGCAGATCTAGTAGTCCCAAACATGGTTTATGAATATTATTTAGCATTTTTATTGTCAGTGGCCAGACTCTGAGAGCCCTTGTTATAAAATAAAATCAAATTAAATGATGTTGGAGTCAAACTGGCTTTCGGAGTTCTTTAACTTCAGAATTAAAAATAAAAGAGAGAGTTAGTGACCTGGCCAATGTCCCAGCATTGGACTCTGGCATAGACAAAGATTGCAAAGCCTCCGAAGTATGATGTGATGGGAAGACCATGTGTCATGTGATTGGGAAAACCTTGGCTTCAATTCCAGTTTGCCACCTCCAAGATTATATTGGAGAAGTCTCTTAACATTACTAAGCCCCTGTTAGCCATTTTCACATTTTTTAGAATTAAGCATAAGCCATTTTCACATTTTTCAGAGTTAAGCATAATACCTGTTTGTGGATTAAATAAAATAGTGTCTAAAGAGTACATAGCAGATACCGTGAACATACATTTTCTTTTTCTCTCTCCAATCCAACATTCTCCTAACTACATACACTTATACAAGATCCCACTAAGGGTAGCAAATAAAGGGGAGTGTGTAGTGTTTTATATATTCTTTAAATCTCTGACCTAGAAAGTCCTTACTTTCAAAGCAATAGGCAGCAGTGACTCATTACTACAGCACTCAAAAATGAAGGAAGGATGGGGGTGGGGGGTTCCTATCGAAGCAAAACATAGAATACAGATGAATAAAAATACACATATACATATTTTATACACATTAAAGTATCTGAGGATAGGTATAACTAGATAAGAGGGTTCAATCATAACTGATTCTACTCTCTTCTGACTCATAAGCAGCATTAAGTAACTTCCTGTACTCTCCTGAAATGAGTTCTCTTTCTGCCCACCCCAGAGCCCTGCAGCCTGAGAACCTGGCTGTACTTCAGAAGTTGAGTCACTGCCTTTATTTTAAAGCCTGTTTCTGCCAACAGATTTCTCCATCCAATTTCAGAAAAGATTCACAAAGCATGATTGCCATTCGATACTTTAAGCAGTATCTTGTTTCTTCGGTGCAGGTATAATGCCATTAGACATCTAAAGTTGACCTCAAAAAAGTAGAAGGGTAATTTTGAGATATTATGTAATAAAAAAGTTGGTACAATATTCAAACTAAAAGAAAAATGCCAGCATTTCAACATCTCTCACCGTTGAATTCGACTGCAATTTCTGATGTGCAGAAGGAAGTGATGATTCATCTCAGTTCATAATGGGTCCCCAAAGTGCTAAATTTCTTTTGCTTTACTTAATCAGAGACTCCAAAGGGACCTGAGCGATGTGGTTTAACAGTGTGGAGACTCAAATTTTTTTTTATTTTGTCTTATATGACCTTTTAATAATTTAATGGATTATAAATTGAAAGCAAAGATAACTTTTTAACTAAAAAATTAATTTATAAATTCATATGGGATTAAGCAATAGATAGATACATTAACAATAAAACTTTGACTTGTCACATGAAGTAAAAAGTTAGTTGTGGTGAAAGCATTCGGTTTCAATATTTTATAAAACACCAAAAAAGAATTGCTATGTTAAAAATGGGACATGTAGCATAGATTTATGGAAAGGAAGAGTGTAAGAAATACCATGTGATATGTATGTTTATAATGAATACTCTTTGTCTGCTCCTCCAGCTGTGAAGATTGTGGTTTGGAGCTTGTTTCAATCATGTTCGTGAAGACCCAACCCACCAGTGTTGCTTTAAGCCATATCATGTGTCTCACAGTGTGGCATGGGAGGTCCATGGGAATCTGCTCGGCATTCGCATACATATTCTGGAAGGCTGGAAAGTAAGCACCTATGGACCATGTTTGATTAGTGAAGAATGGGGCTGATAGGAATGCTTTTCCCTTTACACACAGTTCATAAAACTCCTCAGAAGGTCCTACTGAGTAGAGCATCAGTTCACCATAAAAACACCAACCCATCTTTATATTAACTTTCTCCTTCCCTGATTGATTTCCTGTATTAGTTATCTATTTCTGTGTAACAATTGCCTCAAATCCTAGTGACTTAAAACAACAAATATTTATTTTCACAGTTTCCATGATCAACAAATCAGAAGCAGCTTCAGTGCGGTGGTTCTTGCTCAGAGTCTCTCATGAGCATGTAGCTAAAATGACAGGTAAGGGCACATTCATCAGAAAGCTTGAGTGGTGCTAGAGGATCCACTTCTGAATGTATTCCTGTGGTCGGGAGCAGGAGCACTCAGTTGCTTGTCATGTAGACTGCTGCTTACCTCATGGCAGCTGGTTTTCCCTGGAGTGAGAGATCCAGGAGAAAGGCCAAAGGAGAGTGCAAGCAGGAAGCTACATGTCTCCTACAACCCAGTTTTGGAAGGGCCATATTACCACTTCTGCTGCATCCTCTCAGTGCCATAGACTAACTGGTGCAATGCGGGAGGAGACTACAGAAGAGTATGACTACCAAGAGGTAGGAACAATGGGCTATCATGGAGATTGACCATCACACTTCTACCCTTCATTTATGATCCCTGGAATTACTTCCAATAAACTACTTGTAAAGGAGCCTTTATTTCAGGCTCTGTTTTTGGGCAGAAGCTAAGCTAAGACAATCAATAATTTTTTCTATATAAATTTTTTAAGATTATATTTATTTATTAGAGACACACACATACAGAGAGAGAGAGATAGGCAGAGGGAGAAGCAGGCTCCATGCAGGGAGCCCGACGCGGGGCTCGATCCTGGGTCTCCAGGATTATGCCCTGGGCTGAAGGCGGCACTAAACCGCTAAGCCACTGGGGCTGCCCTCTATATAAATTCTTTTAATGAACAGATCAGTATGTGCATACAGAAAGATTTCTAAAACATTATTAAGTGCAAAAAGAAAAATGTAGAACTCGTCTAGTATATGTAGATGACTGAAAGAATATTTTTAAAAAACTTAATAGTGGCAGAGAAGGTGAGAAAAGAAAGGTTTATTAATTATAATTTTATTATTCTCAGCATCATTTGAACTTTTGAAATACATTTATGTATTCCTTTAAAAATAATTTGACTTTTTTAGGTGGTGAAATTGTGGGTAATTTTTAATTTCTGTATAATTTTATGCATTAAAGGTGTAACAGTGCTTTGAAAGACCATAACAGTAATAGAGAAAATATCTTCTGTCAGGAACTACAGAAAATGTTTAAGAGAAGGCTCAATTCAAACACTACTTCAAGCAGTACTGTGTTTAGTCTCTTCAGGCAGTGAGCTATAACCTAATTATTTCACACTAAAATAAAAGTGGAGAAGCATTCCACTTCTATGAGAAATGCTGTCCAAGGACAAAGCACATTTCTTGTCATTGTGCTGACTATTTACCTTATCTTAATATCATATTAAAACTGGAAATACCTGGAAGAATCATCTGGAACCATGCCCTAGAATTTCACCTTTATCTCTTTTATTTTCATATATTTCAAACTAAAGTCAAACCCATTAACAATATGGTGCCATGATAATGAGAATTCCTATATAAATCATTTGGCAATGGGTTTCTATTATTTTCTCAAAGAACAGGTCAAAATCCTTACCTTGGTAACAATAGGCAACATTGGCTGGCAAAGCAAGTGATAAAGAGTGGCTCCCTGCATCCTCAGTATCTTCCTAGCCCAACCTTCCTCAGTTACAGGGAAACTGTTTTTGGTGAAACAGGGCCAAATAATCAGAAGATTCTTGGAATCATTAGGTCTCTCCTGGTTAAATTGTTGTGGAGGCTGCCCAAGGTGATGTTCAGTTGCAGTTGAGGCCTGGATGGATTTGGATGAAGCCTCTAGATCTCTCTTGTCAACCAGATGCATAACTCCAACAGGCAATTCACAAATTTTGCATAATATGATCTCACATTTCAATATTCAAAAAAAAAAATCTCACCTATCTAGTTATAGCAAGATTTTGCTATCATAAGCAAAAGATATTGTTTATAGTCCAGATGATTTCTTAGTAGTGGTAACTTCTGTTAAAACCAGATAGGAATTTATTTTTTTTTCCAGATAGGAATTTAAATTAATATGTTAAAGAATTTGAACCATCTACTTCATTTGAATATAATTGTAAGGAATAGAGGAGACAGACCAAAAAACCTACAACTTACCATATTTTTTTTCCTAAAGATGAAAAAAGTGAATTTTATAAAATAAACATTTTTCCTGATTATAGGCACATTTCTCAGTAAGCAAGTTAATTTCCTACAATATTAATCATTAATCCAAGTGTCCTTGCCAAGTTTTCCATGTTCTCAATGAGAGACAGCAGTGGTTAAGGCATTATGTCCTTTGGGTGCTCTGGGCCATGACCACAGTGCTGTTCCTATTCTGACACATACGAACACAAGCAAGGCTTATTCTTGTAATCACTTTGGAGCTTGCTAATATCTGGAGTGCTAAATGGCATCACTTTCCACTCCTCTGGTATGAATCTCATTAATGTAATAAAGTTCAAAGTCTGATATAAATACATAAAAAATTGAGAGACTTTTTTTTTTTTTTTATAAACTGCTTAACTTCCCCTACAAGTTTTGTCCCCACAAAAAAATCTTGATGGTGGGGGGAGAATTGGATGAAGGTGGTCAAAAGGTACAAACTTCTAGTTATGAGATAAGTAAATCCTAGGGATATAATAGATAGTGTAATAACTATAGTTAATAGTACTTATTGTACTTGGATGTGGAAGATGAGTAGAAGAGAAAATTCTTCATAGCTGAGTCAACATGGTTGAGGAGGAAAGAAGCAAGTATTCTGTAGAAGGGTGCACAATAAACTATAAAGGTCACTCATGGTCTAAAGATCCCACCCTTACTCCTGAACTAGCACTGACCTCTCTTCCTTGGCCATGCTTCAGCAAATTTTTCCCACATACCTATTTATGACCCTGGCTAAAGCCACCTCTTCCATCCTTGATTCTTTTAGGTCAATCATTCTTCCTTCATACCTTCCTTGGGATGGCCTGAATCTATCCCCCACTGGGCTAATCATGCCTCCCTCTCTTACCTTTGTTTGTAGTTGTTCATCTAGACTCTTGCCACCTGCTCTCTTTTTATACAGTGTTTTATCCTTTGAGTTTTATTAGGTCACCAACTTTGGCTGTTTGGGGCTTTTGGTCCCATTCACTAAACTGTGAGAGTGACATCGGAAGGCTTATGGGTAGCAATAACTGAAGGGTCAAGTACAGGGATATATGAACAGAAAGAAGACATAGCTTGGAGGACAGTGGGAAAAAAATGAAAAATATTAATAATGTTGATTTTCACTTTTTCAACATTAAAAAAAAACAAAAAAACCTTTTTGTGCTTTATCTCCCAAAATTAGTGGAAGAGTTCTCATCATGATTCACCAGTAGTTCAAGATGAGCCTCCATGCTGGTTTCTACTCTTCCATCTGGCCTATCAGGAAGTCCTTCTTTGTATTTCGATTTGAATATCACCTTGTCAGTGGAGCTATCTCTGACTCCAGTGGTCCCTCATATTCACAGAAGATATGTATCAAGACCCCCAGAGGATGTCTGAAGCTGCAGATAGTACCAAACCTTGTATATGTTTTTTCTTATACATATGACCTTATGATAAAGTTTAATTTATAAATTAGGCACAGTAAGAGATTAATAATAACTAATAATAAAATACAACAATTATAACAATATAGCTATAATAAAAGTCATGTGAATGTGGTCTCTGTCTCAAAATAGCTTTTTATATGTACTTGTAATGACTGAGATGAAAAAATGCCTGCATGAGGAGACAAAATGAGGTGAATGACGTAGGCCTTGTGACAATGTTAGGCTTTTATTGACTTTCTGATCATCTGCTTCTAGACCGTGGTTGATTGGGTGTTGGAGGGGGTAAATGAAACCCTGGGAAGTGAAACCATGGATAAGAGGGAATCGCTTGGGATGCCTGCATGACTCAGCAGTTGAGCCTCTGCCTTCAGCCTAGGGCGTGATCCTGGGATGGATCCTAAGATTGAGTCCCACATCGGGCTCCCTGCATGGAGCCTGCTTCTCCCTCTGCCTGTGTCTCTGCCTGTGTGTGTGTGTGTGTGTGTGTGTGTGTGTGTGTCTCATGAATAAATAAATAAAATCTTAAAAAAAAAAGAGGGAACTACTTTGCCAAATCCCACATCTCCATCACTTCTAGGTTTGTGTTTCTGCATATCATTTATCACCATCCGACATAGTTTATGTTTTACTTGCCTGTTAATGTTTCATCCCTCTCCAGTTAATCTTCTGGTCCACCAGGGCATAAGTCAATCGGAGAAGGACAATCATTACATGGTTTCACTCATATGGGGAATATAAGAAATAGTGAAAGAGATTATAGGGGAAAGGAGGGAAAATGAGTGGGAAAAATTAGAGAGGGTGACAAAACATGAGAGAATCCTAATTCTGGGAAACGAACAAGGGGAAATGGAAGGGGAGGCGGGCGGGGCGATGGGGTGACTGGGTGACGGGCACTGAGGAGGGCACTTGATGGGATGAGCACTGGGTGTTATACTGTATATTGGCAAACTGAATTTCAATAGAAAACACATATATGTAAAAACAAAAAAAAGATTAGGTTCTCAAAAGATATTGACTAAGTGAATTATTGAATGAATGAGAAAAATAAGTCAATATTTTTATTATATAACCTTCTCCCTCTCCTCAAAGAGAAATTTAGTTAATAGTGCTATTCTCTGTAGGCAGTTTCAAAGACACATTTTTCCCCTGGCTCATTTGTATGCATCATGGTTTTATTTTACATGTTTCAAGACATTTAAGTATTAAAAGTAAACAAAGTTGTTGAAAAAAACACAGTGAGGGGCTCCTTGGTGCCCTAGACAGTTAAGTTGTAGGTTTTTAAATCTGTCTCCTCCATTTCTTACAACTATAGTCAAAATGAGGTAGATAATTCAAATCCTTTAATATATTGATTTAAATTCCTATCTGGTTTTAACAGAAGTTACCACTGCTAAGAAATCATCTCATCTGGGCTATAAACAATGCCTTTTGCTTATGATAGCAAGATCTTGCTTTAACTAGATAGGTGAGATTTTTTAAAAAATATTGAAATATGAGGTCACATTATGAAAAAATTGTGAATTGCCTGTTGGAGTTATGCATCTAGTTGACAAGAGAAAACTGGAGGCTTCATCCAAATCCATCATGGTCTCCCTCTACCCACTACTGCCCCCCAAAATAGATAAATAAATCTTAAAAAAAAACTCATGAGAGTTAAGATTTTTTTAAAAATTGAATTAAAAATTTTTAGATATTTAAGGATTATAAAAGATCTTGGAGAAAATCACATTTGAGGAGTACATTAGTCAAACAATTTTAAACATAGATTTAAACACTTTTAAAAATTGAAGCTACATGATAAATTTGCCTTACTGTTATTAATTTGCTATGAAATCTTTAGATTACAGATAATATAATAATTCAGGGCCAAGAGCAGCTTTCCTTTAGCCAAGAGGTGCTTTACCTCATCCATATAATGCCAACTGGAAAAGTTCTAAGACAATCACAGTGACATTCAGTAGCCTCTGACAGACTTTAATGAAGTGTGATGAGATGTCTAAGATACCATTTTTCTGATAAAATACTAATGATACAGAACCATCATTGAGCAAAGGGAAAGTTCAGTATTAAATGAGAAATTTCATTAAAGTATTATTTTTTAACAATTTATTTATTTTAGAGAGAGAGAGCACAGGGGGTGGAGCAGAAGCAGAGGGAGAGAGAATCTCAAGCAGACTCCATGCTAAGCACAGAGCCACAGGGCTCAATCTCACAACTTTGGGATCATGACCTGAGCTGAAACCAAGAGTCAGATGCTTAACCAACTGTGCCGCCCATGTGCCCCTCATTAAAGTATCATTATAATCAATGGACACATGAAACTTTACTTTGTCATATGAAAATTAGTTTAGGGAATGTGTTTTGTCAGCAATTTATAATTGGATTAAATCAATCTAAGATTTTGAAATACGATTTTGTAAAATATATTCAAGAGATTTTTTTTTCTTTCACAGAAGGAGTATTTAAGATCATCCACAAAGGACTAGTTTTCAACACTTTGAAAACTGATACTGAGAATTCCAGAGATTGAAATAATTGACTACAGGTTTAGGTCTGACAATAATGAGGGGAAGATGTCATATAAACCAGAGGGTAAAGTCCACAAAGATCCTGCTTCCTTTTTACTGCCAAATCCATTGCAAGCTATGTCTGTCTACCCACCTCAGAGGCTTCCAAGAATTCAAAATACCCTGGCAATATGTGAGGCAGTGGCCTGCTTCTCTTGTTAACTTCCTTTGTCTCAACCTCTCTCTACTCTCCCATCACCTCTCTTTCCTATCTCACTGGAATCATATCCTTCCAGAAGCACTGTGTTAAACAGACACAAGCATTTTATGTATATGCAACCCTTCACACACACACACACACACACACACACACACACAGTCTACATTATGCTTATGTATATACATTGTATGCTATGCCTATATACGTGCTTCTATAAACATCAGTACCAATAAACTAATTTATAGACCCTGATAACACATTGGCAGAAACTAAAACATGAACTATAAAATCAACACATCAACGTATTACAATTTTACTTGCCAACTGTACCTTAATAAAGCTGGAAAACAACCCCACATATTTCCCAATTGAAAAATACATAACATGATAGATAGATAGATGCACGATTTTTAATTATGTACAATTTATTAATTCCAGATCATTGAAGAAATGCTACTAATATGCTAGGACTTAAAAATAAGTGATACACTATAATCTGTTTAAGAGTATTATTTGTTGAAAATTTTGCCTGAAGGTTTAAGTTTCCTTTATGTTATTGATTTAGTTAACGGGATTTTTTTCTTCATTTCCTTTGAATGTTTTCCTATTTTTGGAAATTGTAGAAATTGATGTTTTACTTAATCTACTTGTAAGGAGCTTTTTAACATATACTTTGTGAAAGGGAGAATCATAAGAGGGATGTTCACACAGAGAGCGTTTGTTTTTCTGAAGCAACATTAAAGGTGGATTTAAGCTCAGCATAAAGAACACCATTTAAGAACACCATTTCCGAAGTCATTGGCACTGTATGATGAAAAGTATTCTTGAATGATATCCTCACCCTTCAAAGGGAGTGTAGACATATTCTCACATCTAACCATCAGGCTCATTTCTCAAGTCAGTTTTTAAAAAAGTTACCTGCATTTTAATTGTCCAAATTAAAGGATAAGAAAAGCAGTCATAATAAAACGTTTCCCACAAAATCATGATATAGTCTCAATGTTTTCATGCATCAGAATAGGAGCTTGGCAGTTTTTTATCCAAGTCTCCAAATTTCTAGAACTATCCTTTATACATCAACTAGTTTATATATAGCTGAAGAGGTTTGTGTATGTTCATTTCTGTCATCAAAATGTCTTCTGTTACTTTGAAAATCCTTGTAAATTCCTCTGAGTGTTCCATACATTCCATACAGTGGCCAATTTTGAAAGACCCTTTCTTTTTTAAATAAAATAGCCATCAAAATTCTCTGTGTCTGCAAAGGGTTGAATTCAGAGAGTAAAGTATTTCATCCTGAAAGCGATGCTATGATGTGGATAAAACGAAATGAAATGTAATGAAAGGAATCTTTAGGCAATGAGAAAAATCTATCCCCAAAGACACTGTATAATTGCTTACTAGTTAAGTCTTCAAGCTATGAGTCATGACCCATGATTAGTGAAGTATTCCTCCTCAGCTTTCAGTAACCATGAAGGTAATTTTTATAAGAGTAGTTTTTACCCTACCCATAGTGATAGCTAGAAAAGATAAACTCCTACACAAGGCAGAGGTGGGGGCAGTGAGGGAGGAGGTTACGATCTGCGTGGGAAGCTGTAGGTTGTCAGGGACGCTTCACAGTCCGAGATGGGGCTCCTACTCATCTCATTGAGCAGTAACCAGCCACTTTTCAGTTGCCTAGTTGGCCCCGTTCTCATTCTCTCACTGTCAAATCCAACACATATGTTCAAAAAACAGCTTATGGTTCTTATTAAAACAACGCTTGAGTTTGTATCAACTTGCATCGACAAATACAGTAAATTATTAAGACTTTCTTCACACACACATCTAATCATTCAAGCCATGTGCTTCTGTAAATATCTTGATTTGCTCCGTTTAAAAATAAAGATGCTGTGTCACTATATATATATAAATATATATATCCTTCAATATATCTAATTCAGCATTTCATTAGAAATTCTCCAAAGCCTTTGGTCATACTGTTCCTAGTTGTCACCCACAAGTAATTTCTATCTTTGCATGCTCAGCCTGAGGCTGTGGCTCTCAAAATTATCTTAGCCGAGAATACACTGCCCTGCAGAGGCACTTACCAGACAGAAAGTGATGTTCTGAATTTATTTTTCTCTTAAAGCTGAAGTCTTCATAAAAAAAAAAAAAAAGTTGATTAGTTTTGTTTTACCAAAGACCACACAATCTCAAATGTCCATATTCTAAGTTTTGTGTAAATATATATGTGTATCTGTGTCTCTCTCTATACTTGTATGTGTGTAAACACACACATTCACTCATAGAGAGAGAGACATGTGAAATGAATAATAAAACAGAAGTCACAGCAGTTCATTTTCACAGCCTGTTTGTCAATTTTATAATCCTACCACCACCTGAAAAGGTATCCAGTGGACAATACTAACCCAAAGATCTGGCACATCCATGGTTGCCATAAAGAGCTTGAAATGATGATGAAGCCATGTGTCCTTGTCACATTAGAAGCCCTTTACCTTCTCATTAATACAGGGCAATGAAACTGAGTGCAGGGCTTACTCCTCCAGACTTGACAACCTGTCACCACAACCTGAGGAGGTACTTCCTCTTTTTTTTTTTTTTTATTTATTTATGATAGTCACAGAGAGAGAGAGAGAGAGAGAGAGAGAGGCAGAGAGAGAAGCAGGCTCCATGCCCCGGGAGCCCGACGTGGGACTCGATCCCGGGTCTCCAGGATCGTGCCCTGGGCCAAAGGCAGGCGCCAAACCGCTGCGCCACCCAGGGATCCCCACTTCCTCTTTATCCACAATTTTAGTACAAGCTTTTGTGGCCTAATTTCCAGAAATTAGCTCCCCTTCCAATGATGACTGTGATATTTCTGAGAGCCCATGTGAATCATATAGCATATTCTCCAGGACAAAGGCTTCAAGTTTTCAAATTCCAGCAACCTTGTCTGCAGTCACTCAACTGCTGTGGCAGAGATGACCCTCATAAGTTTGTGATCTTCTGAGAACACCAGTCCTCCAGGGTAACTCTGATGATGCTCTTTAAGTGGCCTTGAGGAGTATGGCTACCCCATCTAATTCCCATACCACAACTAGGACTGGGATGTAATTTTTTTTATTAAGAATTTCCTGATGAGTTGAAGATAACAAATATAAAACTCAGAAAGTACCTTACAACTGTGATTGGAGACCCAAAGATGGCCTTTTATAACCCTGTGTAACCAGTAATAAGGGGCAGTATAACTTATGACTCATAGGAAGTTCAGATATCCACTCCTCAGGGTTCATTAAAGGGAAATGTTCTCTTCTACCCAAGCCTATTAATAAAATGTTTGAGATGATGTAGAGACTTTATAGGCAGCCTCTTTAATCCTCACAACAACCCTATAATAATGATAATAACCATCACCACCAAAATAATCCTTTTTTTTTTACAGATGAGGAAAATAAGGTCTTAAGAAGCTAAAAATTATCTTGCTTAAGATCACAAAGCCAGGATTTGAAAACCAAAAGTGTCTGACTCTCTCACTTCAGGAATCTAGAGGCAACTGACACTCTGGTAGTGGTCAGAGCCTTAACTTCAAAGACACGATTTAATGAAATTCAGATAGCTTCTTGAATGAGGGAGATGGGAGGGTACCTTGCCATGCAGAAGGAATCAGATGAGGGAAAGCAGCAACCATATTCTGAAGGCTAGAGGAACAGCTGACTCTGAAATGGCACCTCCTATTGCAGACCTCCAAGTTTTGACAGTGTTAGAGTTGATGCACTCTAAATCCAGATGAAAAGTCATTCCTCCAGCTGCACAAGTGCCACAGCTCCCTCACCTTGAGGCAGGAATCCCAACAGATCCTAATTCTGCATCCCCAGTATCATGTGCAATGGGTAGGAAGAGAAAGAAACCTGATACTATTTCATTGTTCTTTAAAAAGACTGCTAACTCTGGGAAAGGACGTAGGGGTGGTAGAAGGGGAGGAGGGCGGGGGTGGGAGTGAATGGGTGACGGGCACTGGGGGTTATTCTGTATGTTGGTAAATTGAACACCAATAAAAAATAAATAAAAAATAAATAAAAATAAAATAAAATTCAAAAAAAAAAAAAAGCTTCCTTCCTATTCCAAAGAAAGTCCAATCTTACAGGTAAGCATTGGTTAAGCCATGATTCATCTGATGGCTTTGTGGCTTGGATTATGAAGGTGAAGATATATATGACCCTCGAACAGCATGGGTTTGAACTATGTGGATCTTTCTCAATAAATACAGTACAGCACTGTCAATGTATTTTCTCTTATGATTTTCTTAATGTTTTCTTTTCTCTAGATTATATTATTATAAGAATATAGTATAAAATACACATCACATACAAAATATATTAATTGATTGTTTATGTTATTGGTAAGGCTGCCAGTCAACAGTACGTTATTAGGAATTGAGTTTTGGGGGTGTCAAAAGTTACATGTGGATTTTCAACTGCATGGGGGCTTGGTGCCCCTAATCCTCACATTGCTCAAGGATCAACATACATGTACACATGCACATATGTAAAATTAAAAATTACAGTGCTATTTTATAGAGATCTTGAGAATGATGTGGACACTATAGAGCCAAAAGTCAAAACCTGGGGACCCAGAGGCCAAGGCTAATAATATGGTAAGTTCCATAAGAGTATGTTCACCACTAGAAAGAACAGAGGCCAGAAATGAAGAAAAAAAACACTAAGTCTATACCAGTGAGCAGTTAGGAGTCAGGCAATAAGGGCAAGGCAAATTTCTTATCAGTGATACATACAAGAATACAAGTTCTACTCCTTAAAAATATGGATAGCAATTTGCAGTTGCACTTCCTTGATGTAATTAAATTCATGACAGATGGTATAATTCTTTGTACTGTCATGCAGATTTTACAACTACTCTAAAAACAGCAATTTTAATGGCATGTTACTTCATTTTATCTGCTATATCAGATTATTTGATGCAATTGCTTCTTCAAGTTGTAACACTTCTACCTTCAAGATTCTGCAAGCTCAACAGCAATTTCTGCAGAATTTATGAAGTATATACTCAAGTTAAAGTCTAAGCTGAGAAAATGGAATGCCTTTATGAGATTCTATTGCAGAAATCTCTATCCTAACAACATGATATTATCTTTAAGGTGATGAATACAAGCCCAAGATAGCACAATTCTTCCCCACGGGGGGTATAAATGTGATTCCTAAAGATGTACAAATATACCTAAACCACATATCTTAGCTCTGCCCTCTAGGCATAACTAAACTTGACTTCATAATCCTAATTGTTCAGACTAATAGCCAGGGATCACCTTTTTGACACAACACTTTCAGTCTTGCAGAACCATCACCGACCAAGCAGCCCTCCTGTCTAAAGAACAGTGTCCCTATGATAACACTAGAATCTGCTCTACCTAAACAATCTCCTTCAGGAAGTTCAATTTTACTGAACTTTCCAGATTCTGACCCAATCCAACTTAATGCTTTTGTTCAACTGCACTTCATACATGATTTTGAGTCATCCTTTCATTGATCAAGCTTATTAACAAATGGCAAACTGAAAAAATCATATTCACTGAGGGAATTTTCTCATGTCAGAGATTGTGATTCTTAATCCATTCTGTATACCTTTCTTTAAAAAAACAATAATCTCCAATAAGAACATAATTATTTCGTCGATCCCTTCTAAGTATTTTCAAGTCTACTTTACTGTAACTACCACAGTCATGTTTACCTTAACTCATCTTCTTTTTGGCCAGCTTGGTCTTGTTGTCTACTTATAACCATCACAGCAAGGAGTCAGAAAGAATTTTTAGTCTGAGACGAGACCTTTGATCTCCAACATGTCTATTCCAAGGCCAAAGAAAGGTCCTGGAAATTAGATAATAATACAGAGTCTTTGACCTTTCCACCTTCTGTTGCTCACGGCCAACATGCCTAAGCCTCACCTAACCCTCGTGGGGTTCTCCTAACAGTTAGTTGGTACATACTGTGCAGATTTGTACAACTTTCCACTCATATAGACACAGATCACTTTTAGGAAGGAAAGAATTAAGTAAAAGCACTTTAGTTTCTCCTCCCAAAGGGTTCTGGATGTAGTAGTTTTACTTACTCCTGGCCCTCATGGCTGATTCTAAGATGTGATAACTGACTCTGATCCAACAAACTGTGTGAATACGTTGGCCTGTTTCTCCTTGGTTCTCATTCCTGAATTTCTCCAGTAACCTAATCTCTTGATTCACTGTTTTGGCTGAGTTTTCCATACCAGTTGGCAAGTCAGACTATCTGTTATCCCACAGAAAACATCCTGATACCCACAGTTTACCCACATAGCTCTTGAGAAGTAGCCGAAGCTGAACCTATGCTGAGACATTTCTTATTAAGTTTCCAGCAACTACAGGAACACTTGCTTTCTGATTTCCACTTGCTTGGGGATAGCTTGCCACCTTGAGGAAATTACCATATTTTTTTAAAAGTTATCTTCTAAACTTTGTTTGCAGAAAGCCTCACCTTCACTCTGTTTTTCTCCGTTTAAACTTTTAGTCTGGATTCATTCCTCAGGGATGACATTGGCAATATGTCCAGAAGAGAGTGTAGACAGCACCTCATATGAAAATATGAATGAGTTTCACACTCTGAAGCTCTTTTATTTCCACATATCATCCCCCAGAAGGATTTGCTTAGGTAACAAGGTAGAGATGCTTTTCTTTGGAAGACTTTTTCAGAGGTTTCCTTGTAAGAAAAGCAACGTGAGTGAGGAAAGAGCCCAGCTTTCTGAAGAGCACAGGCCACAGGTATCCAGTGAGTAAGCACAAGGGAACAGGGAGCTGCTGGATGCTCTGGCTCCCTGAGGGGCTAGGGACAGACCGCTAGAACCATTCTCTCAGGGGGGCAGTGCAACATGGCTTTCTGAGAGAACAGAAGTGAGGAGCCTGAGTGGGCAGGGTGTTTGTCAGAATTTAAAGGAATGATTTCAGAATGAGGCAAGAAGTGCTCCAGACCGGCTTGAGGGATTACAGAGCAGATGATAGGGGATTGATGGTGTTGCTTTGTTTATTTTTCTCAGAAGTGAGGCTCTGGGCTATGCATTAGATACCCTTTAATTTTTTTTTTGAAGACAAAAGTAAAATCAGAATTATAATGTAATGTTTAATAGTTATTGTACATTTTTAAGTATCTGATAGGGCAGTCTATCAGTTTCTGCTATGTAGCAAATCACTCTAAAACTTAGTGATGTTATAAAACAAGCAATTATTTACCTTGCAATTCCATGGATTGTCAGTTGAGGCTGCGCTCACAGAGGCAGTTTTGGTCTCAGTGGGACTCATATATATATTTGTCATCAGTAACTGGCCAGGCTAGGCAATCATGCTTTGGGGGGTTGGCTGGCCATTAAACTAGATGGAAGGAGAGGGAGCACCCGGGACACATGTCTCTCCTCTTGATGAGAAAAACTGAAGTCACATTGCTTCTCCCATCAAGGAAACAGAATCTATTTCTCTATTCCCTGAATCTGGGCTGGCCTTATAGCTTACTTTGGCCAATATATACAGGAGGAAAGGAATTTCTGAGCCTAGACCTCAAGAGGCATATGCTTGTTTCTGCTCCTCCTTTTCAGAACTCTACCAGTTGCCAATGAAACATTAATGTAATATCACAGAAATGTAAATTGCAATCTGGATGAGAATGTGTGGTCTGAAACTGGCTATTTCAGGTACAGAATCAAACTTACAAAATATTTTGTTGCTTCAGTAACTTAGGAAAACTTACTATCTCACTTTTCATATGACATCCATGAAGTACGTTTCTTGAAAAATGACAGGCGTTTAGGTTGATATCCTTCTTGCTTTGATTATTGCAGGCTTATTGTTCTACCTTATGTGCAGATTCCTTATGCAAGTGGCTATTACTATGTGACTTGTAATCAAACAGGCTTTGAATTATGGGCATAAGGAATTTCTAGCATAAACTGAAGAAATTCACAGAGACCACTCCTCTAAAATCCTTCGAGAAAGACTTTGAGTCTTGTTACCAGTGACACAAGACAGAATGGAAGCCTCAGAACTGACATAACTCAACAGCCAAAGGAGATATTTCTGGGGTGGTTCATGACCTCAGACAGAAAAACCATGTAGAATTACCTCACAATTCAAGAACAAATCCAGAACAAACAGTGACTAGGAGAATTCCCATGGCTTCTCATCCCAATTGGAAGGTA
This sequence comes from Canis lupus dingo, assembly GCF_003254725.2. Classification (NCBI taxonomy): domain Eukaryota; kingdom Metazoa; phylum Chordata; class Mammalia; order Carnivora; family Canidae; genus Canis; species Canis lupus. The sequence goes on from NC_064261.1 coordinate 19,147,393, forward strand.
ACCACACAGATCAGTTGGGAGAAATGACAGAAAGATGCTTGGCAAAGGTATAAGTGGAATACGAGTGGAATATATTTATAGCTAAAGATGTCTGAACCATTTTGATATTCCCACACTGAGAGGAAGAAGAAAAAGAGGTCCTACAGGAGCAGGGAAAAGAGAGAGGATCAAATTCTGAAAGCCCAGTGAACTTTGAGAGTTAAAAATAAGGCCATAGATTCTGAAGCTGGACCCAACAAATAAGAATTCAGTAGTGGAAATAATCAGGTTCTCCAATTATAATCAGCAAATATCCCACTGCAATTTATTCTGACTCTACATTTGCCTGTTAATCTGAACCTCAGTTTATAGGCTCCATTAACTGATCAGACTTCATTAGGATGAGATGCCTCACAAACTAGAGAAATACTTACCTCTGGCAATTCACAAACCCTGCCATGGATAGGCAATTAGAGGGCTATCTCCTTGGGAATCTCTGTTTCTTGAAATGGGTGTTGTTTATACAGGTATATTCAGTTTTTGAAAATTCACCAAGCCAAATATTTATGATAAATGCACTATTTCTAAATGGTATACATCAATTAGCAATCTAAAACAAACAAACAAACAAAAAAAAACCTACCTCCTAAATTCTCCTAACCTTGAGGTTTGGACTTTGCTTTGACTGTGTTGAGAAGAAACATGTAGACACAGGTTGTAACCATAAGATACTTTATAGATAAATGAATTCTCCTTTTCACACACATTACCTATGGTCACAATTTTGAGATGAAAGAAGGAATCACGCAGACACTCCTGGGTGAGCCTGGCAGAGGGTGCTGGCTGCAGTGACACTGACCAGTGAATAAGGAACTTTGGGTTCCTGCTAGATTGTGAATAGACTATGGGATCAAAATGAATATGGACCTCCACATTACAGAGGTGACATAGATTTTACCAGCATGTCACTGGAAATGTTCCATAACCTTTTATTGTGAGAAGAGCAGTCCGAAGGGCAAAATCATTACATTTTTGGAAGGTGTAATAGAGAACACCCCATTTGTCCACCTGTGAGTCTTTCTCCTGTTGTATCTCCTTTACTTTTATATTACTACCACGCTGACACAGGACATTTCACTTCTGGCACATCTGGTCACCAAATGTGTGGAGGCTTTCTTCCACAACAAGCAATTCTCTGTCATACCAGCAATGTGTCCTCCAATTCAGCTCATATCTGACACTATCTGCCCAGAGATAGTGTCATATCCCACAAGTCAAGGGCTCTGTCTCACAAGACCGCCTACTTCCAACTTCAGAGGCCAGTTGCAAATCCAGATAGCCACATATGCTTCTGAAAGACAGGTTATAGATTGGGAGTTCCAAAAACCCCCTCCTTGGACTTCATTCATCAGTCCCAAGTCCAGGTTTTTACCTGTCTTTCTGATTGACACACTATAAATGGGAAGTTCCCACCACGTCAACCTTGGTTTATTTGCTAGAGTAGTTTATAGAACTCAGAGGAACATTTTACTAGATTGCTGGTTTATTATAAAAGGCTCTGACTCAGGAAGAGTCAGATAGAAGAAATGCATAGGGCAAGGTATGGAGAAAGACTGTGGAGCTTCCATGATCTCTCATAACATACCACTTTCCCCAAAGAATCACACATTTACCAGCACAGAAGCTCTCCCAAACCAATCCTTTTTAATGGAGTTTTAATGGGTTTTTAATGGAAGCTTCATTATAGAGGCATAATTGATTAAATCATTGGCTGGTGTTGATTGAATCAGCCTCCAGCCCCACTCCCCTCCCTGGAGGTCAAGGATAGAAAGGAAAAATTCCACTGGTTCTCCAGGCAAGCTTAGGTAAGGTCCAAAGCTCACTCTGTTAACTGACACAGGGTAGCTTTATGGCTCTCATCCCTCAGGAAATTTCAAGGGTTTCCAGAGCTCTGTGCCTGAGAGGAGGACAAAGTCCAAACATAAGCTTCTTATTATAAATCACAATATCATAGAAGGTCTTTGCAGGTAAATGTCATGCCTTATCCATCCTCAAGGGAACTGGAGTTTGTTTGACTGAGGCGCCACACCATTTGACTCTCTTGGATGTATTCAAGCAGAGAGGTAGGACAAAAGGGATTGAAATGATAAATGGGCAGAGGGAAATTGGAAATGGTGAAGGAGTCAGGTTAGTTTTGGATTTACCTCTTATCCCAACTGACCTTAGAAACTCTTGGTTGATTTGTGAAACAATCAATAATCTGTGTGGGATAGTGAGAAAAGTATGTTTCTGAGACACACAAACCAGGGTCTGAATCCTAGCTATGCTGATTACTTAGATGATACTTCAGCCCTTGCTTGGCAGGACTGATATTGGATGTCTCCCCCTACTCTTGTTCAGGTCTCCCCTCTCATTGGCTGATGATTATGTTGACCCAGACCCAGTTGTCAAATATTTTGAATATCACTTTTGCTTCTCTGAGTTTCATTTTCCTCATGGGAATAGGGAACTAGTGATATGTTGTTTACTAGTCACTATAAAGAACACATGATATAATTCAACGTTTCTCAAACTTCAGTATTCATTAATGAGATTCCCTCTCATATCTGGAGATCTTATTAAAACATAGATTTTGATTCAGTAAATCTGGGGTGGGGTCTGACATTCTAACAAGTTTTCTGCTGGTCCAAAGACTTCACTTTAAGTAGCCAGGAGATAATGTTTGTAAAGTATCTGATATACAATAGATGATCAGAAATTATTGCTAGTCATTATTCCCAGTCATCATCATCATCAAACTCATGTATGTGAATTGCCTCAATTTATAATTGCCATGTAACACAACAATGATAATATAAGTTATTAAAATTTATCCAAGCTAATTTTTATAATGAAATTGGCTTAATTTCAGCAATGGGCTCTGCCCATATGTGTTTATTCTTTATATTACATGGATCATTTATTCACAGTTTTAAAAACCAAAGAGAATGACCATAAAAACCTCTTCAATATATGTTATTTTTTTCCCTCCATTTTAGTAGAGAAAGGAGTGACTATATAATTTATTAAATTATAAGAAGTGTTCTTAGTATCATCCAATCAGAAATATTATTGCCAGTAATAGTAATACTTGTTATCTTCATTCAGTAACAAAATATTATAGCTAATAATAATATAATTATTACATGTATAGAAAAGAAAAAAACTGGAGGAATATGCAGCAAATTACCTGAAAATGGTGTTTTGATAGGAAATCACCGCTTAATATCAGAAATTATTTCTCCATTTTTTTTCTCATTCTATGTAATATAGTCTTATAACTCTTAAACTTGGCATAATTCTCATGTTTGACACTTGTAATTAAAAACTTAAAGGAGGGGTGCCTAGGTGGTTCAGTCAGTTAAGTGTCTGCCTTTGGCTCAGGTCATGATCCCAAGGTCCTGGCATTGAGCTCCTCAGGCTCCCTGCTTCTTCCTCTCCCTCTGACACTCCTCCTGCTTATACTCTCTCTCTCTCTCTCTCTGTCTCTCTCTGTCAAATGCATAAATTAAATCCCTAAAAAAATTAATGGAAAATTTATTATTATGTTTAGTCCTTGGGTGTGCTTGACTTTCTGGAGCCTGAGCATTTGTAAAATAGACAAAATTTTCTTAAGAGAGAAGTACTTCCCCTTACTGTCAAACATTTTCACAGAACAGTGAAGAACATGATGAGATCAGTTTTTCCTAAGACCTACTTACTTTCTTGACAGTAAATTTGGCATTCAAGTATATGACTTTTTAATTTTGCTTAGAGTTTAGCTCTTCTAGGTCTTTAATGCTTTGGTTCAAGAGCTGAATGAGTTAATATAATTCCACAAGTAGAATTAACTAAAAGTAGACACATTTGTGGACAGAGAGGATTGTATTTTTGATATTTTTTCTCCTCAACTATACAAGGGACCTTAAAAACCATAAAACCAATCAAAACGGAAATGTGCTGTTTGTTATTTGGGGTGATACCAAATTATAGAATCTTTGACCTGGGATGGGATTTTAGGCATTACCTTGTCCAAATCTTAGGTAAAAGAATAGAAGCCTTTAGGGGTGAAATGAATCTAATTTGTAATAATGCTGTTAGAATGAATGCCACTGGAGAATAATGAATTGGTTTAGTTTAAACTTTTATGAACAGATCTCAGCATTTTTTTCCTTAGTGTATAAAATGATTTCCAATACAAGCTTTAAAATGATTTTGTGTTTCAGTGCTGGAGGTAAAGTTTTACATTTGTTATATAATCTTCTTAGTCCTTTGGGATAAAACAATGAGGACCCCTCCCAAACTTCAGCATGGTAAATGACTTTTCTTTAAAATAATCATAAAGCTAATCATTTTAGTAACTGTTTTTACAGTTTCAAAGTTCCTGTCTATTCCCGAGTGCACAAACCCCACAATGCTGTAGATGTGGAGTTAAGATCTGAAGATCACATGAAGGCACTTGACTGTAAAGAAGGGTCACAGAAGGTGGAAATCACAGCTTAAGATCAAAAGTTATTTCCCCATTTTAGATTTTCATCTAAAAACAAGAAACTGCTAGAAGAAAAATATCCCTTCAAATAGGATGTGTAGGGCTTCCAATACCCAAACTAAATTTTTACACAGATGGGGATGTGTAAATTATTTAATGCTGATCTTATAGAATTTGATCCAGAATGCCTGACTTCTAAGTTAATGCTCTTTGGGTGGTAATTCCTGTAAGATAGAAATGATCAAAAGCAAATTTAATGTTGAAAACAGGTATGGTTCCTGAATTTGGCTGAGAAAATACATTTATGTATATTGAAAACAGGATGGGATGCAGTTGTGGTGAGGGTAAAAGTCAAAGGGGTTGAGTGTCAGAGTTCTCCTGGGACGTCTCAACTTGTCAACACCTAAGGTTGTCTTTTAAAGATCACCACATCTTTGGGCCTGGCGTACAGTGATAACTGGACTTCGGTCCCAAACAGCTGCATTTCTGATTTATCTACATCCGTGATTCTCATCCATTCTTTCATCCTCTTTAGAAAGGAGATTTATGCCCCTTGTCCATCCTAATTGTTTGCCTGATATATCTTCTTTTTGGCAGAATTTTTCAGAGAAAAGTTGGTTCCAGCCCTTCGGAAAAAGCAGAAATGTGATAATTTAGTGGTTTAAATCATATGTTGTTTAGCCCCTGGTTATCCATAACTGGAATTTTTAAAAAGCATTCACACACACAGTAAGGAGGGAAAACTCAGCAAAAGTGTATAGAATTACTAAATTCCCTAAAACTATAGTTCTATTGGGAAAAAAAAGAACAGAGAAAAAATCAAATTTAACCATTATATCATAAGTATAACAGTTTCCAAAGTTTTATGAATGAGTATTCAGTTTGCAAAATGATGACAAATTATCTGTTCTTTATGTCAGTTTTTATCCAGATGAGGTTTCATCAAATGGCAAAGTCAGCTATGCTCCTGATTGTTATGACAATTTGAATCCAAGAGGAAAAAAAACACATTTTTTTATGAAGTAAAAAGACCAAATTAAAAACTAAGTTTTATTACCAATAAACTGGGATGGGAGACCGTAAGGTATAAGCCATATTACCCTTCTAGTTTGATATCCATCCAGCTGAAGCTCCTGGCACAACCATCTCTGTCCTTTAAGTAACATTACAGGTGATGTTCTTAAGTTATAATAAAAATACACTCTCTGCTTTGACTCTCTCAGGGAAACAATAAGGACCAAAGTTTGGCAAGAGGCCATGGCCTCCCCTTGAAGGACTCTGGAGAGCCATCAAATGTCCCTAATCCACAGAAAACTCTCACTGAATAGAAACAAACTAGCTTGAACAACTCCCAAAGAAACTCTACTTTAACAGGACTAACATTGCCAGGTCGGCTTTGTCATATTTCTTAGAAAACCTTATGGTGGTGAAGCCTTTTTAGTGAATTCTTCAACTGTAAGATTTACATTGTCTTCATTCAACCTCCATTCTCACCCATGGAATGGAATCTGGAATGTTGGGAAATTGAGGTGGTGGCAGAGAGGGTGAGGGGCAGGCCTGGAATGGTCTTGAAAGCAAGCACGTGGAAGCACTTTGCTGGTCTTCCAGGACACCTGGGGCTGGCCCAGAAGGCGCAGCTGAGGTCTGGGGAGCCTTGTTACCAGGTGACAAATTCTGCTCATCTTTCCAGCAGATTGGATTTGCCCTTTCCCAAGCCCAGAGCGTGGAAACCTCCTTCCCTTAGACTCTTAAATACTCTTGGTATTATTTCTGGATAAAGGAAAAAACACTGAATATGACTTTTTTTCCCCCTCAACTCAACTCTCAATAGCCTTGTCTCACTTCACTAGTTTCATTTTCCCCTTCTTTCCCCTTTTCCCTCAGACACTTGTACCCTCAAGCCATGTGAAATTAATTTTGGATCAATCACTTTAGACACTAGTCTTCAAGTTTTATTAAAATGTTTTTCAACTCATTTCCTTGTTTTTCCCTTAAGGTAAATCACTAAACAAAACACTCTGTGAACTGTAAAAATAATTTGGTCAGCAAATAGCAGCTTTTTCTTCCAGTTGATTTTAAGTGACCTAGAGGTACACCAGAAGCAATACAATGCTTTGTGGACGAGTAACACCTTTGTTTCACGGTAGAGTTCTACAGAGTCCAGCGTCCTTCTTACAGTTCCAGTGCAGGTGGAGGTAACAAGATCTGTCTTTGTGTTTTATGAACTCTTTTTTCTCCAACATTTCATGGGGTAAATGAAAATCATGTCTTATATCATTTTCCACTGACTAACATCACCATCCCCACTGTCCATTCCATAGTTTTTAATGGAAATAACCTTCCTGCATAAACTTCAGTATACTCTGAAACAAACTTCTGTGCTTTTTCTGCATTCTATAATTTATGTGGTCATCAAATGAAGAGGTGCATAGCTTCAAACAACATTGGACACACTTTGTGAACACTTGAAGGTTTTAATGACAGCATTTACATTGTGCATTTGTATAGCACTCTGTAATTGTAAAAGAATTTCAACAAAGGAAGACATTAATTAGATCTAGTTTCCAGTTCCTGTAAGAATGACTTCATCACCTTATTGACTTCATCACCTTTTGCTATTTGTTAATAAACATATTCTTGCTTTTTTGGTATCACACTAAAATGTCATATTCTTGTGAAACATTATTTTTTTCACATGGAAAGAAACTAACAGGGTAAATGTCATTTTGTGTAATTTAAAAATACTTTTTATTTTTTTAATTAAAAATTTTTTAAAGATTTTATTTATTCATTCATGAGAGACAGAGGGGGGGAGAGAGAGAGAGAGAGAGAGAGGCAGAGACACAGGCAGGAGGAGAAGCAGGCTCCATGCAGGGAGCCTGACATGGGACTCGATCCCGGGACTCCAGGATCACACCCCAGGGCCAAAGGCAAGCACTAAACTGCTGAGCCACCCGGGCTGCCTCAAAATACTTTTTAAAGATAATACTCAAAAGACTTTAGGAGACCTTATAACAATGATATTTTTGTATCAAATGTTTAATAACTCAGATTAAGTACAGATTGTTGACTTCCTAGTTTTGTTTAGATTTTTTTTTTTTTTTAGGTCGAGTATATGTACAAGCTACATGGCATTATGGACTATTTTTTCTTTTGAAAATTTATTTCAAAGTAGGCATAAAGAAAGGCATAAAGAAAAATATGATGAACATTCATGATTTACCACCTAAGACTGATACTTATAGCATTTTGTCATAAGAAAGATAATGCTGAAGGTCCCATTGTGATTCATCGACTTTGAAAAGTGTGTTTGTAGAATTGGAATTACAGAAGTGGGATCCTCATTAACTCACATTGTCAAGTCTGTTTTCCTGAAGCTTGATGCCTTGTGATGAGAGCTGGAGTCAGTCAAACAGGCAAATTGATATACCCATGTTCTCTCCAGCATATTGCCAATATGCTCTTTGCTGTTTACTTAAGCTCATCATGATTACCTGAAGAATGAATACTTCAACATAAAAAAATGGTGCAAATAACCACTAGTGATTACTATTGGGTACTTCATCTGCCATGATCTAATTCCTGAACTGGCACAAATTTTTTCATCATTTTAGAAAGGTTTGCCACTGCTAATAATTATATAGACTATTTTCTTGTATGGTGAGAAAAATATACATAATTCCTATTCTGTTGTGCCAGTGAAACAATATAGAGACTATAAATACAATTTCCCCTCTACATAAAAAAAAAAAAAATTCAGCAACTTTTTTTTTTTTTTTTTTTTAAGGTAGTGGGCATATTTCTAAATTACTTTGAAGGATGAGTATTTAAATGTTAACCTGGGTGCTAGCTCTCTCAGGGAAAGAAATAGGAAGATGAAACAGAGGAACATTCCTAGAAATGAGTGTGTGACCTATGTGGTCCTTACAGTAAATTATACTAATTCTACTTTTATGTTTGTGTGTTGTGATCCTATTAAGCTGATAGAACTTTTCCATTAAGTGGGCAGGTTGATTTCCTGTAGTACTCCTGATTGCTTGATGAGGTGTGTTGTTTTCTTGTGTTTCCATTACAACATTGAGACTAAGAGGGAATCCTCTGTGGTATTTTCACATAGGTTATGAATCTTTTATCTGGTGGTTGTATTTGTATCGGAGAGATGAATATTAATAGCCTCTTGGCAGCAGAGTGACTTTCTTAAAAAAAGGGGTTTCCCTGTGTATGGGTGGATTAACCTTTCAAAATATATGTTTCTACTTAAACCACTTAGTTACTGTTTGATTCAAAGAGTCATAAAGACAACCTCTCCACATCTCTGTTAGACCTTGTAGTATGCTTACCTAGATCTGAGAGGGACTTTCAGTGTAGAACATGGTGAGTAACATGCCGGGTGCCTTTACTTTCATTTTGCTTGCTTACCAGAGTTCGCTGTACCTTAATTTCTTTTTTAAATACCTAAAGTTTTCATATTAAAATGGCATGTGCGATTGATTATAAGTTTGATAATAGCAATTAGCATATGGTTTCGTGTATTCCAGGTGGGAAGATAGAACTTATGAAATGTAATAATGTGTGATGTTCTCCTTTAGCATTTTTATAGCTTTTACCAGATAGCTTCTTTGTCCACATCATATAAACAAGCTTTTGAAATGACGCCTTTAACTATATGAATGTTATCCTATTTACTTTATTATTTCTAGAAATTCTGTCAATAGTAACTAAATTGAAGTACTTGTATGAATAATTTAACTATCCTTTCCATCTCTTACGGGGGTGAACAATCTTGACTGAGGAATAATCAGTGCAGAGAGTCATCATATCCTTCATGGTGCCATGTAATCATATTGAGAGGCATCAAAGGGTCTTAAAAAGTATATTTCTAGATATAAACTCACTAGACTGTTTTAGTCAAATAGTCAAATGTTCCAAAGGAAAGACAAAACTAAACTTCTTTGGGGGTATTTTAAGTGTAAATAATCAAAGTGACATCTAAGGAAAGTTCATTGTAAAAGTCAGGGATGGACAAAGGTAGGCTAAGTGTCAGAGCATAAGGACCAGGTTTCACTAATCTAGCAACATGAAATTTCTGTCTTGGCCACAAAATTTCTTGCTGTGGAATGCTAAGGGACTTCATTCTTAGGAATCAAGGTAATGCCGTGTTGTAGAAACTCCAAAAGCCCTCTTCTAAACAGCACAGCATCCACATACCTAGCCCTGGTAGTGTAAGGCTTGAGCAGGGCCTCAACAGTATGTGTGAGAAGTAAGTACTTGTAGGACGGGTCAATGTGAATTCAGTTTTCAGATATGCTCTCCTCAGTTTTTTGAGGCAATCTTTTTGTTTGTTTGTTTGTTTTTTTGGAGGCAATTTAAAAAAAAATCAGAACTGTAAATATTTCCAAAGCCCAGAAAATAAGGGGAAACCTATCTTCTCATTTTCACCTTTCCCTTTCTACCACCCTCCCTTTATTTCTCTCTGTCTCTCTGTCTCCCTCTCCACTTGCTTCTACTCTCTCTCTCCATTAAATCTACATTTTAATCAGTATATTATTAGCTTCCAGTGTAACTTTTCCAACGAAATTTGTGTCTACTGTATCACTTCCCAATTTAAACGAGGTAAATGACACATGAATGAAGAAGAAATAATAGTTTTTGAACATGGGAAATTGAATATTAAGCTGAGCTCCTCCTGTTAAAGGAATCTGAAGCATATAGGTCTAAAGGAATAATATAGGAATAATACAGGAGAGACAGGTATCTCTATGCCTAGTGCGTCAAGATCCTTGGCCCCTGACTGATGGACTCCATGGGATTAGGACTCCTAATCCAACCAGTGAGGCCCAGTGGGGGTCAGGGCAGGGAGGAGACCAAAGATGCTTACTAAGTGATCTGTCAGCTGAATACTTCCTGCTGAGGATAAAACCTTAGGCCTCATTTTCACTGTTAACTTTTAAAAAGTGTTCTTTAATGCTCGATTTTTAGCACTTTAACTACCATTTTCTAAACTTTGTATCCTCATTCAGAATAGATAATGAGGATCCCTCACAGGAAAGCCTGTGGGTTACAGTTGTTTTCCCATCTGTTAGAGCTGGGACAGTTTGGACCTTTCAAATATCATTTTCATGTAGGATGAAGGACTTAGACTAAAAGAAACGTACTTTACGCACATACGTCCTCAAGTCTCTAAGAAAGAGGCAAAACTTTAAAATGTCCTTCTACTGAAATTGCGCAGAGCATGAGTAAAAAATTACTTTTATTTGAAAACACTGCCAAGATTAAATATCCCTACGGTTTTAAAATTAAGACAACCTATGGGTGAAAATTATTCTAGTGGCCATGAAACACAGTTTCAACAAATGGATCCTTTGATTGATCTAGGAAGGCAAAAAAACCCTGGATGACAGAGAAGTAGTCACAGTGGGCAGTGAGTACACAGTTAATAGATTATTATGATAAGTAATCAAAGTTGATTATTCTATGCTTTTGTATAAATTCTGCAAGAAGAAATCTACTAAGCAGCATTATTCATGAAATATGTTTGGAGGTAAATTATCCCTTTAATAGTTTTAAATTAAATCTTAAATCACAAATATGGTGTAATGTTTCCTTTTGATGCGAGTAAGTATTGACAAATAGAATAGGTTATGTTCTGGTGACTAACAAAGTATACACTTACAGTTTATATCAGTATATTTTTCAATAGATTGCCATATTCACTTTTTATCCTTCAACTTTAGAGAATACATCATCAATTTTCACAAACTCTTCCCTAGAATAAGGTGTTCAAAAGTCTTCTGGGAAGATAACTTACATTTTTTGAATTACAAAAGGCAAAACAGCTGGGGATACTAAATTAAGCCGAAAAAAGTGTTCAGCCTAAACAAAAGGAAAATGTACTTCCCTTTTGAATTTTTCTTGTAGAGAGGAACATAAAACATTAGAGCAGCCTGAAAACTATCAAATTTGAGTAATAAATGCAAAAAAATGGGTAAGAAGATTTTCAACTTTAAGGTGTTCGATATAGACAGATTTCATCCTACCTAAATATGTGTCAAAAAATAAGATGACTTTCTAATTAGAGGTTGTTCTGTTGCTCATCTAAAAATGAGAAATAAATATCAAAAAATATAACCAAAAACATTAAGATCAGACTAAGATTAGTCTGAGAGGATCTTGAATTTTAAGGCAAAAATCAAAGCACAGATTCTGTTAGCTGAACCCCTAGGGGTCAAGTGTCATCTCAACTTTTCATTACCAACAGAAAGCATTTATTAAAATCCCAAGGCTGAGTTCAATTATTATTAATTAATTTTTATTATAACTAAAGCCTTTCACTTATTTTTGTTTGAGTCATCTTGAGATAGCATAGTTCTTTACATATGTTTGTTAATCTGGAGATAATCGCCTGTTAAAATTCCAAGGTAATTTCTTTGTGGTCAAGAGTATTTAGATTTATTGCAACTGCTTAATTTTTTTTATATTTTATTTTTTTAAACTGAAACATAATTAACAGTGTTATGCTAGATTCAGGTGTACAATATAATGATTCAACATTTCTATACATTAATCAGGGCTCATCACTCTAAGTGTACTCTTAATCCCTTTTATCTTTCAATTGCTTACTTTTAATAATAACAAACAATAATAATATTTTGACAGTATAATCTCTGATATGGCTTCCATTGTTAAAAATTTTAGTGTAGGTCAGAATACAGTCACCTGAAGCATATTTTCTTAAAAACGAAAACACATTCTTAAACTCACATTTTCATGATTATCAGAACAATCAATATTCACAAATAATAACATATATAATAACATTTAGGTTCCATAAAAAATCACTTTCTCTATAGGCTTTCAGTGAGTATTAGATATTAATCAAGATTTAAATTTCACCATATTTATTTAGAACATACTGATAGTCAATCTGATTGTTACTATAGTACTAAATAGGCAATTCTAAAAGTATGGAATAGGCAACTCTAGGCAAGTGTCCTTGAAGTGCAGGTAAATTGTAAAGGGTTTCATATCCAATCTCTTGTTTAATCCATATGTTCTTCCCTTTGAAAACGGGAAGCATTATCCTACTTCACAGATGAGGATATTGAGGGCTCAGAGAATTTAAATAATTTGCCAGAAGTCACAAAGCTAGTTGAGTGTAAGAGACAGAGTTGAACCCACATCTCTCGACTCTTAATCCAATCTCTTTATAATACACATGTTAAGAAAGGTGAAGTCATCATTTAGGGAACCTCAGTGAGGTTCTTCAGTAGAAATCCACACTCTAAGAATAGTTCCCCAAACTAAGCTGGATAAATACCCAGAGTAAGCACATGCTTGTCTTGCTGCAAAATGAGGGACTATTATATGGACAACAAAATCCTCTTTATAGGCTAAGAATTGGCTTTTGGTTGTATTTGGTGAATTTATGAGATATATGCATCATGTGTGATATTGCAATATATATAATCCTAGGATGACCAATTCCATAGTACCAACATACTGGAAGGGATCTTAGCCATTATAATGTCCAATCCTGGCTCATTTCAGAAATCGTGTTAAACACTTCATCCAGAAACAAACATGTTTAGTGACAGCCCTCAGTCAGAATCTTGGTCTCCTGACTCCTGGTTCAGGAACTTCCCCAGTTTCAGTCTTCAGATGTCAGCTTTCCATATAGTAGTGGTGCAGGTGGCCTGATATGATTGAACAATAGAGATTCTGTGATGGCAAAGAATTTTAGTTTATTGCTATAAAACAAGACTTCTTAGAAGGAAATAGATGATAAAAGTCCCCTCATTTGACACCTTTCTCAGAAATATGAAATGGAAAAAAAAAAAAAAAAACAACGGCAGTTCTTTTGGGTATTTCTTTCTTTTGGTTTAGCCAAACGATGTATAGCCAAAATCTTTCTAATTCTTAATTTCCCTCAAGCCATTACTGTAAATGAGAGTGGTGTGTAATTTTCGTCTCCTCCAATTTCTTCCACACTGCAATCAAAGGGTCTTAAGTATCTGTGAGATACAGGAATCTTACCTGCTAGAGAATATAAATGAATGAAAACCTAGAACATATGCTTAATTTGTATGACATTATCATATTCTTAAAACCCTTGAACATTTGCCTAATTTTGACTAGAAATTATCTGAAGTATTTTAATTGAGTCTTAGCTTTGTGCTTGTAAATTTAGGTTGTTTTATAATCACCTGAAGTATTTTACAGTTCCCGTTTTTAGGCTAAGTGGATTTCTTTTCTTTTAAAAAATTTTTGAAGGTACAATAACTTTGATAAGGATCTGTGAGGCTAAAGCTTCTTGAACATAGAAACTGGTATAAAGAGTAATTAGGCAGAGCTGCTGTATTATTAGGAAACCATATTCAAGGTTTTCTGTTAAAAATGTTGCAGTTCTTGGGGTGCCCAGGTGGCTCAGTTCTGTTGAGTGTCTGACTCTTGGTTTTGGCTCAGGTCATGATCTCAGGGTCCTGAGATCAAGCCCCATGTCAGGCTGTGCACTGAACATAGAGCCTGCTTAAGATTCTCTCTCCCTATTCCTCTGATCCTACCCCTGCTCTCTCTTTCTCTCTCTCTCTCTCTCAAAAATAAATAAGTCTTAAAAAAATGTTACAGTTCCACGTACAACTAATTGCTGGCATAATTAATATTCTTCAGTTAATTCACTGAATGTTCGTGGAACATTTAGCATATTACAGGCACTGTACTTGGTGCTAGAGATTCAGTATTGAATGAAACAGGTGTAAAATCACAGAATTTGCAGTCTAGTGGAGAAGAATGGTCTTAAGCATATAATCATTCACGCACCAAAATAGGGAAATTACAATTATGATAAATACTACAAAAGGAAGGTGCATATAGTTCTAAGAATATATATTAAAGGAATTTGTATAAAATGGTAAGTCAGGAAAGATTTAGTTTAAGAGGAAGAACAATCTAAAAAGGAACAACTGCTTCAAAGATTATAGCAGAAGGGCACATGGCTCCTTCAAGAAACTAACAAAATTACCTTATGGGTGATAGAGAAGAGGCTGGAAGTTGCTCCTGGATCAATGAGGAGGAGGGAGCATTTTTGGTTATCATGATGATTGGGGGCCTGTGGTGTTAAACATCTTATAATGCTAGAAGTGTTCCCACATGACAAAGAACAATCGCTTCCTATATCCAGTAAGTAATCCATTTAAGACACACAGAGCCCTTCAGCTATGACAAGAACTTTGGTCACTGTAATGGAAAACCATGAAGGTGTTTTTTTGTGGGGGTGGAGAGAGGAGAGATGACAAGGTTTTGAGAAGAAGAAGAAGAAGAAGAAGAAGAAGAAGAAGAAGAAGAAGAAGAAGAAGAAGAAGAAGAAGAAGAAAAACAAAAAAACCCTATGCCTACAATGTGGAGGGCAAATTGAAGGGAGCCAAGGGAAAGAGGCACATGTTAGGATGCTGCTCCAGTGGTCCAGGTAAGAAGGAACAGTATTTATTGCTAGTGTTTTGCAAGCATTGGAAAAAACCTATAAAATGGTTGAAGTTATTTCTTACTGGCCAATATAGTAGACCATTAAGCATAAAGAACACTTCTTTGGCCCTTTAGCTCCCCAATTCATTCTCAAGTTTTGTGTGAGCCACCTAATTCTACTTTAAGGAGAGCCAACCATGGAGACAATAGCATCCATGTTAGACTTCTGCCTTAAGCATTAATCCAATAGTGATTCTGGTCACCATCCCATGCTGACAGTAAATATTTGGCAGTGATAGTCATAGAATTTTAGAATTCAAGGAATATTAGATATAATCTAATTGGGCCTTGATTCTGCAGAAGAGGACTGAAACCTAGAGAAAATAATTACTATGCTTAAGATTTCACATCTAGTTAATTTAGGAACTGGGCCCAGAAAAAAAGTTTCTAATCTGGTGCTTTTTTTATATATATTTCTTTCTTATGAATAATAACAAGAAACTCAAAACTGTTGATGTATCTGCATATTGACATCAAAGAAGCTCAGACTTTGGAAGTTACAAAAAGTTATGAAAAATATACTCTATAATTGCTGGAAGTAAATAGAAATATTTAGAGAGGATTGTGTTTTGTTTGTTCACTTTACTTTTTTTTTTTAATGAATTTTAAAGCCTTTAGGCAGGACATGCATTAACTTGTTCTTCAGAGGTCCTACCATCACGTGCCACCAATTTATGTTAGCTTCCTGACCCTGCAGCGTTTTCCCATTCCTGACTGAACTATTGCTCTTTTTCTAACCTCCACTTAACCAACTCAGCATAGATTAACCATGCTGACCACTCTCTCTGTAAAACATACAGACTGGTACTCAAGGCACACTGAATGCTTGCAGCTAAGGACATTCACTTATTTCTGCCTCCAAAGTTGAGTGGTATGTTACACCAAGAATCGGCCTTTATCGTTCCCCCAAATAATTCATGACAATTTTATTTTTCTTCCAATTACACACTCTAAATAAAATTTATAAAAGCTGATCATGCATGAGAACAAAAAAAGATAAAAGAATTGCTTTTTCTAAGCAAGTTTATTTGAGTTCCTTTGAAACATCCAATAAAGGTGAGTTGCCAAACTTAAATTGGATGTGGGTGAGGCAAATATGAAAGATTGGACGAACAGTATAGAGATCGAAAAGCATTGTTTTCAGATAGTTTCCTAAATGGCTTAAAATTCCAATTCCCTTGTAAAGAAACTAAACCTAGAATTCACAGAGGATTCATTGTGGGCCAGAAAGCCCATGGAGAGTACCATCAGTAGACTCCTACTTGGAAAAGAGAGCTTGCCACTTGATGTGCACCTGGGTATTTTAAGTTAAAATAAAGTATTAATATACTATTCTTCGTGAGTCCCAGCTTTAACCAGTTTCCTGATCAACTACTATCTATAGGTTTCTTATGTGAATGATAAGAAAGCTTTTCTTTTAATGTATTAGACACCAAAATATCATTTCTTTAAAAAAATCAATAAAATCTCCTTAAATGTAAGCATAAGTATGGAAGCATATTGTCTTATACAATATTTATTTTTAAATAAATATTTAAAACATTTATCTTATACCCATATCTATGTTATAAGAATAATAATTTTCATAATGGTTTAGTGCTTACCTAGAACATTCCATCTAAAATGTTTTGAATCTGGTTCACACTTGATTTTGAATTTAGTATAAGTGGATACTGGGATTAAACAGAGGTCTGGTTTATTTTTTTGTTTTTTGTTTGTTTGTTTGTTTTTAACAGAGTTTCTAGGTAAGAATTATAAGTTCTAAATTAGGGACACCTGGGTGACTCAGCGGTTGAGCATCTGCCTTTGGCTCAGGGCATGATCCCACGGTTCCAGAATCGAGTCCCGCATGGGGCTCTCTGCATAGAGCCTGCTTCTCCCTCTGCCTCTCTCTCTCTGTCTCTCATGAATAAATGAATAAAATCTTAAAAAAAAAATAAGTTCCAAATTATATGTCCCAGAGAAAAGAGCCCCTTATATAGATAAAAATTCCTTGTCAGCTTGAAGTTCTTTCTCTTTTGAGTAGAGTTTTCGTGCCTTTGATTACACATATATTTTGGTACCTCCCAATGCTATAGCATAAGTTTGATCAACACAAAAACTTAGACAACGGTAGAAGAATTCTTCGGTAATTTTTAACATGAAGTTTTCAAGGTCTGTAAAATCTATTTTTGCAGAGTTGACTACGGCTGGTAATACTCGTCTTCGTCCTTGAATCTGACTTTAGAAATCCAAGTGTATTAAAAGCTGTCACTACAAATGGCCAAAAGCTCATAAAACTTGGTTTACTTCCAAAAGTTAATTTACCCTCTAAATTTGGGTTATTTTGGAACTGTGGATTGTGTAAACTTCTGCTTAAACAATCAAACAGTTTATGATCTTCATTGATTTACTGAAATCCATCCAAGAATCCAGGACATCTTTCGGTTAAGTTAAACAGAAAGCAACAGCTGTTTCTTGGGCAGAAAAACAACAACAACAACAACAAACAAGCTCTTTAAAAAGAGGGAAAAAAGAGGAGGAAAGGAAGTTTTTAGAAAGGAAGAGGAAGAAGAAAGTAGCCAAAAGATGGAAACAAAGAAATATATTTGCTTTTAGCTTAGAGGATGCTGTCAGCCAGTCAGGTACTCTAACTTCTACAGTCTTTAATTGCAAATCTTTCTGTTATGATTTAAATCCTAAATCTTAAGGTTAAGAGGGGTGAGTTACCCTATCTTTCCTTTATCTTTTTATTGTTCGGTATTCAGATACAGTTTGCTATAATGAAGAGTTGTCATGTTCTGTGTCTAAATTAATTGTCCTATTTATAATCTGTTTCAAATACTTACAATGGTTAGTAAGGTAAAAATGTTTGAATTACACATTTTATAAGATTTAATGAACCATAACCAGAGGTAATTGCAGTGTGCTGCTGGAATTGGCATTTCTAACTGCAGTGTCTGCTGGTTTGTTGTAGCGGCTTCGCTCCTGCCTGTTTTCATGTCTCTACACCACCCAATACAAATTCTAGCAATCCATTCCTTCCCTTTTAGATTGATTTTGTGCTTTTGCTCAGTGAAAAACTATTAATGAGAGGATTTCAGAATTTCTTATCTTACAGTTTCATGTCACCCTGACTTGTAATTAGTGGAAATAATGTTCAGAGACACGCAAATATTTGCTAAGTCTTATGAGACTTCTGAGGTTGTTCATTTTGCCTATGATTAAAACAAATTAGGCACTGATATTAAGCAAGGCCCTGTGTCCTTGGCTTGATTTTCTTTGCTTCTACTTGAAAGAGATGTCCTTTAACTGCCCAGTGTCCTTTTCTGGTTGTCTTCTTCGTCAACGCTCCGTTGGAAAAATATCTCTATCAGTGGAAATGGATAAGCTATTGGAAGTTATAATATGCCTGGCTATTGGCTTTTCTGATTATCACTATTTAATATTTTGACTTCTATGTAGAATAATAATAAGTGCAAAATCTCAGCATGTGAAAAGGCTGTTTAGAAAGGAAATACAACATTCAGTAAGCTAATGCCTTTGAGATAATACCAGCTTGTATGTTTTCACTACCTCAGAGGTTTTCTCTCTGAAACTTCAACTATAAAATTCTAAATCTGGAGATTTCCCTCTCCAGATGCTGTTTTGTTTACCACCATAGTTAGTTCAATTAATACAATGTCCTTACCTAAGAAATATACTTTTATGAGTTTTGGGGATGGGGGCATCTGGGTGGCTCAGTTAGTTAAGTGTCCAGATACTGATTTCAGCTCAGGTCATGATCTCAGGATCCTAAAATTGAGCCCTGAGTCAGGCTCTATGATGAGTGAGGAGCCTGCTTGCAATTCTCTCTCTCCCTCTCCCTTTGCTTCTCCTCCTGTTCACATGTGTTCTCTCTAAAAAAAAAAAAAAAAAGGAAGAAAGAAAAAATAGATGATACTTTAATGAGTTTTCACACATCGTGTAAAATTTTTGTATGTTACTCTTACAATATTTTAGCATTAAAATGAGATCTCCCCTTATTTCAAACTTGAAATTTTGTCTGTATAATGTTTGGATAGAAAACAACAGAGGATCCCTGGGTGGCTCAGCGGTTTGGCGCCTGCCTTCGGCCCAGGGCGCGATCCTGGAGACCCGGGATCGAGTCCGGCGTCGGGCTCCCGGCATGGAGCCTGCTTCTCCTTCTGCCTGTGTCTCTGCCTCTCTCTCTCTCTATGTCTATCATGAATAAATAAAAAAATAAAATTAAAAAAAAAGAAAAGAAAAGAAAACAATAGAAAATCATGGACTGTGAATTCAGATGGCTTGGTATCTAACCCTGGATGAACCATTAATTAGCCAAATCATTTGTCCTCTTCTGGCTTCTGGTTTTTTTCTCTTGCAAAATGATGGTGCCATAATCTTGGATTATTCTCCAAGGTCCCAAATCCTATGATTCTCTGAAACTCCAGAACTCCATGTGTCATTTCAGAACTTCTGTGAAATTAGTACTTTTTAAAAAGTAATTTTAAGAATAATGAAGGCACTTAAGGCATTTTTAAAAAACTTTTCTAGGGGAAGCCTGGGTGGCTCAGTGGTTTAGCACCACCTTCGACCCAAGGTGTAATCCTGGAGACCCCGGATAGAGTCCCACATCAGGCTCCCTGCGAAGAGCTTGTTTCTCCCTCTGCCTGTGTCTCTGCCTTTCTCTCTCTCTCTCTCTCTCTCTCTCTCTGTCTCTCATGCATAAATAAATAAAATCTTTTAAAAAATAAAAAAATAAAAAAACTTGCTACAAATTTATTTTAATTAATTAATTAAAATTTTAAAAATCTTCCAGGAATTACAGTACAGGCACTTACTGCAAGTCATTCTTTATCAGGTAGCACCTCATTTGCCTCCCCCTTCGATGCATCTGCAGGCTTGTGTAATATTTCCAGAGTGCCATATAAAGAAACTGGGCACTTTTGCAATATTGCATAGTTAAAAGATAGCCTTACTAGTTGGTGGTCCAATTCCTACAACAGTCCTGAAAGGCATTTGCTTTCATCTAGTAACTGGCTACGATGGTGGTAACAGATGACTTTTAAACAGCTGTCACAAGCTGAAAACAAAACAAAATAAAAAAGCCACCCTCCCACACTATGTACAGACAGCTTGCCAATAGCTGAAACTAATCCTAAGATCATTTTAACAAACAAACTTTTTTTTTTTGCTTATTGTTACAATTAAATAGAAACTCATAAAATTCAGACAAGCTGGCTTCATGTTTCCCACAGGCCTGAACTGCCTGAATTTTCTAATGGGATCACAGCAATTAGTGGTTTCCAGATGCATTTAAAATGTGTTAAGTGCCTGCAGAAGTTGGCTTTTAAAGCATACAGGAGTCTTCAAATGCTTCAATCTCAGGAATCTACCATAAGCCCCTGAAGTACAATGACGTCTATGTCATGTTGGACCAAAGTTGGGTGCTTCAGTTGCAATTAATAGAAAAAATAAAGGGAGAAATGAAAAAAATTCTGTTTTCTTTTTACTTCCTTCTTCTCTTTTAATGGTCACAAACCAGTTCCCTTGTTATCTGAAAAATCACAGAAATAATGATCAACTTTCATTGGAGAAAAAGCTGGAATGAAAGCTGTTCTGAAAAGAAAGTTCTTGGTGTCCTTGGGTTATTAGGACTCCTGGAAAACTCATTTCCAGACTGTGGCTAATTGAACTACAAACATGTCAGTCTGACGACGTTAACAGTTTATGACTCGTATGTTGATATGTCCAGCTTTCATTTACTTGCTCCTGGACAGTTTCTTGCTGTCATGAGACTCTTCTATAACTGAAAGGTTGAGTCTTTATGTTTATACCCAGTGTTTTACCTTTGGCTGAAAGTAGGCAGAAGGCGACTTTGTGGTCTGTTTTCTCATAACTGGCAGTGCTGAAAACAAGACATGAGAATAAAAACATGACTTTTGATGAAAAATGCATTTAACAGGTGGTTTTCTCCTCCAGTCACTGACATGGTTATCTTCCCTTGAGACACATCCAAGCCTCACGTCCTTCATATTTTTTTTCTTTTAGATTCCATGTGGACGACGCATAAGCAAAAACGAGAAACACGAAGAGAAACTGGTAATGTTCACCAATCAGCCAGAGGATTCTGAAAGGTAATAATGACATTTTCATTTAGAGGATGTATGCCTCTAATAATAACGTCCTAACCAGAGGACTTCTGCTGTCCACCAAAGATGATGAGTCTGTTAAGAGTAGATGAGAACCTATCTGGATCAAACCATATAAAGTAGATAAGGAAAAGGGGGTGGATAGCAATGTGGACTATTTGAATGTATTTTCTCTTGTTGCTATCTCAGGAGCAAGAATCATGGCAAGTGATGGAGATTTTTATTTATTTTTTAAGTATTTGGTAAATTTCCCTTCACAAGTTTGGATCTTAAGATAATTTCTCTTGAATAGCAGAAATGATCTCCTAGAAAACAACTCTATTTCATTACTAAGGTGGAGTGGTAGCTACATCTTCCCTCCTGAGTTATTAAATCCTTAGCTCAGGGATAGGGTGAGAAATTTACTAAATCCTTTATCAAAGTATCCCAACTTCAGTCACTTTCTGCATTGTGTCCACCCTTTATGGCTTTTCTCAAGCCTCATTCTATTCATTGACCCACATAGGTATTTCTCTGACTTTTTGTTTGGCACCTCTTAGGTGCAAGATATTTTGCTAGCTGCTTGCAGAAGATGAATCAGATACAGACCCCATCCTCCCGCTGCTTGCTGTTCAGATGTAAAAAGCCACATACCTCAGTATAATATACGTTCAGCGTTTGCCTCATAAGTAAGGCACATATGCACTGTTCTGAGAAATCAGAAGAAGGTGAGAATCGAGTTGTGGACATAAAAAAATGCATGAAGAAAGATTTGTTTGGCCTAACTTCTGGCAAAAAGAAGATGGGAGAGAAATGAAGAAAAAAGTAAAGGAAGGAATGTTGCATGCTGAAGGCAGAATGTGCACAAAAAATGTCCTCAAAGAAAAGTTGAGGACTTGTGTAGGGGGACCAGGGAGCAGTTCATTTTGGCTCCCACATCTGGCATATAATACAAAACACATCTTTAATGAGAGACTAAATAACCAAGAACTTATTCTGCAGAGCAGTGTTTCTCTGTCTATAAAGACAAAACTTTCAAGTAAAAGTTAACAAGAAGTAGTAAGACTCAGGTTCTTAAATCAGTGTTTCTCACACTAGTGTTCTTATAACCTATAGGGTTGTAGACATATGTTCAGGGTTCTTGGTCTGTGGAAACCTATTCATGAAAAGAGGTCTGTATGTACTTTCAGTATGAGAATCATGACCGTGCACAAGGGGAGCCATTATGAATCTTGAACAGGGGATGGACAATAGGCTAATCTGGCAACAGTGTTTAAAACTGGCAAGGAGGAAGATTAGAAACTTGAACAAATAGAGAAATGTCAATTTCTCCCATTCCTTTCAACCAGTATCTATATCAAGCATTTTAGCCTTTAATTGTATAAATTTAGCATTTTATTTTGTACTACTTTTTCTTATTCTATAACTGTGTTGGGTGTATCAGTCTTGTCTCCTTGATAAGATTTAACCCACTTCAAGAGAAAGAACTTAGCCAACAACAGTATAACCCACTTTAATAGTTGGTCTACAATAAGCATTGATCTATTTCATATAGAGTTTTATAAAATGTAGGTCAAATATAGATTTATATCACAGGAGTACTCTGGGGATTAACCGATTATATTAAGAATCTCTAAGATACTATAGGTATTGTAGACATTGTAGAGGCATAGAATACAGTTTACAATGTTGAACGATTTCTAGAAAGCGATACCCCATTCTCCTTCGGTAGAGCCAAATTTTACCAGTTTAAAAGAGAAAAAAGAAAAGTGAAGCAAGGAAAGGAGAAAGGAGGAAGGAAAGAAGGCAGTCAAATCCATTGTTTCTGTGTTTTGAAGATACATACATCCTTAGCTTTTTCTTCAAGATACCCACTCTGTGAGGAGGTGGGAATTAAGCTCACCCACCCCTCAACCCCACACACACCATTTTCTTCACGTGGAAAATTATAAGGTCTTACTCTGTTGTTTCTTCCTGCAATGAACAGTAATGTTAAGATTCTCTCTGTTTACTAAATGATGAAAATTACACAGAATTTAGTAGTTAACATTTTTTTTCTACAGTAGTAAAAAATCTGTGTTTCCGAGAGAAAGAGAGAGAGAGATAGGTCTTTAACAGTAATTTGAAATGCTCAAGAGATAGTTTTCAGGTTAACCTTTTAAGGTGTATATGACTTGGGGCCCAGAAGAAGGGTGAATGGATGAAGCAGTTACTGCAGTCTGCGTCTTTGTCTCAGGGGAGGTGAGAAAGAAAGAAGGAAAAGGGGAGATGAGAGGCAACAGGGCAACAACAGAATAGTGAGTACTGAGTCATCTTTCTCTCTTGCTCTCCTGACCAGTCTCCTTTTTAATTGAACCATTTTAGATCCTGCATGGGTAAAATTTGCCATCTCTTGAAGTAGTATGTAATGATATTATGGATATTATACCAAGCTTCTTTGCAATGTAGAAGTAAAGAATAGTGGAAACAACTCTGAGCCCAGGAAAGGATTATCAAAGTAAATACAGTATTTGATGGTTTTTATATCCTTCTTTAACAACATCTCAAAGCATATTGTTTAAAAGCAGTCCCATTCAATATATAATGATCCTGGGGTCATCCTTGTTTTGAATGCAAGCTCCTCATCTTAATTCTTCTAACGTGGATGTTTTCCTGTCTTAACATTTATTTTAAGAAATATGAGTATTTTTAAGTGAATTATGTGTTCAGAAAATTATAACGTAGCAAAGAAAATACTATGATTCATTATAGCCTCAAGTAGAGGTAATCTCAGAAGGATAGAATGAATGTTAAGTTCTCATGAAGTGCCTCTTTTACCTAACATTAAACTATTCATGATACCACTTATTCATTCAACTTATTCATTCAACTTATGTATTAAACATGATTGAATACAATCTCAGTCATTCATTGCCTTCTGGGAACAATGTACTGGTTTTAGATGCATTTCAGGAGCTCCTGTGTCTTTCCCCATATTCAAAGTACTCAAATGTCTTTACGCAAAACATTGGTGTACTTTAAGAAAATAAAGCAATAGTTGCTGGGTTAAGGTTTTTTTTTTTTTTTTTTTTCTATATGAATAGTACACTCCCATCCAGATGCAGTATTTGGCAGCCAAACAGCTGCTGGCTATTAAATGTCCCTTAAAGTTCCATTTTTTGCTCATAAAGGGAAGAAAAGTGTAGGGACGTTTATGGGGTGACAGGCAGATGTTTTTGTTGGAGCAAGACTGTGTATGTGGTAAGAGAAAACTAAAGTGATCTCTTTTATGATATCATCAGCATTTTTACAATTCTTTTGGCCTCTTTGTTTTTAACTTCCTTCTTACCTGACCTTAAACTATTTTGGAAAGGTGGACTAAAAGGCCGTTTATATAGTTGCTGTCCACGTTGTAGAGAAGTTAATGGTACCATCTACTTTCTCAGACAAAAATTATTTTCTGTCCATTTAGATTGTTTCCTCAGCTAGAAGAGAAATTGATTTTGAAGTGCTGAGTATTTCTAATGACTCACAGAACATCACAGTTCATCATAATTTTTTCTTATAAGTTTTACTAATTCTTAGTCATGATTTAAGTAGTTTCAATATTAAAGTTCATGAAACAAATTTGTCAGTTTTTCATAAATTATAGATATTCAAACTAATAAACATCAAAGTCATATTGGACATCTGGACAATAGTCTAATTAAGTGTTTTCTCTTTCCGAAAGAAGAAGGTGGCATCTCAATGATGTGTTTATGTGTAATACATTAAATAAAATTAATTTTTATTAGGTGGATTAAGTCACAGAGATTTAAGACAGGGAATTTTTGGAAAACTTGTGTTCTCAGCCAGACTCTGCAAAGCAAGCACATCTGAGAAAAACCTCTTCCATGTAAACAACACCCATGGGATAAACACAGACTTCATTTTCTGAGGCCTCACTTACACAGAATACCTAAAAAGATATCTAGAGTAGATCTTTTGTTCTGTCTGTTTTTAATACTTGATGCCTGCACAAACTCTTTGATTCAATGCAACAGTCACTTGTAAAATTCCTACTATGTGCTAAGAAGTGGTGGGGAGATGTTGGTGGAAAGAATACCAAATTAAAATTCTCCAAAGCATCTGCTTATCAGTTTTCTGGGAAGGACTGGTTCTGCCTCTCAGCATGAAATTTGTGTATCTGGAGGCTGTATCTGCCAGCTTTTATCTCAATAGAAATGTCTTTGATATGAACTGTGGTGGGACAGAGCTTGCTGGGCAGGTCACAGACAACATGCAGTCAGCTGAATGAGTTATATAGAAGTCTTCTCTTTCTGTGTGTGCCAACACTTAAGAGTTGCCTTTTTTGCTGAAGGCTTAAGAATTTAAGCTAAAGGCATCTCCTCCAATGTGTTAATTAAATACACAGACCCTTCTAAGGCAGTGCAGTCAGTTTTCATGGCTCAAACTTGATAGAGTTTGAGCCAAGTAACATGATGGAAGATACTGCATTAGCAAAATTTAAGTTTTCAGGGCAATTTGGAAATAACAAATTCATGACTCTGTTCTGTTTGGGCAGGAAGTCATGAAACTATACTATGTGATGAAATAATGAAAAAAACGAAGGAACTCAAGTTTGGAAAATTCAATTTGGTTTTGGTTTAGTTCTTTCTCTTTTATATCTTAATATACATTGAAAATTTAAATTTAATACCCTCAACAAGCTGGGTTTTTTCATCTCTGGTAGGCTTTTGCTTCAAAAACTATCTATGTCTGTACAAACATAAGTTTACTTTAGAGAGTAGACAGGTTGTGTTTGGAACTTGTCTGATATAAATTTTTATTCCCCACTTTTTAGTCATTTATATCATTTGCTAATTTTTATCTTGATATAGTATTCTAGCTGTCACCATATTGAGAATATATTGTTCTGTTAGGATTGTAATTACTTACATCACACATCACCTCAATTTCCAAGGCAACTGGACTACAGATTTATTTATCCTTTTCACATCTAGAAAATATTTCTAAGCTAGGGACATCTGCTTTTCAAACATGATTACCTCCATTCTTTTAACCATGTAAGTTCCATTATTCTCTTTAAAGGATTACCAGATCAGTGTTTTCAGTTGTTGTAGAAAATACCAGCACATTAAAAAAAATTAATTTATTTGTTTTAAAGATTTATTTATTTATTTGATGGGGGAAGGGACAGAGAAGGAGGGAGAGACAGAAAGAATCCTTAACCAGGCTCCCCACTGAGCCTAGAGCCCAACACTGGGCTCATCCCAGGACTCTGAGATCATGACCTGGGCCAAATTCAAGAGCCGGCTGCTTGACCAACTGAGCTACCCAAGCGCCCAAAAATAAAATTTATTTTAAGGTTGAAACCATTTTGCTTATTTGCCTTTTAAAATATTTTTCATTTTACTCTATACCATATCAGACTTTATTTTAGAACATAAGCAAGAAAGGAAATGTAAATATTAGCACCAAAAGTTAAGTTTCACACCCTCTACTGTCATTATTAGTACTTGAAATATTTGAATATGTCATTGTTGTGGTGCTATTATTCATAATCAAACTTACATTTGCTTACTGTTTCACACATCTTGGAAAGTCTTTTCACATTGATGTCTAAATTTAGAGTAGGTTACAAGCCAAATGGAAAAGTCAGCTTCAGTATGTGATTCTTGGTTACTTCCAATTGTTTCCATGTCTTATCTGCTGAATGGTTAGTTGTTTTTTATAAGAAGAAGTGCTGACCACAGTGAGTAGCACATGTAAGTGCCCTGAAAATATTTGCTGAATGAGGCGATACAGTGGAGATTAATGTAGCCTGTAAATTTGCTCTACTCTTATGCTAAAAAGAACCATTTTCTGGTCATTACAAATTAACCTGTCACCATGCCATCTTCTTATCCTCCTTGTCTCTCTCTTTCCTTTGGAAACTAGTTTTTGTTTTCTAATTACAACATTAAAACAGGAGCTCTAAGTCGGTTCTTTTTGTGTGTGGCAACTCTAAGAGTTGCTGCATTTATGCAAAAGGCTTTAAGGTTTAAAATACAGACAAAAAGAAAGAAAATAAAAGTCAGGTTTAAACCCACTATCCCAAGATAACTACTGATAGAATTTTTCAGATATCTACCTCTCCATTTTGTTCTTTAAAAATAGGATCATAGCAAAAAGTTGTTTTGGAAACTTTTTTTGGTAAGTATATTATAAATATTTTCCCAAGTAAATATTTATTTCAGTTGTATACAGCTATTCAACTGTTTCAATATTTAACTAATTCCTTTTTTGAGACATTTAGGTTGAATTCAACCTTTTACTATTAGGTAAAATGCTACAACAAACAAAATTTTTGTGCACTTTCACTTTTGCTTTCTTTGGGTAAAATCAATTAATTATTAAGTATTTATTTTAATAATAAATAATTACTTATAATAATATAATAAATAATCACTTATAATCAATAATTAATTACTTATTAATTAACTAATTTTTGAGAGAGAGGGAGAAGGGGGAAGAAAGAATCTCAAGCAGACTTCCTGCTGAGCATGGAGACTGAGGCAGTCTTGATCTCAATGATCCAGATATCATGATCTGAGCTGAAAAAATCAAGAATTGGAAGCTAAACTGACTGAGCCACCCAGGCACCCCTTTGGACAAATTCCTAAAATTAGATTGTCGAGTGAAAGTTTAGAAAAACTTAAGACTTTTGGTATGTACTTCACAATGCTCTTGAGAAAAATAACACGTTTACCTTCCCTGCAAGAATAGAGTATTTCTAAAAAAAAAACAAAAACAAAAACAAAAAACGAATAGAGTATTTCTCTGTAGTATTGTTATTGCTGCAAATATTATTCACTGTTAAACTAAGTACCTCACTCTGATCAAAGTTTCTTCCCTAAGAATGCTATCCCTTACTTGAACTAAAAAAAATTGCTCTGTTACTTCAGTTGGCTGGCTTTCTAGAAGTCCTTGTCACTAAATCCCATCAGTTACTGTTTTTTCTAACACCCTCACTTCTTGAACTCTTTGTTCAGCTCTCTAATCTGGATTGTTACTCCCTGGCCTACAGTGCAGATTTTTCCCTAGAATTTTCTTCACCACCTCACAATTTCTGATCGTTGGTTCTTTTATGGCCGTTCAGGTTTTCTAGTGAGAATTTTTCCAGATATGAATTCTGGAGACACAGGACTGGTTAATAGGCATTTAGAGCAAAAGTGGGGAAGAGATCTCAGACTACTAGAGTCGAATGTCAATTTTTATGCAACCTCTCACCCCCACCCCTCTGTGTCCTCCTCGGTGCCTTCTGGCCCTGAATCCAGAGGCTTTGGATTTGATTTTTCCAAAACAATCAGCCTGTGGCTACACAAAGGGTGTTAAAGATAGTTGCCAGGCTGCACAGGCTTAGTCGGGAAGGGACCTCAGGGATTTAAATGCACCAGAATCAGACACCAAATCAATTCCCTTGTTTTCAACTTTTTCTTCAGCCCTTTCAAGTGCTTAGCCTCTTTGGGGCAAATTGTCTTCACTTCGTGGTGGCTTTTTATCTTTAAAAACACTGGCTTTAACTTCCTGTGTCCCACTAATTCAGTTGCAACTGTTGTTCTTCTTCTTCTAAATCAATTGAGAAAAGTCTCGTCTCCTGGTAGCTGTTGTCTCAATTCTCTTTATCCTCATGGGTTAATGATAGCTTAAAGAATTCAGTTCTTGGGATTTTTAACAGAGCTTCAAGAAAAAGAAGAGTTAAACTGATGCGTACTATCTACTTGATTTTGTTAAAGTTTTTGTTTATTTATTTGAGAAAGAGAGAGAACAAGCAGGGGGAGGGGCAGGGAGGCCAACTCAGGGCTCCATCCATCCCAGGGCCCTGAGATCATGACCGGTGCCAAAATGAAGAGCCAGATGCCTAACCAACTAAGCCACCCAGGTGCTCCATACTATCTATCATATTGATATAATTCTTACCTCACTATTACTGAAACAGAGTATGTCAAGATTACTTTTAAGAATTATTTGATAGGGGCTTCTGGATGGCTGAGTCTGTTAAGAGTCAGACACTTGGTTTTGGCTCCGGTCATGATCTCAGGGTTATTATTTCAGGTTCCTGAGTTCAAGCCTGGTGTTGGGCTCTGTGCTCAGCGTGGAATTTGCTTGATATTCTTTTCTCCTCCCTTTCCTTCCCCCTCTACATGTCTCCCTGTTCATTTTCTCTCTTTTTATATATAAATGTATATATATTTATAAGTGAGACTAAGTGTTTTAATACTGAGACTTAATGTTTTCTGACATTTTCAAAGTAATTGCCAGATAGGTAAATTATCAAATGTATTTACTTCCATTTAATTTCATAGAGTGTTAACTTGTCTCATTTAATACTTCACATTTGAATTTTACCCCACTGATCTCAACCCCAGCATTCTTGCTGCCTTCATTTATCTGCTATGACTTAGCCCGGTCCTTTACTTTCAGCCTCTCTGAATCACTTGGTTTTGGAATGTCTTTTCTTCAGCCAAGATTTGTTTTGCTTTGTAAGTCACATTGAAAATCCTGCTTATCAAATAGCAGACTTAATCCCATTTACATTTGTTGATGTGACCAGTATGATTGTTGTCAATTCTGTCTTATTATCTGATGTCAATATTAATATTAGATTTACTTTGTTTCTTCCTCTTATTGATCTGTCTTCTTTGCTTATTTTTGGTACTTATTTTTGCATTTAGGAAAGCTTGTATTTTTGTTTTAGTAGTTGACTAACTCTTTGCTAATAAGTCTTAGAATTCCCTTTATCCTTTTTTCCCCTTAATCAGGTTTCTACAATTTGTTAGACTTACATATTATTTGCTGTCTGTCTATAATCTATGCAGCAATCAATGAGCTTATTCTAATTTCTACTTTTTCCCTTCTCCAATTTTTTAATTTACTTTTACTTTGTCAGAATGCATAAACTTTGCATAATACTTTCTCATAATTGTTCTCACCTTTGTTTTAATCCTGGATATATTCTTAGATCTACTATTTTAATATTCATCAACAGTCCATTTGCCAACATCTCCTTTAGTTTTTTCTCCTTTAGTTTTGATACATACACAAGATACAAAATTCTTTACTCATACTTCCCTAAGCTAAAAAAAAAAAAAAAAAAAAGTCATTTTTGTGTTGTTTTTGTATGTTTCCATCAAGAAACTTTCTAAGTTTCTTGGTATTCTTTTTCCCCATATTTTTTTTTCTGATTCTTTAAAAGTAATAGTTTTGCTAGACTCTGTCTTGTAATTTCCAAGGTATATGGTGGGCACTTTCAACAAGAAGTTTAAAGTTTTATTTTCTCTTTGGTTATAGTTTTAATAGTAGTTCTACTCCATAGTTTTCTTTTTCTTTTTCTTTTTTTTTAATTTATGATAGAGAGAGAGAGAGAGAGAGGCAGAGACACAGGCAGAGACACAGGCAGAGGGAGAAGCAGGCTCCATGCACTGGGAGCCCGATGTGGGATTCGATCCTGGGTCTCCAGGATCGCGCCCTGGGCCAAAGGCAGGCGCTAAACCTCTGCGCCACCCAGGGATCCCAGTTTTATTTTTCTTATTGAGAAAGATCCAATGTATATATGATCTTTTTTGCTGTTCTGTATCTAGCACTTCTATCTGACCTTTCATTTTTTGTTCCTCTACTCAAAATCTCTTAATTAGACTTGAAGCCAGATCTACTCTCCTTTAGATACTTTGTAATTTAGGCTTCACCTATAAGATGATTTTTATATTTTCTTTCAATTTCTTTCCTGAATTTGATCATTCTCCTTTTAAATTGTGCTTTTTGTCCACTTCTGTCCTGAATTTTCTGAATTTATGATTTAAGTCCTTCTTTTATATCTAAAAATACTCAGAAATGTTTAACACTTGTGGATGGGTGTGCAATTTTCCTCTGTCTCCTGTTTGTGTTTCTAAAGAATATTTCCATCAGCTAAAACCTTTGATTCCCATTTCCTATTTTCTTCTTTCAGTTTTTCATGGATGCTGCCCATCATTCTATAATCATTTTTCTGGACTAGGAATAGGAGATGTTTCTATGTAGATATGATGCATGTGTCCTACTAGGTTTCTTAATTCAAGGGAACCCTCTTCTGTTGATAAATATAAATGTTTTTCCTTGGGTGGTTGATGTATTCAAAGTTGACATATATTCTGATTTTATTTCCATAGCATTCAATTCCACAGCTTGCTTGCTTCTATCCTTTCACCACCAAATTCCATAGGATACTCCTGCTTTCCAAGCCTCATCCTCCCTTCCCCACTCATACCTTCCCCCCACGTTGCCCTTGTTAAGAAATCTTGGGTTTCCAGCCTCAAGAATGGTGAGAAATACATTTCTTCTGTTTAAGCAACTCATTTGCAGTATTTTGTTATGGAAGCCCGAGCAGCCTAAGACACTTGTTTATGCTGCAGGTGCCTGTCATGGATTTTATTTGCCATTCTTGTTGATCTGTAAGAATTTGGGAGCATGTGTAGAACAATTTGGATTAGCAGTTGCTAATATCTAATAGGCATCTAGAAGTCCTGGCAATTTGAATTCTTTAGAGAACCACAAGAACTTATCAGCCATGTGATCACCAAACCTAGTTCAGTTTAAGACTATTAGAAATGTTCTAGAACACAAGGAATTATTTCATCTCTATATAGTGCTAATCTTTGTCTAATTTTTACATGGTATAATTTATTAGAAGATGGTGAAACCCCTTTTCATCAATGGTTCAGGGTCACTCACACCTACCTTTTAGAGCAAAGCTGATAGCCAAAGTTCTTATTTACTGACAAGTAAAGGGCATTCACTATTTCAATGACACCACTTAAAAACAGTAGTGTGGTTAAGAATGTGGTTTCTTGAGTCAGACTGCCTGAGTTCAAATCACACTTTTTTAAGTAAATTACTTAATCTCTTTAAAATCTTCATTTTTTCATCTTACTGATTGGGATAATCATTACTGTGCAGATTAAATAAGATAATACATATAAAGCTTCTGACCCATAATAAGCATTCAATCACCATGCAGATATATTTAAAACAACTACTTAGCAACCAAATTAGGCTATGGTATAGAAAATAGTTTGCTTAAAAACACTTTCAAATTTCAGTAATTTTCTTAGAAGCAGTCAAGTAAAATTAGGTATAGTTATATGTAGTACCCAAAAATGTATCACTGGCTTGTGTTTTATAATAACAAATATAAGAAATATCTAAGACAGTTCTTGGCCCATAGTAAACTTTAATAAATATTTGTTGAATGAGTAAATAAAAATCACACAACAAAATGATATAACTGATATTTATCTCACCCCATTTGGGATCAAAGAATAGAGGATCTTGACTCTTTTGCAGTTATTTTGTGGAGCCTAGGAGCTACAAATAAATATATGTGAGATTTGCCATAATTTTATTGATCTGAATTTACAAAGCTCATCTGGAGACTTGTTATTTCCTCTGAGCTCACTACTATTTATATATATATATATATATATATATATATATATATATATATATATATAATGATATTTGGGTCAATATAAACATCACTTATACTCATTGTGATATCTTTCTTTCTGATAACAAATGAGTGACTTTTGCACACCAAATTCTCCAACACCACCAGCTGGGTATCTGACAATTCAATTCAATTCTGACACTAGCTCCTTAGAGTTAGCACAGGTGCCACAAGTTAATGGTTTAGTGCTGCAAGACTGACCCCTCTTTGAACTCCAGTCACAAGCTCCATGGGCCATCTATGCTTCTGACTGACCAGCTATTAATTGGGGAGCTCTATAATTCCCTCTTCAGGTTCAATAATTCATTAGAATGGCTCACAGAACTCAACCAAAACACTTAACTTACATTTACCAGTTTATTATAAAGCATACAACTCAGAAATATCCAAAAGGAAGAGACGTCCAGGTAAGGTATGGGATGGTAGGGGAGCTGGTGCTCACTTTCCTTGCCCTCTCTGGCACCAACATGAAGCTCTAGGAGTCCCACCCTGACTCACCTCATTAGCATAAACAGGTGTGGTCAGGGGATCCCTGGGTGGCTCAGCGCTTTGGTGCCTGCCTTCCACCCAGGGTATGATCCTGGAGTCCTGGGATAGATTACCACATCAGGTTTCCTGCATGGAGCCTACTTCTCCTCTGTCTGTGTCCCTGCCTCTCTCTCTCTCTCTCTATCTGTGTCTCTCACGAATAAATAAATAAAATCTTTAAAAAACCAAAACAAAACAAAAACAGGTGTAGTCAGAAGGAGCTCCCTGTGATTAAGAAAACACTCCTATCACTCAGGAAATTCTAAGGGTATTAGGAGGTCTGCTAAGAACAAGGGACAAAGACCAAGTGTGTGTGCATATACTTTTTTTTTTTTACATTTTATTTATTTGAGAGAGAGAGAGAGAGAGAGAGAGCACATGCAGTAGGGAGGGGCAGAGGGAGAAGGAGAAGACTCTCCACGGAACAGGGAGCCTAAGGCAGGCTCAGTCCCAGGACCCCGGGATTATGACCTGAGCTGAAAGCAGATGCTTAACTACCCAGGTGCTGCAAGACTAAGTATATTTTTAATTATACCTGACCCAGTTTTTGGCCTCCTTGTCTAAATTCCTCTGCTCTGCTGTGTGATCAATTATGCCCCAAATCTGCACGTTTGCTGTTATAGTTTTCATTGACTAATATCTTAACTCAATGTTAGAATAGTTAAATAAAACACCTAAAAAAGACACTTAAAAATCACCTGATTTATGAAATAGTGTAGAGAGTAAGATTTAAAGAAATATAGCACCTGCAGAATTAGTTTCTTAAGTCATTGACATTTAACCATCATAAATCACTATGGTTAGTATTGGTGTATCCTACCAAACTTGAATAGATTTAACCTTAATTAAATTCTCTGATTTTTCTGAGACTTGTTAATTTCTCTTTGTGATTTAGAAATCTCTGCTCTATAATCAGAATTTGTCTTCTTTATACTCTAGGTTAAAATACATCATTGACCATTGTTTTTTTACTCATCTTTTGTTTGTTTTCTTTGTATTTTTGGACAAATATCTGAATATTCAGCGTCATTTTTTTCAATTGCCAGTAGTTAACAATAATACTAAAAAACAGAAGAAGAAGAAGAAGAAAAAAAAAAACCCAGACCACATACATTATATATTCTCACTAATATGACCCTCCATGACTATTCTTTTCCAACAAGATTTTCCTCTACCTGACCATCTTGTTTTGTTCTTAGCTCTTTGCCCTTTGGAGCCAATACTTAAATCTATTTCTACTGTGAGTCAAAATGTCAAGAGGCAACCCCAGAAATACAAAATTAGATAGTTTTGTACCCTCAGGGGCTTAGTACAAGAAAAAAAAAAAAAAAAGAGAAAGATCCAAGCCTAATGTTTCAACACCTTTAAATATATTTGTATTTAAAAGATCAAAACAGTAGTGTGTCTATCATAAAATGCCTCTGAAATTTTGAATAATTTGTAAATTACTTTTAAGAAACAAGTTGATCACGATTACGTTTAACTTACCTACAAATCGGGCAATAACCACAACTTCCTTGCTGTGTTAAGGTGAGGATTAAATTTGGTCAAATCTTATTCATCTGCTTAATCAACATATCTACAGAGATGTCTTTGTAGAGATGTCTAAAAGACATCCAAAATAAGAGGCTCAAAAAAACTCCTTCTCTCAGTATTCCAAATTTGCTCTTCCCTCAGTCTTCTCTGTCTCAATAAAGGATGACTCCATTTAATTTTCAGTTGCTTATTTTCTTTGTCTCTCCCTCTCCTCCTTTCTCCTCCTTCTGGTTAAATTCAAGTTACATCTAGAATCCCAACCTTTTCTCTCTATATCCCCACTACTACTCTGTCCAAACCACTAGTGCCTCTTCTTGGATCACTGCAATGAGCTTCTAAAAAGGTCTATGCTTTTTCCGTTACTTCCCTAAACCCCAGCAACCTAGTGATCTTTCTAAAATATATCACACCATGTCACTCCTTTGCTCAAAATCCTCATCTCCTCAGAATAAAAGCCAACATTCTTTTCTTTAGTTGAAGTAGACTTGACACACAGTGTTACATCAGTTTCATATGTGCAACATAGAGATTCAACAACTATACATTATGTTATGCTCACCACAAAAAAAAGCCAAGATTTTTTAATACCCACAAGCCCTCCTTGAGTTGCCTCCCTTTTATTTCTAATATTATCAGCTATGGCCCCCCTTCCAGCTCCCTCTACTCTAGTCATACCTTCCACTCTGCTGTTTGTTAGACATACCAAACAAGTTCTAGCCTTAGAGTCTTGGCAGTGGCTACCTTGAGGGGAAATACTGTTTCCCTGGCAAGTTACATGGCTCACTCCTACACCTCCTGCAGGGATTGCTGAAATGTCACCTTCTCAATGAGCCCTGCCTTTGATCATTTATATAAAACTGTACTTTTTACCTCCCCAAAACAACATCCATAGTCCTGATCCCATTTATCTTGCTTTGTGTTTTTTCTATAACCCCTATTCCTATGAAAATGCTCACAAACAAGGTACTATTGCAGATGGGAAAGGAAAAAGACACCCATAAGGGAAAGCCAGTCAAGAACCAGAACTAGCAATTATAGAATAAACAAACAAATAAATAATAACCGTACTGAAATATGATCAACATCATCGATAATTAGGAAAATACAAATTAAAGCAACAATGGGATACCCATTTTGGTAAAGATATTAATATATGTAGAGCTGCCTTCAGTAATAGGAAAATAAGAAGTCTTACACATAGATGATAGAAATGAAAACTACTATAACCAATCTGAAAAATAACCAAGAAGCATTATTAGAGTTTGAACATTCATATTCTTTGACCCATCAATCTAACTTTGGTAAATCTATTAAATATAAATAAAGTATTAGTATGTAAAACGATATCTAGATCATCTTTTTCTCTTTTTAAAATGTTTTATTTATTTATTCAAGAGAGAGCATGAAAGAGAGCACAAGCAGAGGGGAGGGGAGAGGGAGAAACAGACTCTCTACTGAGCAGGAAGCCCATGGAGCTTGATCTCAGGACTCCCCGGATCATGACCTGAGCCCAAGAAAGACGCTTACCTGACTGAGGCACCCAGGTGCCCCTACACAAGTATTTCTATTACAGATTGATTTTAGTGAAATTAAAAAGGAAAAATTATTAAAAACAACTTGATATTCCAATATAGGGAAATGACTAAATAAATTTGGTCCATTCATAACTTTGAAATAATATTTGGCCATTAAAAATAATTGGTTAAAAAATAAATAAAAATAAAAAATAAAAATAATTGGTTAATGCTAGATGTATGAATCTGAAATAATGTTCAGAGTAATATAAAATATTCAAATAATTACCAGAGTAATGTATAATAGGGCATATTTTTATTTTAAAAAAGAAAGGAAGAAAAAATATCACATAAATATTATTTTATATGTATATATACTAATTATCACAGTAAGGTAAAACTCAGGGAAGAATATAAATATTATTAACATTTTCTTTTTTATCTTCTCTAATGTTTGCTTGTTAAAATGGATGTGCTTTTTGATGTAAAAATAAAGAAAAAAATAGTTTATTGTTTGAAAATACATAGCCCAATACTTTGATAAATATATGAGTTTATGTATCATATCAGAGGACCTAGATTTTTACCTCAATTCTCAAAAATAAAAAAGTGGCATTTTTAAATTAACCATGTAATTTCAACATTGAATTGATCTAGGGTATTTCCTTTAACTACATATGAGGAAAATGGGATCCTTGCGCACATAGCAGTTTCTTGGCATACGGCCATCGAATAAATAGAATAGATGCATTCATTAATAGGCCAAGAATGAGCTAAGTACTTGCCCACATCACAGGTAGGTAGTGGCAGAGGTACATCTAGAATCCAGATCTTCCGATTCCGGGTCCAGGGCTCTTTCCATGACCACATAAGTTTGGAAGAGCAGCAGGGAGAAAAATGTATTGCCTGAAGCAATGATAGACTTATCCAGAAAACCCTTATAAATATTCTAGCTCTATATTTACCTAAGGCAAAAATCACAGCAAAGAACCATTCATTATATTCTCCTCTTAGAAAGCTTGTTATTTTCTCTTTTGGGTGTTTTGCTTTTGTGCTTCGTTTTTTGAAGCTTGCAAAATAATGCTTAGGAATTAATATTAAACACATGAGACATAAAATAATACCTAATCACCAGATGTTCTAGCCTGGAGCCTGCTGCTCTGTCAGACGCAGGCCAGTGACCACAAGCCATCTGCATGGTTTCTACTGTGAGTCCTCTTGTGGTCCTTTCTGAGCATTAAATAAAGCCTTAATACGGCTACCCGGTTGTTCCCTTTTGTGGAACATTTGATTAGCACCTTTTCTGGACTTTCCTCACACCCCAAAACTTCCTCTCTTGCCCCCTACTCATTCAGGCTCCTCAGAAGCATGCACTGACGTAGCTTAGAGTCCATTCATAAATTAACCATAGTTACTGCAGCCACCAAATTTCCCCCTTGACCTTCAACTCCTACTCTCTTCCCCAACGCACAGTTCCATTCTCACTAATATTTAGAGTCTCTTACCAAAAAGTGACCTTTACTTTCACTCTCACCTAGCATATCCAAAGAACAGTTTCACTTTGTGACAATCTCCTCTGGGTTAGTTTACCTAAGATATATGATTGTCCTGTACAGTTCTGCTTTTTCCTTTGAGTCTGAGCAGAAGACTTGGAATGGCCAGCTAGACTGGAGTCCAGAAATCCAATGGATGAAAAGAAACAAAAAGCTCTCTGAGGAAATAAAAGCAAAACACACACACACACACACACACACACACACACACACACACAATCTGTTTAAGAAGGGATACCCAGCACGCTTGCTTGCTGGCAGTATTTCCCTGGTCGTTAAATCAATCAAGCAGCAAGTGTCAGCCAGAGGTGTTTTTTTTTTTTTTTTTTTTTTTTCAATTATATTGTTCAGTCATGGGCAAAGGAAGTTTTCTAATCAGCAGTTCGTTGGTGGTTACCAAAAGCACCATGCGAGCTGGAAGCCTGCTGGTCAGGGCATGTACGCCCAGGGATCTCTTTATGCATCCAGAGACTGCCAGTGGCTCTGCAGCTGCCAACTGTCAAAACTCTGTGTAAAGATGAAAAACGTTGCTCAGAAGCGTGGAAAATCCCCTCAGCCTGACAAGTTCTAACTAGGTATAGTTTTGAGAAATTGGGTCTAAATAAAGACTGCTGAGGGCCCTACTATAACGTTTTTGAGAAATCTTGGACTGCAAAGTGTCCTATTCTTAATTTAAGATTATGCAAAGGGAATTTGTAATTTTCGTAGTGTCTTCTTTGTAAAATTTCTTCTGCAGTTGTCCTAGTCACCCACTGCCATTGCTTAGCACTCCCAGGTGCGATGGGTGTTGCCTGTTTGGGTGAGAAGAGGCAAGAGGAGGTTCCTTTAGCCTGTCTGTTTCCAGGTGGGGGCAGTAAGGAGGCTGATTCAGAGTGGTCACCATGCCTCAACCTACAAACAGAGGAGATGCCCAATGCCACCCCAGCGTTGCCAGGTAAGGGCTCTGCCTCTGACTGTGGTTTTTGAGAGGGGACACAGTTGCCTGGGCACCACTAGCCCGTTGCAGTGCCTTCGTGTAATTGAGAAACAGGGGCTCCTCCTTCTGGGTACAGGCAGCCCACCCCAGAGCTCTTAGTGTGGCAAGGGGACACGGGGACATCCCAGCCTGCCCTGCCTCCTACATCACCAGCTCTTGCACAGCAGCCAGGACAACTGCACTCTGTGAGTTACTCTGCACCAAAGTCACCTCTAAGAGATCAAGCTCCCTCTGCTTCCTGTCTTATTTGGGGGTAACCAAAGGGATGCTTCATGTCTCGACTTTGTGAATTTGGGTTTCCTTCCACGATCTGTTTTCTCTTCCCTGGAACATTCCTCTCTAGGCGTTGCAGCTTGGCACACACCATGTGTTCCAGCTGAGTGTGGGAGAATTGGGCAGATAAAAATCAGTTCGGTTGTAAGTTTAATCTCACATCTCTCAACTTGTCATGGGTTGAAATTTTTAATCGATGGTTGCCAGTTGCCACTCTTCTAGTCCATTGACCCCTAGCTCCTGGCCAGGACCTGTGGAGTCCGTGCGTGCCCTGCCCGTTTCCCTCTGCTGGGCAGAGGCCTTGGCAAGCTGCAAGAGGAGCTCCATTCTTTTCTCACAGGCTTCATGGCCATCCTATTTCACTTTTGAAGAAAAGCTGCTGTCAGGAGCTATTACAGACACCTTCCTGAACTTCCCCTAGCTCTTGCCCTTGCTGGCTCCCTGCGGAGGTGCCCCAAGAGCACCTCCCAGCTTTCCCATCCTCCAAAGAGTCTCTCGATTTTCCTTCTCTGTTTTGATTTTGGCCTGAAATGTCTGTCTCCTCTCTCTCATCCTTGCATAGTGCTCTTGCTTGGGGCTGCTATGCTGCATCTTGGGACTCCTGGGAGTTTTTTTGTTTTTTTTTTTAATTTTGTTGGAGAGTTTCATCAAACCACCCCTCCAGATTTTCACACAATGCTCTGTCTCTAGCCATCATAGGGGATCTGGACCCTTTTCAAGAGAATTTTTGAGAAGTTTACATGTTAAAGATATTATCTTTCTTAGAAACCTCCCTAATTGCTCATTTTTATTTTAAAAATGTAATACTTCAGAACTATGTGTATTTTATGACATAAACTCTAGGGTCATAATGCAGACCATAGTCGCTGTGGAGAAGAGGGATAGTTCTTATAACATAATTTATGATTTTGTTAACATTCTCCTTGAACCTATTTATGTTTTCAAACACATATACTAAAATTTTACTTATTTGAGAGCAATTAATCTTCTTGATCAGTGTTCCAGACCCTGACTAGATCTTCTGAGCCATGTTTATTAATGAACCTGGCAGCAGATTCACTGTAAGTTTGTTTTGAGGCCAGATAATTATTGTTGTTTTTAAGAAATCCTAAAGTGTAATTTCCACAATAGAATTTTCTTTTTCTTTTTTGTTCATTGATATAATGTGCCAGCCATCCAGAAAAACGTCTGACACATAGTGGGTTTTCAATAATTATTTGCTAAATGGATGAATGATAAAATCTAGTCATTCTTTATTTTTTTTTTCATTCTTTTTTTATTTTGCTTTTTTTTTAAGCTCTGTAGAGCTGTGAGGATGGTTTCACAAGCAAACGATATGTTTTGGGTTATTTTTTTTCTCTGAATGCAATGCCTTACAATGAAAGTCATGTACTACTTTTCAAAGCTACCCATCAGCTTGTGTATCTTTCCTGGAGTTAATTGCTTTTGCTTTAGAATTTTGGCTTGAAAAGGCTTTAAAAATGTCATCATCATTGCTTACTTTTTCTTTTCGGTAATTTATCAGAAACAAAAACAAAAGCAAACCCCCAAATCTTTCCTAGCCTAGATCCCTAAGAGAAACCAAATATTTATACTGATCCAGAAATATATCTATTATCTATATCCTTCATTTCTTTTCTAGAAACTGATTTTTAGAACATGACAAAACATTTTTGTTGCTACTCAATTTTTAAAGTTGCTTTTACCTACCTATAATCTTAGTCAAGTTTTCATATGTGTCTTTATTCAGGGAAGCAAGATTTGTCCGTACAGAAAGTTTTCTTTCTACAGTTTAAATTTACTTTCATACTAGTGGATCTATATCATGAAATTCCACTACTGACAGATAAAGTCTTTGACTTTCTTATATGGCTCTTCTTGTTAATTAACATATGATTAGTAGTCCACATGTCTCTTTCATCATGGCGAACATATTTTGAAGAAGATTCCTAAATTTTCCCTCAAATTCCTTCAGAATCTTTGGGTGAATCCCAGTTTTTTTGTTTATGTGTAGCTATACAGCCAGACTTAGAATAGATCCTCCGTGTGCTTGCACTTGGACTTAGGTGTTAAGAAACACCCAAAGTCTTTAACAGGAAAGTCGAAAATCAAGTTTCTTAACTCTGAACAGCCATCTGCTTGTTCTTTTAATTTTTTAAGTTTTTATTTTAATTCCAGTTTGTTAACATATGGTGTTATATTAGTTTCAGTTGTACGATATAGTGATTCAACACTTCCATACTCAGCTTTTGCATTGCACCGATAGTCTCACTGCCGTCTAGCTGGTTTTTGCCTGTCGGGTACTTAAATACATTGTATATTATTATCATTTATTAAGCCTCATAATTTGGACCAAGTTGGCTCATGTTTATTCTTGAATGCTTTAAATTGAGTTCCTATTGTACCCATGGATATCTTTACTAAAGGAAAAGACCTTACACTCTGATGATACGTTAAACAGCAAAAGCAAAATATAGAAGTTCATATACCCCTAAACCCAATTTACAAAAAAAGTGTGTATAAAGAAGATATTTATTCCAAAGTCTATTCTAAGTTTTCTGCATTAAAGTTGTAGTCTTAAATAATTATTATAAAAAATACTTATTACAAAGATTAAAGTACTCATTATTCATATTTATTTCTTAAGCATTGTTGAGACTTGACTTCATTAGCTATTCATACTTTTTTAGCATGAATGCATATTTTTAAACAATTTTTTTTCATTTACAAAACTTAATTCTTTCCCCTGGAGATATATGATTTCATCTTTCTACAAATAGTCTGACCAATTTTTTTATTTTCCAAATCTCACTGGAATTCTGAATCTACTTGTGTTGTGATCTCCATTACACAGTCAACCACGCACAATTACTTCCTGTACCAGTTCCTGATTTTTTTTTTTTTTTTAGTTCTTCAGGACCTCATCTTGTATATGACCCTTTCTTTTCTTATTGTTTTTTTTTTCCCCTTTTAAATCTTACTTGTTATGGGAAAAAAGAACTACTTTTTAAAAGATCTACCTCTACCAGTGTCACTATGATTTATTCTAATGCTTCACCTTTGTACACATAATCCTTGCTCAATGGAAAGTAAGAGTTAAAATTTCATCTCTGGCAAATGATTTCATCTCTGTGAACCTCAGTTTCCTCAGCTGTAAGACAAGGAAGGCAGTTCTGAACTCAGGAGGGACTGCTATGTATTGAATGAGATAAAGCATATACAGTGTTGAGTGCAATGCCGGGCTCAATATACACCGTCATCCCCATGACTAGCCCGGCTAGGCCGACTTTATGTTTGTCTTATTTCAACAGGTGTCCCTGAGTGAGGGTGAATGTCATGTCTTTAGTGGAATGCTACTGTTTCTCATCCTTCCTGTCATCACTCATAAAAACAGTCACCTCACCTACCCTTTTGTCCCTGTTTTTACTGCAGAATGCTACCTTGCCTTTGAAGATTTTCCTTTTTCCACTGGATCTCTGAAACACCAGCTGTCTGCGAGTTTTACTCCTGCTGCCATGTATATTCTGACCTACTCAGTTTTAGTAATTCCTATTCTGGTCTCGTGTGTGTGTGTGCGTGTGTGTGTGTGTGTGTGTGTGTGTAGTTGCATTTATACAAATACTAGAGTTGCTCTAATGTCAATCCTGAAAAGAAGTGTGAAGAACAAAACCCAATTTTATATCAAATAATAAAATTGTTTTGTTTTGCTGGTTTCCCACATAATCACGACCCTTGATGATTCCCATCTTAATTCAATAGTTTGATACTTTGTAAAAACAAAGAGAAGCCAGTGTTGTTTTCTTTTTTCCATTTCACCTACAGATAAATAATCCATTCTCGATACTCAGAAATGAGTAGACAAGGTCCATATAACTTTAGAGCTTTTACATCTAAAAATAATACTGTGATAAAAACTCATTTTAAGCACCTGTAATATTCTCTGATGTCAAAGGTCATATCCTTATGTAGAAAAAAATGTAATTCATGAAAGAACAAAATCCCTTTTAGGCACATTTCTTTCTTTTCAAAACTCATCCAAAATAATGAGGGCAGTCTTGGTTGATTTTGAAGGTTATTGGGCCTTACACAAAGAAGTTTTACAGAAATATTTGTGGAATTAAATGAGAAAAAAGTCTTTCTGAGAATTCTCATATTATAGAAGCCTACTTCTACACATTTCCAAAAGTAGGCTTCTACAATATGAAAAGTTCAACAGAACCTGTGTATTTATTCTAAGTCTACATGGAGGTCAAATGCCAGCTATTACAGAGCAAAGGTGAAGAAATTCAAAGTTTGGTGGTTTTGTTTGGTTTTGTTGAGTGTGTATGTTTGTTTGTTTGTTTGTTTCTTTCTTTCTTTCTTTCTTTCTTTCTTTCTTTCCTAACTGGGTTTTAAATATTATGGCGAAAATAGCTCATTTGTTCTTCTGGAAGGGCTGGAACAGACCATCAAAGTAATATGATTTGTACAAATGTTCTTCCTCTGTATTCTTTTTACAAAAGTAAAACAAGACACCTAATCATCTTTGCTTTGTTTTGGTTTGCACAAATTTCACAAATCTCAAAGAAGATTTATTGGCCTATGTCTTAGTGTCTGCTATATAATGAAATGCTAATTTCATTTTTATAAAATGATTCCAACATTGAGCATAAGATATGTGTCAAATCAGATTTTATTTTTATTTTATTTTAAAATAATTTCAAACTTGCCAAACATGTATAAGTATACAAAGTTCTTTCTACTCCTGTGTCATTCAGAAATGAATTACCACTGGATGATTTAGCGTGCATTTCTTACAACCAAGGACATTCTTCTAGGTAACTACAAGATAATCACCTATCCAGGAAGAAAACCTTTTCCTCTACCCATTTAGGTTCAGTATCAGGGGCCTGCTAATTTAACTGACAAAGGCTGCTTATCATTAATTAATATACATTTATTAATCTTTTTATTAGCACAGTGGTTCACAGAAGTGAGTGAAACTTAAAGAAGCAGTTAGATTTGTGAGCCTATCTATACTTCTTAACAAAGGCAAGAGGGTGTGAGCATCAGGGGAAGATAAATTGTAGAGAAGTGAGTAGGAAATATAAGGGGGAACCAATGGTATAAGGTCCAGTTTAGTCACATTTGTTTATGCTGATTAATCTCCATGCTGGCTCTCCATCACTGTGGATAAAAGTCTCTCTTCTCATCCTGGTACAGGAGAGGGATGAAATTTATGCCACCTTCACAAAGGGAAATGTATGCTGTCTTTTTAGGGAGATCAGGGGAGGGCAGAGAAGTTCTTCCTGTGTTTGTCTCCACTAAATTGCCTTCAGCTTAAAATCATCCTATGTCAAAGTGATATAAAATGCCACACATCAGAATCAGAAAATGAACATTGGCACAATACTACCATCTAATCCTCAAACCCACTCAGTTTTTTGCCAATTGTCCTCTTC
Source organism: Canis lupus dingo (assembly GCF_003254725.2). Lineage (NCBI taxonomy): Eukaryota > Metazoa > Chordata > Mammalia > Carnivora > Canidae > Canis > Canis lupus. The sequence continues at coordinate 19,191,834 of NC_064261.1, forward strand.
ATACCCCTCTCATAGAAAAAAGGATGCAATCCAGGATCATACATTGCATTTATTTTTCATGATTTTAAGCCTCTTTCAATCTGAGATAGTTCCCCGATCTTTGCTTGTCAAGTTCATGACTTGACACTTTCTAGGCCTGATAGTCAATAGAATGCCTCTCAGTCGGCTTTCAGCTAATGTCCCTCATAATTAGATTCAGATTATGCATTTTGGACAATAATGGCAAAGGTGTGAAGCTGTGTGCATTTAATGTATCCCATCAGATGATCACAGTTTGGATTTTTCTCATTACAGGTAATTTCAACCTTGATAATTTGACTAAGGTGGTGCTTGCCAAAATTCTCTAATGTAAAGTTTTTCTTTAGTATTTCCTCCAGTAGTCACTAAATATTGGGGAGGGAGATTTCATAAAATTATACAAATATTCCATTCTTCATAAAAATTTTAGCCACGAGTTTTAGCATCCATTGATATTTATTTGAATTGTTACTGTGATGACTGCCAAATATTGGTTTTCTAACACCATAATTTCTTCTGTATCTTTTAGTAGGCATTCCAATGTAAACACTTCTCCTGTCCCCATTCATGTTTATTTTAAAATTTGTATAAGTATAAATTAATAAGTTTCTATTTTAATGAGTTGTAATGCACTCTTATCATTATTTATGTAATGCTAAAATTGTCCTACTTGTTTTTTAAAGATTTTTATTTATTTACTTATTTGAGAGAGAGAGAGAGAGAGCTAGGGGAGGAACAGAGGGAGAGAGACAAGCAGACTCCGTGCTGAATGTAGAGCCCAATGCAGGGCTTGATCCCTTGACCTTGAGATCATGATCTGAAACAAAATCAAGAGTAGGACATTCAACCGACTGAGCCACCTAGGAGCCCCTCAAAACTGTCCCATTTTTAAGCAATCTTTTGAATACTTCCTAATTTCTGGCACAAAAAGGAATTACAGGTTCATCAATTTTACTTTCGTATGAACATTACCAAAAAAAAAAAAAAAGTGAATATGGACTATTGCAATCTTTAATAAACCAACTTACTAGTATAGGAAGAAATCTATTTGGTGTAAATCTATTACATAAATGTTAAACAATGACTGCAACTTAAAAAACAAACACCCCCCCCCCAAAAAAAAACAAATTTACTAAAAAAGAAACACAATTTTAATTTAAAAATTTTTAAAGAAAATAAACAGATGAACTACGATTATTACACATGCGTACACTACACATCTCTCCTCTCTTTCTCTCCAACTCTCTTCCTCAAAATTCAAAATGAAAATGTGAGCAACCTCAGAAACTAGTTTCTACCTGAACTGAATGCAGAGTGCCCTCTAGAGGCTTCATTCAATCAGTGCAGTATTTCCAACCGCGGAGGAACCTACTTAAATTTCTATTGGTTTTCAGACACAGTTCTCATTAAATACTTAGGATCATTCTACACGTAATAATAACTGACTATGAGTTGATTCAGCATATTGGGTACTGCCTGCAAGAAAACTAATGCAAGGGATCAGTTTGCGACCTTTGGTAACACCGTTATGAAATCTCAAATTTCTCACACAATGAATGTGTTAGTAGCTTATTCCATTATTTCCTCAACATCCGTAGACAGACCAGCGTGGATTCCAGTGAGCCATCTGCCTCACTTGCCAGTCTTCGCTTGGCTCTGCATCTCCCTGTGCTGTTTGCTGCTGCAAACCCACAGACTGCTCATAAACTAAGACCAAGAATGGCAACCATGTCTTGAAACTCCAAAACAGATGTGAAAAAAAAAAAATCACATTTAAACTGATATAGTTTACATAGATATTATTTAATGGCCAATTAAGTAGAAAGGTAAATTATTTTATTATAAAGTTTTTATACGGCTCTTGAGTTTACAGTGTCTAAATTACTTAATACTTCAGATATAGATTTAAAAAAAAAGATTTTATTTATTTATTTATTTATTTATTTATTTATTTATTTATTTATTTCGGAGAAAGAGAGTGAGAGAGAGAGAGATCAAAAACAGGAGAAAAGTGCAGAGGGAGAAGCAGGGTCCCCGCTAAACAGGGAGACTGATGTGAGGCTCCCTCCCAGGACCCCGGAATAATGACCTGAGCCAGAGCGGACTTTAACCATCTGAGCCACCCAGGCAGCCTACCTCATATATAGATATTAAAAGCATGTCTTTCTCATCTACTTTGCTATAATTTAAAATAATTTTAATGAGATAATTTTACCAATAGCTGTTCCTTTATTTTTTTTTTTAAGATTTTATTTATTTATTCATGAGAGAGAGAGGCAGAGACACAGGCAGAGGGAGAAGCAGGCCCCATGCAGGGAGCCTGACACAGGGCTCGATCCCAGGTCTCCAGGATCATGCCCTGGACTGAAGGTGGCAACTAAACCGCTGAGCCACCCGAGCTGCCCAAGCTGTTCCTTTAAAATAGAAAGTCCTTTCAAACATGTGTCCCAATGAAATTCAGCTCTAATAATATGAATTTAAGAGAATAGTTTTAAGATGACATTGTTTTATTGTTTGGTGGTCACTCTTACCTAAATACATAGTCAAGAAACATCATTGAGGTACAAAGAATATTATAATTATTAGATATGACTCCAAATTTAGTCTTCCAGTCTTCCTAGTCACACATTAGTATTGTGTAGAGATTTGAGAGATACATTTTCAGAAGTTAAAGGAAAATGAGTGTCAATGCAAGACCGGTTACATCAGATGAAAATACCAGGCCTAACTTTTCTCCTTTGCTTTTTTGAGACAGACTCAAGAGTACAATATATCATTTAATGTTCCTGTTGAAATTCTTATTTCCAAGAACATTATAAGGGAGGAAAATTCCTTCTGCTGACCATTTTAGGTCTCGGCTGGGTCTCTGTCACAAAAGACTGCTTGCAAGAGGAAAACATACAAATGTTTCTGTGATATGGGAGCACTTGTGTGGAAAGGACGATCCAAAGAAATGGCAAAACCTAAATGCTTTTCTACTAGGTGTAACAGAGAGAAGCTGCTGTGGGAAATGTAAAATGTATGGTGAGGCTAAAGGAAAAGCAGAATTATTTCAACAAGATCTGTTTGTGCAGAATTCTCTCAGTCTTCCTGTCCTTGGTAATAAGAATGTTCCTTTTCTCCTAGTAGAAAGAGGACATCTTTCAAATGGAGTCTTATCTCCTGTTTTCAGGAAGAGAAAAGATCTGGATGCTTTTCTTACATCTGCTGTTTTTCAAGTGACTTTAACTCAAAAGTAATCCTTATGCTGAAGTGGCATATTTTGGACTGGAATAGTCGCCCACCCTTCAGCATTAACAATAAAATATATACTTTTTCTGTGCATGTATATCTAGTTTAATTTTATTCTCTTCCTGATGTTTATCAATAAATCAATATGAGTAGATTTATACTACAGAACACTGGTTCCAAAGCACTGACTAGGTGATGCAAATGTTGGAATAAGTGCCAAGGTTTTCTTGACTTAAAAAGGAAGGTTTAACTTGTTCGTAATGCTGGTTAGGAACTATGTTTCCTATCACTTCAATCTTTTTTTTTTTTAAGATTTTATTTATTTATTCCTGAGAGACACAGAGAGAGGCAGAGACATAGGCAGAGGGAGAAGCAGGCTTCTCCACAGGGAGCCTGATCCCTGGATCACGCCCTGAGCCTAAGGGAGAGACGTTCAACTGCTGAGCCACCCAGGCGTCCCTCCTATCATCTCATCCTTTAAGATTATTCACTTTTTATAGTCTGATTCTTCAGGAGAATGGAATTTTAAATAAACAGAACACAACCTTGGTGATAGTATCCTATATTAAAACAAAAAGAACAACAAAAATACCAAGGAATTTACCCCCTTATTGATTCACAAAGCTATTAAGCTAGCTTCTTCCTGTATCCCTGTCAAAGGGTACATTTTGTGTTATTTAAAACTCTGCAATAAATGATAGACAGAATAGCAATGTTTGCATAACTTCTTCATCTTTCTCCCTTTCCTCTCCTAGGATCTTTGCTCCCTGGAGTAGAGAAACTCACATTTTGACGTGCTGTGCTCTTCTGGGCTAAGCCTGCTCATGATGAGATCTAAGATGGTGTCATTTTCCTCTTATATTAAAACTCAGAGAGAGTGTTAGGAGACAATTGTGCTTAATACTTGCCTTCAGATAAGGTTTTATCCTTATTTATATTTCTTCTCAAGTATTGATCTGACTGTGAGTTTAATTCCAGGGAACAGGAAGGGACTTCCCAACTCAGAAATACCTCCTGAGCCCTGCCTACTGATACCTGAAACTACACTTTGTAACAGAAAGGTGTGTCCCTGTCAAGATACTCTTAGCCGTTAAGCTTTTGTCAGCTCCTTTTCTCAGAGGCAGATGTATTGACATGAAAAGGGAAGAAGTAACAGATATCACGGGGACTAAAAATGCATCTAAAAAAAAGACAGAGAAACAGCCTGCACATGACTTTCTAATATAAGCCCCATCTTCAGGACTATCTTTTACCTTTGTTGATTTTAGTCGTAGTTGTTCTCTTATCTAATATTTTAATAATCCTGGCCAGGATCTGGACATAGAAGGATAAGCAAGCTAAACCTGTCCCTGCCTCCAGAGGTTTATAATCTGACGGAGAATACATGCAAGTAAGCACACAATAACAATAAAGCATAATGAGCTTTGTAATCAGAGAAATACAGGTTGCTAAGGAGATACATAGTTGGACTATCTCATGCAATCTAGGATTCAGTTTCTGTCCCATATTTAAGGTGAGAACCATCGAGTGGCTAACATGAAGCCAAGCAAAAGGCCAATGTATGCATGTGTTGAATATCTTCTGACACTACATCATCCCATCTTGGTCTGTCATTCTGCCCTTGTGAATGAGAGTGTTGCGGAACAGCTCCAATGAAGAGGCCAGCTCAGTAGGATAACTGTAGGAGGATGTGGTTTCTGCATAGCTTCACTCATTGGTACCCTTTTGTGGTCTGACCAGCACCTGCAGCTGCTCTGTAGCTCTGCTCCAACCTGGCTCCTCTGCCCGCATGTTCCTCCCAGGTGCAGCCACAGGAGCTTTGGCTTGGGTATGTGACACATCAGTTCAGCAACCTGGCATATTTCAAAAGCAGAGAGGAGAAGGACAAGGGCTCAGCCAGGAATGCAAATTGAGGGCTGTAGCAGAGTCCATGTGTATAAGAAATAACCCCATCCTCTGGGCTTTCATATCAGATATTCCAAGACCATTTTTGGACACTTAGTTAAATTATTAAACCACACAGTTTTGGGTAAAACTTTAAAAATATTCACTCTTGCCTCAGGCCAATACAACTTTAAAAATTCTCTGAGCAAAACTTTTCTCTTCTATTACCTTCTTAAGCCACAACTATTAAAGTTCCCAATTACTAAAATAATCAAGACACCATGACTTACTCATCTAAACACATATACACAAGGTAATTTCTTTATTGAGGTATTTGTTTCTCTCCAAATTGGCCACGAACATAAGTAGAGTACTAATCATAATAACAAAAAGTAAAACCTAAAAAGTTTCTCCTTGATTATAGTCTTTTAGACAACATGTCTCTTTTTTGGGTCACCAAAGATTACAATTCCTGGACTTTGAACATTTGGAAGCATTTCTATTATAGAAGAACCAGCTATCGAATTTCCTTGTCTTATATTTGCAAATGTGCTTTGTTCTCCAAAATCTTCCCTAAAAGGTCTTGGCTTAGGATGTAAGATCAAAGCATAAAATGTGACCTTGGCAGCAGGCTGGGAGGAAATGTGGACATTTGAAGTGGGCGAGTGTGTGGAGGAAGGAAGAACATTAATTCTTGCCCTGGCTTTGCAATCTGTCATTTAACCCCTCTGAGCCTCATTTTTCTGTGTTCTAATGCAGGAGATGAATTAAATGAATTTGTCTTGTCCATTGGGTAAAATTATGTTCTTCGGGAATTTACACTACTTGCCAATACCAATGATGCAACCATAGCATGTAAGCATAAAAACCAAGTCTGATGGGTTCCATGCTCACCCTGAGTCATTATCAGCAACTAGAAATTTGATAGTTTTAGAGTATAAATATGCAGTGATGTTAACATCATTGCACAAAAAGTTAAAAACATGACCGCCATTTAATATAAAATGAACCTCTGTTCATGGTTTTAATTCAACTCATTAATTAATGATATCCAAAAAGATAAGAAGGCATATTCAAAGAACATTTGAGGACCTGGGTAATTATGGGCAATTTAATAAAAGAATGTCAGAATAAGATGGTTAGATTAAACACTAGTTAATACCCTATAAGGAAGGAAACCATAATCTTTGAGACTATCTTTTCTACTAGGGAGGATTCTACAAATGAAAAATATCTAGGCACTAATCAAATATTAAAATTTAAATAAATAATTCTTTGATGAGCCTATTATACCATGGCATTCAAAGACATGCTACATCCTTTGTTTTATTGGATAATTTTTTGAAGGCTTCTGTACTGGAGACTCTCAAATATGTAACAGAAGTCTGACAGCTCCAAATATACCTGAAACTCATTCACCTCTCTCCCTATTTGCTCTGATTGCCCGCTGGGTGAATCATTATTTCCTGATGGTAACCTAGGGAAAATCAACTCACACGACATACATAATTTAGGGAAATTAAAAAAAAAAAAACAAAACTTCATTGTCACATTGAATTAACTTATTATCCTACTGGTAAAATCGAATTCATACTAATACCATTTTTATTTACTTTCTATGCTCGTTTGTTTTTGTAAGTGAAAGGTAGGAATGAGGGATAATAATGTAGGAGATTTATATTCATGTAATTTTAAAATAAACTATGAATAGAAGTCGAGGCCTAGCAGGAATTTATTAGACTTCACTGAGTTCTGTCGTGCTCACCTCAGAGAACTCTGATTTTAATAATATTGTCTCTGTAATTCTCTGCTCACTTGCAATTTTGCAAGTCAAAAAAAATTTTAGTAATAGGGTTTAAGTGAAAGAGGCATTTATGAATTTCTGTAATTTCTTCATGATTAAAAAAAGCAATTAAAGCGTCCCCTTAGAGAAAGCCATGCTGAGATTTTATTTTACAATGGTCACTCATGACAATAACTTAAGTTGGGTCAGCGATTTTCAGCTTTTGGGGGGAAGTCAAGAACTTACTAAAAACTATAGGTTTTTAGGAAAAGACAGTGAGCATATAACACATATATTATTTTATATTTAATTTTATTTGGGAATGATCCATGGACCTCTGCATCCCATCCATGTAGGGGATGAATTCACAACTTAGGGGTGCCTGAGTGGCTTAGTTGGCTAAGCATTTGCCAAGGACCCTGGGATTGAGCCAGCGACGGGCTCCTGCTGTAGGGAGCCTGCTTCTCCCTCTCCTCCCTGCTCTTGCTCTCTCACTAGCTCTTCACTATCTCTGCCTCTCTTTCTCTCTCTCTCTCTCCAATAAATAAATAAAATCTTTAAAAAAAAAAAAAAGAACTCACAACTTAGAAAAATAAGGAACCACACAAAAGGCCATATGTGGGACACCTGATCCTCATAGCTTTCCTTCTAAGGCTCTCCTAAGATGTGACTTTATAAATCAGCTACATTTCAGTTTGGATACCAGTAGGTTGTTTTCTTTGAAGCTGAAGCAGACATACCCAGCAAGATGGGAAACCTAAACCAGATTATTTGAGGATAACATAGCACTCATCTAGTCTTGCTGTATTGACAATTCCTAAAATCATGAGCAGCCAAATGTAGAGTAAAACATCATGGGTTTCAGAGTGCATCCTTATTCTGCTTCTTATAAGTCAAAAGACCTTAGAAAGGTTCTTCCTTCCTTCCTTCCTTCCTTCCTTCCTTCCTTCCTTCCTTCCTTCCTTCCTTCCTCCCTCCCTCCCTCCCTCCCTCTCCCTCTCCCTCTCTTTCTCTTTCTTCTTTCTTTCTTCCTTTCTTCCTTCCTTTCTTTCCTTTCTTTCTTTCTTTCTTTCTTTCTTTCTTTCTTTCTTTCTTTCTTTCTTTCTTTCTTTCTTTCTTCTTTCTCTTTCTCTTTCTTCTTTTCTTTCAAGATTTCATTTGTTTATTTTAGAGAGAAAAAGAGAGCACGTGAGTAGGGGGAGGCATACTGGGAGAGGGAGAGGCAGAAAAATCTCAAGTAGAGTCTGCACTGAGTGCAGAGTCAGACACTGGGCTCAGTCTCAAGACCTTGAGATCACGACTCAAGCTGAAACCAAGAGTCAGGCGCTCAACCAACTGGGCACCATCACCACCAACACCACCACCACCCTCACCCTCACTCCTCCCCCCACCCACCTCCAGAATTTATTTCTTTTAAAAAATTATTTATTTATTTCAGACAGAGAGAAGAGCAAGGCAGAGAGCACAAGCAGAGATGAGGGGCAGCAGGAAGAGAGACAAGCAGACTCTCTTCTGAGCAGGGAGCCCAATAGGGGGCTCAATCTCAGAAACCCGTAATCATGACCTGAGCTGAAGGCAGATGCTTACCTGCCTGAGCTATCCAGGTGTCCCTAGGTACTTGTTCCTTAAGGCTCAATTTTCTCACCTGGAAAATAAGGGTGATTAAGGAGCAGGGCCCAGAATATAGGTCTTTGGAGCCATAAACCTCACCTAATCAGCTGGGTAGAAGCAGGAAACAGATCCAAAGGTGAGGATATTATTTACCCAGTAACACTAATGCAAAGTCATGTAGAATTTGTTCTATTTGTATGTAAAATCTTGATACAGTGTTATTATTTTACCTCTACTCTAGACTTTGAGTCAAAATATTATATTAAGACTATAACTATGTTGTATGCCTCTCCATTGTCAGATTGTTGAGCTTTATAGAAAAGAAATAAACCTCGGTAAGTACTATTCTCTTTTGTGGAATTAATCTAAGGCCGGTTGAAATTCATGAACTAGGGAATCCCTGGGTGGCTCAGCGGTTTAGCGCCTGCCTTTGGCCCAGAGCGTGATCCTGGAGTCCCGGGATCAAGTCCCGCATCGGGCTCCTGGCATGGGGCCTGCTTCTCCCTCTGCCTGTGTCTCTGCCTCTCTCTCCCTCTCTCTGTGTCTATCATGAATAAAAAAAAAAAAAAAACACACTCCGAAGTATTATAAACAACATTTAAAAAAAAAAGAAATTCATGAACTATAATAAATTTCACTAATTAAAAAAAATATATAAAAATATTTGTCCAGGAAATTCTTATATTAAAGAATAAGAGATTTGCTAAGAATATTGTAAACCAAAATAGGCAACTTGGCTATCTTTTTTACCCAAAGTGTGACTAAACCTTTTGCTTATTTTAGGAACCAAACTGAATTTTTTGGGTGTTTTTTAAATTATTTTTCTTTTTAGCAATATACTAATATACTATATATACTACTTTCCAAAATCATTTATTAGGATGTTTAGTAAGTGGGCCAGACTCTCAGAGTAATAACAGTGCTCTCAATTATATACCATGTCTTGCACTGTGCTAATGCTTGTACATATGTTATCACAAATCCCACCCATAGTGTCGCAATGTAATAGTATTTCTCTCTTTTTATAAAGCCACACCAATAAGGTTCATATAAGTTAAGGGACTTACCCTAAGTCCCATCATTAGTTTCAATTCTTAAGGCTTATTTTCTACTTTCCACTGCATCTAATGCTTCTTTCAGAAGCTTCATACATAAGTTCTGAGACATACTAATTATAGTGACAACAATGCCATAACAATGACAATGAGAAATGAGCTCAAGTCCTCAGGGAGGTATGATCTTTGGAGTTCCACCCCTCCTGTGTTTTTCAGTTCCCTACTGGGGTCCTGAGTGCTCAAGCACTGTTCCTGCCACAGTGATCAACACTGACACCCACTGTCTCCATATAAGTGACTAGAAGCTCCTTGCCTCTAGTCACCACCACATGGTTCTCTTCCTCTTTGCTGTCATTTCTCTTCTTTTTTCAGTGGTCAAAGTCACCACAGTGTGGACTTGTTCTTAACCCCACTCTTAAGAGAGGGAACAGGATCCCTGCTCAGAAGCAAAACTTTTACTCATTTGTCCAAATGAAAAAGGAAAGGGTGGCTACTGACCTTTAAGCATGTTCACCATTAAAGTTGAGACAGTATGAGAATGATCATGGCATATGATTGTTTTTGTGAAAAGTGAATACCCTGCAATAGTGAATACTCACTGAATTCTTGTTAAACATTGAAGAATGCACATAATTCAACTATAAAAGAACAAGGCAGGAGTGCCTGGGTGGCTCAGTCAGTTAAGTGTCTAACTCTTGATCTCAACTCAGGTCTCAATCTCAGGGTTGTAAGCTAAAGTCCCAACGTGGAGCCTACATAAAAAACAAAATCAAAAACAAACAAACAAAAAACAAGGCGACCATGAAGACAATAGTAACTAAACTCGTGTATCCACTTTAAGGCTGCCATTACTGTTTCCTTGCTTTATGATTTATGTCTCAATTTTATCAGTCTTATGAGTTTGAGGTTATTTGCATACACTTTAAATAAGCATCTAATTTAATGGTTAGATTTGAGTTAAATTTCATCATGGAGTCACATTTATTTAATGACAAATATTTATTGAGTTCATACTATGTGCCAAGGAGCAGAACAGTGAATAAAAACAAAGAGACAGTAAACAAAAGAAATCAAAATAATAGAAAATTCTAAGAAAATAAAACAGAATTAAGAGACACTACTGATGGGTATGAAAAAGCTATTTCAGATGTGTTAGTCAGCAGAGGCTTTCTTTCTTTTTTCCTTTTTAAAGACTTTATTTATTTATTCATGAGAGACACAGAGAGAGAGAGAAAGAGAGAGAGGCTGAGACACCGGCAGAGGGAGAAGCAGGCTCCATGCAAGAAGCCCGATGCAGGACTCGATCCCAGGACTCCAGGATCACATCCTGGGCCAAAGGCAGGAGCTAAACTGCTGAGCCACCCAGGGATCCCCAGAGGCTTTCTTGATAAAGTGACATTTGAGGCAGGACAGTGTGGAGCAGGTCATATGGAGGTAATAGCAAACACCAAGGCCCCAGAGTGGGCATCATGCTTAGCATGGTCTGTATACTGTGATGAAGCAAGTGTGCCCAGAAGGAAAAAAAAAAAAAAAAAAAACAAGCAGGAGGGAAATAGAAGGTGAGCTCAGAAGCATAGCAAGAGAGCTAGATCATCTTGGGGTTTGGAAGTTGTAATGGGTCATACCAAAGTGGTGATCCTGTCTGGGGTTTGAAATAGCTCAGTAACATGTTTGCCACAGACAGATGTTGTACCAGAAGGTATTGCGAGCCTGTGGCAGGCAAGTCTGTTTCAGAAAAAGTGGTCTATTCCAATCCCAGGGCTAATTAAAAATCTAGTTAATCTGAATGAGTTGAGGCAATTTTCAAAGGAATTTTGCAAGTCTTCTCAGAGGATTGTAGGAAGCCATTACAGACTCAATGTCATGCATATGCAACAGTTTGGGCCATGAAGAATTTTACAGTACACCCAATAGCTTGTAACACACAGTGACATCATATGGGGGGGGGGGCATAAGGTACAGACATTTCACAGCCTGAAATAATGAATAAATATAAATATGAAGGTCAAGGTATATTATTTAGGGATTTTATATCACAAATAACAGGAACCAAGCAGAGCTAGATCATATTAAAAAAAAAAAAAAAAAAAAGATTGAGGTAGTTCATTATAAAGACATGGAGTGGCTCCCAGAATATAAGAGTAGGAAGGCAGGATGCCTTAGAAAGGAATTATTCAGGAATGGAAACTTGTCAAGACTCTCTTCATCTCACAGCCCTGCATTTTCCTACCCATATGCTTCATTCTTAACTCTGCACATAGAAGAGAATCTCTTGGCTGGAATCAGTTGTTTTCTCATGATCAGTTATAACCAAAGAAGTGAGGTCAAGAAGTGACAACAAGCATAGCTTGTTTCAGAGCCTGCTCCTGAAAGTCACTCTCAAAGAAGGTAGTGAGTTGGGCAAGCAAGCCATGCAACCTCTGCCACATTGGTCTACAATTAGATTATCCATCTGTATGTTTATTTTATGTGCAGATGACTTGGGAAAGTATTCCTAAAAGATCTCCTACCCTAATCCAAGGAGTTATTTTTAAGGGATGAGAAATGATAAGGCAGGCAAAAAATATATGTAAAGAAAAGTCACACAATGTATGCATTTTTCTTATGAATTATGTTTTTAGTGAGAAAATTTCTCTATCATGTCACTATGATGCAACAGGACAGAAAAATGGACTTAAGTCAGAAAATCTGATTTAAATCTTGGCATTATTAACTAATGGTTGTGGGGATGTGAGTAATTCATTCTCATTCTCAGATAAATGATGCAGTTGGACTAGATTCTTCTTAAGGTAGATACTCTTTGACTCTAACATAGTATTTCCATTTGGTAGCAAATAATTGCTTAAGCATTTGTTCTTAGGTTAATTATAAACATACAGCAAAAATGGCTAAGAGACAAATTCTACATCATCATTTATAATAGACAAGACATGGAAACTACCTAACTGTCCATCAGTGATGAACAGACAAAGAAGTCATGGCATATATATTATATATATATATATATATATATATATATATATATATATATATATATATATTAGAATATAATTCAGCCATAAAAAAGGAAATGCATCCACTTGTGACAACATGGATGGACCTTAAAACATTATTGCTAAGTGAAATAAGTCAAACAGAGAAAAACACTGTATGTACTATCTTACTTATATATGCAATCTAACAACAAAACAAAAAAACACAAAACGAGAAAACCCCCACCAAACTCTCCGAAAAAGAGATCAGATTTGTGGTTACCCCAGGGGGGAGGGGAGCACCAATTGGAGGAAGGTGGTCAAAAGATACAAACCTTCAGTTATGAGATAAATAAGTACTAGAGATATGATGCACAACAAGATGACTAGAGCTAACACTGCTGTAGGGTATATGGGAAAATTAAGAGTGATCCTAAGAGTTCTCATCACAAGGAGAAACGTTTCTTTCTTTTCTTTTTATTGCATCTATATGAGAAGATGGATGTTAGCTGACCCTATTGTGGTAATCGTTTCACAACATATGTAAATCAAACTTTCATGCCGTATGCCCTAAAAGTATACAGTAATATATGCCAATCATTTCTCAATAGAACTGGAGGGGAAAAAAACAAAACACACACACCCACCCATAGACACTATACATTTGTGTTTGCTCTTGACCTTGCTAATGTTTGACTTTGCATAAATTAGTATTTTAGTTAATTTTCTAAACCCAAATTTGCTTATCTGTAAAATGCAGGTATGGGTGACTACTTCAATAGATTGTTGTGCCACTGAATAAGAAATTGCAAGTCACCCGAGTTCACCATGAGTGCTCAATTCTGGTCATTGTTATCAGGCTGTGAAAATGCTTAAATTTGTCTTAAACTATATCACTTTGTATAAATGTGCAAGGAAGTGAAAATTAAACTCCAGTATTCCTTAAAGTGCTCTAATGGCATGGACTAATGAATACAAAATGAGATTAGAGATCCGAAGATTCTAGAGAGGTACTCTATAGGGATAACACCTCCATGCCATTGAAAACTCATTGTACCCTTAAACAATTTTTAATTGGCTTTGTAAAATGTGCCTTTCCCATTTCCCCCTGGGCAGATGTGAGAGCATGGAGTTGGACAATAAAATCCGAGATCTGATCGAGAGGAATGCTTCTCCCAATCATAAAGGGGCCACCCCAGGAGCCACAGCAGGTCAAAGAAATTCATGTTCTCTAAAGGTAAGAAACCACCCTTCTTTCTACATTTTCTCAAAATGTGTGTTCACCCAGAAGAATTTATGGGGACAGTCCCCAAATCATTTACAGTAATGTACTTCCTTGATGACTGAGAGGATAAAGTCAACCACTATAAAACCTCTCTTACACAGTCACTTCCTGTTACTGAGGAAACCCTTCAGCAGAAACACTTTCCCATTCAAAGTGTGATACCAGGCAGGCAAGTGTTGCTATAGGGAATTGAGGACACACTCATGCTGTGAAAAAGAATGTTAAATAGAGCAACATCTCTTTTGTGGGGGAGGGAATCATCCAATTTGTGTAAACCATCTTACCTTGCGTTATAAAATCAGTACAATTCATTGTTATTTATTTATTCATTCATTCATTAATTCATTTATTAAGATTTTATTTATTTGAGTGAGAGAGCACAAGCAGGAGGAATGGCAGAGGGAGAGGGAGAAGGAGGGAGGGAGTCCAATGTGGGGCTTGATCCCAGGACCCTAGTATCGTGACCTGAACTGAAGACGGATGCTTAATTGACTGAGCTACCCAGGGACCCCACATTGTCCATTTTTTAAAGAAAAAACAGGCTTTCCAGATAAAAGGAGCTATCTGACTTTGAATTTTTGTTTCAGGATATTTGTCTATGGTGCTTCATGGAAGCAAATAAAATTCAAAGATAAGGTTAAGCTAGGAATTTTGTGGATGACTTTCTTGAAACGCATCATAAATAACAACACGAATTCAAGCTCTGTAGCCCCCCTGATTACAAACCATCTCTAATGATCTTTTCCAAAAAATCTAAATATAAATAATTTTGAGAGTATGGCTGACAATTTAAAAAATGTACATAACTTCTACTTCATTTCTTATTTCTAAAGTAATTCATGTTCATTGTGGAAAAGTTATACTAAGCAGAGACAACTATAAAAACCCTGTAGAGACAGATTTCCTGTGGAGTTAATGAAGCTTGAATCCCATAAACAAATATTTACTTATGTACCTATGTTGCATTCATACACTTATATCTTTTTCTCTTAATGGAGGCCCTGGAATTGAATAAGGTATAAACTTCAAACCCCACTCAACATAGATCTCTCTCTGAAATCTCCTCTTGGCCCACCAGTCCCAGAGAGCATCTCTTAGCATTTGAGGTCTCTCTGTTTCTCTCTTTTTGTCACACACACACACACTCACCAGCACATACTCAGTTTGTTGAACCTACCTTTTTTCACTTTAAAAATATGTTGCAGATATTCTTATGCCTCTTTTAATAAGAGGCATTTAATAATACATTTAATAAACACAGAATTGTGTGTGTTCGATATCTACATATGTTTTCCTGTTTAGAAACTCACTTCTTCCTGAAAAAATAGTATCTATTTTTTTAAAAGATTTCTTTATTTATTTTAGAGAGAGAAAGAGAGAGAGCACAAGTGGGGGGAAAGGCAGAAGGAGAATCCTCAAGCGGACACTCTGCTGAAGTGAGGTTCAATCTCACAAGCCTGAGATCACGACTTGAGCCTAAATCAAAAGTCAGACACTTAACCAACTGAGTCACCAAGATGCCACAAGTAGCATCTATTTTTAAAGTAAGAATGTCTGTGGATGATTAGAGCCACGGAGGGCTTATTTCTCCACTTCTCATCTCATCCCCTCCTCCCAACCCTCATATACACACCTCTAACTCCCAGTTAAGTCCTTCCTCTTTCATAGAACTGTATGCTTTTCTCAAGTGGCCTCCTTGTCTACCTAACAATGGGATTTTGAATCCCCTCCAGTATTCTGATCCTCATATGTTCTGATCTTCAGCCCCCAAGACCCATTTGCTCATGACTGACTTCTTCCCAACTCTGTTCATTTTATCTTCTGGATTCCTCCTTAGATGATAAAAACCTCTTCTACATCCCCATTGTCATCCTCTTGGTAATTAATTTCCTCTATTTGGGGGACTTAACCAAAACTTGATCTGTCTTTAAGATACTGCTTTTCCCATCATTTCCCTGATGAAATTTGCTTATTTTCCTACACACCACACATCCAGGTAAAGGATTGCACATTTCCTTGTGAAGTGTGAGATAAAAAACATCTAGAAAAAGTGATGTGAGATCCAGTGTTTAAGGAAGTTGGAGAAGATATGGCATGGGCAGTGGGAGACAGAAGAAAGGAATGAAATTCCAATGAGTTCTTAAGACCTGTGAGAACAGCATTGAGCTTGGCCACCACCTCTTGATGATAAGACCAATCCCTACATGGTATTTGGGCAGCTATGTCTTCAATATCGTCATCACCACTTGCCAGCTTAAAATGTGTTCAGCACTCCTCCACTTTTAAACATATGTGAGATCCCACATTATTTTATGGTTAATGTTCTAACTTATTCTTGCACATCACAGCCAAGTTTATTGGTCAGGGCATCCAAAGCTTTTTGCCCGCTTATCACATCACTAATAAGCTCACCTTGATAAATCCAACAGTCATTTTGCAGCTGATTTTTCACTTGTCCTCTCATATGAATTTGATGCTATTTACTAACCTTTTAAAAATGTCTCCATCAACAGCTATAAAATCAATCTCTCATCCTCCCCCTGCCTCATACACACTTTTTTTTCTCTGATCTTTCCTATTCACCTTCACTGGCTTCATTTACGTAACATGCCTGTGTATTATCAGTGTAACCCAGGCATCTACATGTAGTCCTTGTCTTATTTAACTACAAAATATATGCCAATAGCTCTAACTTTCACTGTAAGTTCCTGTAACATGGAGTTCTTTTCTACATGCACATCAATTTAACTCAGTAGTTTCTTTTCCTTTTTTTTGTATATTTTTTTATTGGAGTTCGATTTGCCAACGTACAGTATAACACCGAGTGCTCAGTAGTTTCAAAAGTGAATTCAACATCTTTCCTGCTAAAACTGCTTGTTTCTTCCCTTCTACATTTCCTACATTAGTTAATGGATCATTATTAACTCAGTGATCCAAATTTGGGTATAATCCTAGATTCCTCCAGGGCTATCAAGCTGCTTAATTCCAGGAGGCATTCATAGAACAATGCCAGCCTTCAGGTTCTTGCCTTTCCTACCTTCATAAAATCTTTGGACTTCATTTCTTTCCCTTCATTCTTACTATCGTGCTGTGGTTTAGACTTATTATCTCTTCCCTAGACTATTGCTGGGAGGTGCCTAACTGGTTGCCCATCTTAAGTTTTCCTCCACACCAACTCATATTTACCAATATGGATCTTGTTTAATGTACAAGTGCTTAGAACTTAAGCATAGACTCCCTTACTTACATCATAAAGTCCAAATGCCTTGGCTTGATATTTAAAATCCTCCAGAGTCTAGTCTCTGCCTACATTTAAAATAAAACAGTAGGAAGAGAATCTAATATTTATTGATCAATTAACAAAACAAGTATGGAGGTATTTTACATTATGTTTGATATCTATAACAACACTTACATATTACTGTCTTTATCCTCATTTTCCAAATGAAGGAACTAAGGTTATAAAAATTTTAAAATGTTACCTAATTCACAAAGTTGTAAAGTTCTAGTCTTAAAATAGGAAGCCAAGCTTGTGCATATTTTTCTTACAGTGTCATGCTGCCTTTTGCATCTCCTGCCACTTTCTAAAATGCACTTTGTGCTCTAGCCACCCCATAATCCCTTAGCAGACCATGTAGTTTCATATGCTATGAATTTTCACATGCTGTTTATTTATTTTTTTAAAAATAAATTTATTTTTTATTGGTGTTCAATTTGCCAACATACAGAATAACACCCAATGCTCATACATGCTGTTTATTTTTTGTGGAAACCTTCACCTCCTATTTGATGAACTGTCTGTTATGCCAATTCAAACCTTTCATGATACTTTTCATCTCCCTCTCTAGTCCCACAGAATAGCTCAAGCCCCTTCTGCTCTGTCCTAAACCTTTACCTTTATAGTTCATTCATAGGCTTTATCATGTTGGTTTTATAATCCTTTATGTATAGATATGTCATCACCACCAGTCATGAACTTCTTAAGGATGGGATATAAAATGTCACATAAAGGTATGAAGTGTCACAATATAGGGTTTTTTTTAGAAGGCACCTATATTAAACAACATGTTTGATCTATGGTAAAGCTAGATTTACAATCAGATTATCTCTAGTATCCCTCCACAAGTAATTCTCAAAGTTTGCGGGGGAATCTTGAATGTATACTCATAAACCCAGAGTCTCATCTGTTGTGTGGAAAGCACCATTTGTTCTTGTTCATTAGGGTCACCTAAAACTATTGATTGTTAATGATTGTCAGATGGTTACCTATCACTGCAGCTTCCAGATGTCAGTTTATCACCCTTGGCAATGCCGTTGTGGTACTACTCACTGTGCTGTGTATGTCTAAAATGGGATGTGTACCCCAGGGCCCCAAATACACATAAACACTACTGCTGTCTCTACTTGAGTGGAGAAACGTTTTCTTTCCCAATTTTAGCTATACTCATTTCCAATGCTACCTTACACATCCAGTGTTTCACAGAGATATATGTAATAGTCTTTGATTCCCACTTTTGGGGTTTTAGCTACCATCTACTGAGTGACCATTTTGGACCAGCACTTTGAAAAGCATTCTATACATTAGCCCATTTAATCTTTACCCTTGTGTAGATGGGAAAACTGAGGTTCAGTGAGTCTAAAGGATTTTCTCATGGTCTTAAAACTGGACCTAAACCCAGTTCTGTCTGACTTGAGTTGCACCTTCTCCTCTTGATTCCCTCTCCCTCACATAAGAGTCATTTGGCAACTGGGCCATAACTCAAGTTGGTATCAAGAATGATGTTATTGTCAGGGCAACCCCTCCTCTATGGGCTGAAAGCATCATCCTTGTATGGAGCTACTGTGATAAAGCAAAGCTGGGGGCTCTACCTGCCTCCCTACCCTCTGCCCTGAGGGCTCAGGAAAGTCATTTTCCTTCCTGGAAAACCAAGATGTTGTCCAGACAAGAATCCCCCTTTGTTCCTGCCCCAGTTTCTAGGTATTCAGAAAGAGCTGCACTCCCCTCCTCCTACTGCAGGGGCCACTGGACAACATGGTTTCTTGGGCAAATTCCCTTTTTCTGGCTCCATGCTGTGAAGGAGGAGCTGCAGAGCAGGGTTTGGGAGTGGGGAAACTCTTTCTTGTGGCTTTCACCTTACTTTTATCTTCTCAAACAGTGTTTCAGACCCAGAAGGGAGCATAACCCTCCCATTTCATGAACAGGAAACAGATATCAAAGAGCAGAACTTTGGACACAGTTCTTGCAGATTCTATCTGAGCCACTTCAGGGTCCCAGCACTCCTGTCACCTTTTTGTCATTCTCTGGCCTAAGACAGGGTCAGAATGTGTGAACCTTCCCCAATAAAATGTTTGACAAAGACAAACAAAACCAAACAAACAAACAAACAAACCCCAAAACCCCTGTGCTTTACTCTTTGAGAAAAGTTTCCCAGGAACAACCCCTGGGAGTCTCTCTGTATCCCAGTAGACTTCAAGCATAACTCCCTCAATTGTCGTCTAAAGGTATCTTCAAATATTTGACTGCTTGAGTGAACACAGTGTAGTTTCCAGTTGGAAACCTCAGCTGAATTACTATTTACCCAATAGCAGTCTACAGGAGGGAATCCTACATTCAAAACAAAACAAAAACCTTTACATTCTCATTGACATATTGATAGAACTGAAAAAAAGTATAATAAAATTTCTTTTTGGTGTAAGACAAAAGTGAAAAGTGAGCCAATGACAGACTGTGGGAAGTGTCTTTCGTTTTCCACTGAATGAAGTAACCATAAGAACGGTACAGTAGACTCCCTTTCCAGGAGCAGAAAATTAATTTATTTATAACTTAATGAGATGGGAAAAGTGTAGCTGAATGAAAGAGATATGATTTAATGAAAGGGCCTGAGACATGTCAAGTTCCCTTTTTTGCTCAACCACTTTTGCCAAGAATAAGTAAAGAGGGAGAAATACTATAAGAGAAAATGAACAAAGTGACTCATTGGTGTGAGGAAATGGAAAAGATTATTGATGAACATGAGGAACTCCATCAGTAGGAGAGCATTCTTTAAGATTCTGGGAGAGTTGAAGTAGACTGTTGGCAAACAAAGAGCATTAAAAGTCTTATAGACAGAAGAAAAATAGTTGCCTAAATGAGGGGCGCTTAGGTGGCTCAGTCAGTTAAGCCTCCAACTCTTGGTTTCAGCTCAGGTCGTGATCTCATAAGTCATGAGATCAAGCCCCAAGTGGGCAGGGGGCTCTGTGCTCTGTGGGGAGTCTACTTGAGATTCTCTCCCTCAGCCCTGCCCTCAACTCATATGTACATGCACACACTTTTTCTCTCAAATAAATAAATAAATCTTTAAAACAGAATTGTCTAAGTGAGAATAATATTCAAAATCCAAAATGAATGTTAAATAGAAGTTGACATGCTCCTACTACTATGAAAAAACTAATATATGAACATGAATTTGTGACCTGTAATTGTAGGTCTTGAAATACAAAAGAAAGTGAGAGGAGAATTGAAATGTATTTTTTTTTTTTTGGACAAATACATTTCCAGTAATTCTTGGAAATAAGGATCCAACTTGGAAGTAAGAAGGAAAAGTATCCAAATTTTAAGAAGAGCCACTAGAATTGAATTTGCTTAAGTTTGTCTTGTCTTTGGATTTTTTTTTCTTTCTGTTTTTAACTTAGAGGCAGTACCTGAAATTGGCTTTTAATAACTTTGGCACAAGTGAAGGGAGGATTTCCCAGTAACTGAGGACAAATTCTAGATCTGGACATTCTTCCCAACATAAAAAGCCCTGGGAAAATTCTTTTGATGATTCAGAGAGTAATATAAACTTATGACACTTGGAAAGATTATAAAGGAAAAACTTCCTGCAAACTACAGTAAGTTGACACACGTTTTCTGTAACCACATTGTTGAAAAAAAAAAAAAGAACTAGTTTCCCTTTCCTTATTTCCCTTTTTTGAAAGCTAAGCTAGTATTCTTTATCAAAATGAATTTTTTATGATCAAAATATTATTCTCTACTTTGTAAAATGGATTATGATAAAAATATAAAGTGAGTGAAACAGTGAAAGCATTTTTTAAGTATGAAGTGCTATTGCCATCATTACCATCATCATCTTCTTCATTATTTTTATGCTAGTAGATTGAGCTTGAGACCCCCGAATTTTTTTTTTACATTTTTCTCATATAATGACTAGCTTCTTTCTTGAATCCCATTATCTAATTGCAGCATTAGTGGCTGTGTAATATTTTTCTAAAAGACATATTTATTTATTTAAGGGGGGTAGGTGCAATGGGAGAGGGAGAGAATCTCAAGCAGACTCCTCACTAAGCATGGAGCCTGATGTGGGGCTCGATCTCATGACCGTGAAATTATGGACCTGCATAGAAACCAAGGTCAGATTCTCCACCAAATGACCCACCCAAGTGTCCCTGTGGAATATTTTGATTCTCTCTCTTTTTTTTTTTTTCTATCAGAAAAAAATGTATTGTATTTGTTTAGTTTTCATTAGGAAATATCTGAACGGTTGGCTAGAAAAGCTCTGCCTGCATGTTCTTAGGCAACAAGAAGGCCTGTCTTGGTTCTGTTGGCACACCGGCTTGACTCATAAAGTTTATAGATTTCTTTTCCAATAGGAATCTGGGATAAGCAGCAAAAACAAAATAATTCTTTTTTTTTTCTTCCAATGAGGAAGCTTACTTTTTAAAATAAATCTTCTTTAGATCATTAAAGATCAGTTAAGAAATGTTTGCAATTTTTTATACTAGCATATTGAGATATTTTCTTTTGAATCATGCTCATTTTCAGACAAAATATTCCCGATATGTACTCTGCATCACCTGTGTTTCTGCTGCATCATCACCATAGGTCCTCCTTATTCCAGCGTCATCTTTTTTTTTAGACTGTATTTATTTACTTATTTATTTATTTATTTATTTGAGAAAGAGAGAGACAGAGAGAGCATGAGCAGGGGATAGGAACAGAGAAAGAGGGACAAGCAGACTCCACGTTGAGTGCAGAGCCCATCCCAGGATTTGATCCCATGACCCTGATATCATGACCTGACCTGAAAGTAAGAGTCAGATACTTAACTCACTGAGCTGCCCAGGAACCCCTCCAGCATCATCTTTATGTACACTTGCTTTTTCTTAATTATACATAGTTATAATTTTTTATTTTAAAATAGTATCCAAATCCATGTATATGATGTTGGTATGTGTTGTCTAAGGAAGAAAGTAATCTCTTTTACCTGAAATGTCCAAGTTTGTTGATCATGAAATGCTGCAGAAACAGTTCCATCAGCAATGGAGTAGTCCCTCTGATCTTTAGATTTATATTCAAAAACCAGAAAATGTGTGAAAGTCACATCTGTTTTGTTTGTTTTTATATCCCCATACTTAGCGCAGTGCCTGATCATATCCATAATCAATAAATATTTATTATAAGAATGCATACATGAATGCAGGTGAGGTCAACACATGAGCAAAGTATGAGAAAAATAAAATTATCTGCATTGATATAGAGTGATAAGGAATTAATGTCCTTACTGAAAAGAGAAAACAAAATTTTTAATTCAGATAGGATTATAGTTTTTGGAAGCTAAATTTCTCTTTGCTGATTACTATTTATTCCTTGTAGAAATTAATCTCTAGGCATTGAGTGGTATAAATTGGTAAGATTTTTGTTTGGATATGACCCCTGAGGTCAAGCAATTCACATCTAGCCTTCAAGAAAGCTCCACACCTTTGAAACTTTCCTGAATTCTATTCCTTAATGGCTCAGGCTCCTGCATCAAATAAGTACATAAGTACATGATGTCCAGTAATTTCCAACTGTGTTATTCCTATCTCTCCCATCTAGGTAAAAGGTTCTTTGCAGGGAATCAACCTGGGGGACTAAGTGAACTCTGGTAGGGGTGCAGCTACCTGCTTGTCATGTAATGACCATGAGCTAGGAACTTAACATGTCTGAATTTCAACTTAATCCTTGTTGCTGTCAAAGACACTCTCCTGACAACCATATAGAACTGTTATAAAGTTCAAATTAAAGCAAATAAAATGCTCCAAACCACAGAACTCATGTGTGCAAGATTATGTATATATATTTTTCTAAACTGAATTTAGGACTAGGACTCCCATCCTGTCTCTTGGAAGATAATTTAATCTGGTTGGCTACCAGAGATGTCAGCTACTTTATTGGTTTCTCAGGCAATTTATACTGCAGGACTTTTTTTCTCTCCCTCCTTCTTCCCATAATGGCACATAGGATCTGTGAAGCATATTCTGTGAAGCAATCCAGGTGGAGTAGGATTGTCAGATGTAGCAAATAAAAATATAGGATACCCAGTTAACTTGGAATTTCAGACAAACAATGAAATATTACATGGGGCTTACTTATACAAAAAGAAAGAAAGAAAGAAAGAAAGAAAGAAAGAAAGAAAGAAAGAAAGAAAGAAAGAAAGAAAGAAAGAAAGAAAGAAAAGCAACGTATACCTGGAATCCAAATTTACCTAGATTTTTCTGGCAACTTTACGGTGAAGGCATTTTAGGTTGCAGCAATCAACCATCTTACAATGCCCTTGGCACTAATGTAAACCACTCCTTAAGGTCTTTTCACTGGCCTATATCTTCACTGGCAGTCACTGAAGCTTCTATGTCATTCATTTTACCTCCTATTCCAAATGGTAAATACTGCATCCTTCTCAGTTAATCATTTTTGCATTCTTCTCCGGAAATGTAGGAAATTTCTGGTTCTGCTTCCACAGCACTCTGGGGTTGTGCTGTCTCAGGACATAGACATGCCACACAGTCTAGCTAGGTACCGTGGTGGTATGGAGAAATTCTCTTCAAGACTTGCCCCTTCCCCAGGCTTAACCCAGAGGGTGAGGCTGGAGCTGTTTCTGCTCTTTGCTGTTCAATCTGGGCAGTTGGATAAATGATGGATGAGTCCCTAGAAGTAAGAGAGTAGAGTTCCGTTTTTTCACAAGCCCTCACAACCATCCAAATACTCTTCTTCCCTGATCTTGTCTCATTTTCCCTCAGGCCATGAAACCTTATCTATTCTTCAATGAGGGAGTGGGGGGTGGAGGAGATAAGGAAAAAGTTATATTGACTTTTCCATCTACCATTTTTTCTATCAGTTAATGGCACAAAATTTAGGCCTGGATTCTGACTTTTTCTCAAACATTTTGTTCTGAAAGTTTCAAATATATAGCCAAGTTGAAAGGATTTTATGGTATATACCTGTATGTCCAACCACCTAAATGTTGCCACCAACCTACTCTGCTTGTTTACCATGCATCTGTCCACCTACTCACCCTTCTTTGCATGCATCAATCCATGTAATTTTTTGAGGCATTTCAAAATAAACTGCAAAAGAGGAATTAGTCTTAAATAAATTAATCATAGTTTTCAGGAAAAAAAAATTAGCTTTTACAATTCAAAGCTTTGGTTTTCACGATGGCCCCTAGAGTTTGGAGAGTCTATTTTGAAAATCAAAGATTGAACATGGACTGTTTTTCCTTTTGCATTCAATGGCAAACTTAATCAGCCCTGGAGGCAAAAGATATCATTAACCAAGCAAAGAAAGGATTAGTTACTTAAAACAAAGAGCAATGCCTATTTGGAGGGATCATCAGTTAATGCATCAAGATATTAACTTATAAGATGTAATAAAACACTGTAAAAATAAAGGAAATGTTATTGAAGACCACATTTATGCCTTTTAAAATCCCCCCATAGCATGTGCAATCATTTATATTGTTTATTTATTAAGCAGTAACCAAGGTTAAGAGAAAAAAAGTTAAATCAGGATTTGTATGGAGGCAAATATATACAGGAAAGGGTGGAATATTTACCTAAAATATTTACCTATAAAATGAATTTAAAAAAACACACTGAATTAGAACAGTGTTTTAAAAATGGGTTGATACTCCTACTTGATCTTTTCTGATTTGGAGACAATATATATATAGCTTTGTGTGTCACTGTGATCATTCTCCTCTGGGCCATATTCTTAGAAGTGGAGGTGTGCTATGATTTCCTACTGATGATTCATGCATAAACAGATTTTTTCAATAAAAGAATGGTATCACTACTCTGAACCCTGAAGGTATTATGTTGGCTCCTACCTTCAAGAAGCTTACAGCTTCTCAGAAGAGAAAGGTACATAAAACTAATGACTGTTTTACTGTAAATGCTGGAATCGATGCTTCACAAAGCACTCTGGGATCATAAAGGAGGAACTATCTGCTCTGAAGAACCAGGGGAGCCTTCAAAGCAGGGGCTGATAGTCTAGCTGGCTCAGAGTGTCTGCTGCTTTGTGAAACCCTGAGAAATCTTCAGACGTGGAAGTTGCATGAAGTCTTCAGTTTCATTAAGACTACAGACTAGTCAGCAAAAACCAATTTGCCCTATGATATATTTGATATGCACTAAAAACTAAAAGTGAATAGTGGGGACAGACTTCAAGCAACATTTCTAAATTTCCTGAAGGAATTGCTTCAGAGTTTTAAGCCGGGGGGACAAAAGCTTATATCTCCCATGATGTTATAGAATTTGGGACACTTCTCTCACCTGACTCTCCTGGTCTAAGCCCAAACTTGGGGTCTGAAGGACAGGTGATTTCCTAGTTTAGAGGCCAAAAAGTTGAAGGTTTTGATCCTTAGATCTTTTATAATATCTTTAGAAGATAGCTGATTCAGGAATATTCTTGATTTAGTTTTGGGTAGAGGGGAGGCTTTATGGGTATCCTGAGCATTTTGTGTACTTGAGTAGGCACTAAAATACTAGACATTATCTTAGATTTGAGGAATATGGAATGAACACAACAGACAAAAATTATTATCAGTGGAGTTTACATTCTAATGGTGGGAGGCAACAAAGGAGAAAAATCTATGGTGTGTTATATATGGCACTACAGAAAAAAACGGCAACAAAGATAGAAAGTGCTGGAGTGGAGAGCAACTTAAAATCAAGAAACAGGTGCCATTTAAGCAGTCCCCTGTTGAAGGTGAGGGGGTGAGCCATGTGGGTATCTAAGGGAAAGACAGTTCTAGGAGGTGCACAACAGGTTTGTGGAGCAGCAGTGTGGACAAGCAAAGGGAAGAGGAGTGAGAAAGAAGTCAGGGAAGCACAGGCGAGGGCCTTGTGGGCCATCTATGGAGTTCTACTTTTGCTCTGAGTGAGATGAGAAGTCTCTGAAAGGTTTTGTGCAGAGGGATGACCCGAAATGGCATATTTTTAAAGACTCACAATAGCTCCTATATTAATAATAGATGGTGGGATGGGGTGGGGGGAGGAGCATGAGTGGAAGCACAGAGGCTATTAGGTTATTGCACCTAAGGGCTAAGGGGGGCTTGATCAGTGCAAAGATATGAAGCATCTTACCCAAGGTCACATAAAAGGAGGATATAACACAGAGACAGATTTCAGCCATTACTGGATGTTCTCTAAAAATGTTCATATGAGTGAAATTAGGACACAAACACTAAAGTTCAAAAAAAAAACAAAACAAAACAAAAAACAAACACTAAAGTTCCCATTTCAAAAAAAGTTGTAAAAAGGTATGTCTATTGGACCCTGCCACTCCCTCATCGAACCGAGGAAGCCTCCAGGGTCTAGTGCCAATGTGCTGCTCTCTCTTCTTGTATGTTTTCAAAATGCCTACAAAATATTCAGATAAATTGGATACAGGTTATGAGAGGAAGAGGAATCAAATATATCAACTCCAAGATTTGTAAACTATAGATCATGAAAGTTGCCATTGACTGTGATGAGGAAGACAAGTTTTATGGGGAAGAACAGGAAATACGTTTTATACAAGTGGAGAAGGAGATGCATCCAAATAGAGATGACAAGAATGTGATTAATAGCAGAGTCTGGATGATTCATTCTGAGTGTCCTAAATGAACTGACCATTAAATATTTGGAGTACCACAAGCCATTAAATATTTCAAATACTATTTTTGATATCTATCAAGTGGTACTACAGTTGTCAACCTCACTCATATGGTATATAATGCATATATCCAGGTTCCTTTTTAGGAAAAAGACATGTTGATCATGTAAAGTTCCTTCTCTCAAGGGTCTTCAGTGGCTCCCCGTGGCTTATGCAATAAAGCCAAAATTTCTTAATGTGCAATGTAAAGCCTTTCACAGTTTGATCCAAATCAACTTTAGATGAGCTCTACTTAGTCACATTGAGCTTGTTAGAATCCTTTATACTTAGGTTTGTCCACTTCTGTTCTGTTTATGTTGCTCACATTATAACAACATACTCAGCTTTCACCATGTATCAAAATCCCATCCACCTTTCAAGGCCCACCGGGAACTGAAGCTCCTTCCATAACAATTAAGGCTGAGAATGAGCTCTCTCTCCTCTGAATCCTTCCATGCAGGTGTGTGTGTGCATGTGCACATATGTGTGTATACATTAACTTCATTAGAAGCAGGGACTTTTGCTTATTATCCTTTGGCATCAACTCAGTGCCAAAGGAACACAAATGATTGGTAGTCCTTTCCTTTTCTCGTATTATTTGTTGCACAAGTAATTTGATCACTATCCCTATATTTAAGATCATATTGTTATTAATATCTAAGCTTTTATATGTGTTATCACAGAGAGCAAGGAGGATACCATTGTGTCCCCAAGAGGAGGACACTGTTACTACTCTTATCTTACAAATGTGGGAGTCGACCCTCAGTAGTCTGAAGCCTCATGCCCACAGTCACAGGTAGTGAATGGTACAGCCAAGTTATGAATCCAAATAAGCTGACTCCATTCAGACCTTTGCATCCCCTGGATAGCACACTCCCTTAAAATTTTGTGCAAGCAGGCTCAGGACGCAAAGGAAGGTTTCAACCCTCATGCTAAAGCAGGTTCAGGAAGCAAAGGAGGGTTTCAACCCTCATTCTAAAGGATAGAAAAAAAAATGTTTATTTTACCTGACAAAGAATGCTCCCAGGCATTTATAGAAATGTGATTATCTGTCTTAAACTAGTTTTGAAAGAATTATCAACTCAAGTGACAGTTACAGACCCGTGACTGGTTGTTCCTCATTCCTTTTTCTTCACTATATCTCTTCCTTTGTTCATTATTTTCCTCTGTGTAATGTTTTAATCACTTGAGAATGAGGACTCTTCAGGATCCTTTTGGAAACATGGAGTGGCATGTCTTTTTCTCTGAGGGTTATTGCTGCTAGTAAGACTTCTCACGAAACAAAGCTTAATGAAAAGCCAGACTCTTATGTATGTAGCACATGCGAGAGGGCGGGAGGTGATGTGAGGAGGGCATGTGTAACAGAAAATATGCAGTACATTTCTCAGACTGGCCCTAGTGCAAGTTCCTCTTTTCTCAAACCAAACTTGGGGCTCTCCAGAAGAGTTATTGCTAATTCATAAATTACCACACGGTTCTCTGGAGCTAATAGAAAATCTGTTTACTGTTAAACTACATAGCAGAAGAGGCAGAGGAATTGTCATGAAAATGCAAAAGTAGAGGATTTCCATTCAGTAGAAGCCATCACACCATGCTGTGCTGCAATAATGAGTGTGCATCAGGAAACCCGTACAGAAGAGACCCAAAAGACACCAAGGCCAAGGACAGTACTTTCTGGCAAAAAATGTTCTTACCAGTCACTCCTCTATGTTAATGTTACCACACCCACTGGGTTTATTATTACCAAATATACAGATAAGGCTGAATGGAACCTTGAATAATACAGATAAATATAAAATATCTGTATCTATCTATCTCTCTATATATATGTATGTGGGGGAGGAGGATCAGAAGAAAATATTTTCATGTTATAGTTTTGGTTTTTTTCCTTTTTTGATGAGCAGGTTTCAGTGTTAATGAAGTGTCAGTCTCCAGGAATTCTCTGCTTATATACCCTAAAATCAGATCATCTGTGAGTCATAACTCTTACTTTTAGAAATCTGAACAATTTGATTCCCACCTGCATTTTTTGGAGCTTGCCTTAAGGAAACATCACTCCATTTCACTCAAGTGGACCTTCGAAACAAATCAGGAGACCAGCAGAAAACAAAACCATGTACACACACACACACGCACACACAGCAAAAAAATCTATACATTCAGCACGCGGATATACACCAATTTATTCATTCAGCAGAATGCGTTGAACACCTGCTGCGTGTCAGGGTACTGTAGGTACAGAGGTGACCCTGCAAACATGTAAATAAACTATTACAAATGCTAAGTAAGGGCTCTGCTTGGTTGGTAGAAAGAGGTCAAATAAGGTCATGGGCAAGGGAAGCATTAGCCAAGTTTTCCAGATCAACTGGGTGGAGGGAGCTCAGAAGAGGGAATGTTCTGGGCAGAGAAAGCAGCATGTATTAGACAGATGGCTTTTTCAGGAAATGAAAGGGATTCAG
Source organism: Canis lupus dingo (assembly GCF_003254725.2). Lineage (NCBI taxonomy): Eukaryota > Metazoa > Chordata > Mammalia > Carnivora > Canidae > Canis > Canis lupus. Next base: position 19,221,063 of record NC_064261.1, read on the forward strand.
GATGGCTGGAGCACAGGAAGAGTTGGGAAGTGGTGGAAGATATGAAAGAGAAAAAAGACAACCAAATCTTGGTCACCCATTATTCTCTTTTAGAGAGTTTGAACTTCAGGAGTTTTAGGGTTTATCCCACATAGAAGAGGCTATCTCATAGGAAGGTACAAAGAAAAATGTAAATTAAGTGATCGACTATAAATTCTTGTCTTCCTTCAGCAATACGTTCTTTTTTTTTTTTTTTTTCTATATTCTTGGCTCTATTTTCCTTCCTCTCTAACAAGACCAGACTGAGGTCTTCTGGTCTACCATAACCCATTTGTGTAGCTCCAAGCATCTGTCATTTCATGCTTTTATCTGACTACCCAGTATTCCATTACCTCAATGCCTGGTAAAATGATGAGTCAACTAGTTAACACTAAAATGTTAGTGCAGAGGAAAAGCTTGAACCACAAATGGATCATGGAGAAAATCTGGATTTGACTTGTGGAAAAGACAGTCTTAAACTTGAGAACTGAGTTTAAACTTTCTGCCAATGTAAAAGATAAGCTTTGCAAACATGCCCGTTTTTGTTGTAATGAATTTTCTCTTTTAGATCCATAGGAATTAGTAGCACTTACAGAATTGCATATGACTCATTAAGTTCCACAGGGCTAAGCTCACAGTAAGAAAGCATTGCCAGAAAATCTTGCCTTTAGGGAAGCAAGTAACCGAGTTGTCAAAAAAGTCAACAGTTACCTAATTCTCTGGGAAATACAATGAAGTTATGGCAGTTTGGCTACTGAAGAAAGACTTGGTTTGCCCAGGCTTTCTGTGGTAACTTCCTCCTCCAGTGGGAGAAACTGCCAGTAAAGGAAGAATGACAATTTACGTACCATAGGCAAGGCTAATAAGACTGTCTTAGTCACAGCCTGTGACCTTGAGACATCCTGGGAAATCCCTATCTGGAAGAGAAGAAAAGTTAAAATCACAGATGCTGTGCTTATGACCTTATTCTCTGTAAATCATATACAGAGTCACTTCTGTTTATTTTTAACGAAAAACTATTGCTGTTATTCTCTATCATGAGTTAACTGTGTGGTCTTTTTAAAATTTTGTATATTTGATCTCATTTTAAAAGATACCGCAGGAGACATTTTCTTTCTCTTTTTCTCCCTGTCTTCCAAGATTCCAGGAAAAACAGCTTCCCTGGCACATTTTGTACAGGGCACAACTAAAATGAGTGCTGCAGAAGGTTCTATGGAGCATGCAGAGGTAAGAACACATTTCTAGGGGATGAATTGACCATATCTAACATCGATTGCATTTCTAATAGTTAATTATGCAATGACAAATAGGAGTAGAAATGGCTAGTTTGCTTTCTTTAGATAATATCTGCAGTGTAATTTTGATCAATGTTATTTAACAAGGAAAAAATATTTGGTGTCCATTGGATTTCCTTTGATCCCTCTGAGCTATATTTCTTGTTTTGCAAAGTGAGATTAAGTCCTGTCCAAAGTCCTTTCAGCTCCCCAGTTCAGTGGGCTCCATATTTTGCTCTTGATGTAGAGAAATTTGGTTCAATGTAAATTTTAAAAAAGAATATTGGTGTAGTTGGAAATAGAACATAGAGCAAAAGAGTAGCCGTAGTAAAATATTTATGTATGTACAATTAATACCATGGTTTTTGTTGGGTTACTGCTTACTGCCAGAGATACTTATCAAATGAACGAATGAATGAATGTGCTTTCTTAAAGTTCTTTTCAGGAGAGCCTGGATGGCTCAGTCGGTTAAGTGTCTGCCTTTGGCTCAGGTCTTGATCCCTGTGCCCTGGGATGGAGCCTTGCATTAGGCTTTCTGCTTCATGGGGAATCTGCTTCTCCCTCTCCCTGCCCTTCCCCCTGCTTTCTCTCTCTCTCTCTCATTCTCTCTCCCAAATAAATCAAATCATTTTAAAAAATAAATAAGGTTCTTTTTAGAGATTACCGAGGTATAATAATAGCAAACTAAGTGGAACTCTCTGGTTCATTTAGATACCTAATTTAGCAGGATCAGAATTTGAATATCTTAGAAGTTTGTCTAGATGTTCCGATAAGTGAGAAAGAAATATGCAGATACTTTAAGCACAGATTACACTATACAAAGAATAATTGTTGTGTCAGTGGGCCCTTAGTAGAACCAATGACTAAAAATCTTTGTATTTATTGAAACATCAGATGCCTCCATTAGCAGCTGGTAGATAAAGCAAATACAAATGGAAAATTCTGCCAAAACTTTGTGTTTGATTGACTTTGCTTCATTTTAATACATACCCGAGACATATGGTAACACGTTAATTAATCTCCAGAGAAACCCCTTGTGATATATTTACTGCTTATAAGCAATTCCTATTACTATGCTTTTCTCTCACACACAGATTTAGTATCTAGCTTTTCAGTAACTCTTATTTACAAAATAAAAACCAAAGTCCAAATGTTTTACAATTTCTTTCCAGAGAAAATCATATATGCCAAAAAAACACACTCTAATTACTCTTAATCAGGATTCCTGGAAGGCTGGGTCATACAAATATTTATTGGTCACAGATTTTTTTTGTCTATATCACAAATAGAAAGGAGACTTTTTGAGGACCCCCAGTCTGTGTTTCCAAGCATAGCCTGGAATAGGAGAAACTTGAACTTTAGTATAGAATTACTATAACCTCTGAAATTTATTAAATATAGGTGGGATAAATAGGCAGAGCACAAAGGGTTTTTAGGGCAGTGAAATTATTCTGATACTACAATGTCATTATACATTTGTTCAGACTCATAGAATGTACAACACCAAGAATAAACCCTGATGTAAACTACAGATTTGGGTGATGTGTCCATAAAGGTTCATCAAATACAACAAATGCAGGGCTCTGGTAGGAGATGTCGATAATGTGTAAATAGGTATGGGGGCAGCAGGCATATGGGAAATCTCTGCCCCTTCCAGTAGATTTTGCTGCGAACCTAAAACTGCTCTAAAAAAATGTCTATTAAGAAGAAAATGGGTTCTGTTTCGGTATTCATGGTGCCGTGTGTTTAGCAAGATCCCACAGTGACTTTTCTGTGTTCTTGTACTAAGAACCACTGGATTGGAATCTGGTCTCACTGTACTGCTTTGCTGAGCTCAGGCCACCCTAAATACAGTTGGCTCATAGCATTTTTCATGTCAAAGTACCTAATACTCAGCCTGTTCTCATGCAGAACGAGTCTAGACTACCTAAAAAAATGGAAAGCCCTTATAAGACCCAACGTATTATCACCTGGACTTTTTTTTTTTTTTTTTGAGATTTTATTTATTTGTTTATTTGAGAGAGAGAGTGTGTGAGCAGGGGGAGAGGCAGAAGGAGAAGCAGGCTTCCCCCTGAGCAGGGAGCCTGATACAGGGCTCCATCTCAAGACCCCAGAGATTATGATCTGAGCCATGATCCCAGGACCCCCAAGATCATGACCCGAGCCAAAGGCAAACAACCAACTGAGCAACCCAGGTGCCCCTGTCACCTGGATTTTGATGTTACTTTCAGAACTCAGCCAAATCAGCTTTTTAAGGTCAGAAGTAAGTATAATAATTCTGAATTTATTGACCCACAGAGGATTTTCTCTTTTAAAATGTGGTCCTAATTGTACATGGGTCCGAATAAGAAGAAGCTAAGAAAACTGAGAACAGAATTTATAAAGATATAAAGTATCATCCAGTCCTAAAACATTGAGTGAGACATAGATAAGTAGGGAAAAGATAGAAAAATAGTTTTATAAATCATTTCTAATGAAAAAAAAGCCTTGAAATTCCATGGTGATTGTAAAAGAACACTTCCTATAAATGTTTTTGATGAAAGCCAACACATTTTTAAAAGATTTAATTGTTCGTGAATATCTGTAATCAATTTCCATATAACTATGGAGCCTAAAACTGAATAGCAGACTTAGGAGTATCCTCATCACCAGATTCATTGTATTGTTTATATGACTCAGAAATGAGATGGTAACAAGACTATTGAGTTAGTATAGAGAAAACAGCACTTAAGTGAACTTTGTTGGTGGTCCATTTAGACAGATGGCCCACAGTTTCCAGAGCTTTTGTGCTTTCTTTAAATAAATACCCCCAATGCTGGAAGAAAAAAAAAAAAAAAAAAAGCTGAAGAGAAAGGTGGTTAACTTTTTTGCTGTGCCAATGATTTTTTATTTATCTAAATATATAACCTACTAGCTTTATTCAAAGGGCTGGTTAAAATTGCAATATACCAGATAACCAACCTCGATGCCAACCTCTCTATAACATAATTATATGATGGACATTGAGGTAACTAATTTATTATAGTCTTAGAATCAATTTGCTGCCTTTCAGTTGTATCTATTAGTCTTTTTTTTCTTGACAGTTCTATCATTCCTCTGACTTTTACCAGGGCAGCTCTTCAGATATGGACACATCTACAGAAATGACTTTTTTTTAGAAATGTTTATTACTTAATGTAAATATCCAAAATATATCCATGAAACTTAACCTGATTTCTATAAGAACTGTACTCTTAGTTTCCTTTTTTTGGTGGTGGGGTGGAGGGAGATTGAAACTCAAACTCATTAAATCCTGATTTCTCATTTGTCTATTGAATAGATAACATTTGTAATTTATTAGAGAATTATTTTCTCAATTACTTCATATAAAGGAATCTGAAACATAATATAAAGCTTATCCATCAATAGGTCTCTATGAGGGACTATGGTGTGAGGACTGTTACCACTACAATAAGATATTTTTTTATGAATCGCAGCAGGAGAGTTGGCCAAATGCATTTCTACTCTTTATGTTATAGAGTTTTGTTTCACTGTTTTTATTTTTTTTTAAGTGTGATCAATCATCAAGCAGAAAGAACTTGACAAATTCTCTTGAACAAAAGATAAGGTGCTTGGAAAAACAGAGAAAAGAGGTAATTAAAAAATACTAGTTGAAGCAACTTGTACCATGATTTAATGCTAAGAATAAAATAGAATGTATATCTTGAGTCTTATTTTTGTTATTGGGTCACAGTATTTATCTCTAGGATATTGCATGACATTATTTTGAAAGTGAGTGCTTTTTCTTATTCGCCTATATTTCTCTTACTCAGTCTCTCAGTGTCTGTAAATGAGTGAAAAATGACAAAGTTGGGCAGCCCAGGTGGCTCAGTGGTTTAGTGCCTGTCTTTGACCCAGGGCGTGATCCTGGAGTCCTGGGATCGAGTCCCGCATCGGGCTCCCTACATGGAGCCTGCTTCTCCCTCTACCTGTGTCTCTGCCTCTTTCTCTCTCTTGTGTCTCTCATGAATAAATAAATAAGATATTAAAAAAATGACAGTCATGAATCCAATAATTATAATCAATTTTTCTCAGAACTTAGATGTTTCCTCCACATGGACTATGTGAGCTTATCATCTGTGCCAATATGCCTTGCAACTTGAACACAACTTGAAACTCAAACTGTTAAAGGCCTAAAGTGTAATTGACTTAGGGGCTATGACTTCATGAGCTGGACATCCAACCACATAGGGGTTAGGGGTAATTATCATTAAAAAAACTGCTTGTTTCAAAAATGCCATTAGGGATGTGATGGGTGCTATTTTGAGTTCTATTTTTCTGAGTTTAATGAATGTTAGAAACTCTTTATTCTTCTTGACAGATGAAGAGGTGAAAAGTGTTAACAATTTTAGCACTGTGTATTTTGTCAATTTTTAAATTCCTTTTCTTAACCATTATAAATGTTACATCCCTCATGGTTTTCTCTGTGGTGAGGTCTACTCCTCTTCGATACTGCGTAAAATATTGTGCCATTCTGGAAAATTACTGAACAATAGCAGAGTAATAGTACTATAACATAGAAATGTTAACGTTAATCCTTAAGATGCCAACAGATCAGATATCCTTATATAATAATATTATATAGTCTCTACTAAATACCTATAGTCCTTAATCCTTAAGATGCCAACAGATCAGATATCCTTATATAATAATATTACATAGTCTCTACTAAATACCTATATCTATTTCCAGCATAAGACTTATCTAGTGACTGCCTGTCTGAATTATATATTTTATTTTATAATTTGGAGAATATCTTGCTTCTTTTTAGTCATTGTGACTATCTTCTTGATCTCTGTCCTATATTGAAAGTGTTGGAATTAATTTCTCTTAATGTAGGAAATTACAGACTTCCCTTACAAGAAAAGTAAAACGTGGGTCACAGTGTTTTTTCTTCCTTTTATCTAGTACATAATTTTAAAGCTTCCAAATTTCAGCCTAAATCATTTCTAAATATTGTCTTATGATAAAACTATTAGTCCTTGAAAATCTATCCTTTGAAAAAGGTGGTATTATCCATTCATTGCATATGCATTACAAATAATGTGTTGATTTTAAAAAGCATAATATTGTAAGCACATGATCAGTTATTGTGATTTGGAATTTGTTAATATAAATTCTGTTTTTAAAAGCTAGAAGAAATACTTCATTATAATAATCAGTGTAAGCACATAGAAAAATATGGAAAGATTTGAAAAAAAGACCCTTTACATATTAATAAATCTTACATAAAACCATCAACACTCACAAATTTTTATGGGATTTTGATTGGGTTAAACACAGATGAAAATTCAAATAACTAAGCAGAGTTGAAAGTTGCTAATAAATGGTTCAGCTGACTAGGCAAGATATACTGAGTACCTAATAGTTTTTCATATATGAGCCAGTTATGAAAATGGGGAGAGTGTACTGAATTAAATCATCCCAGCCCTACCAGTATTTGGTGGAAGGAATACTGTCTTCACCCATGGCTTGCAAAATCTTAGTAACCTGAAAAAGTGATTTCATTTTGGCCAAATTTCCGAATGGGCAAAGATTCATATTGATTTACCAAACTTTAATAATTTCAGCTCCTGGAAGTTAACCAGCAATGGGATCAGCAATTTAGAAGCATGAAAGAGTCATATGAAAAAAAGGTAAATACCCCTCTGTTTAGTATTTGCTTTAAATCAATTAGCTGGGGACCAAGTCTGTAAAGATTCTCACTGATTTCAGCTGAAGGAGATTTGTGACTAGCCAACTGTTGAAAAACGATGCGGGTGGGGGAAAGGTGTTGAGTGTATTATTGGCCTCTTGGTACTGAAGATTAATGAAAGATATCAGTGAATTATCTTGAGCATGGCAAAATAAAAAAAAAAAAAGTACTAAAATAGCCTCTAGAGATGTCTCTAGAGTTCTTATGCACACATTTATCAGAGCTCACAGAAAATCCTGGCTTTGGCTTTGTTCTTAGCAGTCACGAACACACAAGGTTACATACAAGTGAGATGAGAGATGGTTCAAAGTCCAGACTGTTTTATATAAGGCTAGTTCTCTAAATCTTTAACTAGATAGCACAAGCTATTTCCACAGAAAAATAAACAACGGTAACAGTGAAAGTATGAGGGGAAGTGGGACATCCCCTTTTCCACTAACGTGTGTTCTCTATCAAGAATCTTTTGCTTTGGTGAGAAACCTTTTGGAGAGCATACCTTTTAATAGATAAAAGTCAATTTATCATTTTAAATTATCCCACGTTCAAAGAGGGAGAAAAAGAAAAAGTAAATTTCCCTAAATAATTCAGAATTAAGAAACCTGACCACAAGTGAGTAACATAGTAATATTGTTCTTTTCTTCCCCATTTTGATAGGCAGAAGTATTTAGCAAGTGCAGGATACAGTTCCCACTGCACCAGGGCCACCCTGGTCAGGCCACCTGTTCTATTCAATGGGGTGCAGCTTTGGCCTTCACCCTTTCCTGAGGCTTCTCTGCTGGACCCGCATCACTTTTGAAGACTAACTTAGCATTTTGTAGCGGCGTAAGCATCGCACAGGACTGATGAGTGAAAAGCCATGTCTGGTTTTTTTTTTGTTTTTTGTTTTTTTGTTTTTTTTTTTCTGGTGCAGACCTGTTTGTTCACTTACTCCCTACTCCTCGCTGCTGCCCTTTTCAGGCCAGGAAAAGGCACACACCGAGAGTCAGGTTTAGAAGGGCAGGTCCAGAAGTGTCCCGGCCTAAGGTCTAAATGTTATTCCCTCGGAAGCGGTGTGGTTTGGAGAAAAGGAGGGAAGGGGCTGAAGGCTGGTTACGGGGTTTGCATCCCGCACCCCCCCCAACCCCCCCACCCCGAGGAAGCTCTTTTTAAGCTGCACTTGTCGGGATCTTTGCGAAGGCTGGTGGGAAGCGGAACCTGCCGACAGGGGCCGCCAGGAGCGGGGGGGCCTTGGGCTCGGGCGTGACTTTCAGAAGGCGCGTCTGCAACTCTCTGTAAACGACTTCTCCAGGTCGCAGAGCTGAAAACGAAACTGGACGCGGCAGAAAGATTCCTCGGCGCGCAGGAGAAGGAGAGGGAACAGACTCAGAGGGACAGCGACAGGCTGCGCGACCAGACCCGCCAGCGGCTGCAGCGCCAGGAGGTGGGCGGGGCGCGCGCAGCGGACCGCCCCCGCCCCCGCCCCCGCCCCAAGGCCTGAGCATGCGCACTCCGCACTGGGGCGGGGCCCACGGGGCGCGCCGGGGCCCCGGAGCCGCCGAGCAGCGCGCGTGCGCGGCGGTCCGAGCTAGGGGCCCGCGCTGCTCGGCTGCTCGGTGCGGCCCCCGCGGACGGGCGTTCGTGGCGGGGGGGGGGGGGGGGGGTTGCGATCCGGGGACGTGGCGCTGCCTTTCTAGAGCATTTCAGCCTAGAGAATCAACCCTGCTTGGACTCATGTATATTATTTTATTACGGGTGTTAATAATGATGGGCAGTCTCTTGCCTCTGCACAGCTGCTTTTCAGCGTACAGAGTTTTACAAATAGGTCTTGCGTCTGGGATCATAAGAAATACATTTGGGGGACGGCCTCGCCCTCATCACCTCGTTGAACTAGCTCGGCCCGTCTGTGAGGAAAATACTCTTTTTGCCATTTTAAAGCTGAGAAAGCTGAGATGTGAAGAGGTTGCATGACCTGTCAACCTTGCCAACCTAGTACCTGGGAACATGGGACTTGAACCCCGTCTCCAGATTATCTGTATTCATTCATTCATTCATTCATTCATTCATCCATTCATGAAAGACACATGAGAGAGAGAGAGAGAGAGAGAGAGAGAGGCAGAGACACAGGCAGAGGCAGAAGCAGGCTCCATGCAGGGAGCCCGATGTGGGACTCAATCCCGGGTTTACAGGGTCACGCCCTGGGCCGAAGGTGGCGCTAAACCGCTGGTCCACCCCGGGATACCCAGATTCTGTCTTTATTAATCCTGCTGAGAGCAAGATGGTGGTCCTGAAGCCACAGGCTTCTCTCCTAAAATGCTCTTGGTTTTATTATTAGTTATGGGGCTTAATGGATACTGTAGAAAATGGGAGAAAAATCTTAAGCTCTAGTGGCCTCTCATTTTTTTATGTATGTTAAGATAAAACAAGAACGGTAGCTTTCTCAGGTGAAGTCTTGTGACTGATATTGTGAGGCATTGGCTGTATTTTAACACCTACACCAATCCTCAGGCAATGCCTAAAATCAGTGCGGACAGTCCTTAGTGTAGATTTTCTTATTTTGTGAAGGGCATCTCGGGTTCAGTGGGTGGGAGGAAAGCAAACATGGTTTAGCAATGCCTTCTGGTCCTGGAGCAGTCCCTTCCTTTTCCATTTAGACCCTGATCAGGAATCATGGCAATCGTGGCCTCATGCCCTTGGAAGGAACCATATTCTAGTTGAAGTCCTTTTCTTTTAAATTATGCCAAGTTAGAAAATGATCAGTTCCTTTTCTAAGTGTGTATGAGCCCATTCTAAGGAAAAGCAAATAGACATGTTATCACTTTTTAAAAAAAATGAATCACCTAAGCTAGATATCTTAAATCTGATAATTGTATTGGGAAATACTAATTACTAAAATAGTATACTTTAACATATATATTAGCTATTTTCTCATCTTGATTTACCTACATTCTGGAATACTTATTAGGTTAAAATCTGAATGACGTTAAGGATCCAATTCACTCTACAAAAAGTTTGCTATCTAAAATATAAAATTGGGGATCCCCGGGTGGGTCAGCAGTTTAGCGCCTGCCTTTGGCCCAAGGTGTGATCCTGGAATCCCGGGGTCGAGTCCCACGTGGGGCTCCCTGCATGGAGCCTGCTTCTCCCTCTGCCTGTGTCTCTGTCCCCCGCCCCCTCTGTCTCTCATGAATAAATAAATAAAATCTTTAGTAAAATATAAAATTAAGAATTAGAAGACAGATGTTGTCTGAACCCAGAGCAAACTGGATTCAAAGCAACTGACCTTGCTTCAGTTTTTTAAAACACAGGACTTCCTGAAGGTTATCTGGAACATGCAGGAGTGATGGCATTGGACTGATTGATCTCTACCTAATTTTTTTTTAATTTTTTTTTTAATCTCTACCCTTTAAAAGTAGTAATCACGACAACACGGTGCTCTGAATAATTATCTGTATTGAAGGCTCTCATTTGCATGAAGTTTTATCCTCTTCTCCCTGTCTTCGGTCCAGAATGATGCAGGCAGGATTGAGCTTTGAGATATTTCCTATTTTTTGTTGCAATGACACTTTTCTTTCTTTTTAGAACTTTAATTACTTTTACTAAGTCACTTATATGTCACTTTGTAACAGTACATTGGAACTAGCTTACTCTGTGGACGCATTTGACCCTTGAAAGTGAGGATTGGGGATTTTGAGCTTTTTCTGGCATCATAAAACTTAGTATTAAAAACTACGGATTAAAGAAAGATTTTCTCTATCTGAACCCTGCCCTCCACCCAGAGAATATTGCTTACATGGAGCATTAAATGGAAATCTAGCAGGTCCTATTTTTGTTGTATTTCGGAAGTATTCCTATAATATTATCTCATCTGAATTTTATTGATTTCGATTTTGTCTTCTTGTTGTTTACTTCAGAAGGAAAAGGAGAGCCTAAATGAAGAATTACATGAATTGAAGAAAGAAAATAAGCTTTTGAAGGAAAAAAATGCTCTCATAAGCAAGAAGAAGGAACATTACGAATGTGAAATAAAACGCCTCAATAAGGTATCAGCCAGGTCAGACTGGGGAGATGGAAGGAGAGATCCCTTCTAAAAAGCACATTCCTTTTTTTTTTCTTAAAAAAAAAAAAAAAAGCACATTCCTAATGGAGAGTCACAACGAAATCTGTGCTGCAGTGTAGCAACTAGTCTTGGGAGCTTACACAGGAGCTTCTCTGTAATTTTATAGAACACTCCTATCTGCATCTTTCAGCCACACATGGCTAAGGAGGCTTTAAGAAATTAGTGTCCTTGCAAATAAGCATGATAAAGAGAAACAAGGAGAAAATTTAGAAGACAGAAAGAACTTTTTTTTTTTTAGTTCGAGAACCACATAAAGCAAGTGGGTGTTTGTGAACAATAGCAGACCTCTTGGTCAACCACAAAAGTTTCCTGAGGAAACAGGCTGCTCTTTAAAATCATCGCTATGGAACTGGCTGTGATGCAGTCTATATGGAATCATGCTAAATGCCAAGCCCAAGGCTGAGATTGTGGCCTAACATAGAATAAGCCTAAAATTCACTTTTAATTGGGGTGTGGGGTCTGGGGTTGCGGAAGGGGTTGGAGGAACAATTCTGTTAGAAAAACACAAGTGGTTAAATGCCTTTGCTTCAACTTAGCTAATCAAAGGGGCTACCTGTGAATTGCTGCCAAAGGATGACTAGGGAGAGTTTGTGTGTGTGTGTGTGTGTGTATCTGTGAGAGTTTTATGGACTAATAGCTTAATTTTCCTGGGGAAGGGATTTCTGACTTAAAGAAGCAAATAAATCCTTTGCTGTTGATTTTTCAGACAGTCATAACAGATGTGGACCATAGGAATATTTCTAGTACATGTTTAGATCAAGATACTCGTCTCTCAAATTAGATATTTCTTGACCAAAGTAACAGAAATTACCTTCTAAAACAAGCGTAGGTGACTGGCCTTGAAGAAGTGCTCAGTATTTTGGACTGTGCATCTTGTAGTTAACCTGTGTTCAGAGGATCATTTAAAGATCCTCAAAGTTAACGTTAAGTAATGTGCCTGTGTAGTTGACAGGTTGCTTTACAAATGTGATGCTATATTTGATCTGTTTGTGAGGCAAGTTACTGGTCAGGAGAAAGTAGAAAAGTAGAGACTTCATAAACAATGTACTTCTCTATCCTCTAAGAGAGGAAACAATGTTCAGATACAAATTTAGGGCAAATAACTTTTCCCTTTTATTCTCTGTTGGAAATCCTCAACAGATGAATTACAAGAACCAGCATTCAGATTACATTTGAAATCTTTCCCACTTGCAATGTATTATTTGATAAGTTTTCTTCTGTTCTCTAATTCATTTCTGTAAATATTGGCACAAGAATATAAGCCCTGTAGAAATTAGAACAGCCAAGAACTCTGGACTCTGGTTTTTGCCCATGTCTATGTGTACCCTTCATTTTTGTGTATCTGTATCTATAGTCAACAGAATGTTTTAAAAGTCAGGAAATTTTTTTAACCCTTGTGATTATAATAAAATGGAGAAAATGAGAACAATTAATTTGAGCAAAATCCAGGTATTTATATAAATGTCACCTTCTCAGAGGATTTTTCTGGCCATTCTAATTAAAATTACATACTCTAGCATATTTCCTATTTTAATGTTTCTTTGGAATTTATTGATATCCAGTATATGTTCAGTGTCTCTTATCATCAGATTTGTTCCCTGTCTCCAAGTCTGGATTGTAAATTCCATGGGGGTAGGAGTTTTGCAGAACTGACTTCCCTGTTAGGATAGTAGGCACAGTATTGAGGGCTCATGATATTTCTAATGGCCTATTAATATGTTTAATTTCTCTTAAAATCAGGAGAAAAAAAATGGAACTCTGGGTTGAAAAAACATTTTCATTAGTTTATTCACCTTAATAAGAATGCAGGGTTTTTTTTTTAAAAGATTTTATTTATTTATTCATGAGAGACACAGAGAGAGAGAGGCAGACACATAGGCAGAGGGATAAGCAGGTTCCTTCCATGTAGCCCGATGTGGGACTAGGACCTGAGCCAAAGGCAACGCTCAACCATTGAGCCACCCAAGTGCCTCAAGAGTGCAGTTATAAACCAATTTTAATATGTATTTATTTGGAGGCATGGATTCACAAATACAACAGTCATAGTATGGCCTAAGTTTTCCTGTTTTTTTTCATTGTTCTATTTCAAATGCCAGCAACAGGGCCTTTTTCACAATATGTTCTTAAATATTTATTGAGTGGATGAATTAATTAAATAATTTCTCTAGTACATAATATGTTCAATAGCCAATTCTGGTCCCGAGTTTCCTGCTTTAACAGGCATAATGCATTATTTATGACTAGTGAAAACAAATAAAAATAAAAGAGTACTTCAGGCCAGAAAAGATTTTGCCCACCACATCTATACCTTAAAGTGTCATTTCAAAAGCATAGATATAAAGTGATGAGCTATGAAAAGTTTTTTTTCTCATTTAGTTCATGTATCAGTCTAATGAAATGTTACAAATTACTATAGAATTTTACACTGTAGATTTTTCTTCTCTTTTCTTTTTCTTTTATTTCCTCTCCTAACCACTGTAATAAATAGAAGTTACTCCAAATGTTGATTTGGGTAACTGTGCATACCATCCATCGCAGCATGGAATTTGGGGCCCACCCTACTTGCACAATCAGACTGTCTGCTGACCCATTCACTCAGCAGAAATTTGTAGCTTCTCAGCTTAGTAATTAACATATGTTTTTCAGAAGTTCACACAACTGTGTGTACTTAGTTCAACTTATTTGCTTTGAAGGAAATACCCAGGGGCATTGTTTTCAGTGAGTTCTTGAAGAGAATCCAGATGTTTAACCATAGTAAGAGAAATTACCTGAGGTGAGGCAGCCAGTGCCACCCATGGACAAAGTTGATTTGTCCAACATCTCACCATGGTGGGATGGGTAGATCTGTTTAGTATGCCTGTGCTGATAGTAAATTACTATTCTAGAATAGATTACAGGTGTTTGTTCAAGGCAGTTGGAAAACCCCAAGATGGAATAAATGTTGATTAAACTCACCTTTCATTTATGACTCATTTGCAAAATTTCTAGAAGCCTGAGTAACATGAAAGGTAGACCAGGAAATTCAGATAGAGCAAGACCCACAAAAACAGTCTGTTCATAGGTGTAGGATATGAAATCGGCATTTTTAATTGAAATCTTAACTCATTTGGCTCACCCCAAACTAGAGTCTCTCCATTACTACTAACACATTTTTAAAAGTTTCAACTAATATGATACTTCCTAAAATTCTGTAGCTTAGCAACAAATTCTAACAAAACATTAATTATTAAACATTTGTTGCTTCTTTAAATTCTTCTTGGAGGAAGAAAAAAGTTCTTGTTTCTCTTACAACTTCCTGAAAAATGATACATACCTACATCAGGCCACACGGTATCCATAGAGTTTAAAGATACTCTATTAGAAAATTCTTAGCCTGTCTATACATATTTAAGACAGTAACTATGCTTTTTTTTTCTTACCTATATGACCATATTATACAGTAATTCAAGAAAGTAAGTTACTAATGGTATCATCAAATGATCATCATTGAAACTACCAAAGAAATTCAGAGGAAGTGAAATCCTGGAGCTCTGAAAGTGAAACTTTTCTATTTGTATAAAGGACTCATTTGATAATGAGCAAGTAGTCATATTGTATGTAGGCTCCTAGACCACACCAGGATGAGGTGTGTTGTGTCTCAATTTTGGCAGGTATGTTATTGAACTCATCATGAACCAAGGTCTTCAGAATAGAGGCAATGTCTTTTATATGATCTGACAAAGTATAGTGTATGTAAGAGGTCATGGTCTAGTGAATAATGATGATAATCTTATTGGCAAATCTAAGTGTCTCTTGTTTCCTTCACCTCCTCACCCTACAGTGAAATCACTAAGTTGTACTGGAGGTCAAGAAAGTGTGGAGCACTTGGGTGGTTCAGTTGGTTAAGTGTCCAACTCTTGGTTTCAGCTCAGGTCATGATCTCATGGTCATTAGATCAAACCATGCATTGAGTTCCATACTGAGCATGGAGCCTGTTTGAGATTTTCTCTCTCTCCTCTCCTTCTGCCCTCCCTGCCACCCCCACTTGCACACTTTTGTGCTCACTCTCTCTCTTAAAGAAAAAAAAAAAAAAAAGGAAAGGAAAAAAAAGAAGAAAAGAGAGCAGAGCACTCTCTGCAGCCTGTAGTGAGTTAGTGAATGTTTTATTAGAGAATTACTATGACTGTGGCTAGGCCAGGGCATTATATACTGAGGACAGGGCAGAGGAGCAGCAGTACAATAGATCTAAGGAATAGTGATCTGCATGGGTTCACATTTCTGTGGGTTTTCCTCTCTCCTTTCAAGGGCAGGGCTGGATGGCAAAAATATCACAGTGTCATCTGGGACCAGCCACATCAGCTTTTGAGGAATGCAGATTCTCAGACCCTCTCTCCAGATCTACTGATTCGGGATCTCTAGGGACAGTGCCCAGGGATGGGCATGTTTGCTACCTCTCTAGGTGATTCTGATGCTCTCTAAAGTTTGAGCATTATTGATAAAGCATGTGTTTGATTGAAGCAGAGAATCTGGAGAAATGCTATAGATATGTTTTCTTTTCATGGTGGACTTGGTGGAGGGGATCCCAGACAT
Organism: Canis lupus dingo; assembly: GCF_003254725.2. Lineage (NCBI taxonomy): Eukaryota > Metazoa > Chordata > Mammalia > Carnivora > Canidae > Canis > Canis lupus. Next base: position 19,236,754 of record NC_064261.1, read on the forward strand.
CAACGTCAAAAGCCCTTCTAAATAACAATGACAGTTGAATAACATAAGATCGTCACGGAGAAAAGACAGAGATTATGAAAAAAAAATTGTATGCTAAAAAAGGAGAAAGAAGTTATTCAGTCATAAAAGTAGCAGCAAAAATGGAGTTCTGTCTTGCCCTGGGCATCTGAGTCATTGTAACAATTATAGAAGAATTCATAGGTAACTCTTAGCTCAACCACGTGCTTATCCTATAACACAGGCTCTTCAGGATGCCTTGAAAATCGAGAGTTCTTCATTTCCTGAGGACTATTTGGGAAAGTATGAGATGGAGTGCAGGCATGAGGAGATGCGAACAGAAATGGAAGTTCTCAAACAGCAGGTGAGAAGTTGAAAGTGGCATGATCACGTAGAGAACACAGGGCCTATTGTTCATGCTCCTTTGAACATATGTGGAAACCTTTCTATTCAAAATGTGTCCAAAGTTTTTGCATTTATTTTCAGTAGAATTATCTAATTTTAAAGCTTGGTGAGAGACTATAGACAGCTAGCCCAACTCCCACTTTATAACAGAGGGAATCGAGTTTCAAATGGGTTACATGGCTTGTCCAAGATCATCCAGTTAAAGGAACAGCTTACTAATTAACCTTTTGCTGAGATTTTATTAGCACTGGTCTAGAGAATTTCACGTAGACACAATTTATTTTGAAAACACTACCACCCCAAACCCTGGACCTTTTCAGAAAATGGTAGCAACTAGGCTGTTATTCTGTAGCAGCTGGCTTCCAGGCCTTTGGGCCATGAGGGCATTTTTAAAGGGAATATTCTGCATTGATCACAATGACTGAAGAGCCAGATCTTTTCATCTACAGCCACATATGGATGGTACTACCTAGCAATTTATTGATCTACCACACCTTGCTCCCCTGCCCCCTCATCCAACCTCAACTCCATGTCACCAAGTGGACAGAAGAGTAAAGGAGTAAGCTGCATGTATCAGCAACATAGAGTTATAGGCACATAGCACTGCCTAAACTATTTGGGTCTAAATTTAGTTCAGCCAGCTGGAGCTGGCTTAGCTGAGGGGCCACCCATGCATATCACATCTCTTTTCCTGTAAGAGGTTAAATAAACTAATGAAGGTAAAGGGCTGGAACAGTTCATGGCGATGTCAATAAATATAGGATAAGTATAGGAATTCTATCTCTGAAGCACACATTGTCAGTAATACATTAGCGGTGGGGGAGAGGATGTTATAGAACAAAGGGCTGGGAAGTATGTCCCTGGAACTGATTTGTTGGCTGTTTTGCTCTTGAGCAAGGCCAACTACAAGGATTTTTGATGCAATACACCAAAGAATTAAGCAATTGTATTATTGCTGTTGTTGTTTATTGTTATCACTTCATGGGAGGTAACCTATCTGTAAGTGTAGAAAATTCAGAGCATTTGATGCTAAAGTTGCATGTTCTCTTCGATCAACCCCATTTGAATAATCTGCCTCATTACATTCGGGATAAAATACATAGTTCAAAAATAAGCCTATGAAGAGAATAAGGGTAGTATTCAGAGTGTTAAAGCTCTGCCAAATTCTCAACCCCTAAAGTATCATTGCCACTAGACAGGATTCCTCTGAAACAAAACAAAACAAAACAAAACAAAACAAAACAAAACAAAACAAAACTACTTCTTATGTTTAGACACTTGAATCATCTTTGATGCTTTCATATAATGCATCCCACATGCAAGAGAGTCACTCTTACACATGCATAGAGTTTACAGCAATGGCTTAGCTCATATTGGATGCAGACAATGACAGGTATCCTTTTTTTCATTATTCCCAAGAAGTCCAGAATCCATCTCCTTAGTTTTTGTGTGGCTCTTTTGCTAACTTTTGCATACATATTTTAAGTGTGCACATTTTTAATTTGACACCCACAATCACTATATCACCACCCAGTGTTACGTGATACATACACTATAGGATTTAAATTCACAAAGAAACTGAGCTAGAATCTTGGCCACCTGACTGAAGTGATGACATTGCTATCAGTGTTGTGTTTGATAAAGTGTTCAGTTCTGATCAGATGAGCTTCTCTCATTTCAAATGCCTCTGGTAATTGTTTACAGAGCATTAGTTTGACTATGTCTGGAATTGAGCCTCAGATCTTAACCAAAACCAAAACCAAAACAAAATGTAAGCTTAGCTGGGTGTAGTTCCCTTTCGATGCTTCTGGTGAGTAAAACCTTAAAAATTAAAAATGTACATCTGCATCTAGGTCTGTATAACATGTTTAATTTTATCCTCTCTTGCCTATTACATTTTGCTGTATTATTACTGACTTCAATAAGCCTCTAGTTAAAACGTGTTGCATTATTGGTGGTGAAAGTGCTAAGTATCTTAGTATTAATAGACAAAATTCTAGCTACTAGGTTCCCATGTAAGTTGTAATTTAACTCATTGTTGGAAAGGAATTCCTGTATCCCATTCCCTAAGCTTCATTTATTTTCATAGTTCCACACACTAGTCCCCAAGCTATCAGTCAACACTATGCCAGTTAAAAACAATGATGATTAAATCCGTTTTTCTTTTGGTTTGATTGCTTTTTGGAATATTTGGAATATTTCTTGAGAGGTGTTCCACTAATATATTGTTACTTTTTTTTTAAGTGATGTATCCCCAAAATTACTGGGGCAAATTCTGAATACCTTTCAACAGTAATATTTTGCTCTCCCACAAACATGAACCTTTCATTTCTATTTTGTATTCAACTTATTATTTATATTTGGAAACTGGCAGGCCAATATTTAGTGGCTTCACTTAACAGCTATTGTCAGTAAACTGTCTTTTAGAACTTTAAGCACTATTCCTACATCAAAGCCTTGTGTTGGGGATGGATGACTTGCTTCAAAATAGTGGTACTTAACAGTAGGCAAGGGGGGAAGGGGTGCTCATCACAATAAAGAAATATGCAGCAGAATAATGGGTGAGGGCACTTTTTTCTCAAACTATCCATGTTGTTACTTTACTTCTAAATTCCTGACACATACTCAAGGAGGCAAAGTTGAGAACTGTCATTCTAAACAAAGCAAGAGATAGAATTATGACCATATCCTTTAGGATAGAGTCTCACCATGAAGAAATATTCATGGAAAGAGGATAGAAATTATTCAGATTGAACAACCCCAGGTAGCACCTCTTCTGAAATCATTTAAATGGCTTAGAGAAAAGGATGCTAACAGTAACAGCAAGTCAATATTTCCTAGGTGCAAATATATGAAGAAGACTTCAAAAAGGAGCGATCAGACCGAGAAAGACTTAATCAAGAGAAAGAGGAGTTACAGCAAATTAATCAAACTTCTCAATCCCAGTTAAACAGGCTGAATTCTCAGGTATAAGTCAAAACAAAATAATCTTTTCCAGCATATGTGTATTTTTTTATTTTTTTTCATTAAAAAATCAAGGCTTTGGCTCCTTTTAATTGACATTGGTTTTCTTTGAGAGGTAAGCACCTGGGATGAAATCATTCTTAAACAATCTTGTAAAGAGATGAAAATGACTGGAGATTTCTTTTAACTTAAGTCTATTAAGGAGTTACCTAAGAAATTGGATTCCAAAGTCTTTTATAAAATCTAATTCTTTTGATCTTTTTCTCATAATATTTATCTTGGTAGAATGGGAGTTGAACTACCTAATACTCAAAATTCAAATCCAAAACACTCCAGCACAGTGAAGTTGTTTCTAAACTCTTGTCATTTTCTTTGAGGGCTATGTTGGGCTATATTGGAATGTTCCCGTCTTCCAAAAACATACATATTTCTAAATGCCATTTATATATATAAAACACAGTGAAACCAAGAATTTGTTCAGTGGGCTCCCCAATTAAATGTAACTGGAGCTCTCTCAAGGAAGCCACATAACATTAGCCAGTTTATTGGAATAGAATACATTAAATGTAAGCATATTACAATTAGATGTAATAGGATATATTAAAAGTAGGCTCAGGAAGTTGCATGATGGGCAAATATTGATGTTAATGAGGAGAATGTAGCTAACACAACTTTGGCCTAAGAAAAGAAAATGAACCACAGAATTTTTGACTTACAAAATCATCCAATGCTTTTCAGTAAATAGGAAATTGTTGCAGGACATGCTGTGACAGCTCTGGAGCTGCAAGATTCTTGGTCTCAAAAGAAATGTTTAACTATTTGTAATCCTCTTCTTCCTAATACACAATATACTGTGAATTAAATTTAATTTCTTTTCTGACATGTTTTTCAAGGATTTGCTTGAAATTCCTAATTTTACGTGCAAAAATTATTCGGCAGAACTATTTTCTAAGAAATTAAAAGAAATAAAATAGTTGCAAAAGCATAACAAAATGCTTTTCTAAAAATAATTCATGCAACTTACTACTCTGACTACTCTCGGTGAGGAAATCACTCTCCATTTGTATGTCTTACATGCAAAGCTCCCTTAATCTTTTCTAAGTGGTCACTGCACAAATTATTTTACTTCCAGACATTTTTTAATTCTACTATATTCAGTTCAGATTGATGATAAATTTGTGTCTAAGATGGGCAATGTCTTTGCCATTGTAGATGTTCTAGTGCATCCAGGAACACATGACCATCTAAATATTCTAGAGACTATAATCCACAAGTAATTTTCATTTCTCTGTCATCTGTAAACGAATTTTGATTGATACTAACAAAATAATGCATTGTCTGCAGAGAGTATAATTTAATAAATGAACTAAGGGATAATCTTGGTGATATCTTAAAACTATCAAACATTTTTCTTTATATAATGATAGTCCAAGCATTTATTTTTCAGAAGCTTCATTCACCCTGGTCAAAGGATGACAGAATTCACAAAGAGATGTAGTAAATGGCTTAACAATTTATGTTAAATATATTAACAGCAGATTTAATGCCATAATGTAATAGAATTGGCATGATGTTATTTGAATGGCATATTATCTGTGGTCCAAAAAAAGGAATACTTAGGTCAAGTCATTCTGCTTACATATCAGAGTTTATTGATTCTATTGCTAAGGATGTTTTAAGACAATGACTGGTAAAATAGAAGTGTGGTAAAGAGCAAGATACTTAGAGATACTTAGGAGTAGGAGTAGGGGTAAAATCATCGTGTTTGTGCCTGCTTTGACAATAAGGAATAACACTGAGCAAGTTCTACTTTTCTGTGCTTCCTTTTATTCCTTTGTAAAATGGCAAAGTTGAACCAGGTGGTCTCTAAAATATTTCTTATCATTCTAAAACCTCTGTCTCTAAAAACGAGTTACCAAATCTCTCAGTATACTCACCTGTGAAATATGGGTGGTGGTTTCCCCCTCATGACTTCACAAAGTTGTTCTCAGTGTGAAATGAAAAAAAAAAAAACCTATACAAAAACATCTAGCTCAGGTCATGGCTCACAGGTATTTCACAAATGATTTTAGTCTGTTGGAAGGAGAGTTTTAAATAAGAGTCATTTAGTTGTATAATTAACATGCCACACATAGTTCCATAATTTAATTTTGATGCTTTCTTTCTGCAAGTCATTTGTTATATACTGTAAAGAACTAAAAAAAAAAAAATGATCCTTGCTATTAAAAACTCACAACATAATGAGGGGGACATACATACTGTATCCTTATAGTTTGTGGATTCTTTTTTTTTTTTTGATTTTTATTTATTTATGATAGTCACAGAGAGAGAAAGAGAGAGAGGCAGAGACATAGGCAGAGGGAGAAGCAGGCTCCATGCACCGGAAGCCCGACGTGGGATTCGATCCCGGGTCTCCAGGATCGCGCCCTGGGCCAAAGGCAGGCGCCAAACCGCTGCGCCACCCAGGGATCCCGTTTGTGGATTCTATATCTATGAATTTGCCTACTCACTGAAATGTATTTGTCACCCCAGAATCAATACTGGTGCCACCTAAGGCTATCTGTGAACATTTACAGAGCAGAAAAAGACTTGAGTCACCTGACACACTTGTTCCTAGTTGAGGTGTAATGAGGCCTTGCCTCCTTGTTCTGGCTTTCAGACTGCGACAGATGTCCTTTTTGTGGTTTACTTAGTGCCACGTTTTCTCATTTTTGTTTTTTATTGGTTATTTCAGTGTTTAAAATGGCCCCCATAGTGTTGAGGTGCTCCTTCATGTTCCTTAGCACAGGGAGACCATCCTGAGCCTTACAGAGAAAAGGCCCATGAGATAAGATTCATTCAAGGACTACCATAGTGTGATAGGCCAAGAATTCACTGTTAATGGACCAACAGTATTAAATAAGATGCCTTTAACAGAAACACACATAAAACAAGATTTTATATTGATCAGTTAATGAAAATGGTATGACCAGAGGTTCATGGGAACCTAACCCTGCATTTCCCGAGGAGCAGTGGTACTGTTCTCCACTTCAGTGTTCATGCTGACTTCACAGAATATAACTACTGCAGATAATGCAAACTGACAGTACACAGTACACATTGGACTATAAAAAGTCACATGGAAAATGTATAGGGCCAGATGGGAGGGCAGAGGAAGGAGAGGATCCTTCTGATAGGTGGCACGTGGAACAGTAGCATTCAATAGGGATATATGCCTTACAGGGATGTGCACCAGGGTGTATAGGAATGAGAGTAGCATGACTCATGAGTCAAGAGAAAACAGCTTTCTCTAGTTGTGTCAGAGGTGGAAGGAATCCAGGGTGGGTGACTCTGCTAGATGAGGTTGGGTCTTCAATAGGGAGAAGCTATAAAGTACAGCAGTGTGACTTTGAACATGTTACACAGTATCTCATGTCTCCATGTCCTCATCTGTAAAATAGGGATAATGACATTCAGTATCACAGAGGCATTGGGAGGAATCGCCGAGTTATATGTAAAGCACTTAGGTCAGTGTCTGGCGTGGAAATACATGCACAGCTTCTAACATTTACGATGGCAGCCTTCGAATGTACAGCTGGCCAATTGCAATTATATTCATTAAGCAGTGAAAGCTGTTTCTGTATCTCCATCTACTCCTATGTCTCTATATTTATATCTATGTCTCAGTATATCAACCTAAAACTGAGAATTACAGTCCTTTCAACAAATTGGAATAACAGTTTAAAACTATTCCACTTTCCAAACTGCACTTGGGCATTTTAAGATAGAACGAATGCAAGTCTGGAAAATCTAAAACGTGACTGTTTTCACTGGCACGACTGCCATCAATGCTTCACCCCTGCGGTTTCTGAGCAGGCCACTGACAGCTAGGTTGAGTGTAACTTTGGAACGAATCATGTGAACTCTTTCGATAAACAAATGCCTTTGTTTTGTCCATAGATAAAAGCTTGTCAGATGGAGAAAGAAAAACTCGAAAAGCAATTAAAACAGGTATGTTAAAAACAAAACAAAACAAAACAAAAAAACAGGTATGTTGTTCCTGACCTAAATTCATCAAACTTCTTGTCATAGTTGAAAGGGCAATTTTTAGTTCCACCCTTGTTCCACCTTTGTTCCCAAGCACAGCAATTCCCCATGGATCCAATTAAAGGTGTATTTAAAGCTCTGCTACAGATGGCTCAGGACAAACCGGCACTTTGCATCGTGGACTAAAATGCCAGTGGATAGGTAATGCTTAGGTACCACCAACACTTCTCTGCCCTAACACGAAAAACACATGTTTCCCAGAACATGTTACCAGTAGCGCAAGCCTTAGTGTGTGCTCACGCAAGTGGAGATTTCTTCATAGACCCACGAACAACTGGGAAATAGATTTTCTTGGTATTTCTTGCAGTTGCTTACACAATTTACAGTGGAAAATTGCATCAAAGATTTGCCTCTTTTGAGAAAATACAGTATCTTCTTGGGCACAGCAGTGTTCCATCCCATTGGTTCTCTAGTAGCCTTCAGAAATGAGTATTAATTTCTTTGTATTCTTAATGCTCTCTCTGGACATAAGTTATGCTGTGGGAGTCTCTGACTACAATTTAAGAAAACTTGTCTTATGGCTTAGTGGCTGGTTCTTCTTAAGGGAGGGACCCTCTGTGAAGAGAACTCAGAAACATAAAGTGAACCTTATACCTTGTAAGTGTTTCTAATGTCTTCAACACGAAGAGCTAATTAGAGTTTCACCTTAAGTGAAATATGCCCAGTTAGCCTCATCTCTGCCAGTATCGAGTCTACACCCACAAGCCCACTATGTTGAGTTGGGATTACGTGAGAGTTAGACTGAACCTGGAGAATGAAGCCAAACCTGTCTGTGGTTGTATAAAGCAAGTATCAGGTGATTCTCCAGTTTCACCCACTTCCAGTGAACTGACAACATTATACTCCTCAGGTGTATTTCCCAATCTGTAGCTGCAGCTTGAATTTCCACCTGCGGGATCCATGTGCACCAGCAGGCCCGGGGACTGACCAGGATCCACAGAAGCACCCAGTAAGTAAGAGCTTGCATTGCGATATAGAAGTCCTTATATTATCTAATAAGTGCTAGTATTTTTTTTTCCATTTTGGTAGAAATGCTGTCTCTATAATTTGGGCACATACTATTGTCCACAGAAGGAGCCTCTTTCTATCTCAGCCTCAAATTTACAGAGTTGCAGTGGTCAATGTACACTATAATTATCTTTTTTTGGGACAGGCACTCACAGGACACACATGGATACAAATAAATTAACTGAACAGTATCAAATGAAGCTGTAATTCCTTGCACGAACATACAACATTTTATATGGGCCATTTTAGAGGCGTACCTGACCCTTCCAAAAGGGCATTTTTGTGTGTAGGGAAAAGCAAAACGAATATAGCAAGTCTGAGAGACGCCTTTTTCGGTTGTAAACTTATATTGAACTACTATGGATATTGCTACATCTGTGCAATATAGTGTTTGACATCTTCCAATTAAAAGGATATTCTTAAAGGATCCAAGAAAAAGTGACCCACTTAAGTTGCTCTCTGTGGCTCTGTCTAGCCAGGCAAAATGAAATGAACAGTGGAGCAATTATTTGTGAGTGGAATTGATTTGGACAGTCAACCTGAATAAGTCAGCACCAAAGCAACCTTCCTTCCTTTCTCCATCGCACTATTTCATCCACCCTCCCCCACTGTCTAGCATACTGGTCTCTACTTTGTGTTTTGGCTACATAGAAGCCTTATACGAAAATAAAATATTGTGTTTTTCTGCATTTTGGAAATGCTCAGACAACTCTCCTACCCCTCAATTTTTATTAACTGTGTTTTTAATTATGCAAAGAATCTTGAGATTTTAACTGGGATTTTTCCTAGCAGAGCACTATGGAGATCATGATTCTCTTGGTTGCCATACTTTTGTATTTGAGTGTGACTCAAAGCTCTTTTCCCAAGGGAGGAGGTAATGACTCTCTGGGTGGCAGAGGGATGTCAGAATTTAATGAGCATCGCTTATTTGACCCTGGTGTGACACAGCACACTGCTGAGAATTTGGTTCTTTTTGTGTTGTTGCCCATTGTCACTTGTGTCTGCTCACCCGCCCCATTTCCTTTTTTCTTTACCTGTTTGCTTACTTTTCAGTCTTTATCAGAAACGTTTCTGGGAATCCCCAAATACAGCTATCATTCCTTAAATTTCTTTTTCAGAATGTAGAACTAAATTAATATTGTGGGGAACATAAAGAGATAGAAGTTTACTTTGGAGTTAGCTCCTACAGGTTGGGGAAATGGAGAGATATTTTGTGAAAGGTTAACTATAAAACCAATGAGTCATGCAAGTTTATCTAGAAGTAAAAATGACTATTTTCTTCAAATTCTCATTTATGGAAAGAAGGCAGAAATTTACCTACTATAAAAGCTCATCAAACTTTCCTGGTCAATTATAAGAAGTAAAGTGATCCAGACCATGTAAAATTATCACCAAATAAAGGTCTGTATTTGAAAAGGTTCCAAGCCATGTACAATGTCCTACATTTTTAAGCAGTATTCAGTTAAAAAGAATCTTGGTATAACAGTAGAATTTAACTCTCGGAGTTCATTTTTAAAGAATATTTCATGTTTTATGCTTATTTCTAAGCCTGAATTAAAGCACAAGCAGTGGTGTTTGTAAAATTACAGTATATTTGCCTTCTTTTGGCAACTCTCCTGGAATCTAAAACTGAGGCTCACGTCACTTATCCTACGTGTTATTTGAGACATCTAAAAATAAACGAGGAGATAAAAAACAGAGGTGATCTCATTTCCTCTTTTAGCTTTTTCATGGACCAAAAGGAGCCAAGAGCCTAGGTGTCTGAGTGGGGGTAAAGTGGGGTCACACTGTACTAACTGCAGCATTTCTTAGTGTCTTGTCAGATAATTGAACTTTAAGGCTACTTTCAGTGGTCTGGCAGCCCTGTAAATGCTCCCTGTTGGCTCATTGGTAGAGACATTTTCCCTGAGTTATTTTCAGTAGGTAATTGATTAATAGAACAAAAGGTCTGTATTCTCTGTGTGTTGGGGGGAAGTAGGAGGTAGGACTGAGCATTGGGAGCAGGAAGACAGACCATCCTCATGGGCAGGTGAAGCTGAGATTGCTCTGTTCCAAGTGGTTAAATACAGAGGTACTCGTCTTGGAACTGTATCTTGAAATGTGGGCCTGTAGCTCATGATTTATTCACAGCAGTTTATCTTACATGTTCCCTGATGTTCAATATCTAGGTGTTCTTAACTGGTGAAGCCTAGAAGAAAATCCCACAAGAAAAATCCAAGTCTGCCCTTACCCCTCACTGCCTCTCTAGTCTAAACCATCTGAACAATCTAGAGAGTACTTTCTGTGGAGGAACAGTAGGAAGGGAAAAAGATCTGCCCTACTTTGCCATTCCTGCCATGTCTGCACCTAATGGCTTAGATTTCTTCCTCATACCAGAAAACACTAAACTTGTCATTGTTCTCTTGGTCTTTCTGTTGCCTCCTGTGTGAGGACTTTAAACATAGTATTTATTGATGGTAATCTGCTTTGTTTTATTTATGAGCTATAGTAAGCTTTACAGAAGTGTTTATACTTCTGCAGATATCCAAAACACATCTGCTTAAAAAAGAATGCCACAACCCCAAAGTAGGAGAAATTCTGGCCAACACAGAGTGGATGGTGGGGGAGTGTTGGGAGATGGGGAGAGTGATGAAGGAGGTAAGAGACATGAACGTGATTGGCAACAGGTTTGGATAGAAACGACTTTTGTGTTGCCTGCGTAATAAAAGCCACATAGTATAATTATATTTTTAATATGCCACTATGTTTTGTTTGAAGTCCATATTGCTATAATAATGTTTTATTGTTCCACACAGCCAGACTATCAGTGGTATGCTCCTGACCAGTTTCCGCCAGATGTGCAGCACAAGGCGAATGGTAAGACCACAGCTGTATCGAGCATTCTTTCATGTTTACATTTTAATGGGGTCTTTTTGGGATGTTTACTCAACATACATTCATTTGTACTTGGGGAGGGCCTTCAATAAAGTTGTGTTGCATACACAACTCTAATTTGATGCACCTGGGGTTAACTTGAACTCCTTAAGAAAAAAGAAAATGAAAAAAAAAAAAGAAAAAAAAAGAAAATTTTCAATGCAGAATTGCGGGGATCTCAGCTCTGGCTTCTGCTCCTATTCCAGTCTCAGAGTCAGTATTCCATCTGGGGCTAGAAATGAAAACTTCAAGTAGAGCTATACTGTAACAACAACAACAAAGCTCTGGGATTCCACTACAAAGGGCAGATGCACATCCACTATTCCAGGTTGAGTTTGCTAGACAGATGTTTTAAATGTCACTGGCAGACAGACAGAGGAAACCAAAGACTCAGAACTGTATTCCCTAATGACTAAATGTCAGACTCCAAGTTTAGGCCAAGGTAGCCCACAACACCCGCCTCTAAGTATGCTGGAAAAAAAAAAAAAAAAAACCTAGAAATTCACTGATAAAGTACTCACAACTAAGTACTCTTTTATCTTATTTTTCTTTGGTTTACCATTCTTCTCTTCTTTCCAGAATCTGCTATACTTTCTACTGCTTTGTTTCTGTGGTCTCATGAGGCCATCCAGGAATGGACTATAACCACAATCCCACCTCTATTCTCATCTCATATGATCAAAAGTCAGCCATGTCTGCTCCATCTTTAAAAATCTTATATGACACACACCTGTGACTGTATGTTGTTAATTTCCAGAGATTTTAATCTATCTAGAAAAGCTGAAGATGAGCCATATTCCAATTTCAGGCCATTCTTGAAACTTGATCTCATTTAGTTCAGATCTGAGATCATAGAATTCTAGATTTTACTACAAGGAGCCCATTATGGAGAGGAAATAGAAAACCAGGGGTAACACATGTAGTTTTGCAAGTTATGTACTTCACAAGTCCAAGGAATTCTTCATGGTAGTCTGTGTAAATGGAGCCTCGTAGGGTTGTGCAATACACAACCTGGACAGCTATACACAGCAGCACTAGGAGTGGCAAAGGCCTAGCTTACAGAAACATTATAGAGAAGAAAGATAAAAAGTGAGAACTCTATTAAAGAATGTCTAGGCATTTATCAGAAAACTGTAAGATTCTTTTTTTCTTTTCTTTCTACTATGAATATAACCATTGGTTTTAATGAAGTTCTCGGGTTCCAGCCATAATAGAGAGCTTTTATTAGAAAGGCATACTATTAACCATAATAATTGTTGCAAAATGCCTGTGTTTTTGAAATCCATTGTTATATAATAGCTGAGCTGCCACCCCGTAATAATTTTCCACTTCATATTACGTTGGTCTGGAATGAATATTAAAGATATTTTCTCCCTGAGTTGGAGCTTAATCACTAAAAAATATAATTATGCAGTAGAGAATTTAGTGATATCATAAAGATGTTTATGCATCACTATGAGGTTCTTCTTGGACCAGTGTAATAGAAGCTAATAATTATATAAAGTAGAAATGAATTGTGATAACCTTCATAAACGAAATAAAATATGCAGAAATAGAATATTATAGTCAGTGTATATGACCCACTGATTTTTGTCTACTTGGGAAGAAACACAATGAAGTTTGTGGTGTGTAAACATGCTGTGTAACAGTCTACAGATGTAAAATTGCAATAAAAATAAACCTCTATTATGTAGCAACCTGAGTATTTTAAGATATTGTTTTAATCCTCACAACAATGCTATAAAATAGATTTTATTATATTATACCATTTTACAGTTGAGGAAAATGAGGCTTGAGAATTTAAGTAACATGCCTAAATCACACAGTTGGTAAAATTTGATCCTGGGGTTAGATTCCAGAGGTCCAGGTCTTCAAAACCTATGCTTTGAATCACATCCTATAGAGCCCTCGAAAACCTACCCCTCTCACTATATTAGAATTTTCTACAATGACAGATATATAATGAGAATGGGGGATTTAACTTGGATAATTATATGACTAGATTCTAATCCTCAATAATCTTTTCTTCCTATGAAATCATAACATGTATTATTTGGGCTACTTATTTGGTATTTTGAATATCACAGGTAAAGGATGAAGTACTACATAAGATTAAGCTTGTAATAAATATGTTATGGATGAATTCATTCTTGGGCATCCCTGGTAGAAACTGATGGGATATGTTGCCATTTGAACCCTTTCCTTCTTCCTACCAACACAGCTCTGCAGCTGACTGCGGCTTGTCTGAAGCAGGGAAGAGGGCTGATCATGGCTAGGGGACCACTGTAGAAGGAAATTCCTTACTCAGTAATCTACTTGTTTTTGATTACTATTTCTCCTCTTCTAGCTTCCAAAGCTGATGCTATTTCAAGGTTCCAACCAGTTCATAAAAATTGACAAAAGCTCTGAAATCACCCCTGTCAAAAGAATCTCTCATATGCCATTATTTAATTTCGGTGGATTCTTCTTCTATCTCATTTAATTGAAAAGCTCCTTTTGATTTGTACATCCAACAAAATTGCTCAGAATCCATAAAAGTAACTTTGTGATATTATTAAATATGAATTTATAAATATTTTTATTATACAGACATTTATGTTATGATACTACTCATTGTCGTATTATTTGGCTAATATATTTACCTTTCACTATTCAGGAATATACTGCTAGCCAACATACCCTGTGTTTTGGGCTTTAAAAACCCAAACTCAAACAATGGAAGAAAAAATTAGTGGAAAAATTAGGCTCTGCTTCTGATAAATTATAAACAGGAAGTTTTTTTAAAACTCTTATAAGCTTTATTCATATAATAAGTCCTGAAGTATTTTACTTGTATTTAAATGAAATGACCCTTTCAGAAATATGGATATTAAAATGAATATTAATTTGTATGTGTGTTTATACATTGTCCTAGCTCTCATTTTTTACTAATTTCCTATGACTCCCGACAAATTTTACTTTTCTGATCCCAATATATATAGCACATTATATTTTGATCCTAGTATCTATCCTTATAATTTTTCCTTTTATGGTAATCTAACCTGAGATAATGGCGCTGACAACTATACATGAAGTGTTTGTAGAGCAGTAACCTTGTGAGTTTTAAAAGGTACAGTGGGTAATGAGTGATTAAATTGCTATAATACCACTAGATCCTCCTTTAATATTCCTAGAGCCTGAGGCAAGAATATGTGGAGAGCCGCATACTTGAGGCTAAATATTTAAATGTCATGAAGCAAGCATAGAAGTTATTACAGACTATCCCCCTGTTGATAAATATACCTAGAAGGGCAAAGTAAAATTTTAAAATGCTCACATTCCAACCAGTTCTGTTCCAAGACACAGTGGCACAGGAAGACCTGAGCCATGGCCCACCCCCTTCTCTTCTCATCTTTCGACTGGGCGGGATCTTAAGTGTGAATTTGAGTGTAGCCCAGTTGGCACATCACAACTTCATCCATATACCCCTCATTATGCTACAAACAGCACCCCTTGATTTCAGGCCTGAGAAATACGACCACATGAGGCCTAGAAGCAGAAACAGGGTGACTTGGGCAAGACTTTTGGGGTCTGCATGTGAGTACCAAGAGCTTGTTCTAGAAGAAGGCAGACTCTTACTGGAGGGGAAGGTGGCTATAGGAGGGTCAGAGCAGGGTCCTCTTAGAGTGGGGACCTAATGAAAGCTTGCTGGCCAAAGATTAAAGTCAATAATTACTGAGTACTACTGAACGATCTTTGGGTCAACTAATTTTCAGCTTTGCTCTCAGTTACTATCTCTGGTTATTTTAGAATGCTTTGCAGACACAATGGAAATTAACTCCTCTTTCAAACACTGAAGATTTAAAGAAAGGTTTTCAAGACATTTAAGACTTACTTGGCTTTCTCTTTGCACAGCACTAAGTAATGGTATTTTTATATATTGAAGCCTACAGATGTTAAGGGGCTACAGTTTCTGTTTAGAAACATGGTGATTTTATGAAGAACATTTTAATCTCATTTAATCTGTTATCAGAATGGGATGCAAAATGACTTCCATGTTTCTAGAACAATTATGGCATAGTAGAATTAGTATAACGTTGAAAGCATGTTGTTTTATTTCTTCCTTTGTGAAATGTCAAAAGGCTATGTTTTCTAACTACATGGCACGCCAGTCACCTCTCTACCTTCCAGATTTTTCATATGGTGCAGAATTGAACTTCATCTAATGAGCTAGAGCTCAAGTCTTACATATTTGGAAAGACATGAAATGTAGGCATGTGAGAGTATGTTGTGAGCAAACATAATTATTTCTTTACAATATAGAAGATCAAAGCCCAACTATTATAATTGGCCTTTACTAGTGTCTAGTAATAACTAATTAACTGAATACTGACTGAATTCATTTCCTAGGGCTACCATAACCAAGTATCAAAAATGAGGGGGCTTGAAAACAGCAGAAATTTATCCTCTCACACTGTGGAGGCTAGAAGTCTGAAATCCAGGTGTTGGCAGGGTCATACTCCCTCCAGAGCCTCTAGGGAAGGCTCCTTCCTTGCCTCTTTTTGCATCTAGTAGCCCCAGATGTTCTTTGGCTTGTGGTAGCACAGCTCCAATCTCTGCCTCACTCTTCACATGGCCGTCTTCCCTCGTGTCTGCGTCTGTGTCCAAAGTTTCATCTTCTTATAGGGACTCCAGTCGCATTGGATTAGGCTAATCTAGTATAATCTCATGTTAACCTGATTATGTGTGCAAAGTCCTATTTCCAAATGAGGTCACATTAACAGGTACCAGGCGTTAAGATCTACACATATCTTTTGAGGGGAGGGGACACAATTCAACCCATAACACTAATCACATGCCAGAAACTATTTTAGGTGCCGTATATATTTATATATAATGTCATCAAAACCTTATAGCAACTCTATGAGATGAGTACTACTGATGCTCCAGTTTTAAAATTATGGAAACTTAGGAACAGAAGATAATGTCACCTGTCCAAGTCCATGTAGCTGGTTATTGGCTAGAACATAAACAAGCCAGGCAGTCTACCTCCAAAGCCCACACTGTAACCACTAAGCAATATACAACCCATGCTATACTTTAAAATATAATAGTGTCATCATTTACATGTATTTTATTTAAGTAAATTCTAATGGCCCTATCCTGAAAGCCAGAATCTTTGCTTCTAAGTTTGTGTCTGTTTATAACTATCTTTATTTTTTTTTAAGATTTTAGTTATTTATTCATGAGAAACACAGAGAGAGAGGCAGAGACACAGGAAGAGGGAGAAGCAGGATCCCCACAAGCAGCCTGATGTGGGACTGAATCCCAAACCCTGGGATCACATCCTGAGCCAAAGGCAGATGCTCAACCGCTGAGCCACCCAGGCGTCCCAATAACTGTCTTTATAACTGAACATTACAAATAATTTTACATTGGTAAAATGGCAGGACTAGTTGGATTTTTTTCAGCACCTGGTAGTATGAGGAGATACAGGAGCCAGTGTAAATAGCAGAAGCTACTTAAGAGATGTAAGAAACAGATGAAACTTAGAGACTATACTTGTGTGATTTTCAATACAGATGGATAAAAGATTAAGAATATTTTTTTTATATTTTTTCTTTTATAAAATACATTACTTAATTATCTTACCATCAGTTAATAAAAATATTAGTCAAAAGAGAGATAGTTTTATGCCTATTTCTAGATTTTTAGAGAAGAACTGCAGGAGAAATGCATCCTCACCTTATAATGCTAAAAAGATTGGTTTATTGGTAAACTAAGAGATTTTGCTAAGGGAATATTAAATAAAATGTAAATGTATATTTATATGTATAAGAACATATGAAAATATAGGTAGCAGATATATTCCTAAGCAGACATCTATTGATAAGCAAAGACTAAACATCCTGATTAACATTCTATGTAGATTGTGGTTCTATAGATAGATAGAGCCTAGATGAGAAAAACGCACGCAATAAGGCCAGACTATTCACATTTCCACTAGGTGGATAAAATCACAGTATTTCTCTTAAATGGAAGATAAAAATCTGTGGGGAAATGAGGTTTCTATTACATATTTCATCCCAACTGGGAAAAATGTTTATTTACCTACATTTCCTTACTATTGATGCATAAGCATCCACATTCTGAGGTGAGTGGGCATGTAGAGAGCACCATCCCCCTTGAACCCTTCTGCTGTACCCTAAGAGGGGACTTCAGATTCAGACAGTCCCTGATGGCCTCTGACACCAAGATCTCTGGGTCCTGCTCAGATCACTTTAGTCATATGGTACTTAACCTGCACTTTTGTGAACATAAAAGCATAGAGTGCTTTTTTTTACACACACCATTAATAAATAATAAGGCACATGATTAGTGAGTGGAATTCTTTACCAACCAATTAGGCAAATCGGACTGTGTCTAGCACCACAAGAACCCATAACTCCCTAGTGGTGTTTCTCTTGCCCTGCCATTAGAACCGTGCAGCCAAGTCTGATGACAGAAATCTCTTCCCATGTTCACTACACAGGGGGACACTCTGCCTTTCCTTCAAGGAACTGAAATCCTGTTTTTGCTTTTGTTCACATTTCCATTCTGCCATGGATTACCTCGTGGGTCACAACCTCTCTCTGTCTAAAACATGGGGATAATGACCTTTACCTCTCTACCTATTTCACAAGAGTGCTTTTTTTAAAAAAGATTTTATTTATTTATTCACGATAGATATAAAGAGAGAGAGGCAGAGACACAGGCAGAGGGAGAAGCAGGCTCCATGCTGGGAGCCTGACACGGGACTCGATCCCGGGACTCCAGGATCGTGCCCCCGGCCAAAGGCAGGCGCTAAACCGCCAAGCCACCCAGGGATCCCCACAAGAGTGCTTTAAGAGCTACAGAGGAATTAACTTTTCTTGATGTGTTAAGATACATATGGATAGATATCATAAATGGATTAAATCTAAACTTTAGACTTTAGACCTGTGGATTATGCTTCTGGATCCAAATTTATGCTCTCACCATATTAGATACCTTTTTATCTTAATGGCCACCATTCTTAGAAGAGTATTTTTTTAAGCCAGGAAGGGAAACTGTCAGTTACTTTAAATGTTTGTGTATCTAAAATACCAAATACAGCGCAGCAGGTATGAAACATTTTACATATTCTAAATTGCTATCATGAATAGGAAAATAACTTATTCTTGAAATTTATTTATTTTATCTGTCATCATGAGTAGATATCCAATTTTGTCTTCCCAATAGTGCTCATTTGTGGCATTCTATCCCACTCTCATTGAAGTGTATGACGTTTTCATATTGGTTTTCATGGCACATTAACACATCTTAAGCACTGTGATCTTTTCTATTGCTTTGGCAATAATGTACCCTTCACTGTACTTCAAGTAGTTTATGTCGTAGTTATCTTTCTGTGGACTAAGTACTAAGCCTAATAGTAACATATATGACTTACCTTCATAAGCAAATGCCTCAGCCACCAAAATGCCAACAAAGATAAGAAGTAGCACAGAATATTCCTCTTCAGGCATGAGTAGAAATAGGCCACAGCTGATTTCACAAAGTGGTAAGCATATGTCAACGCTTAAAATAATAACCCTCCATTTCCCGCCTCTTTATTTCTCAGTGTAAACTTGTGGGAGCTTATGAATAAAATATTTCTTTTTTTTTTTACTAGCCTCAAAATTTATGTTAGCCCTGAGCCAGAAGAAGAGAAATGAATTTTTAATTTTTAATCTGAAACATTTTCCTGCTCTTTTTCATAGGTTTCTCTTCAGAAAAGGAAGTCAAACAGTAGAAGTACACACAAGTGGAGGAGCATACGGGCAAAGGGAGAGCTTGGCTGAGGGCTCTCTTTTTTTCTTTTTGCTGGTGGCTTGTGTCTGCACAACTGCACATCATCAGCTCCGTTATTTGTGCACAGTGACCGTTATTTGGCATGGATAAAGGAAAAGACTTGTGACAGCTAGGATCCTGATCAAGTCTGAGAAGCCAGTATTACAAACCAAACACAACTTCCAGTTTCCTCGAAATGAGATTTGGCAGATGAAGTATGTACCATTCTTTGAAACTTTCTTCAGCACATTGCTGTTGGATTTACAGAGACTATTTCGTGATTTCAGCAACTTCACTTTTGGTGCAGTGATGTTCTATGTTGATTGAAATATTTATTCCCTGGGGGAAAAGTTTCAGCAGTTGTAAATGTGTAACATGGCTCCCATTGTTTTTGTAGGGCTTGGTTCTTTAGCCAGTTTGACTAGATACTGTGTTCATGATTGTTGGCCTTGGTGAACCTATGGATAGGGCTGAGGAGGTATATATACTTCCTTAAACTAAATGAATGGTTCAGTCTGAATAAAGTGTTCACCTCAAAACTATGCTCTGAGCAGATCATTCCTCTAACGTGGTGAGAAACTGTGAGCCTCCTTCATTTTTAGGTGGAATAGATTATGAAAGATAAAACCATAGTCTGATGATGATGGCTTTGCTGCATTCATATGTGCTTACAGTAGTAGTTTGGAGACACATGGATTTGTGGTGAAATCTGCTTTTACTTCCTCTGGATTTGAGTAATTATTGATGAATAACACATCTGACTCCTCAAACTTATGGAAGTGAAAAATGAAATTTTTCATTCATTTCAATATCCAAATTGTATTGCAATTAAATTATACAGTGACATGACAGACGTCTAAAGACTAAGCAGATTTAAAAGTATTATGTTCATCCATTTAATATGGTTTCTGCTAGGACCAACTGGAGATCCTCTTTGTGAGGAGATGTATAGCAGGAGTGTGAGATCCACAGCTATCTGTAATCCTGCAAGCACCTAAAGAAAACCAGGAGCATCTGCTGAACCTACAGTCAAGCAAAGCAATCCAACATACTGCTGAAACTATCTAGCTCCAGCCTCTAGAAGTTATACTACTTAATTCCAGCTCAGACTCTTTTCCTTTTTCAACTTCTGAGTATACTTGCAGCTTTGTGTAACAGGAAGGTGAACCAGCCTTAGAAAGTTAAATACTTTCAGCCTCAGTCTGGCTACTCGAAAGATAATTCCTGAGAAAGAATTATCCTTCCGTTACATTAATTCTCTAGAGCTTTGTTTTTGCTGCTACTTATTAAAGAGACAAATCATTCTTGAGCAATACTTCAGCGTAAGTGAATCAGAAAAACAATGGGATTTACAAGTCAGTTTCATCAAAACTTTTTTTTTAATTTCCATTTCTTCAGATTAGTGGAAAAGCCATTGCAATAACAACTTTTAGTGGTGGATTCAGTTTGCCAACTGAGATGTGCCTACTGGAATAAAAACAACATACATACAAGAAGTACCCTTTGATGGACTCATTCTAGGTCAATCCAACAGCAATAAAACATGATTTAACCATCTTATTACTATTACTGAAGTCATCCTATTATTAATTAGCAAGTTGGCAAACATTGGCAAGATTATGCAAATGCTAATGTAATGGGAAAAACTCCAATTTAAGTGAGACCTAATTTAATTTGAATTCCCAGTGGGTGACTGCAAATGTGGGAAGAGGACCCCTTGATCAGAGTGCAACAAAAGACAGAATTTCTACAAGAAGACAGATTTCTACAGCTCTGGCCCAAGAGCCAGCCAGTCCCTCCTGTGTCCCTTTCCCCAAATCATTTGTTTGGGGACTTCTGTCTCAGCGCATTGTAAGGGTGATCCTCAGCTGTGGCACTTGCTTCATTATCACACACAATTTGTGGAAATTATGTGAGGAATAGCTGTATCCCTTTGAAAGGAGAGGAAGTCATATCACACAGTCTCTTTTATCTAGGAAATGTAAACCCGGGCACATTTTAAATTTTTGATGATCATGGAGAATTTTATCTTGAAGGCATCACATGAAGAAAAAGGTGTATTCACCTTGTCTTGGTTGTGACGTGAAGTCAAGAACTGGTTAAATCTTGGAGTTAGGCCAACTTCTATTGCTACTAGCGTATATTTTTTTTCTCTATTTTACTTATCAACAAAAAGATATTCCAGGCTAAATTGCTAATATTATTAAGCATGAACATACTTCCAGGTGATTTTCTTTAGTTTCTTTACTGAGGTCTATCACTTAACGTTAAAGTGCATTACGTGGTATAAGTATGGGTCTGAATGGTTGCTCTCATGTATCAATACTTTTAATGTAGCTCGGTCACTGGTGAAATCAAATCTGAAAGACATATGACCTCCCTACTCAATAATTCAATGTAACAATTTATTTTATTTTATTTTATTTTATTTTATTTTATTTTATTTTATTTTATTTTATATTTTATTTTATTTTATTATTTTATTTTATTTTAATATGGAGCACTTCACCAATTTGTGTGTTATCCCTTCTCAGGGGCCACTTTAATCTTCTCTGTATCATTCTAATTTAGTATATGTGCTGCCTAAGTGAGCACAAAAATCATTAAATGAATACCCACTTATTTTCAAAAATGTCTAGGCAGCATAAAATATCACACACTGCCTCTGTCTCTATGCACTATTTTTGGTTGAGTCCATATTTGGAGGGGAGGGCAGAGTGATTTAGCACCTTTTATTCTTCCCTTTGCCCCTTTTTCATTTTTGCCATTTTTCTTTCCATCTTCCCAGGGACCCCGACGTATTAGAATCAAAGGAGATACAGAATCTTGTTGCATTGCTGTTGCAGCTATGCTACAATCCATTCTTTGCTGGCTCAGAATTGCCTAAGCTCCAATTATACAGCTCAAATGAAAAGAAAATATTTGCTATAATCCCCACTTTTAGTAATTCTAGAAATAATTTCTCTTCCCTCCTTTCCTTCTTACATACCTACCTCATCACTCCCATTAGTGTTTTGGTCCAAGGAAGAAAGGTGTTCTGGGGGAAAAATTATACTCCCAGCTTTTGTGATTCTATAGAAAAGGACACTTCTATCAGCACACACAATTCAGACACACACACACTCACTCTACATTCACACCACACTTACATACAAACCACCCACACCATAAACACACATCACATACACATATATGCCACATGCACACACACACATATACAAAATACAGACACACTACACACACCACATATATACACACACATACTCATCACATACAGACACACCACACATACATACCCCACACATGCACATGTATCACATACTCCACATACACATGCACACCACACACGCTACACATACACACCACAAACACAAAACAACACGCTCTGCCTCTACCATCTTACCTACACACTGGCCTCCATTTTCTCCTGGTGACTGGTAGATTTATTCAAATGGAAAATTCCGCATAATAAAGCTATTTTTAAAATTTACTTCAAATCCCTGTGTGTATAATATATTGCCAAGAATACTGACAAACTCCATTCTAAGCCTCCTACAGAAAGCAATGGTGCTGAGATCTAGAACCCATTAATTTGCCAGTAATTGCTGAGTGATATGAGACTTTTAATGTTTGTGGGAATGTGTGAATTTCACTAATTTGTGTATTGCACAAATTATTTTAAGTGTAAGTATAAATATATACTGTAAAATGACTTCTCTCTACTCTCCTTTGATTTTATTTCATTACAATATCAGAAGGAAGAGCACAAGGCTCTTCCTTATGAGGCTCAGGAAATACTGTTTGGTAAATTAAACCCCACCCTTAGGGCCTCCTGAGGTGCTTAACTTATTACTGAGAATTAATTTGCTGAGAGAATCCATCTTATTAACTGATTTTCCTGAGTCTGCTCTTGACTGGCAGGAGTGTGCTTAGATGGAGTAGCAATTTCAATTTGCACATCTGTGAGGGAACCTCTCTCCTACTTGCAGCCGAAGTTTGATGACCCACATCAGTCAACCACACACACACACACACACACACACACACACACACACACACTTGCACACACAGCTGGCAAGAAGAATGAGACCCCCCTTACGGTGCCTGAGTGATGTGGTCAATTGGGCTTTTGACTTTTAGTTTCAGCTGGAGTCATGGTCTCTGGGTTGTAAAAATCAAGCCCTGCATGGGGCTTGGTGCTGAGCATGAAGTCTGTTTGAGACTCTCTCTCCCTCTCCTTCTACCTTCCTCCCCTAAAATAAATAAATAAATCTTTTTTTTTTTTTTAAATGACACCTCCTCCCCACCTCTACTCAGAGACACATTTGTAGGCAGATCTGGTTATGCTGAAGTAGAAGAAAAATGAGTTTGAGAGAGATTTGTGTCTTGGTTTCCAAACGCCCATTACATTTATTTTTTTTTTTTAATTTTTGGAAGAGCACCTTGGTATCCTGAATGGCTTCAAAATTGAGTCAGCACGTTTTTAGATAACTGATCAATTCTACATGTATTTTCTCATCTTGATCAAATATCTGTTTTGGATATTATTATTTGTCAATGTCATTTACTAGAAATTTGCTTTGATTTTATAAAAATGTATTGTGTGTGCAATGATGGGTCACATAAAAGAAACAGAGGCACTTTCTATTCTTTCTATTGTCTAAAGAAAAGTATTCTAACAGCTGTAGGGAGGATGCACTGAAGCCGGGAGAGTGAAACTCCTTTTAATTTTCAACATATTTTTTGGCCTTTCTATGTCTTTAGAAGTATCATATTTTTATGTAAAACACAGAAGACAGTCAGAATTTGGCAATTTGTAATGAACAAAATATTACAATAGTCAAGTACTCTAGCAAAAGTTTGTAAGTTTTTTTATGAAAATGTATTATTTCAATAATTAGCAAAATCTAGAATCATTTTCTCCAAAAGGAAAACTAGCCTTTCTTTTTATATTATTCTTAGTTCAATAAGGTTCTAGCAATATGACAAAAATCCATTTTCCCCATAAAACATTAAAGGCTAATCCCAGAATATAGATTAATTATTAAGAAAATTTTCAAAGTTAAAATGGATTTTTAAAAATACAGGTGGATTAAAAAAATAAAAATAAATAAAAATATAGGTGGAGAGCCAATGTTCTGACATAAATTAATGTTTTCCTAAAGAAAATTATCATTAACACTATTTTGCAAATCTTTAACTTTCCTTTGGACTTTCTTGCTTCATCACCAAATAATTTAACATCTATCTCCTTCACCTCCTCTGTGAACTGAGGAGACAGCATGTGCTAAGTTGCTTCCCAGTAAAATGAAAAGATAATCAGGTAAAAATGGGTTTTTGTGGTTTTTTGGTTTATTGTTGTTGGTTTTTTCCAATAGAAGTAGTCAAGATAGTTTAAGAGCTTTTATCCCAAATCCTTCAAGAAATCCACTTTAATAAAAAAGAATGTAATGAATGGGTATAGCAAAATTTTGTAGAAAGAGCATGGGATTTGGAGTCAGATACAAATTCTGCTCCTAGTTGTACCAGCTGTGAACGTGAACAAGTGTGCCTAAATTAGTGAATCTCAACTTCCATAACTGAAAAAGGATAATAAGAAAACACTATCAGAAGATTTTTGTAAAAACCAACTATATCAAATATGTAGTGTTTGGCACCAGGTGGTGGTCAGTATATGTTAGCTTCTTTCTGCTTATCGTAATGGTTAAAGAGCTTTCTCTAGGGTAACATTTCCCAAAGTGTGCTTGGTAGGTGGGAAATAAGGATTGTATAGCAAAGCATTCCCTGTCCCCATGAGTGTAAGATGTGTTCTGTTCAACTCAGCTTTTGCTGTAGGACACTTCTCATATCTCTTCATGTGAAATTGCAAATTGTAAAACTTACATTGTGAATAGTTCCCAACACGTTCAGATGTTATGTTGATAAGGAGAACATAAATAGAATTAATACAAAAATCATATTGCATTCAAGATTAACTTCTGCAAGACAGAGACATAAATTCCCAATCTTGACGGAATTTAGACATATTATGCTTATTAAGAGGTTAGACCAAAAACAGAATAATATTGGACTTTTGTGTTAATATGTATCAGTGTCCTGCTTATTATGATGGTTAAAGAGATTTCTCTCAGGTAACATTGATATCACACATCACATATCATTAAAATTAGCTTCAGTAGGATGGGACAGGGTAGAAGAACAAAAAGGAGGTACACAAAAAAAAGAGGTACATACCCTGACGGGGTGGACACAGGTGCAGATGATGGGAGGAAGCCAGCCCAGTGAATGGGTGTGATATGCCAAATAGAAGGTGACAAGGGAAGATCAATTTAGATGTAAGTCCCGGGAAAATCCAACGTGGAGTAACAATGGTGTTCAAGGTGAACCTGACTGAAAATGGATCAAAGCACGCAAATCAAAAAGGCTTATCCTGATGCAGAAAGAATGAAACAAAATAAAATATCTGGGCACATTCTGAAAAAAATTGTGCTACAAAAATAAGGTAATAATTATGAATTAAGAAATAGTTCTCATAAAAGTTTCCAAGCTAAAAAAAACAATTGGTCAAAAAGGAACAATAGAGGGATACCAACCAATCCTGGACAACACAACATACAGGAAGATAATGGAATAGCACTTGTCATTTTTTCTTTACATTATACTGTTTTTCATTTACTTTTTCACTCATTTTTCAGGTATCAGTGTAAAATAACATACTGAATTACTACAATGAAATTATGTTAAGTTTTATATAAATTGCTCTATAATTTCCTAACATGTTATAAGCAATTATAAATGCCTCATGTCTGGGGCACCTGGGTTACTCAGTTCACTGAGTATCCTACTCTTGATTTCAGCTCAGGTCATGATCTCAGGGTTATGAGATCAAGCCCCGTGTCTGGCTCTGTGCTCAGAGGGAATCTGCTTGGGATTCTCTCTCTCTCCCTCTCCCTCTGCCCCTCCCTCCCTGCTCTTTCCCTCTCAAATAAATAAATCTTTAAAAAATTAAAGTATAAATATATTATTTCTTAGTAATATATTTTTGCACTTCTAAAAAACATATTTGTTTTACCATATCTATGGTTAGTTAGAATGTAGCAATGATACAATGCAAGGAGCCTGCCTTTCTGAGAATTTATCTTCCAATTTTGAAAATCTGAAGGTTTTATTACTTTTATAATATGTAGGTCACAGTTCAAAGCAGAAGACTAATTGAGTAAGAAGTGTTTATTTTTGAAACCTAAGAGCATTTTACATTTTGGCCATTGCACAAAATCCTTTTTATAATTTTTATTCTATCTTGCAATTCAGAAGAACTTCAAGTAAAACTCAGATTTCATGTTTATCTCCCTTAGAAAAACAAATCATATAATGGAAGGAGAAACTAAATCATAGATGTGGGTATAGATTTACCAATCTAGCAGAATTATAGCTTTTTATATAATTTTCTAGTTTGTAGGTACTCTGATGAAGCCAAACTTACATATGTCACTTTATGTAGAGGAATTTTGGAGATTTTGGACAATATTCCAGAGTAAAGCAGCTTCAGGCACATTCTTGATATTAATGTCTGCAAGGTACCTCCCATTTCCAAAAAACAATTAAATTGTTGATTAGTTTCAACAGGATATGCATACAAGTTCCTAATTAGGCTATTTCAAAAATTAGAAGTACAAAGTATAAATTAGAAGTATAAATAAAGATATACCTGAAGCTATTTGTTTAAGTAACAGGAAATTAGTGGTAAAAGGCATAAAATCCAAATGTTTTTCCTTTATAATTAATTTGTGAAAACAACTTAAATATAATATATATATTCTAAATATTACATATATTTTTTAGGTATAGCACAAACTAGACAATTAAAATATTCTCTTTTTTAAAGATTTATTTATTTATTTATTTATTTGAGAGAGAGGGAAAGATAGAGCATGAGCAAGAGGGGCAGAGAAAAAGGGAGAAAGAGAATCATAAGCAGACTCCACGAGCATGGAGCCAGACACAGGGCTTGATCTAATGACCCTGAGATCAGAACCTGAGCTGAAACCAAGAGTGAGACACCTAACCCACTGTGCCATCCGTGTGTCCTGACAATTAAAATAGTCTAACAAAAATGTAACAATAAAAGAGGAACTAAGATTTTGATAATTTTTTTTTCTTCTGGTAAATTTCTGAAAGTTCTTTTGCACCAATAAACATACCCCCTGGTACATTTCAGAATTTTTAAGATTGATTGATTGATTGATTGATTTGAGAGAGAGCAGTGGGAGGGGCAGAAGGAAAGGGAAATGGAGAGAATCTCAAGCAGAGATTCCCTGCTGAGAATCTGCCTACACAGGGCTCCAGGTGCCCCATTTCAGCTTCTTTATAAGGGATATCTAAATAGATTGCTAAGGATGTTACATGCATCTTGTAAAAGTTAGAAACAGTCATGCTGGTGTGGCATTTGCATGTTCTTGGACAGAGAATTGCTAGAATCAGAAGCAGAATGCAGAGTGTAGTAAGCTTTAAAAAAATTCTTCTCACATTCTCATCTAAGCTACCCCTTCACAGTCTTCTGGTTTTACTAGGCTCTGGGAGTAAGGGGGAAAGGAGCTGCTAGACAAAGAGAAGATGTAGGGTTAATAGGTAGGGTTGAGGAAGGGTGACATCAATGAATACCTATCATCTGACACATCCATGAGCAAAACCAATGAGCTTCACTTAATTGAAAAGCCCAGGAACATTACAGCCAGAATCCAACTTCTGTTCCAAAGTCTTTGAAGCACTGAGGTCCTCTGGTAAAGTAGTACCCATGACAAGCTACATCGTGACCATCAACCAGGCAGACCAAATAGCTTTTCTGTGAAATGCTATCTGTATGGCTCATGGAATGAGTCACCATGTTGTTTTCTGGAGTTTTTGAATCTTAGTATACATAGTTCACAGCCTAAGGAATTTCTCTGTTCTTTACTAGCATCGGGTCAGCTCTTATAGCCCACAACAGAAAGTGGCTGTCTTGGCTCTGCTATACTGGCATTCACCACAATCATTGGATTTTCTTCTTTTACTCTTTAAAAACTTTCTTAAGAAAAAAGCTGCTTTTTTCTTCACTTTTTCATCTACTCACAATTACTGTCTGTTTTTTGAAGATGATATTTGACTGAGGACCTTCTCATATTGACCCAGCCCCAGCCATGCCGAACCATGTGACTCTCCCCTCAGAGGGTCTTAGGACTCCATTCCTAAGCTTTCTACATGGCTAAGAGCACCTCTCTGAATCAGAGAAGCTCTCATAAGTCAGAGAAAATCCTTACAAGATATTGAAGAGGAACTATTGCAACCCATTGTACTTGACAAAATCTTGTATGGTGAGTTCCCATATACAGGAGCTCAGGAAATATATCACCCATGTGGAAGTCTAAAAAAAATGTTTTAAAGATAATTTGTAGCTCAAGAATATATTTTCCATGGATTAAACAGTAAAAAGAAAAATATAAAACCCTAAAAGCAATGTTTAACAAAATGGAAGAAAAACAACTGAAACCAATATATTTGATCTATAAAATACAATCATAAATATGTAAATATAAACTAGGAAACATGTAGGTAAACACTATAAATACTATATGTGGTATTTACGTGTGACATATAGGTGAATATTTTAAAAACAATATAAATATGTAAAGAAAAACCAGAAATACATATATACATATGTATCAAATATGGACAATTATCTAACATGTCTAATGTATAAATAGCTTTAATAAATCTTTAAAAACACCTTTATTTAATAAATATGTGTTAAGGACTTATATTCTATGCTATCTAAAATGAGCCTGGAATCTTCATATGCTACTATTGAGAATATAAATGAGTTTGCCTTTTCTGGAAAGCCATTTATGCCATGTATCATGTGTTTTGATAATGCTCCTATTCTTTGATCCAGTAAAGTCCTCTTCTAAGAATCTAAATTAAAGAGTCAGTAATCAAATGTAATCAAAATCTACATGAGAGTTGTGAACTAAATTAAGAAACATGTAATAGAGCCATTTGTCATTATTAAAATTATTTACAAAAATTTAACATAGAAATGCTAACTTTAAGTAAAGATAAATCACCATTTAAAAAACGTACTTTGGTTCACAATTCATTATCTACAATTCTGAAATCTAAAAGCTCCAAGTAACAAAAACTATTTTGTAACTCATTTAATAGCAAAATATGACCTGAATTCATATAAGGCTATTTATAGTCTTTATTTATCTTATTTATTGTAAACCTCAAGCATTTCAACTTTTTTCTTTTAAAGATTTTGTTTATTTATTCATGAAAGACAGAGAGAGGCAGAGACACAGGCAGAGGGAGAAGCAGGCTCCATGCAGGGAGCCCGATGTGGAACTCCATCCCAGGTCTCCAGGATAACGCCCTGGGCTGAAGTCAGGCACTAAACTGCTGAGCCACCCAAGATCCCACATTTCAACATTAATGTATTTAACCAAAGGGTCCTGCCCCCGACCACACCAAGGGTGTTATATAATATACAGCTTATAACATATTAGCTTTTCATAGCTAATCGAGTCTCAGTTCCTAAGCATATTGTGGTTACAAAAGTTATAGGTAAGGAATTGAAGATTTATGCAGTCTCAATTTAAAAAACTTATAAACTGTATATTTATTTTTATTTTCTTTTTCTTTTTATTTATTTATTTATTCATTCATGAGAGACAAACAGAGAGAGAGAGAAGCACAGACACAGGCAGAGGAAGAAGTAGGCTCCATGCAGGGAGCCCGACATGGGACTCGATCCTGGGTCTCCAGGATCACGCCCTAGGCTGAAGGCAGGCGCTAAACTGCTGAGCCACCCAGGGATCCCCAAGCCACCCAGGGATCCCCTTATTTTTATTTTATTTTTCATTCTATCTAGATGGATAGATGGAAGGAAGGAAAAAGGGAGGGGAAGGAGAGAAGAGGAAAAAGTGCAGGTAGGAAAAAAAAGAAATGTTTCTAAAATATTAGTAGTTATCTATGAATGGTGGGATTATGGGTGATTTTATTTTCTTTTCAATGTTCTGAATTTTCTAAAATAAACAAGATTTTAGAACCAAGAAAAATTCAAAAAATACAAAAACATTATTTTGGGAATTATTTTATATTTGAAGCTCTTCATGGAAAACACAAAGATAATTTTTTTAAGCAATTTAGTGTTTGAATTATCACAACTTTAAAAATAATGGGGTATACATTAATGGATATTCAGTATAAAATACATGTATACGTATATAGTTAGTATTTCATATTAATTCAGGTTGTATTTCTACAGTCATGTAAATGTATATTTTATATCTACATCATATATACATACACATATATAATAAATATGTACAGTCTTCTCCATGAGGCCAACCCTGCCCATCTCATTTAAAAAGGCAACATCTTACACCTAGCTCTCCAGTAAAAAAAAAAATTAAAAAAAAAAAATAAAAAATAAAAAAATAAATAAATAAAAAGGCAACATCTCTCATAGTCTAGATTTTATTTCATGCTCTTTTTCTCTCCCATTGCACATACTACCTTCTATCATAGTATATTTATTAATTTATTATGTTTATCATCCCTGCTGGAACATTAACTCACAAGGGCTTAGATCTTTTGTCTGTTTTGTTTACAAATGTATGTCAAGCGCCCTGGAACATACTAGGCGCTCAGTGCATATTTGTTGAGTTAATGAAGATACATATAATTCTGAAATACTAAGTAACAAAGAGAACAATACACATTTTAGTAATTCATAGAATCTCAGAATTCTTAGAATCATATTATCTGAAAGGAACCTGAGCTCTCTTTAGTACAGATAAAAATATGGCTTAGCTGAACATGGTTTTAGGACATTACTCCCTACTAGCTAGGCTATCCAAGTACACTATTTATTTTATGCTAAGAAATGTTTATAACCAGCTGCTGGTGGAACCTTGGTTTGCTTTTCTTCGATGTTTTTCAAGTTTCTAAAAAGAAGATTAAGGACTCTTCTAATGATTCTATCATGTGATCCTGTGTTAGTGATTTATTAAAATAATATCCCTGTGACTGTTTTTATCTTGTCCGAGAAAAAAAATCCTATAATCTAGTTTCCAAGGATAATGTAGAACATAAGAAGACTATGCAATACGGACAAAATTATCTACATAAATTTCTACTACGTGATCTACACAATCTACATCATTTGACAGTACCCTTAAACTGAATTCATGGAACCCAAAGAGCTCATGATTCTTCTTGAGAACAAATGGCTTTCTTCTCATCTGCTGTGCATATTCTGCTACAGAATACCACAGTGTAAGCACAGTATAAACAACATGTGGAGTTGTGCTGGGTAAAGAGGCAAGTGGGACAGACTCTTTTGCTCTCCCAGCATTCCGCAGGACAAGCCATGATCCTTCTTATGCTTTATATACATTAGCTATGGAAAGTGGCCATAAAATCGGAGGCTGCCTTTGCCTTTGAAAATCTGCAGTCAGAGATTAAATTCCCAAATAGCAGAAGTGTTAGATGAAAACATGCACTGGATGTGGTTTTTTTAGCCCCTCTAAGTGTATCTTTCACTTGTACATTCTATATTACTGTGGTACCCCCCGTGCTAAAAGTCTCTCCTCATTGGCTTTGGGGAGGTTGACTTCTTTTGCTTTATGAGGGACCGTGTAGCAGATACTTGCTTTTTTACTGAGCCTTTTTACTTATTGTAAAATCTATATTCGTCGCAGGAATTAGGTCTTAGGGAAGATTAGCTCTGCCCCAGTCTCAGCCCCAGAGAGTGATTCTTGATTAGTCTCAACCAACCATAACACAGTAGTTCTAGTTCCTTTGCCATGTAGAAATTGAGTCAGAAAATGGCACCTGATCCAATCCTAAGTAATAAGACATGAGTGGAAATCTGCTGGAGTAGCTTCTGGAGAAAGATTCTATGCTCTTAAAAAGAGACATGAGGGAAAAAAATCAAAAGAGAGACATGAGAGAGAGCACACTTGTATTTGTTTTTCCTCTGGACATTGATCTGTGAGGATATATGGTTTGCAGATAGAGTCATTTTGCAAACATGAAAGCCTATCCAAGATGTCAAGGCTAGTAGAACAAAAGGAATGACTCTGAGTATTTAATGGCATTCTTAAGTTGCTTGAATTAACAAACCCTGGAGGCTCCATACATCTGAGACATTAGTTATATACAACAATTAAGTTTCCATGTTGACCAAGCCACTTTAGTAAAAGCTGAAGGCATGCCTCTTCAGCAATATGGAAACTTTTAGCACATTTTTGAGACAGGTTTGGTTATTTACAACAGTAACACGTCTTTCTGTTTTCAGCTCTTATCTTTGCCAACCTCAGTCTACGATTTCATTTTGAGCAATCACTTGGAATTTTTGAAGTGGTCTATCTATTGTCTAAGTCCCTTTGCTTTTTGAGAAAGCAAAGTAAAACAAAAAAAAAGTATAAATGAGAAAAAAATCTGGAGGTCTAACTAGTTACATATCAAATAATAAATAGACTCACTCACAGTCTTAGTTCTTTGAACTCAAAATTTTCGCCTAAATTTGAAGATTCTCCATTATATGGAATAGCTGTGTTTCAGAATGTTGACTGTGTTATAAAGCTATGCTGGTAATTTATCTGTTGTTTGATATGATAAAATTCAAGGCATATTCTCAACCCAAAATTCCTCCAGGGAGAATTGAATTTTAAAATTTCCAGCAAAAAGAAACTATCGGTTTTGAAAATGTGCTTGCTAATATTCTCCACAGTCATTTGAGAACTTGCAAAGATTTCTCAGGTGGGATATCTTCATTCTAGCATTGCTACCAATTTCCAGTAACTCCAAGGTTATAGAACTTCTCACATTCCCCCAATTTTTTGACCATGCATTTGTGATTCTCCAAATTTAACATTTCTTCTAATTTTAACTGGGCATGTACTATGTAAAAGAGGGTTGTGTGGTGAACTCCTATGGAAAAGAATGTAGAATAAGAATTTGGAACTCTGCCTTCCTTGCACTGTGTCTGACCCTGGACCTACCAGTAGAACATCATTTTCTTGTCTTTCACACAAGGAAGATGAACTTGACCCAATTTTTCTAAAAACTTTCCGCTGAAGAACCTCTAATGGCAAAGAAAAAAATGAAAATGTTTGCAACACAAACACTTTTTGGAAGATTTCCATCATGGATAAAAAATGTAGGCCAATGTTGCTAAGTCATGATACACATTTGTTTTCATATATAAATATTGAATAAAATTGAGATGTTAGAAAGATGCGCCATGCATACTCTGTGCCTCCACTCTCGAATCCAGACATACCATATTCTCAAGGAATACACATTCTGTAGTTTTAAAGCTTGACAAAATAGTTTCTTCCTATTCTAAAATCTTAAGAATTTGTTTCTATTGATGTTAGACTGCAATATCATACATCGTCAATAGGTGCCACCACTTAATAGAATTTACTAGAATGTGCAAATTCTTTAGCTCAATATCCATAAGTTAATTAGTACACTTAAAAAGTAGTATAAAATAACTTTATTTAAAATAAGAGCATTTTCCAATAGGAATTTAGGAGAAGTAAAATTGCATAGATAAATGCTGTAAAAAAAAAAAAAGCTTTGTGAAATTTAGTGAAATCAATGGAGGATAATGAATGGATTTACAAAAGTATCCATTATTTTCGCAGCATTTAGGATACCCAACTGCTATTATGACAGATTATGCCATATTCAAATTTGAATTTTTTAAAATAAAAAGATATGATTGTTTCCAAATATATTAAAATCATTTTTTTTCATTTTAAGTTTTTATTTAAATTCTAGTTAGTTGACATGTATGGTAAAATTGGTTTTACCAATTTTAGGTATAGAATCTAGTGATTCATCACTTACATATAACATCTGGTGTTCATCTAACAAGTACCCTCCTTAATACCCATCACCCATCTAGCCCATACCCCCTCCACCTCCCTCCATCAACCCTTAGTTTTGTCTCTATAGTTATGAGTCTCTTGTGGTTTGCTTTCCTCTCTTTTTTCCCCTTCCCCTGTGTTCATCTATTTTGTTTCTTAAATTCCAAATATGAGTGAAATCATACAATATGTCTTTCTCTGACTTATTTTGCTTAGCATAATGCATTTTACTTCCATCCACAGCTTGCAAATGGCAGGCTTTCATTCTTTTTTGATGGCTGAGTAGTATCCCATTGTGTGTATACACACACACACACACACATACACACACACATATACATACACATACCTCTTCTTTATTCATTAGTCCATGGACATTTGGGCTTGTTCCATAGTTTGGCTAATGTTGATAATGCTGCAATAAACATTGGGGTGCTTGTGCCCCTTCGAATCAGTACTTTTGTATCCCTTGGGTAAACACCTAGTAGTATAATTGTCGGGTCATAGAGAAGCTCTATTTTTAACTTTTTGAGGAACTTCCATAGTGTTTTTCAGAGCTAACAGACACATGCTCACCATCACTCATCATCGGGGAAATACAAATCAAAACCATGACGAGATACCACCTCACACCTGTCAGAATGGCTAAAGTTAACCACATAGGAAGCAACAGATGTTGGCGAGGATGTGCAGAAAGGGGAACCCTCTTACACTGTGGAATTCATTCTCTTCTTAAAGAAAAAAAGTAATAATGGTAAAACAATAAAAAAGTATTGTGGTGGAAAACATATGGGATTTGGAGTCAGAAAGACTTAGATTTGATCTCAGCCCTTCTACTTACTGCTTGGACAATCTTAAACAATTTACTTGACCTTTTCTTTTTTATTATTTCTTTATAAATTTTTTTAAGACTTTATTTGTTAGAGAGAGAGAAAGCACATAAGCAGAGGAAGTGGGAGAGGGCGAAGCAGACTCCCCACTGAGCAGGGAGCCCAATTGGAAGGCTGGATACCAGGTCCCTGGGATCATGACTTGAGCTGAAGGCAGATGCTTAACTGACTGAACCAACCAGGTGCCCTGACATTTTCTTTTTTTTAAAACTATAGGGTTTGTATATCTTAACTGCAAGGCTTACACATCTGACAGAGTTTTTGGAAGATTAGTAATGCATATAAATCACCTGATACATAGTAGGCATTCAAAAGGCAATAGTTATTAGTTGTAGTCATGTTTCAGGGAAGCTTCAGAAACTGTATTATCACCATGGGATAAATATGGTGGTGTTAAATGTTATTTTTAAGAGTTGTAACATTAAGTTATAATATTAATTTTAATATGTTCTAATGTACTATGTATCTAACATTTAGGAGGTAAATATATTTCCATATCAAATCAAATTCCATTTAGCTTTTCCATTCTCTTGCTGGAAATTGAAAATGTACTTAGATTTAACTAATCCAGTGGCAAAACTTAAGGTAGGAGAAAAAGACTTATTCGAAATGTCTGGAGCAAAGGCACTTACAGCAGTGGGCCTCCACAATCCCCTGCATGTATTTCTTCTCCTCCTTCCCCCAGGACACCCCTGGTTAGGCCATTTACCGTCACTGTAGGTCAAAGTTCAGGAGGTGAAGGAATGAAGAAAAAGAACATCCCCTTCCCTGATCCCATCCTTGACCTGGTAACCAACTTTAGCCTAGAGTTCCTCACAGAATTTTTCCTAGGCCTAGAGAAACCAGAAAACAAAAAGACCTGCAGAGGTGACATCCTCACATAAGACTACCTCAGAAACTTCTTAGCAGGCTTGGACCTGACTGAGGTGACTAGGAAGGACCTTGCTCCCTGCTACCAAAGGTATCATTCCCAACATGCTATCTGCCACCACCGCCATCTGCAGAGCAAGTCCTGACAAGTGGCTGATCATCCGAAGTGTATGGCATCCCCATGGATGAAGCACTGCTGGACAATGGCATCTGTATTAGTTTGCCAGGGCTACTGTTACAAAATACCACAGACTGGGTGGCTTCAGCAACAGAAATTTGTCATCTCACAATTCTGAAGGCTGGGAACCTGAGATCAAGGTGCCAGCAGAGTTGTCTGTTCTGAGGGATGTGAGGAAGGATCTGGTTCGTGCCTCTCTCCTAGTTTATGGTGGTAGGCCATTTTTTCAGTGTTCTTTGGGTTCATAAAAACATCAGTCCATTTTTATCTTCATTTTCACATGGTGCGCTCCCTGTGTGCAAATTTCTCTTTTTTATGAGGACATTAGCATATTGGATTAGTGGCTCATCCAACTTCAGGATGAGTTCATCCTAACTTTAACTAATTGTATATGTAATGACCCTATTTCTGAATAAAATTCTATTGTGAGGTACCAGGTTTAGGACTTTAATATATACATTTTGAGAGGACACAGCTTGACCCATTGCAGGGTACCTTTCTGGCTTAAAGATACCCTGGTACTATGGTCTGAATGCTTGTGTCTCTCTTCAAATTCATATGTTGAAAACCTATTGCCCAAGGTGATGGTATCAGGGTCTTTGGGATGGTCTCAGGAATGGGATTAGTGCCCTCACAAAAGTGCCCTCCAGAGAGCTAGCTTGCCTTTCCACCACATGAGGACACAGGCAGACGTTCCACAACCCAAGGGGTCTCACCAGGACACAGGTATGCTGGCACCCTAATCCTGGATTCAGCCTCCAAACTGTGGAAAATAAATTCCATGTGGCACTGACCGAAGATAAGGAGGAAGGCTACTTTAAAGATGCCAAACATAAGGCAAGAATTCTTATTTGGCAAATTGGAGGCCAGTCTTAGTGTCGGCAACAGACATCCCGAACAAGTCAGCTGTTTTGCTTTGATGAACTGAACAAGCTTCTGTAGGGAATCCCTTGAGAGCAACAAAAATGAAGCCATAAAAATGACAATGACCATCGTTTTGTCATTTCTGGCCTCCAGAACCCTCATCTTGCAGTTTTTTCCTTCAAGTTCTATCTCATTGGTTTCACAGCACTTTTCAAAACATTATTTGATCTAAAAGAGGAAAAAAAATATGCATGACATCCTCTGACTTTCCTAATGAAAACAGTCCTGCAATAATCACCATCCCGTTTTGAATCAGATCTTTCTCTTGGACTCACTTAGGATGAGTCCATTTTCTAAAGGCAAAGCGGAAGGGAATAAATTGGAGGCACCAGGTCATCCTCCACGGTGAAGAAGCCCAAATACCCACAAAAGCTGAGAACATAAGGGTGCTGAGCACATGGTGAGTGCTCAAAAGAACACAAGCTGCTTGACCGAAGTGGGTGAGGAGTGGATCTTTCCCAACAGTCCATCTGCGATTTGTGGTCACCTGGTGCTAGCCCATATGCAGAGTGAAGAATGGTGGCCACGCAAATACTCACATCATGGGCGCAGGGCTAATGGAGGTGCCTTTGTGTGTACAGTTAAATAACACTCTACATTGGTCTTCACATTTTGCATTTATATGGGCACATTCAAGACATCACACCACACCAGCAGAGCATGTAACTAGAAGGGGAACAAACACGTTTTTTCCAGTATGACAGAGCCATAACTAAAGGGTGCCGTGGAGGCTGTGTCACATTGATCTCAGCTAGTCTTTATTTTACCATCTGGCTCCTTTTCTAGGGCTCCCTCAAAAGGGATACCCCTAACTAACCCATCAGGGCCTTCTCTCCCATACATCAGTCCATGTAGAAACAACAAAGGAAGTCAATTGTGCTGATTTTCTCTGTAAGGCCCCATACCAGGCTTGTTAGCAGAAGCCTCCTCCTTCACCCAGCCTGGCTGGCCTCCCCTGCACAGTCAGGAGTCTTCATTTAAGTCCCTTTTAATGAGAGGAGCCGCTGGCACTCAATAGGCCCAACCTTCCTCTTAAAGGGGCTGGGCCCCACCCTCCCACCACAGCTACTTCCAACAGCATTCCTAATAAGACCCTGTAATGTTTCCTATGATACTTACTCAGCGCCTATGCATTTTCATTTTCAAGAACCAACGGTGCTATTTTTCAGAATAAGTGTTACGTTAAACTTGTCCATTTGAAATAGGCCCCCATCACCTACTGCTCTCCCAAATTAGCTTGTAGGATGAAGGCTCCATATTCATAGGCCAGTCTATAGAAGTAATACATACACTAGTGAAGGCTTGGTCACTCACAGATGAATACTGGAAACCCCTTCGCCAGTTCGAGCTTATTCCACAGTAGTTCTGATCTACTTATCATTTCATTGCGTTAAACCTGTCCGCTGAAGGGATGTGTTCAGCTGTCAAAGAAAGAAGGACAGTGTGTAGCAGCTACTTCAGTTTCCAA
The DNA here is from genome assembly GCF_003254725.2 of Canis lupus dingo. Classification (NCBI taxonomy): domain Eukaryota; kingdom Metazoa; phylum Chordata; class Mammalia; order Carnivora; family Canidae; genus Canis; species Canis lupus. The sequence continues at coordinate 19,275,205 of NC_064261.1, forward strand.
TTATTTCTGTGGTTTCCTTGGGGCCAAAGAAACCACTTAATCTAGGAATGCTTAAGTAATGCACGGGTGAGCTGTGGCTTGCTGAATCTCAGTGGTGGCTCTTTTGATTTAAGATCCATACGGGTTCCCAGACCTGCTTGTGGACATCACCAGGAAGTCTATTCTGTGCTGGTCTCTTTGTGCTTGTTTCCAACCGACAGTGTTCTTCAAACAGAGTGGTATGTTCAAAGATGTATGTAGCACCAAGTTTGCTCGGATTGGTGATTGGAGCAAATATATGCCCTCAAATTTACTTGTAAGGAATCTTTTTATCATTTAATAGAAAATTCAAAACAACCCTTTTCACATCATCCATTTGCTTAGCATGACCCAATCAACCTTGCCTCAAATTATAATCACTGCTCTTCCACTGAGGTAAAATTTATCAAACGATTCCATATTCCACATGTCATCTTGTGTGTGAAATCTTTGGTAAGCAGGCTGGGCAAAATTGGTGAGATCTCTTCACGGCAGAGTGAGAGGTGTTCACATTTACTCAAGTGTTGTCGTAACTCAGCGCGTTGACCACAATGCTTCGTCCAAAAGCTGTGACTTTTGCCATTTAAACGCCAATTTCCTCATTGTAAGAAAAGACATTATTAATGTTTACAAACAGTGGTTCTCAAAGTGTGGTCCCCAGAACAGCTGCATCAGCATCTGCTGGGAGCTTGTTTGTTAGAAACACAAATTCTCAGGTCACATCCCAGAAGTTGAATCAGAAATTCCAGGAGTGGGAGTCCACCAATCTGTTTGAACAATCCCTCCAGGGGCCTGATGCATGCTGAACTCTCACGTGCGAGATACTTAGCAGGTAGCAGATTTTACCTGCACATTAATTGGATAACACAAAGAGTCTTGCGCTGCTGGAGGTCTTAATAAAGCAATGCAGAGAAGATATTAAATAATCTTTTTTAAGCCCTTTGCTTTCACTACAGAAGTGTTGAAATTTCAAGATTTGCTTGTTTTCACCCAAATGCATTTAGCTCATGGATCATATTCTCTGACACTACAAGTCCTGTTGAACAATTCTGGGCCATGGGGACACCATAGATATGGACAGCAAGGTGGGTTCTTCCAAAGTGACCCACAGGCTGATATTTTAAAAATACAAATCTCCATGTGCAGGATTTTCTCCCTCTTCATTACTGAGGCTAAATCTCTTATTCAGAATGGTTTTTGCCCAAGGACTCTAGACTCCTAATAGGTTTTCTTCTCGGGGCAAAGTTTCTTTAATCCTAAATACAGCCACTCTAATCATCTTTTCTGTTTTTTATTTATTCATTTGACATGCCAGTCATTCCCTCTAATCTTTTCTTTTTTTTAAGATTTTATTTATTTATGCATGAGAGACATAGAGAGACAGAGAGAGAGAGAGAGAGAGAGAGAGGCAAAGACACAGGCAGAGGGAGAAGCAGGTTCCATGCAGGGAGCCTGATGTGGGACTTGATCCTGGGTCTCCAGGATCATGCCCTGGGCTGAAGGCAGGTGCTAAACTGCTGAGCCACCCAGAGATCCCGCCCTCTAATCTTTTCATGTGAATCCCCAAGTTCAGATGTCCCAAGACCACATGTCCTGTGGTCATCATTAGGTGTTTTGGTCTTGCGCAGCCTCCTCTGGTCATTGACTATCTTCCCCTAAGCCATTATTTTATGAGTGTCCTTCGATTGGTCCTTTGTATCCCTTATCTTTGTGTCTATTTAATATCTGGCAACACTGCCTGGCCTGTAAATAGGAAGAGCTGTCCACAGTGACAGGGTGGATCCAAAATGAGATGAGGACAGTCCCCTTGTGGGTGAAGAATTTTAACACAGCATGTGTGTGTGTGAAAGAGGATCAAGGTTGTTGAGTATAAAGGTGGAAGTCACCTTGGCCATGTGGAGCATGTGGAACACATGCCTGTGTGTTCTGAACATTCTGACCCACTCCAACTCCACTTCTCATGTCCTGCTTTGCACATCGCTTCCACCCTTGGCACAGCTCATGCCTGTGTGCAAGTTACAGAAAAAAAAATTGTCCCTTTGAGTAGAGCAATGATAAAAAGACACACAGGAAAGACATTTTGCAAAAGGGCTCTGCCAAAATAAAAAATAAAAAAATAAAAATAATAAAAAATAAATAAAAAAAAATAAAAGGGCTCTGCCAAATGGACAAAATAGGCATATGGTTCGTCCCTCAGGTTGAGGCAGCCCTCAGGACTTAGCAAGTGTGGTAGAGGCTGGATTTCAAGGCCCTTTGTCACCACAGCCTGTCCTCAAGCCATGTTACATGCTAAAACTGTGCAACCCAACCCATGGTGCTACTTGTCTTTTTCCCCATTACTTACTGCTCTGTCTAAAGCAGTAGTTCCCAAAGTATAATTCTTGGGCCAGTAGCACTATCACCTATAAATAGGTTGGAAACACAAATCCTCAAACCATCCTATAGACCGCCTGCCTCAGCAAGCAGCAATGGGTGTTTCTGCAAGTCCTCCAGATGATTCTGAGGCACTCCTACCTTTGGAAACACTAGAAGATGCCTGGCACATGATAGATACTCAATAGTTGTCTATTGGCTGGAAAAATAAATGAGTTTTTCCATCAAAATGAAACTCAAGCATCCCCATCCCCACTGCCCTTGGGAACAGCCTCCCCCAGCCTCCAACTTATCTGGCTGTGTCTTCTCATGGGACTCTGTATCACTGTGTGATGGGATGTAATGCACTGCCCAAAATCACTGGCTTACTTGGCTCTTTCCATAACTCCAACTGGCACTCTTTGAAGGTAGGAACTGTGTTTCTGGACTTCATTTCTGTACCCTCAGTGCTGTGCTCAGTCCATAATAGGAACTCAATTCTCATGGAAGGAAGCAAAGGAGGAAGATGCAAACAAGCAACCAGGCAAAGAATAAAGTGGTCACCAGGCCAGGAATTGGACCTTCCTCAAAGGGCCCTGGGCCAGCAGTTTTCTTTGTATAGAATTCTAATCAATTCAAAAACTCATGCTCTTGGGGATCCCTGGGTGGCTCAGTGGTTTAGTGCCTGCCTTCGGCCCAGGATCTGATCCTGGAGTCCCGGGATGGAGTCCCACATCAGGCTCCCTGATTTTTGTGCCTAAAATAATATGCCATTTCCTCTCATTCATTTTGCTGACTCCTGATTAAATAATACAATTTGATTATTCAACTATTCAAGCCACTTGTGATTTGTCAGCAGCAGCATTTGCTTCCATTTCATGGGAACAGGATAAAGGCATGAACATGGCTGGATCCTTAAGATGCGAATCTAGTCAGCAACAAGAGTCTAAGAATACTGGGAAGTTTGCCTTATATGAGTGAAACTCCAGAGCAGAGAATGTATGACACTTGTAGAAAATGGTCCCACCACTTTCCTCTCCAGACAGCTGCTCTCAAGTCACCCAAAAGCCATTTTTATTAGGGTTGTAGCCCTTCATTTCCCCCTTCAATGTCCCTCTTCCGCACAGCATATGAAAGATTAGCTCCTACATCTATAAAACTACTCTACCATAGACCAAGAAGACCTCAAGAAACAAGTTTTGTACTTGTTTTAGTCTGCTAGGGCCATCAGAGCAAACACCACATCAGAAATTTATTTTCGCATAGTTCTGAAGGTGAACGTGTTGCTATGCTTAGTTTCTTCTCCTTGGCTTGCAGATGGCCACCTTCTCCCTGTGGCCTCACACGGTCCTTCCTCTGGTATGTGAGCCTCCTTGGTGTCTTTCTTGTGTGTCCAAATTTTCTCTGCTTATGGATACCAGATTGGATGAAGGCCCACCATAATGGCCTCATTTTATTTTTTATTTATTTATTTTTTTATGACCTCATTTTAAATTAATCATCTCCTTACAAATCTTGTCTCCACAGACACTCATATTCTGAGGTCCTGGAGTTCAGGGCTTCAACATATGAATTGAGGGGGAAGAGGGTTACAATTCAGCCCATTTTGCTTTTGCGAAAGCAAAGCACCACGTCTCCTGTTCCTGGATTGAGTTGGGAGCAGTTTCAGTGATTAATTAGGATCTTAACAGGAAAATCAATACACTTTCTTTAGGTAGGGCCCTGTTTTGTCTACCCTTTTCCCTTTGAGTATCTGTACTCAGACTTGCCTGAATTCTTGGATCCCAACTCAGTCCCAGAAGTTTTCAAGCTCTACCCTCTAACTTTTCTGGATGTATTGCAAGTGCAGAGTTTACTCACCTCCACTGTTCCTAATTTTATTTGGAAATTTTGTTCCTCAAATCTTTTTCATTCTCAATAAAGACTTCTTTTTTGTTTTCATTTTTCTTTATTCTCTCTCTCTTTCTTGAGAGAGAGAGAGAGAGTGCATGCAGGGGGTTGGGGGGCACAGAGGGGCAAAGGGAGAGGGAGAGAGAGAATCTTATGTAGGCTCCATGTTTAGTGTGTTGCCTGACATGGGGCTGGATCTCACAATCCTGAGATCATGACCTGAGCCAAAATCAAGAGTCAGACACTTAATAGACTGAGTCACTCAGGCACCCTTCTTTTTCATTTTAATTGTGGTAAAATATGCATAACAAAAATTTTACCATTTTAACCATTTTTAAGTGTTCAGTGTCATTAACTATATTTACAATATTGTATAACCACCGCCACCACTATCTATTCCCAGAATTTTTTTTTATCATCCCAAGCTGTACTCATTAAACAATAACTTCCTATGTCTCCCCACCCCACAGCCTCTGGTAACCTCCATTCTACCTTCAGTATTTATGAATATGCCTATTCTAGGGGCACCTCATATA